>NC_063047.1:30700981-31315981 GCF_018812025.1 Megalobrama amblycephala
AGGACTCAGTTAACCTCTACTAGAATTAAATATTCATAAGAAATTAGAAGTGCACTAATGGACAATGGATACTAATGGATAACTGAAAAGTACAAGATTTTAAAAATTAAAATTCAAAAAGAGCGTATTGGAGTTTATATAAATATTTTCAAAACTCTGCAGGAGTCTTGCTGTGCTAAATACCGGGCTGCATATTAAATCTCATTTGCCTCATGAAAATCTCATGAATTAATTTCCCCTGCTGATAAACTGACAGAGCAACAGAAGTTACAGTTGATTTTACTGGGCTTTTCTAATATGCGACAGTTCAGAGCTTAGCAAAAGCCCCTGCGTGGACCACGTCCGAGTTTGATTGATGGTCTGGAATGCAAAACGGTGGGCTAAAAATAGACTGATTGGCCGCCCTGCTGTGATTGGACAGCCTAATGAGCGCAGAGCGATTTTGCTCAGGTAATACTTCCCTCTGGTCCACCACCCATCGGCGGACAGACACTACACTAGGCTGCAAAGACGTGAGGATGGGGAAGATAATAAAATACAAGAGGGGAACAAAGAGACAGTTATAAAATGCTCTACTTGAGTCACGGCATGAATTATTTGATGCTGTCATTGTTTCAAGTATTCACTAATTCACTCTCGTTTAAACACACAGCAGTCCTGGCTTGGATCCAATCAGCGGCCCATGGAATTAATAAGAGTTCATTTTTATCCTACAAGATTCGAGTGTGTGCAGTTTTCTATTAACATGCCCAGTGTAAACACTGCAACTAAATATGGCTGTCACTTCTTTTCTGAGTGCTTAAAAACCAGGGGCCTCATTTATAAAGACACGTGTGAATGTGAGACAATTTCCGAAATGTTTCAATTAACAATTTACCAAACGTCCATACACAAAAAAATTTGCTAACATTTTCCCAGAATGCACCATTAAGACCAGTCAGCATCAGTGCCCCAACATTAGTTATGTCCCAAATTACATACTATGCACTATGTACCCAACTGTCCAATATATGAAGGTTATTTTTGCCACTTTTCCACTGCATGGTATGGCTCGGTACAGTTCGGTTTAAAGGTGCCCTAGAACTTTTTTTAAAAAGATGTAATATAAGTCTAAGGTGTCCCCTGAATGTGTCTGTGAAGTTTCAGCTCAAAATACCCCATAGATTTGTTTAATTCATTTTTTTAACTGCCTATTTTGGGGCATAATTAGAAATGAGCCGATTCAGGGTGTGTGGCCCTTTAATTCTCGTGCTCCACGCCCCTGGAGCTCGCGCTTGCCTTAAACAACAGAAAAAAAAGTTCACACAGCTAATATAACCCTCAAAATGGATCTTTACAAAGTGTTCGTCATGCAGCATGTCTAATCGCGTAAGTACAGTGTTTATTTTGATGTTTACATTTGATTCTGAATGAGTTTGAGGCTGTGCTCCGTGGCTAACGGCTAATGCTACACTGTTGGAGAGATTTATAAAGAAGGAAGTTGTGTTTATGAATTATACAGACTGCAAGTGTTTAAAAATGAAAATAGCGACGGCTCTTATCTCCGTGAATACAGTAAGAAACGATGGTAACTTTAACCACATTTAACAGTACATTAGCAACATGCTAACGAAACATTTAGAAAGACAATTTACAAATATCACTAAAATATCATGTTATCATGGATCATGTCAGTTATTATTGCTCCATCTGCCATTTTTTGCTATTGTCCTTGCTTGCTTACCTCGTCTGTTGATTCAACTGTGCACATCCAGACGTCCTGCCCTTGTCTAATGCCTTTCATCCAGACGTTAATACTGGCTGCCCTTGTCTAATGCCTCAATCATGGGCTGGCATATGCAAATATTGGGGGCGTACATATTAATGATCCCGACTGTTACGTAACAGTCGGTGTTATGTTGCGATTCGCCTGTTCCTCGGAGGTCTTTTAAACAAATAAGATTTATATAAGGAGGAGGAAACAATGGTGTTTGAGACTCACTGTATGTCATTTCCATGTACTGAACTCTTGTTATTTAAGGTAAATTAAATTTTTGAATCTAGGGCACCTTTAAATAGTACCACCTCAGTTGAGGTTCCAAGCGAGCCATACCGATACTAAAATGTGACGTGTAAACACTGCAGATCACTGATTGGTCAGAGAGAATCGTCACTACCAGCATCATTGGATTTGTGAAATATGAACTAAAATGTACTTTTAATATACTAACTCTGTATTTAAAAAATTTTTAGATACCACTCATATTACATTTGAACCTATAGTGTACTACAAGTGGTAGCTAAATATATTTTTTAAATACAGAAATAGTATTAAAAGCACATTTTAGTTCATATTTCACGCTGTCTCAAAATAGCACAGTTGAGTACACTTAGGATTATCTTAAGTACTAAAGAAGAATTTTTAGTATATTAAGTATAAAATTTATAGTGCAAAAATAGAGCAAAAATAAGTACATTATAGAAGTGTACTTTTTTTTCACCTGGGATGTAAGTTGAGTCCAAAGTTCCACACTTCATTCTTAAACTTTACAACAGAATAGAATAGAATAGAATAGAATAGAATAGAATAGAATAGAATAGAATATAGAATTGAATAGAATAGAATAGAATAGAGCGAAAGTACAAAAAATGTTTATATTTATTTAAAGAAGTCGTTTATGCTCCCCAAGGCTGTATTTCTTTGATAAATACTATAATAAAAATAGTAATATTGTGAAATTATTACAATTTAAAATATCTCTTTTCCATTTTAATATATTTTCAAATACAATTTGTACAAATTCCTGAGACAGCAAAGCTGAATTTTCAGCATCATTACTCCAGTCTTCAGTGTCACTTGAAAAAATTATTATTATCATCAATGTTGAAAACAGTTACTGCTTAATATTTTTCAGTGTTTTCCAGGATTCTTTGATGAACAGAAAATGAAAAAGTTCAGCATTTATTTGATTCTTCTTTACAGTTACTACTCAATTTAATGTGTCCTTGCTGAAAAAGTGTTCATTTTAAGTTTATAACTATTTACAACAGAGCCCAAGATCCGGCCACAATCATAAGATATAAAGATAAGACTTGGTAAAATAAAAAAAATAAATAATAAATGACACAAAAAAGTATTAATTTCTTTAGAAAAAAAAAAAAATCATACTGAACCTTAAACTTTTGAACAGTATAGTAAACCAAATACCTAATCGATTATTTTTTCCATTAATTATGTATTTAAGATGACCTAGCAATTCATGATTCATGGACGTGAGGGCAAAGCATAATTACACACACACAAACTCTCCCACTGCTTTCTTCCATCCTGTCAAGGGGTATTTGTAAGTCACCTGAAGCCTATTAAAGCAATTTAAGCAGAGAAATGAATCACTGAACTCAATGTCATTTATTAGCATCTCAGGTAACGTGGAGAACCAGCTCCGTGAAAAACAAGCGCTGACATCCAATCAGCAATCCATTCAGCCCACGGTCTCTCAATGACAAAGGGTGAAGTATATTTTATATAACATTTTATGAAGATTAAAGGTAAATTGTGTAATTTCTGCACCCTTAGAAAGAATAAGTTGGAGTGTTCTGGAAGTTTCAAATCTTTTGAAAAGAGATTTGAAGTTTTAAGGTTAAGCCTTGAGTTGATTAGTTTTAAGTTGTAATATATGCCTTTCAATAAGGTGAGGTGCTGTGAGTTTAAGTGGTTACTGAAGCTCCACTTTAACTCAAAATCCACTTGTCCCTTTAAAAAGAAGCAAAAGTCTTCTTTATAGTAAGACACTTATAATAGAAGTGAATGGGGTCAATTTGTAAACGTTAAAAAATACTCACCCTTTCAACAGTATAGTCTCAAGACACGCACAAAAAATGTGTTTTAACATGATTTGACAAGAATGAGAACAACTTTACAGCTCAAACAATATGGTTTTTAACATAAAAATGAATAAAAGTGAATTTTATAGCATTATAAGCAGTGTTAAAGAGGTCATAAACTGCATTGTTTTATAATGTTTCCTGGGGTGTACTTATAATGTTAGTATGATTTTTACTTCAAAAAATGTCATAATTTAGAAATAAAAGGAAAGAATTTTAATTTCTAGGTGAACTAACCCTTTAACTTGGTGCTGTCCTGTGCAGGTCTGGTGGAGCGCTGTCAACCTACAACACGACTGGCTTATTAATGACTCTTCATGTAAAACTGCAATATGAGAAAGCATTTTAATGTAAAAAAAAAAAAATACATATTTCACCTTTAAATCCAGGGTTTCCAGAGATCAGAAACAAAGCTCACCCTCAGAGAACAGCCTGGGCAATCAAATTGCACGTGAGCTGTGTAATCCAAGTAAGCTGCAATCAAAACTATAATAAATTCCCAAGGCAAAAAGTTATTATTGATTATCACTGCCTCTGATTTTCTCACCCTCAGTACAGTAGCTATTCTTCTTTTCACTTTAGTACCACCTACAGATGCAGTTTTATCTCCCAAGGCCTCCATCTGCCACCCCAAGGACTGATGGGACGCATAGTGACACGGTCACCTCCTAAGGCACATCCCTCTCTCAACTGCAACAGCCTGTCAATATTCCTCGAAAAAGCTGTCAATCAAGCTGTCATCTGTCCAGACATGCAGACAATGTGTTAAGGAAGGGCAGAAACTGATGAATGATGGTGGTTCGGTGTCTCAGGCTGTGATAATGATAATGAGGATTATGGCAAGTATGATTCATGAAGCAAAACGCTTCGACATCTGTCCAGCAAAATTATGTTTACCGTCTTGATTGGTAACAAATTGAGAAAAAAAAAAAAAAAAAATCGGGAAAAACAACGGTAGCTTAAAATGCACTGATTTAAATGACAAAGTGTATTTATTGCAAAGTGCTTTGAGTTTAATGAGCTATTAAAGTAATGAATTAATTGCAATACTGAATTCTAATTCGCTGACTAATCCTTCATGCTATAAATGAGACTGTTGAAGCTTTCATGTAACAAATACAAATTGTTCATTTTAGGCTGATTATATTGATTTACCTTGTGAAACATTCTTCAGGAAGATGAAACGTGTTGCTGCTCTCAATAAATCGCAGTCCTTTCAAACATACTCACATAAACACAAAACATTCCAAAACACAATGGAGCTTAACAATCGGGTTCTGGGAGTAAAAATCTCATTCTCTTTCTCCATAGAGAAATTGATTTTTAACAATAACTTATAAACCCTTCAAGAATGACCTACCATGCGCTCTGAAGTTGTTAAGTGATGATATTGAAGCCACTTCAGACTTCAATTTCATTTTTAAAATAGCTGATCATTCGGTAACACTTTACAATAAGGTCTCATTTGTTAAAAGGTGCTATAGAGGATCTTTTCGTCGACTGAGAAACCAAAGACTGTTAGTGAGTTTTTGAAATGAGCGCATACGCAAGAACAACCCCCCTCCTTCACAGCTCATTTCGAGAGAACGCCTCCCAAAACTCGTACACGAGTATTGGAACACGAGTGTTTACCACCGGCATTCGCTGTGTCGTGTTAGTGGATTCATTATGTCGGACTCACCGCAGGTAACTCATAATCTGCAGTTGTTACTCCTGTCTCCTGACAAAAACATTGTATGCGGGGCCTGTGGAGTGTGGAAAGTTACTGGAGCGCGCAGCTGCGAACGTCTCGCACAAGGAACGTAATGGCAGTGATTGACAAGCCAGAGAGCCAATCGTTTACGCGATGATCACGTAAACGATTGGCTGATGTTTTTAAGGCCCTACCTCGTGCACAGATGATGTATATTAATATTATTACTTTCAGTGCACCTAATAAATAGTCTTTTATCAGTTAGTAAAGACAGTTTCAAGTAATATTGCAAAAATGTATAAAACAAAACATCCTCTTTAGCACCTTTAACATTAATGTAACACGAACTAACAATGAGCAATACATTTGTTACAGTTTGTATTAATCTTTGTTAATGTTCGTTAATAAAAATCCAGTTGTTTATTGTTTGTTCATGTTAGTTCAATGTATTAACTAACTAATTAACATTTGATTTCCATAATGTACTACTAAATGTTGAAATTAACATTAACTAAGATTGGTAACACTTTAGCTTAGGGTCCAGTTCTCACTATTAACTAGTTGCTTATTAGCATGCATATTGCTAGTATATTAGCTGTTTATTAGTACTTATAAAGCACATATTGATAACTTATTCTGCATGACCTTATTCTACTTTCCTAAGCCTAACCAATTCCTACTCAATATCTAAATGTAACAACTACCTTACTAACTGTTAATAAGCAGTAATTATGAGTTTGAGGCAAAAGTTGTAGTTAATAGTTAATAGTGAGAATTGGACCCTAAACTAAAGTGTGACCCTAAGATTAATAAATGCTGTAGACGTATTGTTCATTCTTAGTTCATGTAAACTAAAGTAGGTAACTAATGTTTATTAATGAAACCTTATTGTAAAAGTGATACTGATCATAGTGCTTCATGGGCTGTACCATTCAATTTATCAAGAAAGTAAGTACACTTTTATATATATTTTTTTACTTCAAATTTGTTTTTAATATTTTTAATAATATTTAATATTTTAATATATATTTTGGAAATCCCTATGAGGAATATGAATGGGGAAAAATATTTATGGAACCAAGACTGCTGATAAAGAGGGTGGTTGCTGTATGCTATATGGAGCCATGCTTATGGACAAATTGCATTTTTTTTTTTTTTTTTTTGCTCATTTTATTGCCTGCCAGGTGAAAATTGTACATCTGATCACTAAAAAAAAAAGTAATACACACATGATTTCAATCATGCCTGTGGCACAATCAGTGTGGGTCAAGTTGCACAGTAAAGTGTAATACTTGGGGCTAGGAGGATGTTCAAAGCAAAGTGTGAATATCAGTAATTCATCAAAAAATAAAAAAAATAACAGCCAAAGAATAATTAAGATAATTCCTATTCATTTATTTATCTACACAGAAACATTTTCAAAAATATATTCAATTTTTTTTTAAAACATTGTAAAACATTTCAAGCAAAGTAAACAGTTTAAAAAAATCCCCAAATATTTCATATGTAATAATAGTTTTCCACATGGTGTTCTCACATGTTTTTTTCCCCCTAAAATATCCTGTACTGACATATCCTCTGAGAGAAAGTAAACTCTTTTAAAGTGTAACACAATTAGGTTTAATTCAGCCTTTATGAATGACCAGACAGCTCCATACTGGACCAAAAATATATAAGCCTAACCTAATACGGCACAAGGGTGCAATACCACTGCTTTAGCCAATTATTCTGACACATATTGATCGAAAGAGACAGACAGAGTTTCTGTGCAACTGGAGAGATGAATTTAAGATGCACTGCAGAGATATATGTAGTCAGTGTGTTCACTGCTAATCGTAGTGTCTTCATAATGGGGTTTTGACCTCCTGCAGATAGAGGGATATTGGGAAATAATGTGTAGTGTCTTTGACTCTGTATTTGAATGAGTTTATGTTAGTGTGTGTGTGTGTGTGTGTGTGTGTGTGTGTGTGTGTGTGTGTGTGTGTGTGTGTGTGTGTGTGTGTCCCTTAAAAAACATGTTCTCCCTCTGTAGTTCTGTTTACTTGAGGTCCTGGTCCTCTTAGTGTAATGTAAACTTTACCCACATATACATTCTTCATCACCGGAGTGTGCTAGGATCATAGTAGGAATGGGTCACAGCCTTTCAAGAATGTGAAAAAGACACAACGAGACATTATTCACACATTCAGACACTGCAGTCCAGTCCGTCTGGATGGCTATAGCTCCTGGAAGAAGGCCACTCTGGATTTGGTGCTCTGTAGAGTAAGCTGTGGAGACGGATTGAAGAAGATTGAGAGGTGTAAAGAATTGTGCTAAGCTCCAAACTGTGTTAAATTGATCAAAACACATTTGTAACAAAAGTTTTCAATTTCAAATAAATGTTGTCCATTTGAACTTTCTATTCATCAAAGAATCTTCAAAAGAAGTGCATCAGTTTCAACAAAAATATTAAGTAGCACAACTGTTTTCAACATTGATCATAATAAAATATAAGCAGTAGCACTAAATCAGCATATTAGAATGATTTCTAAAGGATCTATCTACATAAAATATGCTTTAATTAGGGTTGCCAATAGATTAAAATAAGCTTGATAAACCTCACAACTATTGCAGAACATTAAATGTCACATTTTTTTTTTTGTTGCTAAAATTAGCCATTAACACTTAATAATAATAATAATAATAATAATAATAATAATGTTTAATATACGCTAAAATCAGTTAATGCAACAAGCACAGAAGCACAAAAAACAATGAACAATACTTTTACAGCATTTTAATGTTAATTTACATGCACTAATATAGTGTTTTATGTATTATAATGTATTATGAACAAACTATGGAAGCTTGTTTCCACCACAGATTAAAGAAATAAAAGGTAAAGGCAACTTTTTATCTCAAAATTCAGACTTTTGTTTCTTAGAATTGTGAGAACTTGCAATTGCAAGGGAAAAAAAGGCAGAATTGAGATATAAACATGCAATTATAAATGTGGTAATTGTGACTTTTTGTCTCACAATTTAGACTCTTTTTCTCAGAAGGAAGAGTCCAAATTGTGAGACAAAAAGTCACAAAAGTACCGAAATGTGAGGTATAAACTACCAATTGCAAGACAAAAAAAGATAAAGTCGCATTACCCATTTTATTTTTGGCGAAAACTAGCTTCCATAACGAACATGGATTAACAATAAAAAAAATAGTATATTACATTAATTAATAAACTGAAAACAAATAATTGTTGTTTCAGTGTTAGTTTATGATACCTAATGCATTAACTGATAACTAACTAATGTGTGTATATATATGAAGTTTGCGAATTAACCATATTAAATTTAATGAAGTAAAATCTATTCATACTTGTTTTAACTTTGGTAGGCGTAATTTTTTATTATTTATGCTCATGCCATGAGAAACATTAGACATGTATGACACGTTCAATACCTCAGAGTCATGCAGAATTCATAGCGAGAGAGAGTGAAAGAGAGCGAGCAGTGTGTGTCTCTGATCAGCTGTCACTAGTCTGTGTGAGCTCGCTGACGGTGATGTTTAAAGACGCTTTAAGACAGAATCCCTTATGAAACACTGGCGCAAACAAACAAGAAGAGATGGAAGAGAGACACAGAGATGGGAAAATGATAAAATTAATGCTATATGAAGATGGTTCATTTCTGCTTCATTAATGAATCATTTTGCAGGGATTTAAGACACAAGTACTCTCACCCTGAAATACTCCAATCTGCTCAGTGGTAACCACACATGCTTCAGACACCTTGAGATACACTGTAAAAAATGACCGTGATTTTAACAGTAAAAGACTGTAAAAATGCTGCAGTGAAAAACTGTCAATTGGTTTACAGAAAGTTCCCGTACTATATACGGTGAATAACTGTAATAGATCTAACGGTACATTTAATGTAATTTTACGGTAAAATACCATTAAATTAACAGTTTTTGGAAGTGAAAAATAACAATTCATTGTAAAATTTACAGTGAAAAACCGTAAATTGACATTCCCACAATTCCCTGCGTGACACTTCACATTTTATATATTTTCGTTGAAATAACTCTGTTTCTTCTTAGTTTTTCTCATTTTTTTCTAATCAGTTATGTACATTAGGGTTTTATGTTACATCTAATGTTGTTAAATTAATGTTTATTGCATTTTTAAAATTTCATGCATGTTACCATGATGGTGTTTAGTGTGTGTGTGAATGACACTGTGTGCACCTTCTATATGTTGGCATTGTCCTCCTCAGCTTGTGGAAAAGCTGCTTGTGATGAACTTTGATTCATCATGTGACTCTCATCACCACTGTGTTTGGTGAATGTCAGTGTATTATAAAGGTACAAAACAGATATTAGTACTTCATTAGGTTGGTAAATTAACATTATATCAGTTAATGAAATACGTTATTTTACCGTAAATTTAACAGATTTTTTTTACGTTGTTACTGTATTTTTTACGGTAAAGTTCTGGCAACCACAGCTGCCGTTTTTTTACCGTAAATTTTACTGGGATTTTTTTTACAGTGTATAAATGTCATTATAAATACACTAAAAATGAAGACAAAAGTCTGTGGTTACTCTGCTAGGACAACTGTGTAAACCTGAGGAGAATTGACTTCAAACATCCACTAAATATTGCCTTGAAACCAATTGGTTGGAAGTAATTGCAAAAATGCTTCAGAAAAGTGCAATTGGAGTGCAAACGCTGAAATTCACGTAATACGCCACTGATAACGGCCAGATACTGCAGTCGCGTAACGTCTGCTGGCAAGTGAAAGTACAGAACCTTTGCGGCCTCCAGCAATTTAATCACTGTCAGTATGAACACGGTGATGACTTTGAGGAATTACATTTTATATTAGTCATTTTTTTATCCAAAGCAACTACCAGCACACTATCTACAGGAACAATCAGTTCGGTCACTGTTAGAGAAACTGGGCAACTCTCATAGAGCTCCTCCTTTTGGGTTAACATATAAGCCCAGATCAGAAAAGTAATGTTAGTATAATTTTTTACAGATGCCATTTGGTTTGACATCTGGTATAATATTTAATACAATGACATTCAGACATGTTTAAGTACGGCTTATATGTACAATACTTTTTGGAGAACAGTTCACTCACTATCAGTCAAACGTTTTTTGTGTTTTTGAAAGATGTTATGCTCACCAAGACTGCATTTATTTGATCAAAAATTGTGAAATATTATTGAAATTTTAGTATTTTAAACAATTTATTTCTAACGGCAATGCTGAATTTTCAGCATCATTACTCCAGTCTTCATTGTCACATGATCCTTTAGAAATCATTCTAATATGCTGATTTGATGCTCAAGAAACAATGTTTTATTATCAATGTTGAAAACAGTTGTGCTGTTTGATATTTCAGTGGAAACTGATGCATTTTTTTAATTCTTTGATGAATAGAAAGTTCAAAAGAACAGCAATGATTTAAAATAGAACTCTTTTGTAACATTAAAATTTTTTCACTGTCACTTTTGATCGCATTGATTTAAAAAAAAATTAAAAAATAAATAAAAACACCAAACTTTTGAATGGTAGTGTATTATTGGAAATTTTGTAACCTTTAAATAAGTACACATATGTAAAAAAAAAAAAATCAATGGCTTGCTAAAAACACAAGGAGAAAAAAAATACATTAAAACATCAATGCTTGGGGTCTCTGCAAGTTATAGACGACCTATCACGCCCGTTTTCACAAGATGTAATATAAGTCTCTGGTGTCCCCAGAATGTGTCTGTGAAGTTTCAGCTCAAAATACCCCACAGATCATTTATTATAGCTTGTCAAATTTGCCCCTTTTAAACATTCTGTTTTTGTGTGTGCCCCTTTAAATGCAAATGAGCTGCTGCTCCCGGCCTGCTTTCCAAAAGAGGGCGGAGTTTTAACAGCTTGTGCTTCGGTTGCTCAACAACAACAACAAAGCTGGAGAATCTCACGCAGCCAAAATGAGGATTGTCAGTAACGGTGTTCAGCCTTACATTGTTCAAACCGGAGTCGGACACTGATGGAGAGACTCAGGAAGAAGTTACAACTTTTAGAATGCAACTGGACGTTTCTGATTGGTTAGTGGATAAATTTATGTAGTTTCTGTGGAGTTGATTCAACTCATCGACTAGCATGTGCCGTCATGTTAATCTTTTGTGCAAATCCAGCGTTGAATTGACCCTCGTTTGTGAAGCAGTCCGGCGTAAAATGACGGCATGGCAACAACTCTTCCTCTTCTCTAAAGCAGCCCAACATGGCCTCACCCCCTTTGTTGCGTGTTCCCGGGGGCAGGGTTTATGTAAATTTTGGGGTTTGTGATGTCACCAACCCGGGAAGAAGCTCGTTGTAGTCCCTACCAGCCGTTTGTTGTAAAAAAAAAAAGCAATTTCTGTAAAAGAAAATATCCCCCTTTGCATTGAAATTTGAGCGTTGTAATTTTGCAGATGTTGTTTATGCTCAAACATTACACAGTAACTAAAGTTTAAAAAGTGAAATCATAATCAAGGACCCCTTTAATCAACTTAACTTATCCAAAGGAATGCTTGGACACTTGCGTGCCACCACTTCAATGGGGATTTTGATATATTGCCGCATAAACGCATTCAGGGAACAGGTGAGACTGTCAGTGCATTAAGACACTCTCACTACATCTCTGTCCCTCAGGCTATAGCTAGCAGCAGGACACACCAGGCTATGGAGAAAGTACAGCCACGGCCATTAATCATTCCACCAGCGTGACCTGGAAAGTCAGCGACCCTTGTCACTTGTTCCAAGGACCAGTGCTCAAACTACCTGAGCAACAGTGATTTACAATGAGTTGGACAGTGTCCCGATACAGGCTTCCAATGCGGGCCCAACATCGGCTAAGAAAACAACAGCTGTCAACGGGTGTAAGACCGAGTTGGATTTTCTAGTTGCTGTTAGCGTGAGAGCTGTAAAACCGCTCCCCCAAAGTGTCTAGCTCGATTTGCTCAAGCTCCGCTTCAATTAGACAATCACATCAAGGGAGAATGACTGAACACACGGAGGGCACTCCATCCGTCCAAACAACCGATCGCAACACAGGAATCAATTAGCGTAGGGCTAACGAGACAATTTCACACACTGCAGGAAAGGGTTCTATGTCTAAAATGGAGCTTTTAATCTACCATTTCATAAGGCTTGATGAAAAAGTAGCTGAACCCTTTCAGAAGATGATGAATAAATTAACTTTGGATTACCAGTGCTCGGTGGCATGACTAACAGTACGATTAGGATCATATTTCATAGGAACTAGCCCTTCTGAGAAATGGTACTACAACACAGACTCAGAAGAGTTTAGTCAACCTGCACTTCCATTTTCAAAATTATTCCCATCTCAGGCACAAGTTCCAATGTTTCAACATTAAGAACATGGAAACATTATAGAGCTACTTGCTGCAACAAGCACTTTTGTAGGTTGTGAGAAGCGGAACTTGAAGTTATTTGAGTGTTGGACTACATTTTTTTTAAATAATTAAAATCTGAAGAGGAGGTAATGCTTCAGTGTCTTTGCTGCTTCAGTATATGATGATTTTAAGAAACTCCATTTCATTTTTAAGTGACATCTTTTTCTCCAAAGCAACTGACAAACTGTTTAACTCTCCAGTTCACAGAGTTTGAAATGAATGCATTTTAAGTTACCAGTCCAGGGCCAAATTCATGAAACATTCTTAAGAATTAAATTCTTATTAACTGCAATTTCCATGTTATTTTCCAACTTAGGAATAAAGCTAAAGAGTATGTTATACTCCAAAAACAAAACATTTTCCAGACCTTTTTTCTTCACAGTGTTCTAAATGCAAAACTTAAGAAAAAAATTTAATTCCTGATAATAATGTTACAATGACTTTAAGAACTAATGTGTTATAAATATACATTTTCACCTTTTATGCCTTTATTGCATATAACAGTATAGAGCAGGGGTATTCAATTAAAGGTCCGGTCTCTATATTTCCTTCCCAGTGGAGGTCCGGACAATACTTTTATGGAATGGTTATACATTTTTCACCAGGGCAGCTGTAGTACTTTGTAAAATAAAAAATCCTAAACACTCAAAACAGTCAAAGATGAGAATCTTGGTTCCCGAGAGCTAAAGCAATGAAGTCTAAGAATTTTTACCAATATTTACTCAAAAAAGTAAATATTTCTCCCAACTGGATATGAATATAAAAAGGTTAGATCAGATGTTTTATCAGGCTATTATTATTATTTTTTTTTTTTTCTTTTCTTTTCTTTTCTTTTCTTTTCTTTTCTTTTCTTTTCTTTTCTTTTCTTTTCTTTTCTTTTCTTTTCTTTTTCACATTTAGACACCTACGTGTATAGCACATAGAAGGCCTTGGGACTGAGAAAACATACTGGGGGTGCAGGGTTTACCTCTTAAGAAAAGTATGGACTATTTTTTATAATTTGCTCAAAGTAATGAACTACTAAAAACAAGCAACATACATAATCTAATAATCAAAACTCTCATAATGATCACAAAACAAAGTTAACTAGTAATTTCAAAGTTTTTGTCATCTGTATAATGCATTCTCATTTTCTGCAGTGTTTTAGCAAAAGTATCTACTTTGCTGCTCACCATGTTTCTGCTACTGTTGTTAAAATGACTGCAACATCTGCAGCTCTTAATGTGGCCCTTTATGTCTTTAGCGGGAGAGAGAAGCAACACACAGGGAACGGAAAGGGCTTGAATGAAGCGCGTTTGACTCTAGATAAAAATATTAGAGGATGAAACGCTGAAAGATAGTTACTGTAAACTACCCTGACCACTTGTTTAAATTTATATAAAACAGGATCTTAAAATATTTATAATACACAGAACATTAAAAAAAAAAACAACGGCTAACTAAGGAACTCCCATTTTCTTTGCTCTTAGTATGAGTATTACGGTAATCTGAACTACACTTCGGAACATTCTTACGAACTTCTTAGTATTTAACTTCTGAGCCCAGATGTGTAACCACTACCCTACATACATGCAGATAACAAATATGAAAAAATATCAAGTCTTAACACAGCTCAGAGACTTTGGAGCCAGCAGCTGTTGTTAAGCGGGTGCAGAAGGTTCGAATACAGCTCGCAACATTTCCCAATCCTATTTCCCACTACTTTCCTGTTGTCGCTCCACTATTATTTAAAAATAAAAAAGTGATGAAAGGCAAAATAGAAAAGAAAAAAAAGAGACAGAACTCATTTGCATTTTTAACAGTCTCAAACAGGGGTGTCCAAACCTGCTCCTGGAGGGCTACTGTCCTGCAGAGTTTAGCTCCAGCCTTTATTAAACACCTGAAACCAGCTAATCAAGGTCTTCAGACTCACCAGAAACTTCCAGGCAAGTGTGTTGGAGCTGGTTGGAGCTAAAAATCTGCAGGAACCGCTGGTCTAAAACCTTGTATCACATGTCTGGCTTTGTGAAGTACGCATTTAACACACCTTTTTAAAGTTTCTCTGCTTGCTGGTGCCTTTCTCAGCATTCTCATTATGTAGGATGTCTAGAGGCGTTTCTCGGTCCTTTAGCTTTAATGACTCAATCTCGGTCTTCAGTTCATTCAGCTGCTCCTGAAGGTGTTTGCTTTTCTCCAAATACTCGACCCTGCCAAAGAAGACAGACACATCCTGTAACAAACCTACTCTCCAGGTTTTAAGGCCAAATTAAGCATGAAAAACTCCTCCACATGAGTGAAATATCATACTGAGATGATGCGCATTTGGAAGCTATCTTGTGGAAACCGGATATGTTTTTCAAGATTCTTTAATGAACGGAAAGCTCAAAATAACGGCATTTATTTAAATAGAAATCTTTTGTAACATTGTAAATGTCTTTATTGTGCATCTATGCTGGATAAAAGTATTAATTTACTGCCCCCAAACTTTTGAATGGTAGTGTATTTCATGCACTGAGAACAGGCATAGATTTTCATGAAAACGATCATTAAGATCATGATTAATTGGACAATCAATATTTTCTAAGAACCGCAGTACTATATTCTCATAAATCACCTTCTTATTGACTGTCAAACTGAAAGTCACGGGTCATTTTTTTTTTAATTTTGTAAAAAAACAACAACAAAAAAAAACAAGGCAGTAGGGAATCTTATCTCTTAAAAACTAATCCACTACTCAGTTGAGCATCAGCAGAGAGGACAAACTCGGGTTCAGTTGATGTAACTGGTTCAAAAGGTGCGGACAGATGTGACACCAGCAGAGAGACTGATCAGGATGGACTGATGCCTGAAATGGGCTGCACTAACTTTTCTTTTTCAATCTCCATGGACAGACGTTTCATGTCAGTGTCTTTGAAGTCAAAACTCAGGTTCTCCATGCTGAAGTTGAAGTTAGTTCCATCAGGAGGAAGAGCGTTGGCAGACAACGGCACAGGCTGAGCAGTGAACGAGAAAAAGAGGAAGAAGAAAAAAAACTGGTTTAAATGAGCTTAGTGAGCTTAATAAAAGATCAAATGTACACATAATAACAAAAAAAAAAAGGGAGAACTGTACCAAATATATCAGTATTAAAACACTAATGCTTCTTAACAGCTTTACAAAGTGAAACAGGACATTCAACAAGAAAAAAATATTGTTATACAGTCATGTATAACAAATTAATTCCATGATTTTCCATATCAGGGAATAGTAAAAAAAAAAAAAAAAAAAATCATCTGGTCCTATGCAGGTCTTAAATTTTGGAAAATAAAACCTCAGATGAACAACAACTCATGACATATCATACTGTGTCATTATTTGTTTATCAAAAATAAAGCCAAAATGGATGACAAACTTAGGGCACTCTTACTGCTAACATGAATTAAGAGGGTAAGTAACGATCAGGCACTGCTAATCAAATACCTTTGATTAACTGATCATCAGCAAGTGTAAGAACCTATATAAAAGCTGAAGTTTTGGCGGTTTGCTGGTCTGGAGCCTTCAGATGTGTGTTAACACAATGCCAAGGAGGAATGACAACAGCAATGATCTTAGAAAAGCAATTGTTGCTGCCATCAATCTGGGAAGGGTTATAAGACCATTTCCAAACTATTTGAAGACCATCATTGTACAGTGAGGAAGATTATTCACAAGTGGAAGAGATTCAAAACAGACACCAATCTTCCCATGAGTGGATATCTCAGAAGATTCACCCCAAGATCAGACTGTGTAATGCTCAGAGAAACTGCAGACAACCCAAGAGCTACACCTCAGACTCTACAGGCCTCAGTTAACATGTTACATGATAAACTTCAAGACAGTACAATTAGAAAAAGACAGGACAAAGATGCCATGTTTGGAAGGGTTTCCAGGAGAAAGCCTCTTTTCTCTAAAAAAAAACATGGCAGCACGGCTTAGGTTTGCAAAGTTGCTTCTGAACAAACCATAAGACTTCTAGAACAATGTCCTTTTGTGCACAGCACCTTGTGCACAGCACCAAGTTTGGTGAAAACCAAAAGAGCATATCAGCACAAACACTTCAGACCAAAAGTCAAGCATATTGGTGGAGGGCTGATGATTTTTAGCTTGTTTTGTACCCACAGGCCCTGAGCACCTCACAGTCATTGAGTCGACCATGAACCGTATACCAAAGTATTTTTGGGGTAAAATGTGAGACCATCCATCTGACAGCTAAAGCTTGGCCAAAAATTGGGTCATGCAACTGGACAATATTCTAAAGATCACCATCAAATCTACACCAAAATGGCTGAAAAAGAAAAGAATAAAGTTGTTGCAATGGCCCAGTGAAAGTCCAGACCTCATTCCGACTAAAAAGCTGTGGCGAGAGCTGTGCATTAACAAATGCCCACAAACCTCAAACTTTTTTTTACGTTGTAAAAAAAGAATGGGCCAAAATTCTGCCAGAATGATGTGAGAGACCGATAAAGTCTTACAGAAAATGATTACTTCAAGTTAATATTAGATATAATATTAGATCTAACTTTGTCATCCATTTTTTTCAATCTTGGTGGGTTTTTTTGTTTGTTTGTTGTTGTTTTTTGTGTTTTTTTGCTAAATAATGACATGGTATGATATGTATTGTGTTGTTGTTCATCTGAGGTTTTATTTTGCAAATTTTAAGACCTGCCAAGCACTAGATGATTTGTTATTATGTTCTGATATGGAAAACCATGGAATTCAATAGGGTGTCCTAACTTTTTCACATGACTGTAGGCCCTGCAGCATATGGAAGACCATAGGTTCGTATTGATAAAGTAAATGGGTCATTTTTTTTGACTGGTCAATTACATGATCAGTGTGGTGACTAGGAATTCAAGCACCTAGTATGAACTTCAAAAAACTGTCTTCATTTGCCTCAGGCAGGATGACTTACCTAAAATAAAGTCAAGCTCAGGTTTGCCTTAGCTACCTATAGTTGGATTTTGTCAAAAGACCAAAGGAAGCTTCAGGGTAAAAGAAAAATGCACTTCAAAATTCTCGGTAAGACATTAATACCCGGAGAAAGTGGCAATGCTCTAAAACGCCTGGATTTTTAAGTGGTCGAACAGATCTAACATTAGCCACCCATAGAGAGAGCTAATGTTTAAAATTATACGCTGACCTCCAGTCACCCCTTAACTCACTGTGCATGTAAAATACGCAGATATGAGCTGCCTGTTGGATTTTTAAGAGTATCCACAGAGCTTTAAAACAGCAGAAGTGCTCAGTTTCCAAGTGCTCAGGCCAATAATTAGGAACATTGTTGTAATAGCCCTGAAATGCAGTTTCCAGGTAGAAAAACATCCTCTCTGGGGAACATTTAAATAGAAAGAACTAATTTTCTGACCTCAATTATATCCATTATCCACATAAAAGGCTTAGGACAATCCCTCAATAGTCGTGCATTTGAATCAGATATGAAGTGCACTCAGTCATCATGTGTATTCAAAGCAGGTGGAAATTCACAATGCATTTAATGGAGGTCTTCAAGTTAACTGCAGTCTCTCGCTATCAGTTTCCCTTTAAATAGCCAGACTTTTGAACTCATTTGTAATCCAATTCTGAAAAGCATTACAACCATGCCAAGCTATTCTCGGGGCCCTATAGGGCTACCTAACCATTTTTTAAGTTGGACAGCTTAATATGAATATAAATATTCCTTCTAGATTGCATTAGGGTGGTTATTGCAAGGCTAAAACACTCTCGAAGGTTTCCCTGGATGAGAAGGGAAAGTTTTCTCGCAAGTAATGGAATGGTTGTCTGATGCAACTTTTATTTAAATAAATTATCTTGACAGTGACAAATGGCCAAGAGGCTAAATCAGACTAGCGTAAAAAACTGTGCAGAGTTTAAACCCTTTTTCTCTTAGAGATAAAATTGGACTGGCTCCGGACTCCAGGCTGATTTAGAATGACAAGCGT
Organism: Megalobrama amblycephala; assembly: GCF_018812025.1. NCBI lineage: Eukaryota > Metazoa > Chordata > Actinopteri > Cypriniformes > Xenocyprididae > Megalobrama > Megalobrama amblycephala. The sequence continues at coordinate 30,719,915 of NC_063047.1, forward strand.
TGATGTAACGTCATCGGTGGAGATGTTGAAGAACACCGTGGGGGAGTGTTTTGGTAAGGGATCGGTGATTACCGAATACGGCGATTTGCTGGTGATCTCCAGTAGTTTGTTTTTGGCTTTGCGCTCCGATTCTCTAGCCTCCTGCAGGTCCTGTTTCAGCTGGTCGGCCTCCTTCGCCCTGCAGAGAATAGATGCATGGGGTAACTCATTCAAGGTTAGAACCCTTTGAAGTGGACACAGTACTGGGATCTCCAAAGCACAAATTCAGCTGGAAATGGAAAAATGGATGCTCACATCTGCAGAAAATTGAGACTTTCACAAGCACCAAATCAAACAGCTATCACAGCATGCACACCAACAGAGTGCCACATACTAAGTTAAGGCCCAGTAGATGGGTTCAAGAAGGCCATCAGCATAGATCCAGCTGTGAGAGGAAGATGTGGTCCGTGTATCATAGTGCATGGTCACACACCGAGTTCTGAGTGACTATATAACAGCAGATAAATAATAGGTGTAACTTGCTTTTACCCAATTCTTTTAATCCAGACTATTTTTTAATAAACTTTAGTGTAAGAATAAACAGACTTGAGGCAAAAAAATAAAATTAAAATTAAAATAAGTGAATGGTGAGCAGTGCTTCACCTTGCCATGATGTCATTGTGATGATATAGGATGTTGCTAGGGTCTTCTGGGTGGTGGCTTAGGTGCTCTTTCTGGACAGTATTTTTAAAGTAACATTTATATAGTATTTTAGTATTTATTAAAGGGTTAATTCACCCAAAAATGAAAATTCTGTCACTAATTACTCACCCTCATGTCGTTCCACCCCCCTAAGACCTTCGTTCATCTTCGGAAAACAAATTAATATATTTTTGATAAAATCCAATGGCTCAGTGAGGCCTCCATAGCCAGCAAGATAACGGATACTTTCAAATGCCCAGAAAGCTATTAAAGACATATTTAAAACAGTTCATGTGACTACAGTGGTTCAACCTTAATGTTATGAAGCGACGAGAATACTTTTTGTGTGCCAAAAAACCCCCCAAAATAACGACTTTATTCAACAATATCTAGTGGTGGGCGATTTCAAAACACTGCTTCATGAAGCTTTATGAATCTTTTGTTTCGAATCAATGGTACGGAGCATGTATCAAACTGCCAAAGTCATGTGATTTCAGTAAACGAGGCTTCGTTATGTCATAAGTGTTTCAAAACGTTTCGAAATTTCAATGGTTCACGTGACTTTGGCAGTTTGATACACGCTCTAAACCACTGATTCAAAACAAAAGATTTGTAAAGCTTTGTTTTTTTTAATTAGTTTATCAATTTATCATTCATTTTAGTTTAGCCATTTTTGTACTTCAATTTAAACATCTATTTCAGTTGTGTTTTATTTCAGCTTTATTTCAGTTAACTAAAACAATTTTAAATGGCTTAATAAAATTTTATATTAATATTTCTATATAACTATATATTTTCAGAAAAGAATGATAAGAATGGTAAGAAAAATAGTACCCACTCGGCTATTCAAAAGATGACGAGCAAACATATAACAATAAATAAATATAACAATAAAATAAAAGTAAAAAAAAAAGCTTTTCAAACACAATAAAAAGGTCTTTTATCATTTAACCATTGGTGCACCACTAAATATTATGTGTTATTTAAAGGTGCCATCGAGTTGAAAATTGAATTTTCCTCGGCATAGTTGAATAACAAGAGTTCAGTACATGGAAATGACATACAGTGAGTCTCAAACTCCATTGTTTCCTCCTTCTTATATAAATCTCATTTGTTTAAAAGACCTACGAAGAACAGGCAAATCTCAACGTAACACCGACTGTTACGTAACTTTCGGGGTGCACGCCCCCAACATTTGCATATGCCAGCCCATGTTCAAGGCATTAGACAAGGGCAGCCAGTATTAACGTCTGGATCTGTGCACAGCTGAATCATCAGACTAGGTAAGCAAGCAAGAACAACAGCGAAAAATGGCAGATGGAGCGATAATAACTGACATGATCCAAGATTACATGATATTTTTAGTGATATTTGTAAATTGTCTTTCTAAATGTTTCGTTAACATGTTGCTAATGTACTGTTAAATGTGGTTAAAGTTACCATCGTTTCTTACTGTATTCACGGAGATAAGAGCCGTCGTTATTTTCATTTTTAAACACTTGCAGTCTGTATAATGCATAAACACAACTTCATTCTTTATAAATCACTCCAACAGTGTGTAATGTTAGCTTTAGCCACGGAGCACCATCAAACTCATTCAGAATCAAATGTAAACATCCAAATAAACACTGTACTTACACGATTAGACATGCTGCATGATGAACACTTTGTAAAGATCCATTTTGAGGGTTATATTAGCTGTGTGTACTTTGTTTATGCAGTGATAGAGTCGAGAGCTCGGGAGGGGACGGAGAGCGCGCGATTTAAAGGGGCCGCAGCATGAATCGGCGCATTTCTAATTATGCCTCAAAATAGGCAGTTAAAAAAATTAATTACAAAAAAATCTATGGGGTATTTTGAGCTGCAACTTCACAGACACATTCAGGGGACACCTTAGACTTATATTACATCTTGTAAAAAAAACGTTCGATGGCACCTTTAAATAACACCATGACCAGCAGCCATTATTAAAAGCCTTATTAAAGAATATACAAATATTTACACTGAATATGCGTGTGATATTACCTCCTTTCGGACTCTTCTGCCATCTTGAGTGCAATCATCTCAGCTTCTAGCATCTTCTGTTCCATTAATCTCTTCTCCTCCTCAGTGCGAATAGCTGTCACCTTTATAGAGAATAATTCAGAGCATGATCAGTCCTCAATGGTCCTAAATGATCTTCTATGAGCAGATGATGCTCACTAACCTTAATACGCTGCATCTCCTGTTCAGCCTCGGCCGCTTTCTGAGCCAACAGCTTGGCCTCCTCCTCAGCGATTTGTGCCTTCTCCGCCAACAGATCTGCTGTCTCCTCCGAACGTAACTGAGAACAGAGAGACGGCACACTTTGCGCAGATGCACATTGGTAATTCTGCTTCATTCGATTCCCTTGTTGATTAACTGAAAAGTTCAGCATATTACACTAACTTTTGCTGTTTTACACATATCCAAACCATTTGTGTACCAGTTCACAAAAAACTGTTACATAAAGCTCAGTCTAACATATTTACGTCATTTGCATCAGAAATCGTGTCACTAGGTCAGTCTTTTCTTCCCTAAATATATCTCTCAAAACATATCTACTTTCGGAAGGGAAAGTGAAAAAACTTCATAAATATTTGAGAGCGCGAGAGAAAGAGAACTCAGGACTGGCAAGGATATAAAACTCACTGATAAAAAATAATAAGACCTGTGCTATTCTGAGCTCTGCCAGAAAATTATTGGAATTAGTGTTATGCTGAGCATGGATGGTGAACTATTAGGAAAAATGCATATATCACTGGTACTCACACTGATATCAGTTCAAAAGCAACAAAGACAAATTTCTTCTGTTTGCAAGAGCCGAAATACCATCAGAATGTGCACTGAACATTGAGTATTAAAATGCCATGTGAAAGTGAAGAGATAAAAAAGAAATATAGCCTTAGAAATATTATTATATATAATAATAAATGTATTCATATTTAGGTGGGATGGGTCCCAAAAAACTAAGATTAAATTAAAACTAAGACTTTAAAGTGGCCAAAAAAATTAAACATCTGTAAATGTTCAGATTTCTGTTTAGAATATCACTTGTTACTGATCGTTATGAATTTTGTTATACATTTTATAATAATCATACTAATATAAATAATTTTTTATTGTTAAAGGGGTCCTTGATTATGATTTCACTTTTTTAACTTTAGTTAGTGTGTAATGTTGCTGTTAGAGTATAAACAACATCTGCAAAGTTACAACGCTCAAAGTTCAATGCAAAGGGAGATATTTTCTTCTACAGAAATTGCTTAAGTAATACAACAAATGGCTGGTAGGGACTACATAGAGCTTCCTTCTGGGTTGGTGACATCACAAACCCAAAAATTTACATAAACCCCGGGAACACACAACAAAGGGGGTGAGGCCATGTTGGGCTGTTTAGAGAAGAGGAAGAGTTGTTGCCATGCCGTCATTTTACGCCGGACCGCTTCACAAACGAGGGTCAATTCAAGGCTGGATTTGCACAAAAGATTAACATGACGGCACATGCTAGTCGATGAGTTGAATCAACTCCACAGCAACTACATAAATTTATCCACTAACCATTCAGAAACATCCAGTTTCATTCTAAATGTTCGGTTTGAACAATGTACAGGGTTCATACACATTTCTACCAATACATTTCCATGACTTTTCAATTACTTTTAGGCAAATATTCATGACCTAACGTTCCATGAAACGCCTGTGGATACATGTAAAATAAGAATAAAAATCCATGTTCAAATGTCAAATCACAGCATATCTTAACTAATTAACATCAAGCTATGTAGTTTAATACAAAAGAAACGCTGACACACCAGTAAGATGGTGAGATAAAACCCTAGCAACAGATTAACATACATCAATAAGAGGCAATGATGTTAAAAAAAAAAAAAAAAAAAAAGTGTACAGTAACACTGACTGTAACTTTACAAGGTTGCAGGGCTAGAGACAAACTTTTGGAATACAAAATTTGGTAAATGAGAAGCTTTAAAAACAGCTTTGCCTCCTAGACCTATTTACCATTAATCTCAATGGAAAACCTTCAATCATCAACAAGATAAAATCCCTATTTAAATTCCACAAAAACAGTTGTTTATTTATTCATTTCTGCAATTTACACCTATACAAACTGCAACTGCCAGACATTACCCCATGCCAGGGTCAGAAATAAACTTTTTTTTTGCAATTGATTTCCAGGGGCATTTTATTTATGTATAAGTGCATTTTTTATGATTATCTGTATTGTTGTTTGTCAAATACTTAGCTTTAACCAATTACTTAAGTCAATCACAACACTATATAGACTGTTACCAATAAAATTTTAGCATTAAAGGGTTAGTTCACCCAACAATGAAAATGATGTCATTAATGACTCACCCTCATGTCGTTCCAAAACCGTAAGACCTTCGTTCATCTTCAGATCACAGTTTAAGATATTTTAGATTTAGTCCGAGAGCTTTCTGTCCCTCCATTGAAAATGTATGTACGGTAGACTGTCCATGTCCAGAAAGGTAATAAAAACATCATCAAAGTAGTCCATGTGACATCAGAGGATGTCAGGACATTTTGGTCCAAAAATAACAAAAAAATACGACTTTATTCAGCATTGTCTTCTCTTCCGGGTCTGTGTATATCCACAGTGACGCTGCTTCTTCTTCTTCTTCTACGGCGGTAGGCATCCAGCTTATTAGTGCTTTACTGCCCCCTTCTGCTCCAGACAGTGACGCTGATGACGTGTTATGTAGTGCGCCCGAGCTTCGTTTACAGTCTGAGGGAGACGCACGCTGTATTCAAGCTATTCTACATTGTTTGTATTTTGGTATTGCTATATTTTTTAAAATGGTGCGTAGGTGTGCATGTCACGGATGTCCTAATCGCGTCACAGTCCGAAGCAGAAGGGGAGTAATGCACCAATAAGCTGGATGCCAACCGCCGTAGAAGAAGAAGCAGCATCACTGTGGATATACACAGACCCAGAAGAGAAGACGATGCTGAATAAAGTCGCAGTTTTTGTTATTTTTGGACCAAAATGTATTTTCGATGCTTCAAAAACTTCTAACTAACCCACTGATGTCACATGGACTACTTTGATGATGTTTTTATTACCTTTCTGGACATGGACAGTATACCGTACATACATTTTCAATGGAGGGACAGAAAGCTCTCGGACTAAATCTAAAATATCTTAAACTGTGTTCTGAAGATGAACGGAGGTCTTACGGGTTTGGAACGACATGAGGGTGAGTCATTAATGACATCATTTTCATTCAACCCTTTAACAAAAGCCATCTTTACACTACAAAGATGGAACAGAAGCTGCACCTGAAATAGCATAAATGTTTATTTACAAAGACTGTTTAATGTTTCTCAAATTATAAAATTAACAGGACCTCTTTACAGAGTCATTTTTGTCAATTAATGCTCTTGATATCGTAATAATGATTATTAATGTCGATTAATAGATACATAAAATGTTTTTGTGTTTGGGGAAACTGAACGTTATTCTCTGGCTACAAAGATAAAACAATCTTAGAACAAATTCGAAAAAGACTTCATTTGATCTTACTAGCATGATGAATAAATTATATTAACTGGAATAAACTGTATATAGAGGGAGCAGAGAACGGGACTGATTGTGAAGCTGTCCATAACTTGGTTGTAGTGCGAGTTTAAGCGCTCTCACAAACACTCCTGTTAAAAATCACAGAAGCTGATGACACTGCGACATGAATCTCTTACATACAATCTGCACTTTGCTGTGGGAAAATTATGGGAAAATTTGCGAGTTTCAGTCAGAATTCAGACTGAACGAAACTCTTCATTTCAGCGATGACAAATCGGAACGCTTCTAATTGGCCATCTCGCTCAACAGAAACACCCGTGATTGATTATATGCGGCAGTCGGGTGGATCGAAGTATGTTTACGAAGTTTCAAAGTTTGTTTAACCAATATTATCACTTAAACATATATTCTATTACATAAATATTTTGAAACAGATTTCCATGACTTTTCTAAAACATTCTGGTTTATTTATTTTTCCATAACTTTTCCAGGCCTGGAAATCGCTGTTTTAAAATTCCATGACTTTTCCAGGTTTTTCATGACCGTACGAACCCTGAATGTAAGGTTGAACACTGTTACTGACAATCGTCATTTTGGCTGCGTGAGATTTTCCAGCTTTGTTGCTGTTGAGCAACCGAAGCGTGAGCTGTTAAAGCTCCGCCCTCTTCTGGAAAGCAGTCTGGGAGCAACAGCTCATTTGCATTTAAATGGACACATACAAAAAATTTCATGTTTTTGCTCACACCCAAATAAGGGCAAATTTGACAAGCTATAATAAATGATGTGTGGGGTATTATGAGCTGAAACTTCACAGACACATTCTGGGGACACCAGAGACTTATATTACATCTTGTGAAAGGAGCATTATTGGTACCCTTTAATAAGAATAATTATTAGTAATTTTATTTATAAATGAATTTATATTTTATATTATTATTATTATTACCACAACATCACTATTAAAAAAAGCAGTATGAGGCTCATGCACGTGGGTTGAGTACAAGTATAGATACCGAAGTGCTCTGGCAAGCACTGAAACGAATAGGGAAAGTATATTTAGTGTGGGTGATGTTTTAGTTTCTCACCAGTGCTTCATTGGCCATGTGAGCTTCGTCCTGTAACTGAATCAGTCTCCTCTCCAGTTCATCACGAGCTCTTTCTGCCTCCTCACGCAATTGTTTCTCCCTCTCCAACCTCTGCCGTTCCATCTACAGAGAGGTGCAAAAAGCTCATCCATATTTCACCAGGATTGCAGCGCTGCTAAATGGGTTTAGTGGATCGCAAATCCAGCACCTGGTTAAAGGTGCCTGAAGGTGCAACAGGAAAATCAATGCATTTGGTGACCATGAAGTCTTAAGATTTACTAGCGAGGGAGGAAGGGAGGGAGGATTTGGCTGACACTTCCCAAGCTCTCTAAAGTAAGACGATGGTTTTCCAAAACTGTAATCATTTATAGGAATATTTATACATATACACTGCTGTTCAAAAGTTTGGGGTCAGTAACACCATGCTATAACCAGACCAGATGCGATAAGATTCTAGCGACAAGCAATTTTTCTGTTCACACCAGACGTGATGCGACTATGAGACGCGACAAAAATCAGTCAAAAAAATCCCAGCCAATCAGAAACGTGTGCGGGTGGGCTCTCTCTGCAACTGCATTGCACTAGTAACAAAATGGATACAGTAGGTCATATAAATTATATTAAAGGAAACAAGAACATTTAAACTATCAACTCAATGTGAACAAACAAGTGATTTCTATGACAAAAACTGTTTCAGTCATTCAGTATGTATTTTTAATAATGTTAAAATGGTGTAATGTACTCATTTCGTTGCGAGAGTCATGTCAAGAGTCTGGTGTGGACAGACAAACAGCTTGTTGCCGGAATCGCATTGCATCTGGTTAGGACACTGTTACAATGTTACAAAATATTTCTTTTTCAAATAAATGCTGTTCATTTAACTTTTTATTCATCAAATAATACTAAAAATTGCATCCCGGTTTCCACAAAATATTAGGCAGCACAATTGTTTTCAACACTGATAATAATAAGAAATGTTCAATGGGCACAAATCAGCATATTAGAATGATTTCTGAAGGATCATGTGACACTGAAGGCTGAAGTAATGATGCTGAAAATTCAGCTTTGCCATCACAGGAATAAATTATATTTAAAATATATTGAAATAGAAAACAATTACTTTAAATTTCACAATATTACTGGTTTTACTGTATTTTTGATCAAATAAATGCAGCCTTGGTGAGCACAAGAGACTTCTTCCGACCCCAAACTTCTGAATGGCAGTAACTTAAATTACAAAAAAGGCCTCCATTAGGGCTATGAAAAATTTATATGTATGCAATTTGTGTCTTCTACAACTAGCTACATTGCTGGAGAAAAAAAAATATTTAAATCAGTTATATACACATTAATTTTCTCTTTTTGTACTCGTCTTATCTTTCTTACTCTTTTATATCTTTTTTATATATTCTCTATTTGGTTTTTCAATTTCTTTCCTTTCAACTTACTTTCTTTGCTATTCTCTTTTTATCTTGTCAGACACAAACACATTAAAAATCAGAGCAGAGAAAACAGTTTGCTTTCATTTATTTGTTTAGCATAAAAACAAACAATATTCTCTCTGTGTTGCTGTTAATCATGCAACCATTCACTTTTTCCCAACCTGTTTGCGAGCTTTCTCCTCTCTAGCCTGCATCTTCATCTGCTGGACTTCCAAAGAATCAACTCTGCGTCTCCTTATGAAGAGATCATGGTTCCCAATGCACAGCTGAAGAATCTTTAAACACAAAAATTGCCTCATTAAAAGCTGTATGCCAAGGCCTTTATAAAAAAAGAAAAAGTTGTGTCATCTTTTTAAACTGTATGACTTTCTTTAATGAATGAAATTTCAGTCCATGTCTCACAAATGCCATCACATATAGTATTCCAAGTCTTCTGAAGCGGTTACAACCCTTTGTTTTGTATTTTCCTGTTTCTTTCTCTCTTTTGTTTTAGAAGTGTTTGTGTCCGGGGACGGTGATGATTGGCTCCTGCAGACTAATGACTGGTCCATGTGGATTGGTGCAGTTGATTCTACGCAAACCTTAAAAGCCCTGATGTCACTTCCTTTTGGGGCACTGTGTTGTTGTGAGGAGAGAATTGTTGGCTTTTGGCTGGGCGGTGTGTGTTTAGACAAATTTCGAGTGTTAAGAGTAGGGTGATCATTGTTTGTTCTGTGAATTAGAAATATTAAGTAGGACAGTTTTGTATTTTGAACCAATTGCCTGTTTACCGACACTGATTTAGATTCCCCTTTTATGTCTGTTTGCTTCAGCTTGTAAATAGTTTGTACATAATTGTACATTTTGAGCGTTTGGTAAAGTAAGGAGTTTGATGCCACTTTTGTTTTTTTGTAACCCTTTTTGATCTCTGTTTTTGGCTAGGGAGTTAGGTTAATATATTGTACTTTTATTTTATTTTGGTTATGGTTTAGGTTAGAGGTTTTAAAATAAGAGTTTAGTTTGTTATTTTGGCCGGTTCAGCTCCTGAAGTACATTTCCCTATTTGATTCCTGTATTTTTGGTTTATGTCATTAAAACCCTCAAAAGATCCTCTGCTTCCACTCTCTCATTTCATGTTGCGTCCTTTTCCCCTAGACGGGCCGTAACAGAAGCCATATCAGTTACAAGACCATTTTATTTTTCATGATTTTATCTTTTTATATGGTCATTATTTAGAAAACAGCACTTCAGACATTTAGCTAAATTTATCCTATTGTTTTCCACAGTGTAAATAAAATCATACTGGTTTGGATCAACATGAATGTTGACAATTGAATTCTGGTTGAACTATCCCTTTAACTAAACTACGGAAGAGGATTAGAGCCAAGCAATAATAAAAAAATTAAACCATCTCGAGATTAAAGTTGTTAAATTTCGAGAAAAAAGTCGAAATAAAATGTTGAGAATAAACTTAAGAGAAAAAACTTGTTAAATTTCAAGAAAAAAGTCGAGATAAAATGTTGAGAATAAACTCGTTAAATTTCGAGAAAAAAGTCGAGATAAAATGTTGAGAATAAAGTCATTAAATTACGAGAAAACAGTCGTTAAATTACGAGAACAAATTCGTTAAATTATGAGAAAAATGTCGTTAAATTTCGAGAAAAAAAATCGAGATAAAATGTTGAGAATAAAATCATTAATTATGAGAATAAAGTCATTAAATTACGAGAAAAAAGTCGTTAAATTATAATTTAACGAGTTTATTCTCAACATTTTATCTTGACTTTTTTCTCGAAATTTAACGATTTTTTTCTCGAGATTTATTTTTTTATTATTGCTTGGCCCTAATCCTCTGCCGTACTAAACAGAGGAATAATGGCATATAGATTTATTAAACCTATAATCTTCTGGCTTTCAGCCCAGATCTTTAATTTTTTATATATACATACATAGTGGGTTTGTGTAGATCAAACAATTGATCAATACATAACATCACATCATCAAATACTCACCAGTTTATTGACTTTGAGTTTTGAGGAGTTGAATTTGAAGACATCCGCCCTTTTATCCAAGGGCTTAATGGCAAACTGAAGAGACAGTTACAGAAATGAGTGCACCAACAACATTAAACCACTCTTAGCATAGATCAGGTTGGTTAAAGTGTGAATTGTTCATAAAATGAGTACCTCTTTGTCGCTGTAGGAGATGTTTCTGATCTCATTCCAGGGAAAAGAAATTTTGGGCGTCAGTCTGTTATCCGGGTCATAAATGTGGAGGCCTAAAGCGTCAACACCCAGCAGTAAGCTGGTTCCCTTTTTATTCTTAAAAAACAAGATATTAAAGACATTCAGTCCAATTTATTTTACTATCTTGATCTCACCGCCACAGCATTTCAGAGCTAGCAAAACTAATATTTCAAACAAAAGGCAGAAATAATTATTCTAAGTTTCAAGCAGCATAGACACCAAAGGAAGAGTGAGATTATGCAAGGTGATTAATAATAAAAGGTTTGTCTATTACATAGAAGAATAAAGGTATACAATAATAAAAGCATCTGGCTGTAAAAGCTTTAGCCGTCGGAAATCAGCTCAGATTGTTACTGCCGTAGAGCAGAGGAGGCATTTCTTACCCTAATGGAAAAGTAATTGACCCCATACATCTCCAGATCCTGAGCTATTTTTAAATACTCCATCTCGGCTTCATCTCTGCAGCACACAATAACAAACAAAAACGTGGGAGGGAGAGAGAAAGAAAAGGAGAAAGGGAGAGAGAATAAATTAGACACAAAATAAAAATCTATTCCACCGCAGGGCTTTAATGAGACTCAACTAACTTGCAGTGCATAAGCTAGAGGTCACGCAGTATGTCTTACAGTAACTGATTATGGCAATAAACACAAACACACGCATACTCACCATAAACTCACCAATTAAAAATACCATACTGAAAATAACTAGATTTTTAGAACCACCTTCATGTTCTTGCGAGTCTGCAGGAAACACGCCTCATCAAACCCCACTTACCGAGAGCAGGCAGCACAGAATGAGTGAGGAGCCGCTCGCATGGAATGTGTTTGTGCGTTCAAAAACAGACAGCTGAATGCAAGAGTCTCAAAATGATCTACTTTTAAACTTGTTTTTAAGACGTGCCATCTTAAAAAAAAAAGCCAAAGACATCAGTCTGCATGTGTGCATAGATCAACAACAAAATAATTAAAATTATGAAATTCTATAAATAATAATAATAATAATAATTTAAAAAAAAAAGTAAAATAAATTTAAATAAAATTACAAAATAATTAATATGTTCTGTGTGAACGGCGTCTTGAGACTACCTTGGACAGAATGATTAAATTGTACATAACATACACAGTTTCTGCCAATCTCATGTTAATCCTGAGTACCTATAGAGTAGCATTGCATCTTCATATCTCTGAAAAGTCTTTAGTTTTAGCATGTTTATTAAAGACAGATATGCTGTACCGACTCTTTCCGAAAAAAGCAGAGCTCCTAGAGGCGTGCCGTGGGCAGAGCTAAAAAGTCACGAGCGCAGCTTTTGCGTAGAAATCGTCTGCAAGCTGCGACATCATTATAAATAAAAAGGGAACAAAAACGTTTGTGTTGTTTACATTATATGCACTTGCGCGCCGATTGCCAACAAAACACAGACATCTGATGCAGTTTTACTCACCGCCTATGATGTGCAAATCCAGCATCGAACTGGGACTTGTTTACAAAGCATTTGTCACTAAAATTCCGGGAACAAACAAACATACGTGCACAACTCCGTTGCTGCCACGGAAAATCTTTGGGAAGCTGAAAAAGGTCATCTTTCCCTCACAACCAAAAACACACACCTTTGGTGACAGCTTCCGTAACCCGAAAAAAGTGCATTGATGGGCGCTCTCACTCTGGGTGATGTGTGCGCACGCTTATCAGGAAGAAGTGCCCATACAAGGAATTCTGCCCTTTCTAACGTAATACAGGGTCATACCCAAAAAAAACTCTTAGAAACTTATCCGAATCCGGAAGGAGTGTATTTGGCACAGAAATACTTCGTCATACGTCCAACTCGTGTTTTGAAACTTTGGCCATTTCTAGCATGAGAATGCAACTCTTTAACAGTGTAAATAAGTCAGAATGCATGAAATAGCATTAGACCCCCACTTTTAAAAAAAGAATTGATGGATAAAAGATTAAAAACAAAACAAATAATACAATGACTTCTAAATCCACGTCTATTCAGTGTTTTACCCATCTACCACAACAATCTAGGTTAATGCATTTGAATTGTCTTAATTTGGGGCCTTTTCTCAGCACACATCATGCGCAATTAATTCAATTAATTACTTCACATATCATGTCATTAATTTAATTAAAATGTATCAAATGATAGCCCTAATTTGTACATTTCCTAAAGAAAATTCTGATGAATTCTCTGCCAAAATGCTAGGGTTCTATAAGAGGTTGTCAGGGTGTTGCTAGGTAGCAGTAGGTAACTACAATTTTTTAAAAGAAATTGTTGATTAAAGTCGTTATTTTTGTTCGCACAAAAGTATTCTTGTGCTTCATAACATTCAAAGTTGAAGCACTGCAGTCACATGGACTATTTTAACGATGTCTTTACTACCTTTCTGGGCCTTGAAAGTGGTAATTGTGTTGCAATCTATCGGAGAACAGAAAGCGCTCAGATTTCATCAAAAATATCTTACTTTGTGTTCTAAAGATGAACGAAGGTCTTACGGGTTAGGAACGACATGACGGTGAGTACTTAATGACATAATTTTCATTTTGGGGTGAACTAACCCTTTAAAGCTGGGTGAATGTGTGAATGAGAGAGATAAAAAGAGAAGTGCAGACTGTGTATTTGTGAGTGTGTTTTAAGAATGCACACATGTAGAGTGCCGTCACATGTAAGGCGAAGGTTTGGAATAAGAAAGTGCCCTACATGCATCTAAATGTGCTCCGAAGCAACACAGGAAGTCGGTTTCATCATCACAGTAGACCAATTAGGGCTTTTTTTTGCAGAGCAAGGCTATGCCCAGTTCTGGAAAAAGAAGCAGGCCAGTTTTTCATCTTGTGAGTGTCTTGACTTCCCAAAGTCAACAACACAGAGAGTCAAGCTACACCTGTGTGTGTTTATAGTACCGCAGAGCCAGACTGTTTGCAAAGAAGAGCCGTCTGAATAATATGCATCCAAAACAGTTAGAAGACTGCAATTTTAAAAGGCTGTGTGCAACATGCATCAGGTGGTCCATGAACAACCCATAGGCAAGCTGCGTGAGACTGAGAATGTGTGTACAATACCTGGTTCTGCCCCTGTGCTCAGCGTAGCAGACTGTGATTCTCTCCTCCCACATCTCTGCAGTCATCTGGTAGAGATTAATAACCTGCACAAGAGAAAGACACACAAAGATCAGTCATCAACTTGAACAAAGACTTTAACTCTCTCATAATGGGATTTTCACAACAGAGCTCGTGGTGCGCATCAGACTCTGTTTGACATCAGTATTCATTTTGTTTGTTGGAATGAAAGCACTTGAAACACTTGAAAACAGGGAAGTGAACAACTATTGATGGCATACACTACTGTTTAAAAGTTTGGGCTCAGTAAAAAATTTTTTTTTTTTTTGGAAGAAAATTCAGCAAGGATGCATTAAATTGTTCAAAAGTGACAGTTAAGACAGTTATAATGTTACAAAAGATTCTTATTTCAAATGTTGTTCTTTTGAACATTCTATTCATCAAATTATCATGATTTCCACAAGATATTAAGCAGCACAACTATATTATAGTAAGAAATGTTTCTTGAGCAGCAGATCATCATATTAGAACAATTTCTGAAGGATCATGTGACATTGAAATATATTAAAATAGAACATTTATTTTAAATTGTAATAATATTTCACAATATTACAGATTTTATTGTAATTATGATCAAATAAATGCCACCTTGGTAAGCAAAAGAGACTTTTTTCAAAAACATAAAAAAAAAAAAAAAAAAAAAAAAATCTTACCAACCCAAAGTTTTGAACAGTAGTTTATGCTTTGCATATTTTTGGCATATAATTATAAAGTACTTCTCAACTGCTGGTCTCCACAGAAATTACCTTTGTAAATTAGCTCACATTCTTTGCATCGTTTGCAATGTTTCTAGGGCAGATAGTATGGTGTTAAGTTCTGGAATGGTTGTGAAAACGAGGCTAAAACAAGCTTTTCTCCTCCCGAGTCATTCTAGCTACAGCGGTAAAAGGCTGCCACTAGTATTTATGGTGGTAAACATGTTGATTTCACAAATATACCATATTTATGTGCCAAATAACAGAGTGGAAAATAAATCACGTTCAGGCTGATAAACCAAACCAAGAGTTTAAAGGGTTAGTTGACCCAAAAATGAAATTTCATTGATTGTCATTATTTACTCACCTTCATGTTGTTCCACACCCATAAGATCTTTGTTCATCTTCAGAACACAAATTAAGATATTTTTTGATGAAATCCAAGAGGGGGTTTTTTTATCCCCCATAGAAAGCAACATAAGTACCACATTCAAGGTCCAGAAAGATAGTGAAGACTTTGTTAAAATAGTCAACATGACTACAGTGGTTCAACCTCAATGTTATGAAGTGACAAGAATACTTTTTGTGTGCTAAAACGAAACAAAAATGATGACTTTATTCAACAATTTCTTCTCTAAGCTGTTTTGTGTTCCGAAGATGAACGAAGGTCTTACGGGTGTGGAATAACATGAGGGCGAGTAATTAATGACAGAAATTTCATTTTTGGGTGAACCAACCCTTTAAACTAATGTAAAAAGAGTTAACAGAGCCAAACACAATGGCTAATAGAGCTGAAGGACATTTTCTAATTAAGTGTGACAATTTAAATCCTTCAGACAGTTTTGAATGCCAGTGGAGTAAACAAACGCTCTTTCTCAGTACTTACTGACATGTGAGCGGATGCTTCCAGCCGAGAGCTTTCACTACATCTAACGCCCTACGGGAAGCCCGCTGAAGCTGTACAGGCTTGTTACCGAGCTCTGCGAACATAATCAGCATAATTAGCATGGAGTGCCGCCCATCTCAACATCACACTCACTCTCTTTGGTAGCAGCTCCTCTTGGGACAGGAAGCCCGGCTTGTGGACATTAGGGTCGTAATCACCGTACTGGAGAAGCAAGATGACAATTAGCTCAATTATGAATATTGAGAAGAGGAAAAACAAGAACTCACAGTGTCATAAAAAACAGCTATTATATCCACCTGCTCTCACTTAAAGTGAATCGAGTATTATATAGTTGCCTAAAACATTAAATCACTTTCAAATCAAAATAAGATGAAATTCAGCTGTGAATTTTTATGAGGCATTACGGGTAAGATCAGTAGAGAGGTACTGCTGAGAGAGAAAGATAATTGCACAATCACATTTTACACAGATGTTACAACTGCATGGTTTGTTTGTACAGTGACTAGTGGTCTTAAATGACAACAAATATCTAATAGAGGAAATAGCTTCTTTTTTTTTTTTTTTTAAATCTTGATTACACTACCATTTAAGATTATTAAGGTTTCTTCAATGCTCACCAAGGCTGAATTTATTTGATCAAAAATACAGTAAAAAAAGTACTATTGTAAAATATTACAATTTATATTATTATATTGCATTTATATTTGTTTATTATATTCAATATTTTTGTGCAAAGAATTTTTTTTCAGGTTTCTTTGATGAATAGAATGTTCAAAAGAATAGAATTTATTTGAAATAGAAATATTTTGTAACAATGCAAACATCTTTACTATCACTTTTGATCAATTTAATGCATCCTCGCTTAATAAAAGTTTTCTTACTGACCCCAAACTTTGGAACTAGAGATGCACCGATACTAAATTTCTCCACCGATACCAACAGTGATATCTGCCGATAATGATACCAATAGTTTGAGGGTTCTGCCTATTATACCTTCTTTTAAATGAATGATAATTTCATTATAATTAATAATTAATCATCATAATGTTTAATTATTATATTTTGAAAGAAACGCAAATAGACATTTTATTCTCTCCATTTCATCAACTTGTTTCAGAGTAGCTGGTATCAATTTATAAAAATAAACGCATTACTCAAATTAATATTAACAGACATTAGCTAAATTCTGAAGATTAAATTAATATTTCTTAACTTTCTGAATGTTATTAATTCATATAATTACTATTAACATTGAACATCAAACTGGTTTCTTAGCTTTTTTCTTTATACAAAGCACAAATGCAGTGCATTTTCCTGCCCTGTTTTGATTGACAGGATATATTGGCCCGGAACAGCCGATAGTGTGAAAAATGTGCTTTTATTGGCCGATACTGATTATAGGCCGATATATCGGTGCATTTCTTTTTGGAACAATAGTGTATATCCATATTCCTTTCTGTTAGCCTCACAAACTTAATTTTTTTGGCTGGTCTTATGCAAACATATAAATTAACTGTTATGGTTATACTTTTGAAATGGTGTGAAAGTGTTTAGATTTATTTACTGTCTATGTTTGTTTATAAACACTGAGGAAACTGTCTTTAGTAATCAACACCATGGCACAGATGCAGTACATAAAAATATCCCAGAATACTCCTGTATAACAAGGCATGTAAAAGTCATCATCTTCCAAAATAAACAGCTAAGACACAACATTACAGATTGTGGACTGCTGTGCAGGAACTGAGGAACAAGCAGATCTGCAGAATCAGAAAAGGCAAGACAATAATACTCCATCAGTGTTACGCTGGCTTGTCATTTTGAGCACTACGGACAGATTCATGCTGCTCAGCTGTGCTGAGACTGGCATGTGAAAGCATCCTCATTTGAAAGAGTCTGTGTGAATGATTGCTGTCTAAAGCTTCACTCCTGCATTAAGAACAAGCTTTCTCAGTAAGGGAGAAACTGCTGCCATCTCAGCCTCTCCCCTCTGCTCGATCTTCTCTTCCACTTTTTTTATTTCTTACTTGATTTTTCTGCCTATGCCTCATTTATGATTCTTACTCTCTTTACACCTCCTCTTTCTGCTCTTGCTTTCTTTAACTTCCTGTCTCTTTGAATAACTCCAAACCTGCACCTGGTGGTTTAAAACAGAGAAAGAAATCTGTCATGCAGCTTCATAGATTTGTAAAACAGATCTGATTGGCTGAGTCACATTCAAGGCCAATGAATGCATATCTGTGACTGCACATCATAATAATAATCATAATAATAATGCAGCAGTTAGCAGAATTAAAGGTGCAATATGTAATATTTTTGCAGTAAAATATCTAAAAACCACTAGGCCAGTGTTATATATTTTGTTCACTTTAGTACTTACAATATCCCAAATGTTTCCAACTATTTGTAAATCGTGAGAAAATTGCAATTTTAGCCAAGGCTCCGGGACGTGTGAGGAGTCGCCTGTCAGTTGCGTCATACCCGCGTTACCCTTGGTTTCTGGTTTTATTTTGTAGAATGGAAACATGCAAGATGCTTTAATATATTACATGTTTTAATAGGCAAGGGAACAACTGTTTAGATATATTTATAGACAGAAAACGAATTGTTGTTATATAGCTCAACACGTTTAGTCTTATTGTTCAAATCTAATTTTCTTTATTTTTTTGCGAGTGCCATGCTTCACCATGCCTCAGAGAAAAACACTATTTTGTGAAGTAGCTAACATAGCATAATCAGATGCAGCTTTATTTTTATTAACAGTAATACAGAATTTTCTCCATCATACAATACGTTTTAAAATGAACTACATGGCATTTATCAACACAAGCCATCCAATATTTAATATGATATTCTAAAATCAATCTATCTTACTGCAGTGTGCAACAGTGTCTCACAGCAGCCGCCAAGCGAATGCACAGAGTAACGTTATAAAATCATTTTCAACACACTCAAATGTATCTAATATGTTAAACAGAGCTGTGTTACCTCATACTCATGACCGGAAAAGCGGAAGTGGCGCCGGTGACTGTGATATAATAAAAGTTCAGCTGCTCGTGAGGCGTGTGTTGTGCAATCGCTCCAGCGGCCTCGTTCAGCTCCCACAACACTCGGCCCTGCTCCGCTTCATACTACAGTAACGTTAATAATCGCATCCATGAACATGATTTCTTCCCGAGTCCCATCTCAATTATTTTCCACCGGCTGTGATGTAAAGACCACATGTCCCAAGATTCCACGCTCAAACTTGGCGTCATCAAGCTAAGCCTTTGTTTTGAATAGGCCTCCAGCGACCTCTAGCGGACAAAATAAATTACATATTGTACCTTTAACAATCTAAAATTACAGTACAAGTAATTGTATGTAATGGTAACTGTAAAAATGTTGCAATAATTAATTTTTGCATAATTCAATGAAAATATATTTAATAAAGGTGGTAGTAACTATTTTTAGACAATCCATTAAAACAAATACATAAATCCAAATTAAACAGATTACTGTTCAAAAGATTTTTAATGTTTCTGAAATATGTTTCATATTGTTCATCAAGGTTGCATACTGATCAAATAATGTAATATTGTGAAATATTATTCCAATTTAAAATACCAGTTTTCTATTTTAATATATCTTAAAATGTAATTTATTCCTGTGACACAAAGCTGAATCTGAATATGTTTCAGCATCATTACTCCCATCTTCAGTGTCACATGATCAGTTTGCCGCTTAGTTTTTTTTTTTTTTTGTCGTGGTTCAATTCAAAGAATCCTTTTTGTAACATTATAAATGTCTTTACTGTCACTTTTGATCAAATTAATGTATCCTTGCTGAATAAAAGTATTAATTTATTATTATTATTACTATTATTATTATTATTATTATTAAATGCTAAAACAGATTCTGTAATTTTTTTGATTCTGAGTTAAAAACTCTGGTGAAGTGTATATGGCAAAACTAATATAATAAAACACATGAAATAACTTTAAAGCTGCAGTCTGTAAGTTTTGCCTCTTTGTCGCCATCTCTGTTTGAAACCTGCAATTGCAGTTATGAGCGGAATTATCATTTTTACGTGGGTTGTGCCTCGGCACGGCTCCTCAGTGCGGATGAATCTAATGTTTGCTGTCAATCACAACATCGGTGTGGATACTGTACTTCAGAATCACAGATTGTAGTCTTGGAAGTATTACCAAAATAAGAATTTTCACTGGAAAATGTCATCTGAACAAGTATGTAGCATGTCTGCCACTACTGTTCTGACTGAGGAAAAAAAAAATCATTATTAATGATTATTATTGCAAATTATTATTGTTATACTTTGTTATCAAACTGTTAATGTTAACAACAGTGCGCGACTGTGTATTTAGTATGTATTAGTGTTACCTGTAGATTTCAATTTACAGTCTAATCTCTAATGTTATTTTGTCATACCATACAATCTGCCATCAAAATGATAAGTTTAATTATTGCAGCTGCTGTGAGAAAAGGCTATAAATGATCCACCTCACATGCGATATCGCTACTAGCTGGGACTTGTTCTTTATGTAAACAGACGTGACATAATGACGCAAAGAAAAAACACTGTGAAAAGCCTTGAAAACCATCAAAAGGCTTAAGCAAACCAGCACAAGGCTCATAAACCAGCTAAACAAACTGTCTTACCACGTGAAGCTTACAAATTGCTTTAACAAGGCAAACAAAAGCTTTAGCTGATTCCCATCCAGTTTTTAGAGCCATCTAACGTTCCTGTGTGTCTGACATGAGTCAGAGAGAAACAGAGTGTGCTTTATAAATTGGCACAAGGTGAGCTGTGTGCAGTTAGCCAAGGCTTTCGGATAAATCGCATGTTCTTGTTGCCCCTGAGCTGTCAATCAAACTGACACCTGCTTAATAAAATGCACTTCTTTCTGTGGGAAGAGTGTAATGGGATAGATGCCGACCTTGAAGGGACGTCCACAGGAGGTTACGGTTTAGCTCTGACACCTTTCTGCGTGTCTATCAAAGAAAGAAAGCTTAAAAAAAAAAAAAAACAGTGTTAGAAAGAGCACTGACCTTAGCGTGGACGGCGTAAGAGGCTAACAGCACCGAAGCCTCGGGAGGACAGTATATCTCCTCCTCTAAAATATTCTTCTTAACCTGTGGATTTCAGAACAGAGGAGAGAGAAAAAAAGAATAGAATTAAATCATTTATCTACACATTTTGGGGAATTTGTTACCAAGAATTTTATGTAATGCCATCATGATAAATTACAGTGACATGCCCTGGAGCAACTTAGCGTTAAGGATCTTGCTAAAGGCAACATCACGTGTTGGTGACATCACGAACCCTAAGGATCAGTAGCCCCGCCCACTGATTCAAGCTCGACAAGTAGTAGTAGTAGGTAAATAACAGACGGGACGCTAACACTGGATCAAGCAACTCAGCGATAAACATGCCTTTGAAGAGTGCAAAATGTTGTGTGGTGTCAGGTTGTGGAAAAACAGAGAAATTTGCAGAGAGCCTGAAATTAAAAAAACGATGTTGTGACTTCTATATTGGATCCAACACGAATGGCTCAACACACTTATGTGAGTAAAAATGTTTGTACTGTGTATTGTTTTGTCACAGATCATTTGATATGTATGGATTTTGTGTACCAAAATCACCAGTGAACAGTGATTTCTGATATGTAATGATTCATGTACGCCTACAGTCAGATGTTTTTGTCTCAAAATTTTTTACTGTCAGTAAATCAAACCAGTGACTAAACAGTCAACTTCACATTGTTTCTCTTAGTAGGATGAAAATAATCTGTTATTTAAACTGTGATTAAATTGTAGAAAGCGATCAAAGAACGCTCCCTTAACAATCAATGGAACTGTCAATCAAATAGCGCAAGTGTTTTGGACTCTCGCCAAAACTACCCTTAAAATCAACAAATCTCTTATTTACATTGTGTTTGCACTGTTAGTTATGATGAAAGCATTCGTTAATGAGCAGAAATTGAGTTACAATGACGAGATGTCTGTGATCAACTATATGCTCATCACTGCAACCTTTCATGCCACAATCTAAATATAATGCTATAATCAATACTTTTCATGATTAGTAAACCTTGAGAACTCTTAATAGTAAAAACATGCTAAAAGTTTGAGAGAATTCCAAGCGTTATACATGTAATACTAAGCTATTTACATATGCAAAGATGTTAGCCAATCACAGCAGTGGGCGTTTACACTGAAGTCTCACAGTAGACATGCCCCTAAAACAGAGTTCAAATCAGAGGGCTAAAATCAGGGTAGGAAAATTGCCTTTTATTTCTAAATTATGACAATTTTTGATGTAAAAATCATAACATTATAAGTGCACCACAGGAAACATTATAAAATAATATAATGCAGTTCATGACCTCTTCAATGATTGTCTACACTCACCAAAAATTGTGTTTATTTGATTTATTTAAAAAAATAAAGGAAACAGTAATATTGTGAAATGTGTCAAATTAAAATAACTCTTTTATATTTTTATATATTTAAAATGTAATGTATTCTTGTTATGCAAAGCTGAATTTTTAGCATCATTACTCCAGTCTGCATTGTCACATGATCCTACAGAAATCATTCTAATATGCTGATTTGGTACTCGAGAAACATTTCTTATTATAAAAGTTGTGCTCCCTAATATTTTTTGTGGATATTGTGATTTTTTTTTTCAGGATTCTTTGATGAATGGAAAGTTCAAAAGTGCAGTATTTATTTAAAATAGAATTCTTCTGTAACATTATAAATGTCTTTACTGTCACTTTGAACAATTTAATACATCCTTGCTGAATAAACTTTTTTTTTAAACTAAAAACACAAAATTAAGTTTGCAAGTTGTATGCAGAACACAGCAAAGGATAGTGGTGGATTTTCAAAGTATGCATCTAAATATAAAATTTATTTTAAATTTAAAATAATACTAACAAACGTTAAAGGTAAATAATTTAGCTAGATGCTAACTATTACATGAAAACAGAAACAACATGAGACCAAGTGGTTTGTTCATATGTCTTACTACTTAAAGTAACTACAAACTGTGACCAAACCACAATGTCATAAGACCCCCAAATAGTTAAACTTCCATATTCAAAGTCTATAGACCTTTAATGCTTTATAGAGAACTAGATATTTTGGCAAGTACTTTCTGAATTTTTATTATCTATCCTAGTCAGGAGTATCCATTAGTAAGCCGGCAGAGGTTGTCTCCTTCCGGCTCTATGGACTGCAAAGCCCAGACGTAATTTAAGGCTGCAAATACAAAGCAAAGGAAGAATATTTCAGGGTCAGTTTTAAGAACTCTAGAAGCAGCAGATGGCTCACAGGTTACACATTCACTGCCGCAAGGCTGGTGAAATGAATTCCAAGTGGGGCTGTCAGGAGAAAACAAGCAACTGTGAATAGGACTGCTCAGAGTCCTAGTGCAGACTCCTAATCCTGGTTGAAATCACTGCATATGTGTGCGTACTTTTAGTATCCATAATCTAGACTGAATGAATCAATAAAGCAAGAATGGTATTACCTGACAGACTGCAGAGTTGCCAGTCAAAAAATAATAAAGTTCAAGATTTCAGTAGGTTTAGATTTTCTACATCAGACCTGCTCTGAGTATTGAATTTTTAAAATACAATAAAATACTGAAACATTAAAATAGATTTTTAAATAAATATTTTGTAAAATGAGAAACAAAAAAAAATAAAATATAATATTTAATAAGTACATGCTGAACTAATCCTAGAAACCTGTGGAAAAGAAAAAAGAATTTTTAAATGCAGTGCTGCCTGCCTAACGTCTAATTGATTAAGTAATGAATGAATTAAAGAATTAAATTAATTCTGACTTCATGCTTCATCAAAAGAGAAAATTAATAAAGGATTGAGGGATAGACCGCTGACCTTTATGAACAAAAGAAGCGGGTAACAGAACAAAAGGTCATTTATGTGCACAGTTTATAAATGCATAAATGTGGTTCACACCAAAACATTAGTATTTAATTTTCAGCAATGAACCAGTGCCAAATTTCCAAGTAAATTACTGCAGCCTTGCCAAATGAGCTGTTGCTAAAAGCACAACCACATGGGAGATGGCTGGTCACTGTGCCGACCATTAGCTGCTTGGCAAAATGAAAAAGGATCTCATTTAATCATAACCAGAAAACGGAAGCCAAAAAACTAAGTTTAACAACAGGGCCACAATTAGCACAAGGTCAAACTCATTAAAAAGCAATAATAAAACAACCAAATGCCCATCTATAAATGAACAGTTTGCTCGAATGAAAACTGTCATTATTTACATAATTTAAACCTGCATGATGATCATTACAATCATATCCTAGTTGCCGTTTTGTGGCTGGAAAGTATGCAAAAATATCCCTAACTGAAGTAACATAACAGTGACTCATGCACTTTAAAACAAGTTATTTTTTAATTGTAAATAAAAATGCATTTTTGATCAAATGAATTCAGATTTGGTGAACATAAGAGACTTTCAAAAACAAAACAAAAAACTTTTAGATTTTATGAATATTCTATAATTCATAATATTCTATAATACAGAATAACATACTCTTGTCATTTTGTAGTTTGACAGCCCCAGTCCTCATTCACTTTTGTTGTATTGAAAAGAGTAGCTAGGATTTTCTTCAAAAAATCTTTTTTTGTGGAAGTAAGAAAGTCATATGGGTGTGGAACAACATGAGTAAATGACAGAATTTTCATTTCCAGGTGAACTATCCATTTAAGACTTGCTTTCAAGTATTTATATACAGTGGTGGTCAGAATTATTGGCACCCTTGGTAAATATGATCAAAGTAAAAATTAAATCTGCATTGTTTATCCTTTAATCTTTAATTCATAAAATTAGCTTTCTAACCTTTCATTGAAGAAAAATAATTGAAAGTTGAAAAAACAAAAAAAACAAAAAAAAAACATCACATTATGAAATAAATGTTTTTCTCCAAAACACATTGGCCACAATTATTGGCACCCTTTTATTCAATACTTTTTGCAACCTCCTTTTGCCAAGATAACAGCTCTGAGTTTTCTTCTATAATGCCTGATGAGTTTGGAGAACACCTGACAAGAGATCAGAGACCATTCCTTCATACAGAATCTCTCCAGATCCTTCAGTTTCCAGCTCCATGTTGGTGCTTCTTCTCTTCAGTTCCACTCATTTTCTATAGGTTTCGGGTCGGGGTACTGAGATGGTCATGGCAGAAGCACACAATTTTGTGTTGGTTTTGAAGTTTGTTTTGGATCATTGTCCTGATGGAAGATCCAACCACAGCCCATTATTGGATTTCTAGCAGAAGCGGTCAGGTTTTGATTTTTTATCTGTTGATATTTGATAGAAACCATGTATCTTAACAAGATTTCCAGGACCTCCAGCAGTAAAATAGGCCCACAACATTAAAGATCCAGCAGTATATTTAACCGTGGGCATGGGGTACTTTTTATCCATGTGTGCACCAAACCCATCTGGTGGGTTTGCTGCCAAAAAGCTCTTTTTTTAGTTTCATCTGACCATAGAAGCAGGTCCCATTTGAAGTTCCATTCATGTCTGATAACTGAATATGCTGGAGTTTGTTTTTTGGATGAGCGAGGAGGATTTTTCTTGAAACCCTCCCAAACAACTTGTGGGGATGTAGGTGCTGTTTGATAATTTTTTGTAGGCTTTCTGAGACTCAAGTCTCAACTAACCTCTGCAATTCTCCAGCTGTGATCCTTGGAGAGTCTTTGTCCACTCAAACTCCTCCTCACCGTGCATTAGGATGATTTAGACACACGTCCTCTTCCAGGCAGATTTGTTGCACATCAGAACTATATTCTTTGGTTTTACTCATTGTGATGAATGATTACAGGAATTTGGCCTTTGTGTTTCCTCATGTTTATATTCCTGTGGAACAGGAAGTCATGGCTGGACAATTTCATGTTCATTATCACCCTGGTGTGCCAAAAAATGTAAATATGACTGGGAATATACTTCAGAGATATTTTACTCAAAAAAAATTCTAGGGGTGCCAATAATTATGGCCAATGTGTTTTGGAGAAAAAAACATTTATTTCATAATGTGATTTTCCCCCCACTTTCAATTCTTTTCCTTCAATGAAAGGTTAGATTTTTGCTAATTGTATGAATTAAAGATCAAAAGGATAAACAATGCAGATTTATTTTTACAGTCATCTTTGATCACATTTACCAAGGGTGCCAATAATTCTGACCACCACTGTATAATAAAAAAATAATTAAAAAAATCATCATGCATGCTCTTTTATTCATCCCCTGACTATCAGTCTGAAAACAGTCACAAAAGTAGCATGCAATGTGTCAGTGACTGGTCAAAAAGGTTCTAGCTATTATGGTCGTCTTTTCAATCTGCTTTACAAATGTGACAGCACTTTAAGAGAGCAGTCTGGGAAGGGTGGCCGTTCCTGATAAGAGCCCATCCAGGCGAGCGGTTTTAAACAGGATCTGCACATTCAAACACGCAGCTCTATCCCAGCCTACATATGAGCGGAGGGGCAGAGGCTAAGAGAGAACAGACTCACTGTTCTTCAATCTCTACCCAGAATTCATTAGCATCTTTTGAGAATTCATTACATTCGTTTTCAAAATGCATAGCCATCCTGAAGCAGTGCAGCTCTACCTCCCATTACGGGTGAAGATAAGCTACTTACATTTTCTCAGAATGTTCATATCTTAGTCTTGTGCCCTTTGCTATGCATTAAATCCACTGGATTGATACAAGCACTGTAAATTGAAGGGCAAATTGCCACGACTTAACATCAGATCACAATTGCAGTCATAATACTGTTGGAAAAATGAACAGAGTTAATGCATGCAAAACAGGTGCTTATTTACCTCCCATGCCGAGCAACCAACTTGCTCAATGAAATGATTGATAATGTGCTCATAATCAAGGTGTTATTGCTTAATGGTTTCTGATCGCCGAGAACGAATCTTGGCAGGAAGCCGTATTACGGTGGGAGGTGTTCCCCTGGGCTTATAGAATCAGAGACAGGAGCCCTGATGTGGAGCACACCGATTCCACATGGCTGAACACAATCACACCAAACAATGAAAGAGCGCACTGAACCCGCAGACAGCAGCCCACAAACCTCTCTCACAGAGAACTGCACCGAGAAACCAAATACAGGAGCTCAATTCTCCTGCCAAGCCTATTGAAATGAAATGGCTTTTGAGTTTGGGTCAATGACACATCATTACCTGCTGTTGTGTACAAACAATACTTATAGTCCAACTAGATTAATTATGCACAACACTACGCAGAAATTAAATTACCAATAAATCAATTTTCTGCTTTTGCATTTGGAGCATGATGGTAACCTAGGGGTTAGGAGTTAAGGCCTGTTCACACAGAGGACGATAACTATAATGATAAAGATATAGTTTTAAAATCATTCTAAATATAAAAGAATAGCAAAGTCCACACCACAACTATAACAATAATGGCAGAGAGAAACACTTTCAGAATTGTATTTTTTTTTTAGCTAATGTAACAGATGTTACTGACTGCAGTCTTTAGCCTCCTTGTTAGAGCACCCGACTCCCATGCCAGCAGACCCGGGTTCGAGTTCCGCTTAGAGCTGGCGGTTCGAACAAGAGGGGTTACAGTGATGTATGATAAAAGCATTGAAAGTCAATCAGAATCCATCCTGCTTTAACGAGCTCAAGCATTTAAAGTGACAGATGGATAAAACTGCAGCGCACTTAGAATAGCAGAACAATATCGTCCACTGGTTTGAACGCTAATATAGTTATCGTTATAGTTATCGTTCTTGGTGTGAAATGAATAAGCCTTTAGGCTGCCAACTCAAAGGTAGCAGGTTCAATCCCAAACAGTTTATTTTCATTAAGGAAAACAAAAACAGAATCCAAATGAAAACGTTCTGGGAAAAGCTGAAACTAAACTAAAATACATTTTCATAACTCCAAAACTGACTTCAAATAAAAACGGCCACAAATTAATTTAAAAAAAAAACTTGAAACAACTAATATTAAACATGAAAATACCACTAAAGTGCAATAACAATAGACCGTGACCTTTTTAAAAGATGTAATATAAGTCTAAGGTGTCCCCTGAATGTGTCTGTGAAGTTTCAGCTCAAAATACCCCATAGATTTTTTTTTATTAATTTTTTTAACTGCCTATTTTGGGGCATCATTAAATATGAGCCAATTTAGGCTGCGGCCCCTTTAAATGCTCACGCTCCCCGCCCACGGAGCTCGCGCTTGCCTTAAACAGCATAAACAAAGTTCACACAGCTAATATAACCCTCAAAATGGATCTTTACAAAGTGGTCGTCATGCAACGTCTAATCGTGTAAGTATGGTATTTATTTGAATGTTTACATTTGATTCTGAATGAGTTTGATGGTGCTCCGTGGCTAAAGCTAACATTACACACTGTTGGAGAGATTTATAAAGAATGAAGTTGTGTTTATGAATTATACAGCCTGCAAGTGTTTAAAAATGAAAATAGCGACGCCTCTTGTCTCCATGAATACAGTAAGAAACGATGGAACTTTAACCACATTTAACAGTGCATTAGCAACATGCTAACAAAACATTTAGAAAGACAATTTACAAATATCACTAAAAATATCATGTAATCATGGATCATGTCAGTTATTATTGCTCCATCTGCCATTTTTCGCTGTTGTCCTTGCTTGCTTACCTAGTCTGATGATTCAGCTGTGCATAGATCCAGACGTTAATACTGGCTGCCCTTGTCTAATGCTTGAACATGAGCTGGCATATGCAAATATTGGGGGCGTACATATTAATGATCCCGACTGTTACGTAACAGTTGGTGTTATGTTGAGATTCGCCTGTTCGGTGGAGGTCTTTTAAACAAATGAGATTTATACAAGAAGGAGGAAACAATGGTGTTTGAGACTCACTGTATGTCATTTCCATGTACTGAACTCTTGTTATTTAACTATGTCAAGATAAATTCAATTTTTAATTCTAGGGCACCTTTAAATCATTGTTTGTGGCATATGTGAACGCAGAAAAAGCACAAAAATCAGACTGAGACAGCATTTTATGACCCTTTTACAAAACAGTTCATGTTAATATTCCTGAAGCAGACTAATTTCTGCTTAAACTTAAGCCTGGATTATATTTGCCGTGTCTACACGAGCGCGAAGGTAGGCATGACAAAAATGGCATCATTGCGGTGTGGGCAGCTGTGCGCTGAATGCGCGAGACCCTATTTCGCTTCCCAAGATGCGCAACTTCGAGGCAACTCTGGCTGAGCAGGTACATCTGTGCTGGCATCTTTAAAGGCACCACGTTTACGCTTGTTCAAATTTATTTGGTTACATTTACAAAATGAGCCTACAACAGCAGAAATAACCCTTTTTAATTAAAATAAAGGTCCATGTTTAATAAATATTCATGAAATCAAATTAAAATGTTCAATGAAATTAGAAAACTTCTTGTTTAATACATCTGTTCTCATATCCATTTATTTTGTTGTAATGTCAAGCAATAAACTCAAGGTTTACTGGGTTTAACATGATTCTTTGATTCTTTTGTAGTGCGGGTTTGGTGAAGTGTAATAACAACAAACATCGTCACGTGTGCCCTCCAAATTGACCCACAACCTAATCAGTTTATACATAAGGAAATATTTGCACCCCAGACAGACATAAACAGCTTAAATAGGACAATAATATGGTACAGGGATTGTTCTATGAGTATTTTGGTACCTTTTATATAACAAGAGTAAATATAAAACCTTGGTTTAAGCATTGTTTTATTACAAATGTTGTATGTTAAATAATGACTGTTACATCAACATAAAATATTGCAGCACTACTGCCATTCTGGTACAAGTTTTGAGTACCTTACATCTCAAGTTTTGAGTACCTTACATCTCACTGCAGGTTCCTGAAGTTTAGAGGACAATTACTCCGAGTCGCCCCGTTGTTTCAAAAGAATAGTATAATGGCGAGCACGTCAAGTATAAGCGCCTTGTCCGTTTGGGGAGGTGTGCACACAGTCAGCGGAGGCTCGCAGTGTGGAGCCAGGTGCAAGTATAAATTAAGCTTTATATATACAAACAATGTTTAATAAAAGGTGAGGTCACATTTACTATTGTTCGGCGAAATTTCACAGGCAAAATCCACGACAATCTGCACGACTGGGAGTTTTGTGTAAGGGCGAAAATGTTACACATGCAGATTTCACTCATGTTCATGTTGGTCACATGAATTTTCTGTGCTGACCAAGTGAAAGCTGGTTTGAAAGTGACTCCTGTGTGAGCTGTACTTCATTTATCTATGTTACTGACAACAGACCATTTTTTTGACATCCTAACAGAAAGAAAGCCATGATAAGCCAGCTGAGCTGACATATATCTTGAAGTCGCTATGGGTTAAATACCAGAACATAAACAGCATGATTTCGGCTATGAAAAAAACTGCTCTGTGGTATTTGATTAAGAATGAATGTTAATTCAAGGAAATTTGCTGAAGCTGTAGCCTAGCAGTTAGCACACACGCGAGTTGAGTCACCTCTTTTTCCATCATTTCCTGTCCTCTCTCTATCATTAAAAGTGGCAACACGCCAAAAAATTCCAATTAATTTGAGCTGTAGTCCAGCTAAACCCATCTGAGCCAATGACTCACCTGCAGGAAGAAGAGGTGTTGTGTTATATCTTGCACAAGCTCTTCCTCTATGTTCTCTGGGTAAAACTTGGCCAGGAAATGAAACACTATAGGCTCCTCTTTGGGCATATCATGATCCAAAACCTATAACAAAGATAAGACATGATCAATGTTCTGCTGTGCATTGCATACTTTATATACACTGACAATAGTAGCACGGTACTACCATGTTTTTTTGGACATGCTGTTTCAAATGATAATGGCATGTCCTTTTTGTGCCAAAGTAGTACTATAGTATTCTTTGAAGTACCATGAAAAGAACATGGGACATGAATATGTCAAGCCTTCGGTATTATAATACACCTATCTAATACCATCACTGTGCCATGGTAATACCATAGTACTTGTTTTGTGAGAATAACGAGTTTGGTTTGATTTTCAGTTTAAAAGTTTGGGGTTGGTAAGTTTTTTTTGTTGTAGTTGTTTTTTGTTCTCTTCTGCTCACCAAGGCTGCATTTATTTAATCAAAAATACTGTAAAAAACAATAATACTGTGAAATATTATTAAACATTCAAATAATTGTTTCCCATTTTAAAGGGTTAGTTCACCCAAAAATGAAAATTCTGTCATTACTCACCCTCATGTTGTTCCACACCCGTAAGACCTTCGTTCATCTTCAGAACACAAATTAAGATATTTTTGATAAAATCCAATGGCTTGCATTAAGAGCAAGTTAACTTAGACTTTCAAACGCCCAAAAAGGTACTCAATATATATTTAAAACAGTTCATGTGACTACAATGGTTCAACCTTAATGTTATGAAGCGACAAGAATACTTTCTGTGTGCCAAAAAAACAAAATAACGACTTTATTCAACAATATCTAGCACTCGTCACTGAACTAAACACGGCTTCATGAAGTTTTGAAGCTTTACGCATCTTTTGTTTCGAATCAGTGGTTCAGAGCATGTATCAAACAATCTCAAACTGCCAAAGTCATGTGATTTCAGTAAACAAGGCTTTGTTGCATCATAAGTGTTTCGAAATATTAATGGTTAACGTGACTTTGGCAGTGCTCTAAACCACTGATTTGAAACAAAAGATTCGTAAAGCTTCGAAGCTTCATGAAGCAGTGTTTAGTTCAGTGACAAGTGCTAGATATTGTTGAATAAAGTTGTTATTTTGGTGCACAAAAAGTATTCTCGTCGCTTCATAACATTAAGGTTAAACCACTGTAGTCACATTAACTGTTTTTTTAGTACCTTTCTGGGCGTTTGAAAGTCTAAGTTAACTTGCTCTCAATGCAGACCTCACGAGCCATCGGATTTTATCAGAAATATCTTAATTTGTGTTCTGAAGATGAATGAAGGTCTTAAAGTGTAGAATGACATGAGGGTGAGTAATTAATGACAGAATCAGAATTGTTTAATTTTAATTAATCACGATTAATCGTTTGCAAAATAAAAGTCTGTGTTTAGGTAATATGTGTGTGTTCTGTGTATAATAATTATGCATATATAAATACACACACATACATATATAAATTTAAGAAATATATGCATGTTTAAATAAATAAATAAATAAATACATTATATTACACAAATATATTTTATATATAAATCTAACATTTTTCTTAAATATATACATGTATGTGTCTGTATTTATATACAGTTA
The DNA here is from genome assembly GCF_018812025.1 of Megalobrama amblycephala. Lineage (NCBI taxonomy): Eukaryota > Metazoa > Chordata > Actinopteri > Cypriniformes > Xenocyprididae > Megalobrama > Megalobrama amblycephala. The sequence goes on from NC_063047.1 coordinate 30,751,974, forward strand.
AAAACCTAAATTTAGTCAATCAGAATATCATGATCTATGATACATAAAGTAATAGCATTTATCAGACTGGAACTATTTTGAAAGGAAAGAGCAGGAAAGTTTAATCTGAGTGTTTTACCTTCTTGTCCATTTTCAGCCATGCCACAGTGTCTTTGACGTCATACTGCAAACCAAAAAACCATGTCTCCCTGAGTCCCAGTGTCCGACACACGAGTTCAAACAGATCCTTTCCTTTCCACTTCAGCTGCCCAAAACAAGATTATATAAAAAAGGGTTAGTAACATGAAGCTTTAAAGAAGCGCATGCTGAACTACAGGCTGAATTACTTTAAAGACCCATTTCTGTCATATTTCCTGCAGAAACAAGTGGAGCTGTGACATATACACAGACATGAATGGAACACAATAAAACCCCAAATTTTAATTTAAGAAGTCTAAGAGAAAGAACTCTCTAAGGATTGCTACAGATTAATCGAATTCAGACTGACCACAAATCTGAACAGCACCAGTATAATGAACAACGACATTCCCTGAATAACCTCATTTCCACAGACCATGTGGACACAGGGCAGAGAAATGAGTCTGAGCATCATTACAAAAGTCTCTGCTGTCAGCAAGCGCATTCACTCGTTTTCGGACATATCAGTTCATCTTTTGTCAGGAGGAATACTGACAGCAGGCCAGAAAATATTACCATATTCAATAGGTGAATAGAGGATGCATATCAGCTTATTTTTCATTAAAATGACTCGAATTGTTTTGTGCATACTGCGTACTTGAACAGAATCAATAAAGGAGCATCAAAACATTCATTACTACTACAAAAAGTACCTGCATAAGGCTGAATGTTTTTCATTAATTTTATTGGTTGGAGATGAATTGGACAGGAGGGGGGGGGGGAACTGACATTGGAAAGAGCCATCCATTTAATAACTTCGGAAATCAGAATGCAATCTTCAGGAGTATATTAGCAGAATAACAATTCAAAAACTCATCTTGTGAGAATATCTCCCTTGTGTAAGCATCTGTGCTCAATTAGCCTTGTCATTAGTAGGATTCAAGTATACCTGGACCCAGCTGAGCTAGATGTTACAATATACTTGCCACTTCTGCCACCTTGAATGATTAAAGTTTATGACAGAGGACAGAAACTTGCTGTTATAAGTACTGACAACTTCCACAGTGTCTTGCAAACATCATCAACACTGCAAACTGTATTAGCATAACAGGGACAGGTGCTTTTCAAGCTGCGGTTTCATCTTGCCTAATGTTTATGTATGAGAACATATGACAATATGCTGCCATCCAGAGTCCAAGCAATTAAATATGCTGATGCTTCTCCTCTAGGAAGCTGACGGGCTGCCTTCAAGGACGGCCGTCAGCTGGTGCAAACATTCACGGAGAAATGAGGTGCGCCTGTGTAGAAAGGTGTTCTCTCACTGTCCTAAATATTCAGCAGAGAAGTTGTACTGTTGTAAAAATGTACTGAAAACTTGACAGTGTAAAAGCACAAGAAAGAAAAAAAGAACAAAAGCAGTAACCTCAAAGTCAAATTCTGTCTTTATCCAATATTGAGCCCCAGGCTATTACCTCAAATCAGATTATATTGACTGAACTACACCAGGACTGTCTTTCTTGTTACACGGCTCAAGATTAGATGAGGTCAATAGTGTGCATAATACTGGTAGCACACAGAGATGGCTTAAACTAAATATTAGCCTACAGCACAAATAAAAATGCAGATGAAGGATTTTGAATAGAAAATATGTACTGTACTTCTTATCATTTGCATCAGTCAATGCTTAAACTGAAGCACAAAAAAAAAAAAAAAATGCATTAAATGCATTATTTCGGTTGACATTTTACATTCTAACACTTCATTTTCACTTTAATAGCATGCTAAGAAAACATTTGGGAGCTAAAATATAAATAAAACTGACTTTATGGTTTTTCCTCTAGTTTCAGGATCTTGGCTATGTTATTCATAACTGTTTGGGGACCATTTTCTGCCACTGTGAAATAATATCTGTTACTATATACCCAAAGGTTCTGGACAAATCATGAATTGTGGTTTAGCAAACCCTGTAGATGACTTCAGTGCTGGGCTATTATCAGCTATCAATGATGGGCAATAAAATCTCAATGTCTGTGAACAGAGTGAATGAACGAAAGAGAAATGGGATTTTGTTTTCTAAATCCACGCTGCCACCAAGTGGTGTTGTTTGTGAAATACAGTACAGTATCTTAATTATGCTGAAATCAGATGCAATGGTCCAAATTTCATGTTATTTATGCTCTTTTGACCTTTAAAAGGAAAATTCTGGGTTAAATATTACTACTTAAGCTAAATAAGATGTTTAAGAGTATTTTTTACTACATTTGGATTTACTTGGTTAAAAACCTTTTCAAAAGTAATATAACAATATAAAACAAGTTTTTCAGAGGGGTAGAAGTATTGGTCCAGCAAAAAAATGTTTAATGGACATTGGTGAATTTTCTCCAGATAGTAAAAATTTCCAGTAGCCCCTCACTGCAGAACACAAGATCCAGGGAGTCAGGTAGGTTTAGGGATATGTAAAGCGGGAGGAGTTGGATCCAGATCCAGGGAGTGGAGATGGGTAGGTTTAGGGATATGTAGAGTGGGAGGAATTGCATCTGGATCCAACCTCGCTACCTGGATCTCTACAATCTCAAAATTTCTGTGAGAGTCTTGAATGTCCTTAATGTTTTTGAGACCAGCATTTAATGTTGGTCTCAATCTGTGAAAGGTATAGTGCATTGTTCTGGTTCTCATTATTTTTTTAAATTACATGTACAGTAATGCACTTATAATGGAAGTCTATGGAGCAAGGAACTGTACTAAATGTTTTAACACACAGTTTTGAAAGCATACCAAGGCTTAAACCTTATACGTTAACATAATATGAATATGACAGAACTGCTAACCGTGTCCGTGTAAATCCAATTTTTAACTTCTGTAATGATTTAGTAAACCCAGAAGCTGTCAGAAAAACATCAAAAAATACTATAAAATTGTTTACATGGAGCAAATTTCACTCACACGAATGACATCTGTAATCTGCATAAAACAGTATTCCCACAGCTAAAAGGATTTAGACAATTTCACACATCCAATAATATATTTTTGTTCAAAATAATTAATATAAAACAAACTCAAAACTGCACATTTCTACTTTTAACCCCTTCAGAATGTCTTGTACCATAGACTTCCACAGAAGTACTGTTTTTTGGTATCCCACAGATGCTGAAAGAGCTTGTACCAGTAATATTTATCTAGATTAATGACAAAAAAATAGTCTTGCAAAAATGTCAACCAGAACAGCTACATCTTGCTCCCTTAATTCTAACTATGCATTTATTTTTGTATCTAAAGCCACTTTATAGTACATATGACACCTTATCGGTATATGACAACAGAACCATGATCCCTCAGAACCTCAGTACCACCAAAGGAAATACTGTTAATGAGTGTGAAAGATCAAAACAGAGTGAGAGACAGGCAAACACACAGGCACAGGGTCTTGTAGAGTGGGACCATCGTGTCTCGTGGGACACTAACTCACGGTCCCCGTCTGTCACACAGTTCTCTTACCACCATCTGTTTTCCCTTAATTCAAAAACACTTTGTGTGATGTTGTGTGTAAAAATAGGGCATCTTCCTGCAAGCAAGAAACTCAGTGGATGCTATGTGCAAATGAAGTGCAGCTCCACAGCGAAGCCCTCTGTATGCCTGCAGAACTCCCACCGGATTCACCGTTTGTGGAAAAAACCTTTATATGTGGGAATGATGATTACTGCCATGTAGGATTCTGCTTGCTTTGTAGATTTGTATGTTTGTTTTAGTTTTTCCGGCCAAGCAGTCATGAATGTTTGTTGAAAACTTTTTGGGATTAGTTTTAAAGAAATATTATTTTCTTAACAAAAGGAGATATTAAAGGGATAGTTCACCCAAAAATGAAAATGTGATGTTTATCTGCTTACCCCCAGCGCATCCAAGATGTAGGTGACTTTGTTTCTTCAGTAGAACACAAATGATGATTTTTAACTCCAACCGTTGCCGTCTATCAGTCAAATAATGGGAGTGAATGGGAACTTGGATCAATAAGAGCCAAAAAACCTTGCATAGACAAATCCAAATTAAACCCTGCGGCTCGTGACGACACATTGATGTCCTAAGACATGAAACGATCGGTTTGTGTGAGAAACCGAACAGTATTTATATCATTTTTTACCTCTAACACACCACTATGTCCAACTGCATTCAGCACTCGCTTAGTGAGGTGTGATCGCGCTTTGACAGCGGAAGTGATGTCTAGCACTCATTGAAGTATAAGCGCGAGACATCACTGTCTTAGGACATCAATGTGTCGTCACGAGCCGCAGGGTTTAATTTGGATTTGTCTATGCAAGTTTTTTCGACTCTTATTGATCCAAGTTCCCATTCACTCCCATTATTTGACTGACAGACGGCAACGGTTGGAGTTAAAAATCATCATTTGTGTTCTACTGAAGAAACAAAGTCACCTACATCTTGGATGCCCTGGGGGTAAGCAGATAAACATCAAATTTTCATTTTTGGGTGAACTATCCCTTTAAGCAGAATGTCAAAGCTTCTGTTTTCCACACAAGAAAAGTGAATGGCGTTTTATACAGCCACGGTAAATAAATTTGGTCTATATAACATGTGCACTACATTTCTAGACTTCTGGTAGCTTTGTGTGAAGAACAAAGCCAAATTTAAGTTATTGTATGTGGATAATCTTCACCTCAAAGTACTCATATCGCATTTGCAGTTTTGTCAAGGACTAATTGTGTTTCACATCAATGACATAAAACTTGATGCAACACATCTACATTACATTAATGCATCTGGCAGACACTTATCAAAAAGCGACTTATATAATATTCAAGATATGCATTTTATCTGTTTGTGCTAGAGCTGCACAATTCTGGACAAATTGAGTCATAATTCTGAACAGACAACTAAAAAAGACACGTGATTTACTAGAGGTTTTGACAAAATGTTAAAGGATTAGTTTGATTCAGAATTAAAATTTCCAGATAATTTTACTCACCCCCATGTCATCAAAGAAGTTTATGTCTTTCTTTCTTCAGTCAAAAAGAAATTAAGGTTTTTGAGGAAAATATTCCAGGATTTTTCTCCATATAGTGGACTTCAACAGGTTTCAACAGGTTGAAGGTCCAAATTACAGTTTCAGTGCAGCTTCAAAGTGCTCTACATGATCCCAGATGAGGAATAATGGTCTTATCTAGCAAAACAATCAGTCATTTTCTTAAATTTTTTATTTTTTTTTAAAATTATATACTTTTTAACCACAAATGCTCATGTTGCACTAGCTCTGCAATGCGTGACCTTTCCAATGTGATTACGCAATGCATGTTACGTGATTTTTTAGAAAATGACCAATCGTTTCACTAGATAAGACCCTTATTCCTTGTCTGAGATCATGTAGAGCCCTTTGAAGCTGCATTTAAAATCCAATTTGGACCTTCAACCCGTTGAACCCTGTTGAAATCCACTATATGGAGAAAAATCCTGGAATGTTTTCCCCAAAAACCTTCATTTCTTTTCAACTGAAGAAAGAAAGACATAAACATCTTGAATGACACGGGAGTGAGTAAATTATCAGGAAATTTGAATTCTGAAGTGAACTAATCCTTTAATCGTGCAGCTCTAGATCATGCATTCCCTGGGAATCGAACCCAAGACCTTGGTGTTGCCAACACCATGATCTACAATTTGCACTACAAGAATACACACAATTATTTTTACTGAACACAAATGAGATTTTAACCCTAAAGCCTACTGTATCATATTTGATACGCAAAATAATATTTCAAGATATTTCAACATTTACTGGAAAGTAGTAACTTAGGTTTACTTGATTATCTAATGGTAAATCTAATTGATAAATCTAATTATCATGGTAAAATTGAGGCTTTTGAGGAACATGTATTTGTTTATCTCTCAATCATCATCGTAGTACACTGCATTATACGCTTTGCCCCTCAAAATAAAAACTACAGACCTTTGATTATAAAACTAAGCATTCAAATGTCATCTTACTAAGGCATATATTGGGATATATCAGTGACAACTGATATTTATATGCATTTTTAAATGCTATACTGTTATAAAAGATCTCACTGATTTATATTACAAGCTATCAGAATTTCATTTTACTTTTTGGCCATATAAAATCAGCAACTGCACCAAATTGGATATTCTCCTAGATGAGCCACAAAAGCCTGATGTATCAAATATTATACTAAACAAAAAAGCACATAAGCAGACTTTTATTTAAATGTCAGGGTTTACAGGGTCAACTGATTGAAAAGAGGTTTAAGTAATTGAAATATTGCTTTGTGTGGCTTCAGAAGACTTGGAATATAGTTCACAAGTCATATGGATTACTTTTATGATTCTTTGGTGAGATAAATCATCATCATCATCCACTTGCATCGCTGTATGTAAGCTGTAGCTTGTACATTCTTGTGCATTCACAGAAAAAGGAAATTAATACAGGATCGGAATGACATGAGGCGAGTAAATGACAGAATTTCCGTTTTTAGGGAAGAGCTATTCCTTAAGGCCACTGAAGCGTCTCCATTCAAACATTAAGCTGCTCGAGGAGACAGGGATGTCTTGACGCAGCTCCCCTGGAGAAACAGGTCAGGCTGAGTGACTTGCTCAAGGGCACAACAACAGTGAGTCGGGACATTAAAATGTCGACAGCCTGGTGCCTTCCCTAAGCTAAGCTTAAGTGCCCAGAAGCATTGATCACTGCCAGAACAGGTTTGGTTGTAGGCTATAATAGGTTTACTACCATGAAATAACGTGACTATGATACGCGCTCCTACAGAGACAGCATAAACATAATTCAAGGAGGTTCACCACATAGAAACAATGCATTTGCATACATCACATTCATGGAAAATGCTTGCCACTTACCTCGCAGCTAAACTCCAAGTCAGCATCCATTGTAACAATTGTGACGTTGAAGTTTTTGGCTTGTTTCCTCCGGAGGGAACTGAGCCCCATTTTTGATGCAAGGGCACTTGCCATAATAGCTGCTGATGGGAAACTTTCCTCCTCTTTAGAAACAACATAAACCTGTTGACTATCTATCTATCTGAGGCATATCTTATGATGAAACACATTAGTGTTGACCTCTCTTGTTAAAAGCTTTAATCTAGCATTACTGGCAAATGTAACAAAAAATGAGATTAAAGTGCATCTCTAAAGGCTGGATGTTGACAAACCACCTGCATTAACTGTTAACTAGCAGTTGGGCACATACTAGCCATTTTACTTCCTCCAGAGCGCCATTAAGCCTGTAAGAAAATAAAAGGACAAGAGAATAGCATAAGTTCACTAAGGAATAACTTATCACCTAGTAAGTAATAAACAATGTACAATAACAATGGACAAAAGAAGCTAATTTTAAACTACTATAAGCGTGATATGAGTTGACAAATAACTGAGAAGAAACATTAACCTATTGTATAACACTTAAGTATACACTCGTGTAGCAAAATACCAACTTTTACACGACTTCACAACAATTTACGTGCTCATAAATGCTTGTTTATGCTAATCTACGGTTTCATGCCTCATTGTTTTGTTTTGTTTTGTTAGGAGTGTTTTTGACGGAATTGGCCTGACAGCTTGTAAACCGGTTGCTAACTCACCTGTCGAGCTGCAAACACAGCTGAATTCCTGCGATGTGTGAGATTCACGCCCGTTTAAACACCTGACACACAAATACCGCTGCTGGTTTGACTCTTTCAGGCCAAAACTGCAGCTGAAACTTCTCGTGCGCGTGCACGGGGAGGCGGGAGGACATGCGCAATAGTGCGCCATTCAGCTAATAGTTAAAAGGCTTTTTTTTTTTTCTTTTTTTTGTCAGGAGATAATACAAAAAATAGTAAAATCTTAACGTAAACGATTATTAATTACTTTCAAAATTGTTTAATAATTTATGCATTTATTACTTTTTAAATTGTTATTTATAAAGATATTATGTCATTATTATTAATTATTGCTTATTATTAATTATTCATTATTAATTAAATCAAATAGAGAATGTAAATATAATATTCAATGCTGCTCGGTATCTAGATTTCCAGATTAAATGCAAAATCTATGTTCAATTTAAACTTTAAATAATAAATTAAAATGAATGGAAAATAAATAAAATTAGAAAAAAAATAAAAATAAAAATAAAATAGATTGGTTAACTACTTTAAACATAATGTATTTTATTATTTTATATTTTTATTTTAAAATATATACAATTCTAAATTATACTATAAATTAATCTTTATAGCAAATGTTACCTTTAAGTGTTACATGATTAAAATATAAGTGGGCATTTTCGGATCATTTCACAAATTTCATTTAATTTCTCAAAGTTCAGCCCTTTGCACCAGAAAGGGGCGTGCTTTCGTTGACAACTGGGCGTGGCTTCGATGAGGTCATCGGAGTAAACAGAAAAGATGGCGACGCCATGCACGGGAGATCGAGTTCCAGGGACAAATACGGTTATTTCAGACAGTTTCGCTAAGCAGTTAACCGATTTACCAGCGGAATTATTAGAGCATATATTGTGTTTTCCTGTTCTAAACCATATCGACATTTGCAACGTTTCCTGCACGTGCAAGAGGCTGCATGACGTGTGCCACGGCAGGGGAAAGGTCTGGGCGCATCAGTACAAACTCAGGTGGCATAAATTAAAAACATTTCTACAGCTTTATACCTCAATCAACCTCCAGTTTATCAAACCATAAGAAATGTGTTGGATCCCTGATAGATGGTTTAAGATGTGCATTCAGTGCGTGACTTGAGAGCTGTCATGTCGTGTTCTCATTCTGCTGATGCACCAAATTTGTCCCGTGTTCACATGCAGAGAGATGCATATGTAATGTTTAGCTATCACGGGCTCCTGTATGTTGAAAGAACGTAATGCACTTATAATTGTTTACTATGAACATGCAAATTACAGTTTAGAGCTTTTTTGGTACATTTTGAATAAAATTTGTGAATATAAGCACACAAAAATATTCTATATATATATATATATATATGTTCTATAATATGACACAACATTATAATTTACTCAAGATTATCTTGTATTAATTTATAATTTTTCTTTATGATGTCAAACATTACTGATGTATCAATGTTTTAGGTGGCCCAGGCTGCAGAGATTTTATCGGCAGAATGAGTCGTATGATTGGCTGAAGGAATATAAGAGCCGGCACATGGTTGGTCAGCAGATCAGAAGAACAGTAGAGTCTATTTCCAAGAGGTTCTTCACAGAAGTTGTAAGTGACTCTACAAAAGACTAACTTAAAAATCTGTCACAATTTGCAGAAAATATTATCTCAAAAATCATAATATTCATGGTGTGACAATTACGCAATGCTTTGGACAGGTATATTTGTAAGGTAAGTTGGATTTAATCTATTATTTTAGTCACTAACCCAGAGATCTGTAACTCAGCCTTGCGTTGGTCAGGTTCTTGGAGACAGCTTTGCGGAAATCGAGTCACTTGGTGCCCCAGAACACTTCTGTGAGGATGAGCTGCTTGGTATTTTGAACTCAGACCAAAGGTTAGAGATGAGCTCAAGCTTAAAGGGTTAGTTCACCCAAAAATGAAATTTCTATCATTAATTACTCACCCTCATGTCGTTCCACACCCGTAAGACCTTCGTTCATCTTTGGAACGCAAATTAAGATCGACTCATTATTGGCCGATGCTGTTCACGTGAGCAGAACAACGCATGCATGTGATGCTGACTCAATACCCGGAAGCCTGCACTGTATACAGTGTAAACAGCATAGGATTTCATCAAAAATATCGTAATTTGTGTTCCGAAGATGAACGAAGGTCTTACGGGTGTGGAACGACATGAGGGTGAGTAATTAATGACAGAAATTTCATTTTTGGGTGAACTAACCCTTATATATAAGTTATTTTATTTATTTCTTGGCACTAAATGGTTTAACTGAATTTATGAATGTCCTCCTTTCCCATGATGGCTTCAGGAAAAGTTTGACACTTAAGTACTATGCAAAGAAAATCCTGTACTTCCTCCGGCAGCAGAACATTTTGAGGAATTTGAAGGTTTTCCTTGAGCGACTACCAGAACAACAATCAGCTCTGGAAGGTAAGCTCACAAAAAAGACTAACAAAAAGTCTCAAATTTTCTTATTAATGGAAAATGAAGTACCCGTATTTTGCTATTTTAAAGGTTCCTAATTTGTTTTGAAGGTCTCCTACAGTAGGTTTACATACATTCAAGGTCAAAAAACACTTTAATTTTCTTATAATATACATTACAGCATCACCTCTTTTCTCACAGTGTCTGAAACGGTTCGGTAAAGGATTCGTTCTCTCTAAACCCCTCCTTTCCGAGAGCCTACTCTGCTCTGATTGGTCAGATGGCTCAGTCTGTTGTGATTGGTCTACCGCTTACAGCACCTGTCGAAAACCTCAGCTACAACTACAGTGTTTGAGGGCAGGTCAAGTTGATGTCGTTCTTGGGCAGCCATTGAAGCCCATAGGTTGGAATTATGCAAATATGTTACAAACCTACATAGGTTTGTGCAGGAAGTAAGACTGGAATTACTGACGACTCATTTCAGTTCAGAATCAGTTCTTTCTTTTGGAAGACAATAACTCCATTTATTGTACACTTTAGGGCTTTTCACACTGCGCTTAACCCCGAGTTATTGTCGTTCTAAACACCACTTTTAACCCCGGGTAAAGGAATTTTTCACACTTGTAATTTAGAAGCGGGGTTAGCACCACTTTTTACCCGGGGTTATGAAACCCTGCTCCGGAGCAGGGTTAGCACAGCTTTTGCTGTGCCGAACTTGTACAGTGTGAAAAAATGCGGTGTGAATGTTACAGCTTGACGCTTAGCAACAGACAACCAATCGCGTACTCATATTTGCCTGCTTTGGACAGTCATGGAAACACTGTGCATTGTATATAAATTGTAAATTCAGTGTTTGAGAGGAAGAATGTCAAATGCTGAGAGAAAGACTGTTTTACTCTTACCTTTATAGTCCGAAATGTCCATTCAGTATAAACTCGATAGTACAGTTGGCAATACGAGGATTCGCAACGCTAGAGCTATATAAACGGGTCGCATGCTGAGTTTATCCAATCAATGACACTGACACCGCAAAAATGCAAATAAGAGCGTTAACCCAGGGTTTAGGAATGTGCAATGTGAAACATCAGCTTATGAATACCCAGGATTAATTGTTAACCCTGGGTCAATTTTGAGCGGTGTGAAATGTGAAGCAAGATAACCCAGGATTGCGTTTACCCAGGGTTTAGAATGACCCAGGGTTAGCTACTTCAAGTATGAAAAGCCCTTTAATGGCTTTTCACGCTGTGCTTATCCCCGGGTTATCATCGTTCTAAACACCGCTTTTAACCCTTGGTAAAGGAACATTTCACACTTGTAATTTAGAAGCACTGTTAGCACCACTTTTTACTCTGGGTTATGAAACCCTGCTCCGGAGCAGGGTTAGCACTGCTTTTGCAGTGTTAACCCTGCATTGTGGTGCTAAACTTGTACAGTGTGAAACAATGCGGGGTTAGAATGTTACAGCTAGATGCTTAGCAACAGACAACCAATCGCGTACTCATATTTCAGTCTCAGAAAAACTGCGCATCGTATATAAACAGTAAATTCAGCATTTGAGAGGAAAAATGTCAAATGCTGAGAGAAAACGCGACAATTTGAGTGAAGAAGAGACCGTTTCATTCTTACCTTTATAGTCCGATATATCCATTCAGTATAAACTCGATAGTACAGTCGGCAATACAAGGATACGCAATGCTAGAGCTATGTAAACAGGTCACATGTTGCGTTTATCCAATCAATGACACTGACACCGCAAATATGCAAATAAGAACATAAACCCAGGGTTTAGGAATGTACAATGTGAAACGTCACTTTTTGAATACCCAGGATTAATTGTTTACCCCGGGTAAAGTATAAGCAGTGTCAAACGTGAAGCAAGATAACCCAGGGGTTTAGAATGACCCAGGGTTAACTATTTCAAGTATGAAAAGCCCTTTAATGGCTTTTCACACTGTGCTTATCCCTGGGTTATCATCGTTCTAAACACTGCTTTTAACCCTGGGTAAAGGAACTTTTCACACTTGTAATTTAGAAGCAGGGTTAGCACCACTTTTTACTCTGGGTTATGAAACCCTGCTCCGGAGCAAGGTTAGCACTGCTTTTGCAAGGAAACACAATGCTAGAGCTATGTAAACAGGTCACATGTTGCGTTTATCCAGTCAATGACACTGACACCGCAAATATGCAAATAAGAACATAAACCCAGCATTTAGGAATGTACAATGTGAAACATCAGTTTTTGAATACCCAGGATTAATTGTTTACCCCGGGTAAAGTATAAGCAGTGTGAAACGTGAAGCAAGATAACCCAGGGGTTTAGAATGACCCAGGGTTAACTATTTCAAGTGTGAACAGCCCTTTTGATCTATGAAACTATGACTATGACATCTATGACGTTTTACATTCACAAACAGCTATATTACGCACTGCACGAAAGGTAATATCTAAAAATACTGCTGTGCTTTACAATACCATGGATGAGGCCACATAAAGGCCAGGTCCATCCAATAATATGTGTCATACTATAATGGTTATCATATAATAATCAAAGCTCAAATCAAATTAAATGTGCAGCCACATAGGCTTAGCAACGTCATAATATTCACAATGTAAGATAGTGCGACCCTATCTCACCAAAGTTTACTCACTTCATTATTATGGATGTTTGAGGTTCAACATGGAATTATAGTTAAATCAAAGATTTACATGTTTAATCTCCAATTCTAGGTGCTGTTTTGGTCGACCAGTATTGCAACCCTCTGACTGATGTCACCCTTGAGAGCATATCTGCACAGATAGAAGAAATCACAGACAAGGTGAAGAAGTATCTGCGAGTAAAAAACGCCACACACCCATGTCTACGAGCCAGTCAAGGTCAGTCCTCAAAGAGAGATCCAGAAAATTCAATTTACTGTTCTCATGAGGTCTATTAGTCAGACCAGTGTAGCCAGGCTTATGTTCTCCCTGTTGTCCGATAAAAGCTTTCAGCTCAATGTCAATGAAATAAATGTCTTGGAGGTCTCTTAGTTTAATTTTCAACATTTTTAAATTTACTTTGGACTGCAGTGGGAAACCACAATAGCATTGTTGTTCTTAAAGCTGTAGCGTCCTATATCTGTCTTCATTAGACTGTTTTTCCAGGTGACTGCTTTGTTCTGGAAGATTTGGAGTTTCAAAGGCAAGTTATATGTGCTCTGAACGTGGTGCTGTATGACCAGCTACAGTACAAGGGCAATGAGCGGGACTACTACAATCCGCTGAACTCATACATACATCAGGTACTGGAGTCACATGGATGATATACTCATTTGCAAAATATTTTACATTACAAGTATACACATATGCACACATACCATGTGCATTACACAAGCAAATAATTTTGAGTAACGTGTAAATTTATATTTTAATATCATAGTTGTTTTTTGTTTTTTTTTTCAAATAAGTAACATGAGTTACTTTACATTCGATCTTAGCTGTAAACTATATACTGGGAACCCTTTCTTGCACATTATTATACTATTAAAGGTTACAATTAAAGGTACAATTTGTAGGACCTGCCACTAGAGGGCGCACTACCAAAACAATAACAATCGCGTGGTTTGATGACGCTAAGAAGGTGCGTGGAATGATGGGATTTGTTGTCTTCTACCCAACCGCTGACGGCCAATCAGACGGAAAGATAAATCATGGATTTAACGGATGAGGTAAAGTTTTATAAATGTATAAACTATGGATCAGACTCGTCCTCGCGCGGGTCTAGAGACGCGATGCCCCGCGTTTGCCGTGTATGCCCCATAATACTAATCGTGTTGATCGTTATAATGGCATACGTTTTCTGTAAAGATACGAATCAAAACAACTCACCTGTCGAATAAAACACAAGCGAGATCGGCATCTCTTTCTAGGTGAAGTTTGTCGCGAAGCTCTCTCCATCTAGAAAATGCAACACGGATATTGATCCTCGCTCTTTCTCTCCTCTTGTCCCAAACTCTTCTTGGGTCGTTTGGTTGGCCCGTACGCTTACGTTTACGGGAGCTGTCCTTGTCGACAGAACCAGTGGCAGATGGTAAACAGTAATTATGTTCCATAAATAAGTAACACAATCCACCATAAAACGTGCAAGAAGTAAATAAGGAACTGCTTGAAGCAAGCTAGTGGTTTGCTGGACGCTAGACACTACTTCCGCATTTGTCCACAACACTGTTGTCATGTGGTTTCTACGTCAGTAAAGGCGGTAACAAAGGGTAGCTGACGTCACTGACAGGCGACTGCACTGCCCCGTGTCACTGTTTAGAATGGGAATTTTCTCATGATTTACAAGTAGTTGAATACATTAGAGATATTGTTAGTAATCAGCTGGACAAAATATATAACACTAGCCTAGTGGTTTTTGGATATTTTACTGCGAATATCTTACAAATTGTACCTTTAACAACAGAGAATAAACTATTAAATTCAGTTGCTATTTATTTTTAGATATATAATCAACACTCAAATAATTAAAAAAAACATGTAAATTACACATAATGCAGGTTTTGCATTAACTTCTAAATCTAATTATAAAATTATTTTTCAGTTATGTTTCTACTCCAGTTCATTTTTGAAATATAATCATTTACACAGTTACTGTCATAACTTGTTTTTAATTAAGACATTTAATTAAGACATTACTAACAGGTAAAGTAAATATAATGAATATATATAAGCTAATATAGAGTATATATTTAGTGAAATAGAGTTCTAGAGTTCTCTAGTGAACTATCATGCTGTGGACACTAAATGACTTCCCTGAGGTAAATGTAATGCTACGTAAGATATTATTCTCAAAGCTGTTTTATTGATGTCTTTCCATGGTTGAAACACTGATTGAGTGATTACACATAAACATATCTATGCATAGATTGCTGGTTCTTCTTCTTCTGCACTTTTTCCTGTTGTGACGGTTAGCAAACTGCGTTGCATTACCGCGTGCGCCTCCATCTGGATTGGAGTGTGGATCGCCTGTTACTGACTGTATTCGTCGTCTGACCGTGTGCATCGAATCATAACATCCGTAAATCTCACACTGAGATTTATTTTGTAAAAATTATCATAATGCTGCTAGTAAAATAAAAAAAAACCTGTACTCATTGTAATTTCATTTAAACTGTTAAAAAAAATCAGAATTGTTTGATGAATAGAAATATCAAAAGAACAGTGTTTATTTGGATTTTTGTTATAAAACTTCTTTATAAAAGTCTATACTCTCACTGTGATTAATCTAATGCATCCTTGCTAAATAAAAGCATCAATTTCTTTTAAAAAATTCCTACTGACGCCAAACTTTTGAAGTTTGAAATACTATACTTCAGTATAGTATTTTGGGGAGATAAACACTCATCCACGCTCGCAGCAAAAGAAAAAAAACTCTTCCAATGTAAAATAAATACCTGTTATCCATAAAAACTGTAAAGTACCATAACATGTTACCTTCAATCGTACATTAAAGCATTGTTTTGTAAGTGTAAGTTTAAAATTTAGACAAAAAATGTAGTTTATTTCTCACAGTGTGCCACCCCCTTGTGGTCAGGTGCTGCTCCGTCGGACAGGCATTCCCATCAGCCTCTCTGTGCTCTACATGACTCTGGCCAGGAAGTTAGGAGTTCCTCTGGAGCCTGTCAACTTCCCCAACCATTTCCTGCTCCGCTGGTGCCAAAATCAAAGCAGGTGGTGTTTTCCACATTCCAGCTATTGCAGCCTGTCAAAATGAAATCACATTGCAAACATCATTTAGTTTCAGCATCAGTTCATTGTTATAATCCCAATATGCTTCAAAAAATTCTGTTGTGCTTGCATTAAAGTTAAAAGACAACGTAAACTGACTAATGATGTGTTATGCAGGAGTGGTGACATCTACGACTATGTATACATTGACGCATTTGGAAATGGAAAACAGCTGGCTGCTAAAGAGTGTGAGTATCTGATCCGACACCAGGTGACAGCAGATTACTACAGCGCTATAAGCACCAGCGAGCTGCTGCTGAGGATGGTGGGAAACCTGCTTAACATTGGCAAGAGAGGGTGAGACTCAGGGGCCGTTTACACCACATCGCTTTCAACTACAAACGGAAAACTTTTTATGCATTTTGGCCGTTCATTTACATGACAACAGCGCTTTGGGGGCCTGAAAAATGGGTTTCAAAGTTTTTGAAAACAATATCATTATCATCTCTGTGTAAACTACAAAAACACGAATTTGTGAAAACGTGATGTCATGCGCGTCTATTACATGTTCAGTCTATAGCCATGTAGTTTTTCTTTACAAAGTGACATCCCCAACAACTCTCCTGGCAGCATAATACAGCGTTTTTAATTGTTTTCACAACGTTGTCGTCTGTACTTGAAAAATGCAATGGAAAAACGTCTGTTTTTAGTACATCGTTGTTGTGTAAACGTACCCTCATGCTTTCATTACTGTACTTGTGCTTTTATGTGTAATGAACAGTCATTTTATATTCTTATGTATATATATAATACTGCTGTCTTATGATCATTTCCTTTATGCACATTAAAATCTTTGCACTGAAGGTGTTTAAAACGTATTTCATGCTGCAAGTATACTCAGTAGTAAACTAGTTAGGGATTTCTGCAGTTTAGACTGTTTTATGTAAATGAAATTGTGTTTTTTTTAGCTTGTGAATTTGTCAGACCCATGTTTTGTTACAAAATGTGCTTGCTTTTGCTTTTGTCTAGGGAAGGGAATGAAAAGTCATATCAGCTCTTGCGGGACTCTCTGGATCTCTATCTCACTATTAACCCTGATAACGTCCAGTATCTTCTGCTGCAGGCCCGCCTCTACTTCCACCTGGGTATCTGGCCTGAGAAAGTGAGTTCAATCTCACAGATGAGACTTGAATGTCTGTAACAGTCCACAATTCACAGAAGAAAGCCTATTAGCTTAATATAGAATAACCAAAGATAAACTCTCTCCGACGCATATATGCACTCTCTTAAGGATACTGGTTTGAAATCGTCCTTTGTCATTTTCTGATCCCATTCCTTCTTTCTGTTCCAATACTGTCCTATAACTCTCTGCTGTGTTATTCCATGAATTAACCCTTTATACCAGGCTACGAAAAGATAGTTCACCCAAATATTAAAGGTGCCCTAGATTTAAAAATTGAATTTACCTCGGCATAGTTAAATAACAAGAGTTCAGTACATGGAAATGACATACAGTGAGTCTCAAACTCCATTGTTTCCTCCTTCTTGTGTAAATCTCATTTGTTTAAAAGACTTTCGAAGAACAGGCGAATCTCAACATAACACCGACTGTTACGTAGCAGTCAGGATCATTAATATGTACGCCCCCAATATTTGCATATGCCAGCCCATGTTCCCAACATTATGAAAGGGATTACACAAGGGCAGCCAGTTAACGTCTGGATCTGTGCACAGCTGAATCATCAGACTAGGTAAGCAAACAAGAACAATAGCGAAAAATGGCAGATGGAGCAATAATAACTGACATGATCCATGATATCATGATATTTTTAGTGATATTTGTAAATTGTCTTTCTAAATGTTTCGTTAGCATGTTGCTAATGTACTGTTAAATGTGGTTAAAGTTACCATCGTTTCTTACTGTATTCACGGAGACGAGAGCCGTCGCTATTTTCATTTTTAAACACTTGCAGTCTGTATAATTCATAAGCACAACTTCATTCTTTATAAATCACTCCAACAGTGTAGCATTAGCCGTTAGCTACGGAGCACAGCCTCAAATTCATTCAGAATCAAATGTAAACATCCAAATAAATACTATACTCACATAATCCGACGCATACATGTAGTATGCATGACGAATACTTTGTAAAGATCCATTTTAGGGTTATATTAGATGTGTAAACTTTGTTTATGCACTGTTTAAGTCAAGCGCGAGCTCCGGGGGCGGAGAGTGTGCGATTTAAAGGGGCCGCAACCTGAATCGGCGCATTTCTAATTATGCCCCAAAATAGGCAGTTAAAAAAATGAATTAAAAAAAATCTATGGGGTATTTTGAGCTGAAACTTCACAGACACATTCAGGGGACACCGTAGACTTATATTACATCTTTTAAAAAAACATTCGATGGCACCTTTAAAAGTATGTTATCAATTACTCACCCTCATGTCGTTCCAAACCCATAAGGCTTTCATTCATCTTCGGAATACAAATGAAGATATTGTTAACCCTCTGGTGCTGTTAAGTTTTGTTTTTTTTAGATTTTTTTAATTTCATCACAATAATTCAAAACTTGGTAAAGATGTTGGCTTTGTGAACACACACAAAAAAAATTATAGACATGATTCGAAAAGGTTAAATGGTCCTGAAAAAAATAGTCACACTTGTACTCCTAGCGATCAAAAATGTCAGCATGAATAGGAAACTAATTTCATGTAGTGGAAACTTTTGGTACTGCAACCAAACAAAATCTTACTAAATGCTCATTTTTTGAGATGTCAAGATTAAACTTGGAAAAAACTTGTTGATTTATGGCTTTGATTTTCTCACAGTTTTAGAGTAAAATGTGTTTTGAAAAAATATATGTATTTTATATTAACGGTGCCGAAGAACATGTTTTCAAAAGATGTAATATAAGTCTTAAGTGTCCCCTGAATGTGTCTGTGAAGTTTCAGCTCAAAATACCCCATAGTTTTTAATTTTTTTTTATTTTTTTTAGTTTTTCATTTAATTTTTTTAACTGCCTATCATTATAAATGCGCCGATTCAGGGTACGCGGCCCCTTTAAATCTCGTGCTCCACGCCCCAAGAGCTCGCGCTTGCCTTAAACACCATAAACAAAGTTCACACAGCTAATATAACCCTCAAAATGGATCTTTACAAAGTGTTTGTCATGCAACATGTCTAATCGCGTAAGTATAGTATTTATTTGAATGTTTACATTTGATTCTGAATGAGTTTGATAGTGCTCCGTGGCTAAAGCTAACATTACACACTATTGGAGAGATTTATAAAGAATGAAGTTGTGTTTATGCATTATACAGACTGCAAGTGTTTAAAAATGAAAATAACGACAGTCTTGTCTCCGTGAATACAGTAATAAACAATGGTAACTTTAACCACATTTAACAGTACATTAGCAACATGCTAACGAAACATTTAGAAAGACAATTTACAAACATCACTAAAAATATCATGATATCAATGATCATGTCAGTTATTATCACTCCATCTGCCATTTTTCGCTGTTGTTCTTGCTTGCTTACCTAGTCTGATGATTCAGCTGTGCACAGATCCAGACGTTAATACTGGCTGCCCTTGTGTAATGCCTCGATCATGAGCTGGCATATGCAAATATTGGGGGCGTACATATTAATGATCCCGACTGTTACGTAACAGTCGGTGTTATGTTGAGATTCGCCTGTTTTTCAGACGTCTTTTAAACAAATGAGATTTACATAAGAAGAAGGAAACAATGGAGTTTGAGACTCACTGTATGTCATTTCCATGTACTGAACTCTTGTTATTCAACTATGCCGAGGTAAATTCAATTTTTGAATCTAGGGCACCTTTAAAATATAAATTAGTATTTGAAGACTTCAGATGCAAAAGCCTCTAAGTGCCATCTGAAATTTTCTAAAATGATCATTTTTATCAAGCTTGTATGTTTATGTTTAGTTATTTCACTTTAATGGCAATGAAATTACTGAACCTAAACATACGAGCTTAAAAAAAATGCTCATTTTAGAAGAAAATTTCAGACAGCACTTAGAGGCTTATGCATCTGAAGTCTTCATTTTTGTTCATTTTTCATAACAATAAACGTAAAATTCTATAACTTTTTTAAGCAATAATCTGCCAAGTGTCGTCTTTAAAAAGAGACTAAACTTAAGTTTGTGCTCCAAAGCATTCAAGATTTAAAGTTTAAGTTGGAGATTTCATTTTCAGGTCTTTCCTTAAAAAGTGAATAAATGGGTTATAACTACTGCATAAATATAGTACCATAAAATCCCCTAAAAATACAAAATATTAAACAAAATAAAAAATATATAATTTAACTAAAATACAGTTCATTTCAATGAAAAAAAAAACGGTCATTTTTGACCGCCACGCAAAGAGCACCAGAAGGTTAATGAAATCTGAGAGATTTGTGTCCCTCCATTGAAAGTCTATTCACCCAAAACTTGACAGTTTAAAACATTCATAAAGAGATTGTAAAATAAACCCATATGAATTGAGCAGTTTAGTCAAAGTCTTATGAAAAAAGACTTTACTTCACTTTACACTGATGAGCCAAAACATTATGACCACCTGCCTAATAGGCTATTGGTCCTCCATGTGCTGCCAAAGCAGCGCCGACCCACAGAGTTCTGGACTCTACACAACCCCTGAAGATGTCCTGTGGTATCTGGCACCAAGACGTAAGCAGCAGATCCATCAAGTCCTGTAGATTGTGAGGGGGAGATGCCATGGATCGAACTTGTTGGTCCAGCACATCCCACAGATGCTCAGTTGGATTGAGATCTGGGGAATTTAGAGGCTGGCAACAACTTGAACTCTTCATTATGTTCCTCTAACCGTTCCTAAACAATGTATGTAATGAATTTCAATAGAGGGCCAGAAATTTCTCAGATTCCATTAAAATATCTTCATTTGTGTTTCAAAGATGAATGAAAGGCTTTGGAACGACATGAGGGTGAGTAATTGATGACAGAATTTTCATTTTTGGGTGAACTAACACATTAAAGAGGGTAATTGCCATTTTGAAGGTAGATACTGTTTGCACCAAGTATAATTAGCTCTAAATAGCACCCTGGTTACACTAAGTGCAAATAGTGACATGTTATTCACAAAGAGCGTAAACAAAAGTAATATGCTATTTTTACTGAGGGTGTATTATCTGTGCCGTCTACCAAAAAGTTTGGCTGTTCGCACAAAATAAAAGAGAACAGTGGATATTAAGCATGGGTTTTGTCACATAGATCACTTTTACATTTCTAATAGAAACCTAACTCCTATCAAACAACTTATATGTTGCACTCGCATTTAACATTTGGGATGGTGAATATTGCGATTAAACCATAAAGTACTGTATATATCCTCTTTGTATAATTAAGGCTGATAATTGAATTTCATCATTGTCTATATAAATATTCTGATGGGAGGAAAGTATAAATACTGTGTTTGTAGCTGGTTTGTTTGATTTCGTTCTCTCTGTCTCAGGTGTTGGATATTCTGCAGCATATCCAGGCTCTGGATCCGTCTCAGCACGGAGCGGTCGGGTATCTGGTGCAGCACACGCTCGAGCACATCCAGCATAAGAGACATCCAGAAGAGCCGGAGGTGAAGAGACGCAGCGCGCCTGAACACAGGGACGTACAGTACTCTGTAGGCCTCGTCATGAAACATAAGAGGTGGGTTCCTGTTTGTGTGAGCTGCAAACTTATCTGAAATTTTAGAACAGCAACATAAACTTCTATCTTTAAAACTACAATGTTCCAACATGGCTATACTATATAAAAGTACATTGCAAAAAGTCATTTTGCCAAGATATGTTTCTCTTTTCTCTGTTTTGGGTGAAATATTCCCTATGCACTACCAGTCAAAAGATTAAAATAAGATTTTTTTTTTTTTTTTTTTTTTTTTAAAGAAGTTTCTTATGTTCACTGATGCTGCGTTTATTTTATTTGAAATATACAGGAAACAGTAACATTGTGAAATATGATTAAAATTCACCCATTCTTTATTTGAATGTATTTTAAAATATAATTTATTCCTGTGATGTCAAAGCCGAATTTTCAGCATCATTACTCCAGTCTTCAGTGTCACATGATCCTGCAGAAATCACTCTAATATGATGATTTGCTGCTCAGTTATTATCAATCATTAATGGTACTTGATTATTAATAATGGTTTTTAATATTATCAATGTTGAAATCAGTTTTTGCTGCTTATTATTTTTATGGAAACCATGATACATTTTTTCAGGATTCTTTGATGAATAGAAAGTTCACTGAACAGCATTTATTTGAAATAGAAATTTAACATTTATAAATATCTTTACTGTCACTTTTGATCTGTTTAATGTGTCCTTGATGAATAAAAGTATTAATTTTTCTTTTTTTTATCTTACTTAACCCACACTTTTGAATGATAGTGTATCACAGTTTCCACAAAAATATTAAGCAGCAAAAACAGTTGTGTTTTCAACAAATCGGATTAGAATGATTTCTGAAGGATCATGTGACTGAACTCAGGAATAATGATGCTGAAAATTCAGCATAACAGGAATAAATTACATTTTAAAATATTTTTTATATTTTAGTACTACTTTCAAATACAAAAAAAAAAACCTTCAAAACTTAAAAAAAAAAATTTTTTTAATTTAAATTTTACATTTATAATTTACATATAAAAGCGTGGGGTCAGTACAATTATTTATAGATAGATTTTTTCATAAGATAAGACATATATGGCCTAATTTGTGGAAGTGAATGCTTCCACAAAAAATTTTACTCTTTCAAGATAAGTGGAAAACCTACTTTTCCAGTGAAAAGTGAATCTCTTCCAATGCATCTGCAACAGAAACACAAGTATAGCTAGTCAAAACAAAGGACAGGAGTAAAAAGAGCAGCAAACAGTGTTCATTTGTAACTTATGTATTTGTGTGATAAACAGCTGCTGTCAGTGCTCCAGTTGGTACTTGTATGTTTGTAGGAAGTAAACATACTACAGTTCTGAGCCAAATAATACAATGTGAAAAGAGGCTAATTTACATTAGGAATGTTCTCAAACTGTCCAATTTCCTCACAGGTCGGGCTACAACTGTGTTATCTATGGATGGGACCCTAAATGCACCATGAGTCAGGAGTGGATTAACACGATGAGGGTCCATCAACTGTCTAAGGGGGCTGATCAGCCATTCTACAATGTCCTAGTGCAGGACGGGACCTGTAGATACGCTGCGCAAGGTGAGTTTTTCCATTGAGCCAAGATCATTAGGGTCATTTTAGCCATGGAAATTGATTCTTTTATTTCTTTTTAGTCTAATTTGGTTTTAGGTTCTGCATATACTTTCGGAGACTCATTTATCATCACTTTTTTTGGTATCTGAAAACTGGGACTTTGTCCTAATTGCTCTCAATTTCATCAGCAGCAGTGAATCATTTCTTTGAGGGCAAATGGGTCAGGTATTAACTGATTTGAGGCAATTGCAATCTTAAAGAGGACTAATTATGCTTTTTGACATTTTCCACTTTTCTTTAGTGTGTAATGTTGCTGTTTGAGCATGAAAAAGTTCTGCAAAGTCCACTTCAAAGGGAGTTATGCTCTATATCAGTAAGCACTGACGGCTTGAATGTAGTCCTGGAATGGTCACGTCACAATATTCCTCATTTGAATAATTCCCGCCCAAGGCATATGCAAAAAAGGGGGCGAGGCCTAGTTGAGTTGCGTTAGTAGTAGGGCTGGGTATCGACACAGATGTCCTGATTGGATTCAAGATCTCAATTTGATTTGATTCTCGATTCGATTCTTGATTTTCGATTCTATTAAATGGATTCAATGATTACATTTTCACTGGCCCCACCACATAAAAGTAATAAATGAATAAAATTGTTATTGTTTTTGTTGTTTTGACCCATATATGCTTGTATTGTAATAAAAGGTTATGACACCAAAATTTTAGATAACAGTGAAATTTAACAATTCTTGATTCCAATTTTGATACCACAGCTAAAACTATCCAACTTATATAGATTTTAAAGCTTATTAAAACCAAGGAAACAGTCATTAATAAAACAAAAATAGAACAAATAATCAAACAACAAGCAATAGCACAAATAAATAAATACAATAGAACAAAGATACAAATGAAATAATCAGTGCTTTTAAAGTTTTTCATGTAGGTCTAACAGTAGTTTTCAGGTACAGAAATCAAATAAAGTAATTGAATATGAAACAACACTGCATATAATCTTCACTGTACAAATTAAATAAAGGTTAGTCCTTATTAAAGTTACAAAAAAAGTTATTCAGTGAAGAGCAGTGATTTTTTTTTTTTTGTCTTTTTTAGTTTGATTAACATTAAAAACACAGACAGCAGCAGGAATATTAGGCTGCTGTCACTTTAAGAGCTAATGCACACATCCAATATACTGATACACATGCGTTCTTTCTCTCCTTTTACCTTCGCTTAAGCCATAACCGACTATGTTTACTAGGATACTTGCCAAAGTGGGCATTTTTAAAAATAAATCTGTGTGAATTTGTCCATTCAAGCGCAAGGAGACGGGAAAGAAAACTAATTTTATTATTTGCACGCTGCCTGAGACACGCAGCTTTCTGTTTGCGCACACAAAACTTCTCGCACTGCGTGCGCCAGTTCTCTTTCACACCTCCTACGCTTGAATGCTTAAAAGCACTGAATGAATGACAGGGTCGCCGCTGTAACATCGCACAAGGTAAATAAGAGGATGACGTCTAGTGGAGAAGACTAGTAATAAGATTAACGTCAATCAGATGTTATGTTCAAAGATTGCAGAAATAAATATGGAAAAGATTGATTGCTTGACTTTTGAGAATCAATGTCAAATTGACCACATTTTAAAAAACGATTAATCGAAAAAAACGATTTTTTTGCCCAGACCTAATTAGTGTGTTGAAAATCACAGTTATGGTAAGGGACGTGATATTTCCGAAACACACTCGAAGCGGTTGACCAATCACAACACATTGGTCCACCCGACCAATCAGAGCACTTTTCAGAAGAAGGGGCTAAACATAGCATTACTGACAGACTGTGAAGAGAGGTGCTGCAACAATGTAAAATATGTGAAAAATATTTATTTTTTATTTATTTATTTATTTATTTTTACATTTAAGCATAAAAACCTATTTTAGACCCCAAGACTTTGTAAAAGGTCTTAATATGGCATTTTTAAATAATAAAACTCACTTTCTCTTTTGATTTGCAGAAAATCTGGAGCCTCACTCTGCCCCGCTGGAGATCGCTCACCCTGAGGTCGGCCGTTACTTCTCCGAGTTTTCTGACACACATTACATCGCTAACGAAGAGCTCCAGGCACGTTACCCAGAAGACATGTGCAAGACCCACAGGACTGTAGAGGAGCTTTACCACGGTCTCACCCCAAACTCAGGCCAGCCATCGGAGCCAACCGCCAACTTCCAGGACCACGATTTATTAGATCCATAGACCAGAATGCCACCTTTCCCTCCCTCCTCACTTCTTTAAATGCAAAGTCTCTCAATTTGTCCTGAACTATTACAGGGAGCTGCTCAATACAACTGAAAATAGACCGAATTTGATGTCTGAAGTTCTAGTTAAGGCCAAAACCAGTAGTTTTTATTTTAATCATTTCCTTTGTACAACCTCCTGGTCCTAGGTCAGTTTACGGGCAACTTTGACCCAGAGCTGCAAATGTAGTCTATGCTGAAAGAAACTACATATGTTGTAAAATCTGAGTGGTTGAGTACAAATGATGTGGTTGAGTTACAGTATTTGTGGAAATAAAATACACTCTAGATAATATATATATATATATATATGAACTTACACTACAAAGGGTCTGAACATATGTGTATATGTGTTGATGATCAGCTTCAGGCCCATCCCATTATGTCGTCATTCAACGCATCTCACTGAACTAATGCACTAATGCCACATATGTTAATGTTAACAAACATGCACTTGACATGAGATATTGTCTAACGCTGTCACCTTGAAATATTTTGTAATGTTTACTTCAAAGTTATTTAAAAAAAATAAACCTAGAGAACAAGGGCTCAAGGAAATCTTGGCTCATAGTGGTTGTAAATACAAAAGCATTGAGAATATAAGAATGAATCACAATAAAAGAACAATCTCCATTCTGTTGGTCCAGTTATTTATTTTATTTTTATTTGTATAACTTATCTACTAGTTTTGTAAGTTTAGGGAGATTTTTAATGTCTACAAGTGAAAAAATATGTGAATATTTAAATGTGTCATTTAAGATTTTTTCAAGTTACTCCCAAGCAAATCTTTTTCTAGGTCACCCAACAAATGTAGGTAAATTTCAGACACTGAACATGTGAACTCTTGTAGAGATGGTAAGATATCCCTGAAAGCAGAGTAGAAGCATTTTCACTAGTAGTCTCAGATAAACTGATAAATGCAATATCATGCATAGAAGTCTGATAACAGCAAACAAGTCAGGGCGGTGTCCCTCTTGTATCCAAAGCAGAGTGTGTTTGCATTAACTTTAATACTCATCCAAAGTCACACAACCTCAAATATTTATAATGCAACTATATAAGCATCTGCCACACTACACCTTTCTCTGGCTGCAGAATATGGAATAAACATTTTGTTTGCATGGCAACCAAGAACATCTAACTGTTCTCATAATATCTTTAAGATACTTAAATTTAATGACATGAACTTAAATCATTTTATTTTTTAATATAATTAATACATTTAATTTAAATAATTTTAATTTATTAATTTATATTTTTATATTATATGGAGCCCCGGACATGACATGCAGGAAAAAAATAGGCTAAATCGTGTGCACGATTTACTAATTCATTCCATCGAATTATATATCATGCGCATGATTTATAAATTGAGGGAGCGTAATAGTAAATCGTGCGCACGTTTTATTAAATCAAGGGAAAGAAATAGTAAATCGTGCACATGTTTTAGTAAATCGAGGGAACGAAATAGTAAATCGTGCGCACGTTTTAGTAAATCGAGGGAACGAATTAGTGAATCGTGCGCACGCTTTATTAAATCGAGGGAACGAAATAGTAAATCGTGCGCACGTTTTAGTAAATCGAGGGAACGAATTAGTAAATCGTGCGCACGCTTTATTAAATCGAGGGAACGAAATAGTAAATCGTGCACACGTTTTATTAAATCGAGGGAACGAAATAGTAAATCGTGCACACGTTTTATTAAATCAAGGGAACGAAATAATAAATTGTGCGCATGTTTTAGTAAATCGAGGGAACGAATTAGAAAAATGTGCACACATTTAGTAAATCGAGGAAACGAATTAGTAAATCGTGTGCACGTTTTAGTAAATCGAAGGAACGAAATAGTAAATCATGCGCACGTTTTAGTAAATCGAGGGAACGAAATAGTAAATCATGCGCACGTTTTAGTAAATCGAGGGAACGAATTAGAAAATCGTGTGCACGTTTTAGTAAATCGAAGGAACGAAATAGTAAATCATGTGCACGTTTTAGTAAATCAAGGGAACGAAATAATAAATTGTGCGCACGTTTTAGTAAATCGAGGGAACGAATTAGAAAAATGTGCACACATTTAGTAAATCGAGGAAACGAATTAGTAAATCGTGTGCACATTTTAGTAAATCAAAGGAACGAAATAGTAAATCGTGTGCACGTTTTAGTAAATCGAGGGAACGAAATAGTAAATCATGCGCACGTTTTAGTAAATCGAGGGAATGAATTAGAAAATCGTGCGCACGTTTTAGTAAATCGAGGGAATGAATTAGAAAATCGTGCGCACGTTTTAGTAAATCGAGGGAACGAAATAGTAAATCATGCACACGTTTTAGTAAATCGAGGGAATGAATTAGTAAATTGTGTGCACATTTTAGTAAATCGAGGGAACAAATTAATATATGCACACGTTTTAGTAAATCGAGGGAACGAAATAGTAAATCATGTGCACATTTTAGTAAATCGAGGGAACAAATTAATATATGCACACGTTTTAGTAAATCGAGGGAACGAAATAGTAAATCATGTGCACAATTAAATTTTTTTTCTTGCATGTCATGTGCAGGGCTCCATAATATTAAAATAATGATATCATCATTACGCTTTCCCTGCCATTGACGGAATTTTCCGGCTTTCCGTGTTTCCACTGTTCTGCTGTAGGGGGCGCTATTATTGCGCTACAAGGGTACAGAATCTCCGAATCAAAACATAGGCACAAAACGGAGCAGAAACAAGCGATAAATTGCTTATGCACATTGTAGTGTTTGGGGGGAACGCTATTTTCTCAGCTTTTTGTTCAAAATGTTGCTTGTTTTATTTTGTTTTTAAAGCAGAGGCTCTTTACTTTCTTTTAATATATTGCATGTTCAGATATTCATACTACGAAATATTCTGGTGGCCATTCATTTTTTGTGAAAATTGTCAAAAATGACAATGACCACGACCCCGAATATCTGCTATGACAGAAACGTTCTTTTAGGTAGTATGGAGATAATACCAGGATCTCAAAATAATTTTCTGATCGCAAACGCAGTAAAAATCGGACGAGCTGTGTGTGTGTGTGTGTGCCGCTTATTTGCATATTTCATGAGAGGGGCGGAGCTTTGCTATCAAAGTCAGAGCGCACATTGTGAAAGTTCTGATCTTACTGATCTCTTCGATCTCTTTCGGACGTTAACATGGGAGCTTCTCAGTCAGGAGCAGTGCATATGTATCAAGATCTGGCTGATAAAACTGGCTGTGAGTATCTAACTTTCTAAATATGTAGACAGCTACATTTTTTCAGGTGTACTTAAAATATACTTTACACTTACAAAAAAAAAGTTCTATGGTAGGCTACAGTGATTGTACCAGAAGGTAGTATCATGATACTATAGAATATATTCATATACACAATACTCTAAGGTACTTCAAAGAATACCACAGTACCACAGTGCGTGGTTAAACAAACAAACAAACAAACAAACAAACAAACAAACAAAGCATATGTAGGCTACATTCCTATGTTATGTTTGTTAATGACCCTTGATCTTTATTATTAGATTTTGATGGGTTTACAACATTATATATATATATATATATATATATATATATATATATATATATATATATACACACACACACACACACACACACACACACACACACACAATGAAAAAAATCTAATCAATCCAGAGTTTCACTCAGTTTGAATGTAGAATTAGGGGGATGTAGAATCAAGTAATCCCACTCATAACTAGAAATCCAGACACTGTGTGTAGCTCATTATTGGGGAGAGGTGTTTTCACAACAGTTATTTTCTGTACAACTGTGTGAATGTGCAAATATTTATATTCCACAGAGCAAATCTTCCCAAAACAAACTGTACCTCACTAAATAGATTATACTCAACTCTCTTGTGTTGAAATACTGTGGCTGTTGGACAGAATAAATGTACAATAGCTTCCTTTACACTAATTGCTGTTCTTAACATATGAGTTTTTCTGGTTTCACTGGTTTTTGTTTCTTGTGTGCATGTATGTGTGAACTAGCCTATAATTTACTTCTTCATGTCATTTCCACCATTACAGAAAAGTCTCAGTTAACAGCAGAAAATAATAGTCTACAGCTGGGGTTTGTAAAGGAACTGCAGTGTGTTCATAATTAATTCATGAAATAAAAAAAAAATATTTACAAATTAAAATAAATTAATTTAATAAATTCATTCAAAATAAAACACTTAAAAATAATTAAATATTTTATTTTATACCTGTCATCATTATCATAGGTGCCGGTTTAGGTTCTGCTGGTGGGTGGCCCATACCTACCCCTTGATGAAAAATTCTAGTTATTCATGTCTTAAGAAAGGAGGAATGCACGGACTGCAAATACTTTACCAAGTGTGAAGTCGTCCAACAGTCGTTAAGATTGACATCAACACAGTAAAACGGGGGTTTAGTGCTTTTCTTATAATACCCAGACAACACACGTATGTCTGCAAGATGTCTGTTAAAGATCACTTCATCTGGAAAGCATCTGCTGTTTACACATATCTGATTGATGTCTTTAAGATGCCAGTTTTACATACATTCTAAATCCTAAACATCTTAAAGACATTTTCTAAATGTTTTTTTTGATATCTGACAGGAAACAATTTACAGCCTCAAACATCTTGCAGATGAGCAAACACTCTAAAAAAATATGTCTTCCAGATCTGACACCTGTCAGATTGTGCTACCAACAATATATTTGCATTGTTTTAAAGGGTTAGCTCACCAAAAAATGAAAATAATGTCATTAATTACTCACCCTCATGTCGTTCTACACCCATAAGACATTCGTTCATCTTCGGAACACAAATTAAGATATTTTTGATGAAATCCGATGGCTCAGTGAGGCCTGCATCGCCAGCAAGACAATTAACACTTATGTTGCCCAGAAAGCTACTAAAGACGTTTTTAAAACAGTCCATTCAGCATGCTTCTGTTTCTCAAAGAAAACCAAATAATCAACACATAAGATTAAATCAACAGATGCACAAGTATTTTGGATGAAGCCCAGATGTTTATTCTAACTGTAAGATTTTCAGTAACTGAAGAGATTTTCAAAGAGGAAATTAGCAAATATCCTGTTCATCCTTGTTCGACTTTGAAGCATACTGCCATATAAAACTCAATGTTATCACAATAAGAGCTAATGAAAACTGCCCAAATGCAGTCTTTTTAGGCCTATTTCATGTTGAAAACATGTCAGAATCACAGAATATTAATGAAGGTCAGTATCATAATTATAAACAAGTCTGATTCGACGCTTGCCTTTTTTGAGATTACTGGCTGATTTTGAGAACGAAATGAGACTCTTAAGATCAGTGTAGACCTATTTGTGTGTATTACGACCCACAGGGACATGAAGTAAGATCCACAATTGCATATTGTATGAACAGTGATAATAGTCAGTGTTTTTGTTTGGTGGCAGCTGTCATAAGATAAGGGACTGATTCTATTTTGGTTGACTATATATCTATAAATACAATTGTACTGTGACGTGTTGACAGTGTTGCACATTGAGTGCATCAACTCCTCCTGTTGTAATCTAAGGCTGGAACAGCATTAGAGTTTGTTATGATTATATAATCTTGCACCCCACCCACAATTACATATTGGCTGCATCCAAAATTCAAAATAATTTCCTACTATATAGTAGGTGAAAAACAGTATGTGCCAAAAAAAAGTGTCCAAATTCACAGTACTCATAAAAGAGTAGGCAAAAAAAGTACCTGGATGACCTACTACTTCCATTAAGATTCTGAAGTGTGCATATGATGGACACTTTACTATCCTAAGAGGCCAAAGGAGAGGATTTGTGCAATGCAACCAATGCTGGTAGGTCACATGATAATGACAACATGGCGAATGTAGTATGTCTGGATTACATTCAAACTATATAGAATGTATTTTTTAGTGGTCGCAAAATAAGTACTTATTTAAATAAGTACCTACTCAAGAGAGTATGCGATTTCAGAAGCGGCCTATTTTCTGTCTCCATCACTCCTTCATCTGTTTTCTGTGAAGTGATTTGAAATCTTCCTGAACTTGCTGTCTTTTTCTCACTGTAGTTTCCATAGAGCAGATAAAAAACCTCCATAACAGATTTAAGTACCTGACTCAAGATGAAGACACTTTAAGGTACCGTACAAATGACTTAATGCCACTCATTTTTTACAAACCCGATTCCAAAAAAGTTGTGACACTGTACAAATTGTGAATAAAAACAGAATGCAATGATGTGAAAGTTTCAAATTTCAATATTTTATTCAGAATACAACATAGATGACATATCAAATGTTTAAACTGAGAAAATGTATCATTTTAAGGGAAAAATAAGTTGATTTTAAATTTCATGGCATCAACACATCTCAAAAAAGTTGGGACAAAGCCATGTTTACCACTGTGTGGCATCCCCTCTTCTTTTTATAACAGTCTGCAAACGTCTGGGGACTGAGGAGACAAGTTACTCAAGTTTAGGAATAGGAATGTTGTCCCATTCTTGTCTAATACAGGCTTCTAGTTCCTCAACTGTCTTAGGTCTTCTTTGTCGCATCTTCCTCTTTATGATGCGCCAAATATTTTCTATGGGTGAAAGATCTGGACTGCAGGCTGGCCATTTCAGTACCCGGATCCTTCTTCTACGCAGCCATGATGTTGTAATTGATGCAGTATGTGGTCTGGCATTGTCATGTTGGAAAATGCAAGGTCTTCCCTGAAAGAGACGACGTCTGGATGGGAGCATATGTTGTTCTAGAACTTGGATATACCTTTCAGCATTGATGGTGCCTTTCCAGATGTGTAAGCTGCCCATGCCACACGCACTCATGCAACTCCATACCATCAGAGATGCAGTCTTCTGAACTGAGCGCTGATAACAACTTGGGTTGTCCTTGTCCTCTTTAGTCCGGATGAGATGGCGTCCCAGTTTTCCAAAAGAACTTCAAATTTTGATTCGTCTGACCACAGAACAGTTTTCCACTTTGCCACAGTCCATTTTAAATGAGCCTTGGCCCAGAGAAAACGCCTGTGCTTCTGGATCATGTTTAGATATGGCTTCTTTTTTGACCTATAGAGTTTTAGCCGGCAACGGCGAATGGCACGGTGGATTGTGTTCACCGACACCGTTTTCTGGAAGTATTCTTGAGCCCATGTTGTGATTTCCATTACAGTAGCATTCCTGTATGTGATGCAGTGAGGTCTAAGGGCCCGAAGATCACGGGGATCCAGTATGGTTTTCCGGCCTTGACCCTTACGCACAGAGATTGTTCCAGATTCTCTGAATCTTTGGATGATATTATGCACTGTAGATGATGATAACTTCAAACTCTTTGCAATTCTGAGATACTCCTTTCTGATATTGCTCCACTATTTTTCGCCGCAGCATTGGGGGAATTGGTGATCCTCTGCCCATCTTGACTTCTGAGAGACACTGCCACTCTGAGAGGCTCTTTTTATACCCAATCCTCCAGCTGTTCCTTGTATGTACATTTAACTTTTCCGGCCTCTTATTGCTACCTGTCCCAACTTTTTTGGAATGTGTAGCACTCATGAAATCCAAAATGAGCCAATATTTGGCATGACATTTCAAAATGTCTCACTTTCAACATTTGATATGTTATCTATATTCTATTGTGAATAAAATATAAGTTTATGAGATTTGTAAATTATTGCATTCCTTTTTTATTCCCAATTTCTTACAGTGTCCCAACTTTTTTGGAATCGGGTTTGTAGACTATATGACTTTAAACAAATAAATACTGTCACAATGGTCATCTATCAAACACTTTACATTGATGCCTATGTTAGGGAATAGCCATTGGTCGGCAAATTATGGTGTATGCAGATTTTGTAAGTTACTGTTTAACAAAAAGCCAAATCTGTTGTTGCAATATGTTGTTTTTAGGTGCTTCTCTAATTTTGATGCAACTTCTGCTTAATATCATAGGACACAGGGTTTATTATTGAATTAGGTTTGTGTTTTGAAGTCAGAGAGGATTCATTTTCCTTTATAATGAAATGTAAAACAACCCACTTTTGTCTAAATTTCAGACGTGAACACCTTGAGGATATTAACAATTTGGCCCTCAACCCAATCCGAAGACAGATCATCGAGGCCTTCTTTGACACAAGGTGCGTACAGGATAGGAAAGACTCTCAGTTTTGAGAAGAATGTCTGCAGCTTTCTTCTAGATGTGGTTTGATGTTTTTCCATTTCTGTTGTTTCTTGAATTGTTTTGTAATTGTTTTACCATTTACGTCGAAAAGAAATCAAGTGTCCTATAATACCTATCCTATAATAGTACAAAACTCTGAACCCCTGCTGTGGCACTAAATATACTCAGTAGATAATGTCTGTGTGCTGTCAGGAACTTGGGTCAAAAGGAGAAGGGCTGTTTGCAGGAGATCGGCTTTGAGGAATTCGTTACCGTCCTGGCCTTTTTCAGACCACCCAAACCACACATCGCTGAGGAGGAGAGAAAAACCATGAAGAAGGAGAAACTACGCTGTGAGAATAAAGAAATAAAGACTCTTTCAATTGCAGTTATTGATCTAAACAAGTTGATATACAAGTGTGATCCATTTTAACATGTATACTCATCATTTGAGATACTATTTGAAACAATCTCTCTCAGTGTTGATATATATACATTTTTATTTTGATGGTGCGCACCAAACAGCTAACTGGTAAAAGCATATTTTCTTCTCTGTAGTTCTGTTCAACATGCACGACACTGACAATGATGGCATCATCACACTGGATGAATATAGACGTGTAAGAATCATTTGACTTCTATGACAACAAACAAACACAGTAACCAGATTTGATACTGATTGTGTAATTGTGATTGTAGGTGGTAGAGGAGCTGCTGTCTAGCTCTGAAACCATAGGAGCAGAAACCGCCAAAGCCATTTCAGATGCTGCAATGCTGGAAGTCGCCAGTGTCACAGTGGGTCAGATGGTACGGTGACTTTCCATGATCAGTGTTGCCAATTATTTTCAATGGAAAGTAGCTAAAGCCTGCTCAAAAAGTAGCTAAATGTCACTAGATGACGTAATGTGCCAGCTGTCGGCACTTTACATCTGTTTCCTCTCCTAATCTGTGCTCACATGTTGTATTTTAATACAATATTGGCCAATACTTGTACTGACTTATCTTAAAATAGGTCAGTGCCATTGTTTTGTCTCAAGATGCACACCAGTAATGTTTATTTTCTAAGGCACATTTATAAAAGCTACTTAAATGTCCTTCCTGAACTAAGGCCTAATCCTGACTTAAAGGGATAGTTCACCCAAAAATGAAAATTTGATGTTTATCTGCTTACCCCCAGCGCATCCAAGATGTAGGTGACTTTGTTTCTTCAGTAGAACACAAATGATGATTTTTAACTCCAACCGTTGCCATCTGTCAGCCGATCGGTTTGTGCGAGAAACCTAACAATATTTATATCATTTTTACCTCTAATACACCACTATTTCCAACTGCATTCAGCAATTGTTTAGTGAGGTCTGATCACGCTCTGACAACGGCAGTGATGTCTCGTGCATATACTTCAATGAGTGCTAGACATCACTTCCGCTGTCAAAGCGCGATCAGACCTCACTAACCGAATGCTGAACGCAGTTGGACATAGTGGTGTATTAGAGGTAAAAAATGATATAAATATTGTTAGGTTTCTCGCACAAACCGGTCGTTTCGTGTCTTAGGACATCAATGTGTCGTC
This sequence comes from Megalobrama amblycephala, assembly GCF_018812025.1. Classification (NCBI taxonomy): domain Eukaryota; kingdom Metazoa; phylum Chordata; class Actinopteri; order Cypriniformes; family Xenocyprididae; genus Megalobrama; species Megalobrama amblycephala. The sequence continues at coordinate 30,787,162 of NC_063047.1, forward strand.
ATGAGCCGCAGGGTTTAATTTGGATTTGTCTAAGCAAGTTTTATTTACTCTTATAAAAGAAGTTCCCGTTGACCCACATTATACGGCTGACAGACGGCAACGGTTGGAGTTAAAAATCATCATTTGTGTTCTACTGAAGAAACAAAGTCACCTACATCTTGGATGCGCTGGGGGTAAGCAGATAAACATAAAATTTTCATTTTTGGGTGAACTATCCATTTAAACTAAGCCTAGACTTGCCACTAGTCGCTTTTTTGAAGAAAAAAAAAAGTTGCTAAAGAGGTCTGAAATGTGGCTAATTTAACAACACTGTCCATGGTGCTTCTCTGAATTGTAAATCCATCTGATTGCCAGTGTAATGTCAAATTCTGATGTGATTTTACAACTGAAACCTTTTTGTTTTAGGGTCCTGATGAATTTTATGAGGGAATCACCTTTGAACAGTTCATGCAGGTTTGCACTCTATAACATTTTAAGGCCAGAGTCTATTTTTTATGAATATTTATATGTTTTATGCGTTTTGCTCCGTATTTCAAAGCCTTTCAAAATATACTCCTTTAGCCGTGAGAATGGAAAGCCACATTCGCCGCATGCACACTATCTAGTGGACTTTGTTTTCAAGCACTCGTCACTCGTACACGTATGCACAAAACACAAAAATTACAGGACATCTGTGAACCCTCCTGATGACGAAAATTACATCAGGCGGAAACTTATGCTGAATTCGGAACCGCATACTACTCTATACTACTAGCATAATGCTGCGTTCACACCGAACGCGTCTGGGGCGTCAAATTCGCGCCAGACGCGTCTAGGTGGACGCTTCAGACGCGCGTAAAATTCGCTCAATTCGCGCGTCTAAACAAAGTGTGTTCAGACGCGAATTCGCGTCATGGGAGGGGCTTTCATCTCTTTCTGCACAGATCCTCTGAATAAACACATAATCTCGTCAGTTGGAAACCTGTAGCGGCAATTTAACTCGGTTATGCCGGCCGACTTTTGCTAGCTAGAAGGTGGGCTAGTATCAACGGCTAAAATCATGCAAAAAGTTTTACAACTAATCAGATTGTCCGATTTCTTCGCTTATTCTCTTCCAGGCAAGGTCCTTTTTATTCCTGTCTCGATAAAAATATAATGACACATCATAGAGCTCAGGGTGGCCACACACAGCGACATCTTTGTTCTGGTCTCCACCACTGATCACATCATACCAAAGCAGAGTCCCTGATTGGTTAACGCGCCGCGAATTTACGCCAAAGTTCAGATTTTTCAACTCGGGCGTTTGGGCGTCAGACGCTCAATTCGCGCGTCAACGGCCGATTCGCGCCGCAGGACACCTAGACGCGCGTTTACATTGACTTAACATGTAAATCAGACGCGTTCGGTGTGAACGCAGCATTACCATTTCTGCCATAGAAAGATATGGTAAAAGAAGTAGTAAACTAGTATACGATTCCGAATTCAGCATTACTTTGAAGTCGACATGAAACGGAAGTTGCGACAGATTTTTTTCCTATTGTGATGTATATCCAAGTGAAACGACTTCTCGAATAAGAAAAAAAATGTAAGCCGCAACTTGATTTTGTCCATCGGGAATTGATTAGATCAAATCGCTGTGATATCATGTGAGTGACAGGTTGCCCCGCCCTCGCACCAGTGAACACCTCATCAGGAGAAGAGATGTCGCTGCAAGAGGGTGGGGAAAATATTTAGATTAGATTACAAAGGCACATCAATTAAAAATAATAATAATGTGCACATATAATTTATAATAAATACTGCAATATTCCATAAAAAACAAGAATTGTCAATTTCATGGTGATTTTAAATATACTAATACAATTACATATATTTATATTTATAACATGCATGCTATTCATACCTCACCTTTCAACATCTCTCCAACAGATATTAAAAGACATCGAGATCGAGACCAAGATGAATGTTCACTTTTGGAACTTGGACACCAGGACAATTCAATGTGGGAAATGAGAGTAATTTCCACTTCTGAACAGCACTTTTTCAGAACAGTCTTTATTTTAAATCTAAACATCTAAAATTTGTCCCACGGATTCATCCCTTAGTATTGAGTTTACTGCGGTTTCTTTCTCTGAAATATCTTCAACGCTCGAGATATGGTGGAAGTGACCGCGACATGCTCTGGTGGATATGTTTCAGGCCCTGTTTCCACCTGGTATTGCTTTTTGGTTGATTAAAACGCATCTTTACACCAGGTGAAAACAGGTCCATAGAGTCCAGACCTCTGAGGAAAACTGAACATACAGAATATAAATATAAATATATATATATATATATTTGAAAGATATATTGAAGAACCGCATGAGACCTGGCTATTTTTGTAGCTTCTCAACTCTACAACAGTTGACATGCATTCTGATTCATACTTTTTAGATACAATGTACACTGTTTTTATTAGGATTGTTGAGACCTCAGAACTGATTTCCCTTCTGAGCAAAATGCTTTTGTAATGGAGGAAGTCCTTACAAAGTCAACAATCTCTGTTTCCCTTAACAAAGTACTGAAACACTCCACACCCTAAGTTAATGAATCCACAAATCTTATCATTCACCTCAAAAACAACAGGGAGCGATTGTTTTGTTGCCCTTAATATGTAATCCATCTGGCTTCCTTCCATCACGGTTATATATTAATAAATATCACAGGGTGTGTAAAGTTTTTACAGCAGCAAAATTTACTGTAGGATATCAGTGTAATATTTTTGTACATTATTGTCATTTGAAATCCTCACAATTGTCACTAAACTTGAAGAGAATAAAATAATCATAGTTTTAAAAGTTGTATGTATTCTTATTGTGCATGTTGTAGATGAATTCTGTCTGAAATCATTAATCTATAATCAAGGTTATAAAATGCTTCCTGTACTATAGGTTGTGCATTCAGTAAAAGTGGTATTTTGGTGCAAATTCATCTTTTACTTTGTTGAAACTAGCCAAATTAGAAAAATGACAACATGACATACTCAAAAAACAAAACTACACAAGGTGAAAGAAACCAGATTAAATATGGGTTCATTTGCAATGGATAAACGTGGTTTGTGTCGACTACAACGTACACTACTGTTCAACAAGAATATTAAGCAGCACATCTGTTTTCAACATTGATAATAATTTAAAAAGTTTCTTGAGCAGCAAATCAGCACTTTAGAATGATTTCTGAAGGATCACGTGACACTAAAGACTGGAGTAATGATGCTGAAAATTCAGCTTTGCATCACAGGAATAAATAGCATTTTTAAATATATTACAATATATAAAAATATTAGAATACTGTATTTTAATGTACTGTACTTTGACTTTCGATCAAATAACAATTGGTGAACATAAGAGTCTTCTTACAAAAATGTAAAAAATAAAAAATAAAATAAAAAATCATTTTGAAGGATAATGTATTTTGTGTGTTAAATTAGAGCATTAAAACCACCGAAACTTAATGTTGTATGATTGTATTTCATCTTCTCAGATGATAATTTAATAGTATTATATGCTAAAATGTGCAAGGACAGAACATGATACAATTTATAAAAACAAAGATCTAGTAATTCTAGTCCTCAAACACATCTTAATGTGTCATCCAAAGTTTTGAATTTACACAAATTATGGTTAAATAAAGAATTAGCTTTAAGAAATATGCCCCCAGATCATCTTAAAATAGCAAATTCAATCTTTCCAGTCCAACTTGCCCCAAAAGCACAGTGTATCAGATGCCAATCTAAGGGCCCTTCAGTATGTCATAAGGCATCGCCAAGCCAATGTTATAGCTGTAGCCAGAGGACTCTGTGTAGTTGGACCTACAGATGGGCAGAATGTGATCCTGTGTAGATGAGTCCATTGAGAAGTCGTAGTGACAGATCAGCCCTCTGTATCTAAAGAAATAATGAAAGTATAAAATAAACAGATGGAAAAATAATAGCAAAGATAACATAACATAATGTCATATCTGTTTTTACCTGCGGTGAGCGGTGAGGTCATCGTCTGTGATACAAGCCCCGCGAGGGTTCTTCTCATCAGGGATGTTGGCCGTCACCAGAGTGCTGCTGTTGAACCGTATGTGGCGAACCGGGTGCCTGTTCACAGACGCAACAATTATGTTGCAGAAATGCATTTCTGCTTTTGAAAACAATGATCTTAACTCTGTAAAGCTTAACATAGGAAATCATAGTCAGGAAAAAATCTTATTATTTTAAAGATTTATTTAAAAAAGATTTTTAAAGTTTATTGAACCTTCAGACAAAATATTTAAAGGTGCCCTAGAATCAAAAATTTTATTTATCTTGGCATAGTTGAATAAGAGTTCAGTACATGGAAAAGACATACAGTGAGTTTCAAATACCATTGTTTCCTCCTTCTTGTGTAAATCTCATTTGTTTAAAAGACCTCCGAAGAACAGGCGAATCTCAACATAACACAGACTGTTACGTAACAGTCGGGATCATTAATATGTACGCCCCCAATATTTGCATATGCCAGCCCATGTTCAAGGCATTACACAAGGGCAGCCAGTATTAACGTCTGGATCTGTGCACAGCTGAATCATCAGACTAGGTAAGCAAGCAAGAACAATAGCGGAAAAATGGCAGATGGAGCAATAATAACTGACATGATCCATGATTACATGATATTTTTAGTGATATTTGTAAGTTGTCTTTCTAAATGTTTCGTTAGCATGTTGATAATGTACTGTTTAAATGTGGTTAAAGTTACCATTGTTTCTTACTGTTTTCATGGAGACAAGAGCCATCGCTATTTTCATTTTTAAACACTTGCAGTCTGTATAATTCATAAACACAACTTCATTCTTTATAAATCTCTCCAACAGTGTGTAATGTTAGCTTTAGCCACGGAGCACTATCAAACTCATTCAGAATCAAATGTAAACATCCAAATAAATACTGTACTCACATGATCCGAAGCATGCATGCAGTATGCATGACGAACATTTTGTAAAGATCCATTTGAGGGTTATATTAGCTGTGTGAACTTTGTTTATGCACTGTTTTATAGTCGAGAGCTCAGGGGGGCAGGGAGCGTGAGGATTTAAAGGGGCCGCAGCCTGAATCGGTGCATAGTTAATGATGCCCCAAAATAGGCAGTTAAAAAAATTAATTAAGAAAAATCTATGGGGTATTTTGAGCTGAAACTTCACAGACACATTCAGGGGACACCTTAGACTTATATTAACATCTTGTGAAAGAACGTTCTAGGGCACCTTTAAATTTTTTTAAAAGAACTTTGAATATATATCATTTATTAAATCAGGATTTTATGGCTCATATAGTATGATATAGGAGAATATGGATCTCGTACGTGAAGAGGAAAAAACTACATTTTATTCAGAATTAAGCAAAATTATACAATATTGCTGTTATTTTATGGCCAAAAAGTAGGATGAAATTCTGATAGTTTGTAATGTAATGCAATGAGTTCTTTATAACAGTAGAGCAGACTACTTACTACATAAAATATATATAAATATCAGTTGTCACTCTATATCTCCCAATTATGTGTCTCAATAAGATATTTAAATGATTAGTTTTATGAAGCTCTGTAGTTTTTACTGTGGGTGGCAAAACATGTAATGATGATTGAGAGATGTACAAATAAACGTGCCTAAAAACCCTGATGTGTCAAATTTGATTCTCACATTTTAATGACTTCTAAAAAATGAGGTATGGATAATCAAGCAAACATAAGCTGCTCCAGTCCAGTAAGTGTTTATCTTGAAATATTACTAACAATAGAAAAGTTATTCTTATGTTTAATTAATAAAAATTAGTAAAGATTTCACAGAAAAAAAGGACATGTGAACCATGACCTGAAGATAGAGGTTTTTACAATAATACTAAAAGGCCAATCATACAACAAAAGGCATGTAGTAGATTGCGTACAACAGGTTTTTCTGCAAAGTTTTGATCATGTTAATAATTTAGAGGCCTTATAAATTTGTGCATCTTTATGGATAATCAGGCTTTTTAGGATTAAATGACTCACCAAATAACTTATTCAGATAAATTATTATTTATATTTTTTCGTTCAGACATTCTCACCTGTTATGCATTTCCCAGAGTTTGGCTCCTATCCTCATCTCCCACACACTGACCAATCCCTCGCCACCTCCGCTCACAACCTTCCAATCATCTGCCTGGACGGTGGTCACGCCCATGTGATGGGCATATAAAGAGACGACTGAGGAGCCAGTACGCAAGTCAAACACTCTCACTCTGAAAAAGAGAAACTGTATGTCATTACTACTTCAAATACATTACACTTAAAGTGAGAGTAGTCCAAGCACAGACCGTCTGATAGGGCTGCATGATTAATCGAAATAAAAACAAAATTGCAATAGGGCTTAGTGTGATTATCAAATTGCAAAGGATGTGATTTTATGAGGCATCAAAATGTATTACACTGCTCTCAGAAATACAGCTCCTATCTCTTTGAATGGGGAAACATCAAATTGTCCAAAGCTGTTCACCAAGCATACGATTACATTTCATATTTGAAATCAGCAATGAAATCAGACAACTGTTTTGTTGGGGGGTTTTTTAAACCAGGAAAAAAAAAAAAAAAAATTCGCAATTTATTTTTTTCCCCAAATCAGCCTGATGCAGTCTGATGATCCATACTGCACACAAAGGGCCAGTTCACACAGAAAGCATTTTTGCTGTTAAAAATGCGAGACATAGGTCAGTGGAATGAAAAATATGAAGTTGAACTTATTTAACTTGAGGACCGTGTTTTTTTGCCATGTCATGCACAAGATGCTGCAAAAGATGTAAGCCATGAGCGCAACGGTCAAAAATGTCTGTCTAGAGCGTGTTTATGTAGCAGAGTCCAGCTAGTGAGAGCTTTGCATATAAACCTCACTCCCCTGATCTCAAGAGGTGCACTACGACTGACGCTACAGACTGCAGTCTTTAGTTTCCTTGTTAACACTCCCGCCTCCCATGATGGAATAGCCAGTTTGAATGCAGCTTGGAGGGGGTTGAGTAGGACCAGTTACATTGGTGACGTGGCTCGGATGGGAGTGAGGTTTAGGGAGGCCAGCTAGTGAGAGCTGTGCAGGTAAACCTCATTCCCTTGATCTTAAGGCATACTAGCAACTGATGCTACAGACTGCAATCTTTAGTTTCCTTGTTAACACTCCCGCCTCATATGATGGAATAGCCAGTTTGAATGCAGCTTGGAGCGGGTTGAGTAGGACCAGTTACATTGGTGCCGTGGCCCGGATGGGAGTGAGGTTTAGGGAGGCCAGCTAGTGAGAGCTGTGCAGGTAAACCTCATTCCCTTGATCTTAAGGCATACTAGCAACTGACGCTACAGACCGCAATCTTTAGTTTCCTTGTTAACAGTCCCGCCTCATATGATGGAAAAGCCGCTTTGAATGCCGATTGGAGCAGGTTGAGTAGGACCAGTTACATTGGTGTCGTGACCCGGATGGGAGTGAGGTTTAGGGAAGCCAGCTAGTGCAGGTAAACCTCACTCCCCTGATCTCAAGAGGCTCACTAGCGAATGATGCTACAGACTGCAGTCTTTAGTGTCCTTCTTAACATGCCGGACTCCCATGCCAGACACCAGTTTGAATGCCGCTTGGAGCGGGTCGAGTAGGACTAGTTACGTTGGTGCCGTGACCCGGATGGGAGTGAGGTTTAGGGGGGTAAGTGTAATGGAGCCCAGCTAGTGAGAGCTGTGCAGGTAAACCTCACTCCCCTGATCATAAGAGGCAAACTAGCGACTGACACTAGAGACTGCAGTCTTTAGTGTCCTTCTTAACATGCTGGCCTCCCATGCTGGAGATGCCGGTTTGAATGCCGATTGGAGTGGGTCAAGGAGGACCAGTTACATTGGTGCCGTGACCCGGATGGGAGTGAGGTTTAGGGAAGCCAGCTAGTGAGAGCTGTGCAGGTAAACCTCACTCCCTTGATCTTAAGGCGTACTTGCGACTGACGCTACAGACTGCAATCTTTAGTTTCCTTGTTAACAGTCCCGCCTCATATGATGGAAAAAACACTTTCACGATTGGAGCAGGTTGAGTAGGACCAGTTACATTGGTGTCGTGATCCAGATGGGAGTGAGGTTTAGGGAAGCCAGCTAGTGCAGGTAAACCTCACTCCCCTGATCTCAAGAGGCTCACTAGCGAATGATGCTACAGACTGCAGTCTTTAGTGTCCTTAACATGCCGGGCTCCCATGCCAGACACCTGTCCGAATGCCGCTTGGAGCGGGTCGAGTAGGACTAGTTACGTTGGTGCCGTGACCCGGATGGGAATGAGGTTTAGGGAGGCCAGCTAGTGAGAGCTGTGCAGGTAAATCTCACTCCCCTGATCTCAAGAAGCATACTAGTGACTGACTTGTTAGCTGCCCACCTCCCATGCAGGAGATGTCGAATCCAGCTCAGAGTGGGTCGAGTAGGACCAGTTACATTTACATTGAAAAACAATTGAAAAGTAACACAGCGGAATGGAAAAAAAGTGTTCTGTGTGATCAGCCACAAAAGTTATTGGGCAAGCCATGAATGGATGGGCTGATTTTACACAACTTCTAGGATACTCAGAGTTTTAGTAGCAAGCAAAATATATATTTAAAACAGTGCATTATATTAAGCTTTGTTGGCTGTCGTTTGCTGTGCAATTATTAAGATTTTTTTCAACATTGTCCTACTATTGTAATATTTATATAATATAGTATTGTATATAATACATTAATATATTATCCACTGCAATAACCTATTTTAGAAAAACCCATCCCTAAACTGAAAAGAAAATTAGCTTTGGTAAGCATGATGTGTCCGACAGTCTCTAAATGGTCGGATCTTGGCCAGAATAAACTGCAAAGTGGACCATACTTTAGTCAAAAGTCTGACTACGCAAGACAAATTGCAGTATGACAGCTCTCTCCCTCTAACAGAGCACCACTGTGAGATGACATTAGTAGCTGGTATAAAGAAATTACTTTTACAGGCCCAAAGGAGCTCAATTCCATCTGTCCTCTTTAATGGTACCGAAGGCAGCCAAAGAATGACTCTATGCTGGTGCTTTCCAAAAGATAATCGACAAAATTAAATTTTTCCTGGACCGAAAAAAAAAAAACAACACTTGGAGGACAAAAGATATTAGTCACAATGCATCGTTAATGCATAGCCAAGCAGGATTTAATGCTGCAAGTAATTATGAGGATGTGCCTATCTATTGTCCTGTTTTAATTTCATCGAAGCATTTATTGTTGTATGAGGCAGTAATATATTTACTGGCAGGTTGCAGCGATCATAAATCTAATGCTAAAACAAGATCTAGTTTCACTGAACTGTCAGCAGACAGGCTTCGTTCAATTAATCAAGAATATTACTCAGGCACTTCCAATGCCACCAACCGTGAGCAAATAGACAACAGGACACACACGGCCTTGATAAGTATATGGACACAGATAGCACACATGGGTCGCCTCACCATCATCATCATCATCATCATCATCATCATCATCATCATCATAATAACTAACTTAACCACATTTATAATGTGTTAAACAAAAGTTCAAGTGTAACTTCAACAGTAACAATAGAATCCAAAAAAACAAACATTAATTCCTTTTTGTCTTAACACATAAAAAAAAAAAAAAAAAAAAAAACTATTATAACTTCAGATAACATACAGGCATTATCGTTGTTAAAAACAAACAATAAATCGAAGTAGAATGCATTTAAAAAGAGAAAAAATATATGTAAAAATAAAAGTAAAAAAGACAAGGTCAAGAAAAAAAAAAGACAAGAAAAGGTCACTGATAAAAGATTTAGCCAATTAAATTTTTGGATCTTTGATTCAAGTTATAGAGTGCAACAGTTGAGTTGAACTCAATTTTTCCATAGGGAAATTAATTTTTAATGATAAATTTAAAGTCTGCATGAACCAGAAGTTGTGACCGACTTAACTTCAGTATTGTGACGTATTTTCCGGGTGAAACGGAATACTGAATGAGAAAAATTGAGGCCGTGGCTTGTTTTTTCACTCTGGGAATGACTGGATCTAGAATAGTAGGTGTTGCATTCAGTTCGTTGTCAAAGCTTGCAGCAGATTAAAGTTCTAACCAAGCTGTCTAACTGGTATAATCAGAGAAGGAAGGCCATTCCACAGGGGAAGTACATTTTCAGATTTTGATTAAAGATTACAAAGACAATTTTCCTTTCTAGTAATAAGACCTTTTAGTAGGTTTGTGTACCACAGACCTACTGTGAGTTCCAAGGTTGTTAATTAATGCTTTTGTTGATACCATTCAAATCAACAACTTTAAATGAATAGTTTAATATTTCTCTATCGTGATTGTGTCATTCGCAATGCTTCATGGGATTGTAGTTCTTTCACTGTGTCTACATCGGATGAGAGCGGCATGAAAAAAACCAACAGAACCCATTATAATGAGTGATGCTGTCTACACTGGATGCGACACGATATCTCCGATAGTAATGCCCTGTTAGATTTCTGACGTACAAAATAGTATTTTCAAATATTTTTTTGCTTCAAAAAGTTTTTAATATTGTGATTCACTTTGTAGCTGCTTAAGATGGTTCATGGCTCATAATGCTTTAACAAATACTTTTTTTTAAATCCCTGTGGGGAAAAAAAATAGTTCTGGAACCAATGCTGATGAAAAAGTGGGTGGACACTAATGCACTATATAAATTAGCATGTGATTTTTTATTTTATTTTATCAAAGCAGGGTTCTTAAATGACTAATAAAATCAGAAGGCAGAAGCTTCCCCAACAATGTTGAGGACACTCATCCATAAATGTTTCGGTTTCCAAAAAAGCAACAACCATCATCAATCTGTTCACAATTTTCATGCGTGATGCTGAACATACCCATCACTTATGGCTCCTATCCGTATACACTTCCCGTTCAGATGTCTGTCCAGGCAGATCCAATCAGGCACAACAACACAAACAGAGATTCCTCTCTCTCTGCAGCACTGAGGCTGAACAAATTAGAAAGCAGAACTGATGCATTAGGTCCTGGCCTTTGGCCACGCTAATAAAGGGCAGGACCCAAGCCCTCATTTCCTCTGGGCTGTTTGGTGTTTTGCCCGCAGATGAATCAGATGGGGTCAAATCATTACAGCCAAAATGACACTCCAAGGAGTGTTTCGCTTCGCTCATTCATCAAAGACCAACAAAAGGTGAGAGCTTTTGCTTTGTTGTAACCGTGGAAAGACAGACAGGGAAAGACACAAAAAAAAGCGATGTTTTAAAAGACACCGCAGCTGGCCAGAGAGACATCATGTCCTCCCTCTTGGCACTCTATATAGTGTCTGAGCGAAGATGCAGTTGGAATTTATTTACAAAGACCTGCCAAGCATCTCTCCACCTGCCAAAGTAGCGCTCCCGCTGTCACAAGTGTCAATGAAATGGCTCTTTATTCGGCAAAGACTAATTGAGACGCAAGCATCAGATGTGGACCGCGCTTGTGCTTCTGTATTGAGTCCGCTGGCCAGATGTACCGCATCTCTCCTCGTCTCCAACATCTCTTTGTCCACTAAATCAATAGCCCTCGGTGATGCACCGCTGACAATAACACCATCCTTTCAAACCGAGAGCTTTCATTATTCCCATTCCCACTTCTGTAAGTGCCTGAGCTTTTCAAATGCTTTCCGTAAAATGATTTTCAAGGTAAGCCAAAAATAGTTGAGAGCAAGACAGAGTGCTTGTCGTGCTTTGAAAGGACCACAGCTGTGGGGGAAAAAGTTTTTCCACTTTGGAAATAATTAGGAGGGTTTTATTCTAAGTGCTTTAATCTTGTATATCTAATGCAAATCTATTAAACTATCCAAATCTTCTGTATGTGACCAGTAGACAATGAACCAGCACATTTATCAAAAACTTGTGGCCTAGCGGTTAGCGCATGTGCTCCAGATACATTGAGCTGTGGTGCACATGGGGGAGGTTCGATTATGTGTCCCGATTTCATTTGCCCTCTTAAATCACATCATTTCTTTTCTATTCTTTAGATGAATCTTAATATGCTTTTTAAACTTTTTTCAACTTGCAAAGCCAGAATTTCCAAATTCCTACTTGGAAAAGTGAATAGAATGCGAATAAATTGCTAAAGAATGTAAAAAAAATTGCATGCATCATGCAAACATGGCAGTACCCAGGACTGTGTTTCCCATACAACAACGAAACTCGCAGCTTCGCTACCATAGTAAGATGCGTCATTGAGCAAATCAATAGCTAGTCATGACCATACTGTCGCAAACCTGTCGTTCAGCCACGTTGGTGAATGATGTCACGCAGGTGGTGGACTAACAACTTCTTTAAATGAATCCGTTTGAGATCGAATTAATGCTAGATTTTCTGCTATAAATAACGGACATATAATCTGAGGACTACTTCTCATTTTTCTCAGTTATTTTGCTTTATTTCCAGATTCAATCATAGGCTCGTTCTTACATACTAGAGCATGTATGCACATGCGCACTCTTCAAAAACTGTGCTTGATAAACTAAAATATGTAAATGACATTTGTATATATTCAAAATAAAAGATATACATTGTACTTAATGTCAGCTTGCTTATTTTGCTCAAGATAAGGATTTATTCAGTCCACATGTCATAAAAACAAGAAACTACGCTTCTAAGTACAGCTTGAGAGCAAGTTTGCGATGCAGTTTGCGAATGTTCGTTTGAACTAGATTCAGGAAACACCAAATCGCAGAACTATGGTAATAATGATGGATGACTTGCGATGCTATTGGCTAACGATGCTTTTGGGAAACGCACCACAGGTAAATTCATTTTTAGCAAAACATTTTTAAAATGTCAATAATTCAGCACATTCTTATTATTATAATGTTAAATTATAGTGTTTTGGGGTGAAACATTAGAGTCAAAAGAAAATTATGACTTGAATATTATTTGTGTTGGGACATTGTGAAACTTTTTTTTTAAACTTTTGTCTATATATATTTGTGATTATTTCCCGTGACACAATATGGCGTACACTGCAGAGGAATGGCATGCATGGGTGCCGTCCATGAAAGAAGCCTCTCCTAAAGCCCAGGCACAAAAAAAAGCCCACCTAGAGTTTGCCAGGGCCCATGCTGACAAAGATGAAGACTACTGGGACTCTATACTCTGGAGTGATGAGACCAAGATAAATGTTTTTGGAACTGATGGCTTCAAAACGTGGTGTTGGCAGTGTCCTTGTGTGGGGCTGCATGAGTGCTGCTGGTGTCGGGGAGCTGCATTTCATTGATGGCATCATGAATTCACAGATGTACTGATCTATACTGAAAGAGAAGATGCTACCATCACTCCGTGATTGGTCGTTGTGCACTTTTCCAGCATGACAATGATCCTAAACACACATCTAAGGCCACTGTTGGATTTCTGAAGAAGAACAGGGTGAAAGTGATTCAGTGGCTCCTGATCTAAACCCAATCCAACACCTATGGGGAATTCTGAAGGGACAAGTTGAGCATCACTCTCCATCCAGCATCCAGTCTCTGAAAGAGGTCATTCTTGAAGAATGTCGCCAACTTGTTCATTCCATGCCTAGAAGACTTGGTGCTGTCATTAAAATCATATAAAGTACTAGATGTAGTAGTTTTTGTTGTGGGGTGTACTCATTTTTGCATCACCCTAATTTGAGTAAAACTGAAAAATATGTAATCTATATTATTAACCTTACTTTCATGTTATAAGTTAATAAGATGTTAATAAGATGTTACTATATATATATAGTACTGTGCAAAAGTCCCCAAAAAAGGTTTTAAGCCAGTTATTTATATCTTTTGCTGTAGTGTGTCAATAGGAAATATCCGTTCACATTTGCAAACATTCATTTTGCCATTAATTGTAATAATCCAGTGAGATTTTTGAATACACAATAAGACTGTTAACAGCCGGTGCCCCACATGGAGATCACAGAAGAAACATATGAAACTGAGACAAACTAAATCCAGAAGAACTGCGGTCGTGTCTCCAAGAGATTTTAAGAAACCTGCCTCCAAAGCTAAAATGATGCCCAAGTGTACCTGGAAAGGAGCTGTTTTAAATACAAAGGGTGGTCACACAAAATATTGTTTTGATTTAGTTAATATAAGTTAATTGATAAATAAAATCTATTTATAACAGTATTTTTTAAAAACATCCTCAATTTACAGCATTCTTATACAAGTGCCTAAAACTCACAGTACTGTATCTTTGCAGGCAGGTTTCTTAAAATCTCTTGGAGACAAGGCCACAGTTCTCCTGGATTTAGTTTGTCTCAGTTTCATCTGTTTCTTCATGTAATCACAGACGGATTCGATGATGGTGAGATCAGATCACTGTGTGGAGCACTGGCTGTTGTCAGACTCCTTGTGTATTCAAAAATCTCACTGGATTATTACAATTAATGGCAAAATGAATGTTTGCAAATGTGAACGGATATTTCCTATTGACACACTACAGCAAAAGATATAAATAACTGGCTTAAAACCTTTTTTGGGGGGTGAAAATACTGACGCGCCTAAGACTTTTGCACAGTACTGTATATATATATATATATATATATATATATATATATATATATATATATATATATATATATATATGAAAGAATTACACGATTTTGGTTTGTCTGTTTTAAGTGCAAACAATACAAGACCCCTTAGTAAAAAAAAAAATAAAAAATACCATTACCCAATTCCATTATATGAGGAAAAAAAAATAAACATCCAATAGATCTGGCTATTTTTTTGTTTTGTTTTTGCTGATTTTATAACCAAATCATAAATAAAAATATTAGTTTGTTAGCTTTTTGTTTATATTTCAAATAAATTCTGTTCTTTTGAATTTTCTATTTATCAATGAATTTTGATTAATAAAATGTATCACGTTTTCAACCAAAATGTTGTATTAGCTGTTTTTAAGAACAACTCTTTTCAACATCGATTACAAGAAGAAATGTTTCTTGAGCACCAAATCAGCATATCAGAATGACTGGATCATGTGACACTAAAGACAGAATAAATTACATTTTAAAATATATTAAAATAGAAAACAGTAATTTTAAATTGTAATAATATTTCACAATTTTACTGTTTTTTCATGTTTTTGATCAAATAGAACCAGCCTTGGTGAGCAAAAAAAGACTTTTTTAAAACACAAAAAAGTTAACTACCTCAAACTTTTAAATGGTAGTGTATATAATAAAACATTTCTACTTTATAGTGAATATATGTTGTACTGAATGTAAGTTACTGATTTAAAAAAACAATAATAAGTGATGAAAAAAATGTCACAATTTAATCAATCTTAAGGGTCATAAAAATAGGCATCAATTATGCAAAACACACTCTTAAAAGGCTTTGTGACATTCACCTATAGTAGGATGAGAGTGAGGAATGAGATAAGCACACAATTCAAACTTGTCTCACATGAACACCAAAGCTCACCAAAGAACAACAAAGCTCAACAGGCTTCATGATACACCCATTCAAAATGTTTCCTCAACCCTAAAAAATAAAACTATTTGCATTAGAGAAATGCAATACAACCTAAAAAAAACAATTCACACCAGCTGCAGGTGTAAATGAGAGTGCTACTATTTTGTCGGAACTCATCAAACTCTCCACATTTAGGAAACTCAAGTCACAGGAGGCTTTAATTTGCCAGACAGAAGACAGAAACGTGTGTGTGTGTGTGCGCGAATGTAACAGTGATAGATGAGGTACACATGTTTGCGAGTGTGTCGTACCGCCTGTCTTTGTTCCCACACACCAGCAGGTGAGGAGGGCTGTCTCTCAGGTTGACGCAGGTGAAGTCTCCTGCCGAGTTCCCGACGGTCAGCTCACACTGGCTGGTCTCCAGGCTGTACACCTGAATCTGAGGAGAGAGGACGATTGCTCCTGGTGAGATGGAAGATAGATTGTAAAACTGGCAGGATTGTGCGGTAACACCTGCTAAGGTTCAAATGTCAGGCCCACAGCTTGCATCCACAGATGCCAGTTAACACGTTTCTCAAGTCTTGCATGCCTTCTGAACTTCTAACACACTTTTAACATTTCAGGTACACAACCAGTATAAACCAACAGAAGCAACCTGTTTAACTGGCATTATAGCTTTTTAAAGATTCTCATTATGTAGATGATTTTATCTAAAGAGATTTGATGTTCCACTGAGCTGACCAGTACACTACCATACAAAATTTGGGTGTCAATAAGATTTTTTGTTTTAATAAGAAATTAATACTTTTATTGAACAAACGATACAATTAAAGCAAAAATAAATGCTGTTGCTTTTAACTTTACACTTTCTAAAAAAAAAAAAAAAAAAAAAAAAAAAAAAATCCTATAAAAGAAAATGTATCACAGGCAGTTTCCATAAAAATATTAAGCATTATTAAGCAAAATAGTTTCTTGAGCAGCAAATCAGCATATTAGAATGATTTGTGAAGGATCACGTGACACTGAAAACTGGTGAAAATTTAGCCTTGCATTTTCAGCACGCAGAACTGGCAGATTTTTACTCATACATTTTATTTACTCTGAACATATTTGTGTAAGCTAGTTCACAAAATTAACTCAAAATTATCATGCAATCTCAACTTAAATATTTTTTGTAGTGGAAACTTGGCTAGCTTTAAGTATTTAATTCAATAAATGCTAACTTGCAAATTGGTAACACAATAGTTGTGTCCCAAATGACGCACTATACACTATGCACTTCTACCAAAGACTGTAAAAAAAGGTGGACGCCCCAACGCCGCTTCCTTCCATTGTAATGAACTGAATGTAAAACGTACGACGATGGGCGTTGACATGTTAGATAGGGTGACCATACGTGCCATTTTCCCAGGACGCGTCCTGTCCAGGATTTCTAAATTGCCTTTAATCGTGAAAGTGGTCATATCGATGTGCCCCCTGAATGCGATTTCTAAACGGAGGTCTGTGCAAGCCACTGTTCTTATTGACAGTCTTCATGCAATGCATTAAAATGTTGTCGTATTTGCAATGCTTTGACCGTTCTCTGTAGATCCAGCCTTCTCGCAAGCCACGGTTGGTCGATTATGTATAATGCACGCTATTGGTAAAATCATTTTTTAATCATTACCTTCCGCAAATATGAAAACAAAACCAAAACTACATTTTATGCAACTTAGAAATCCTGGACAGGACATGTCCTGGGAAAATGGCACATATGGTCACCCTAATGTTAGACATGTTGACAAAAACGTCAGTTTGGAGCCTGGGCATGCGCAGAAGGAATCGTCAATGGAGGCGGAGTCGCGGTATCAAACTTCCGCCCAGACGACTGCGTCATCATTGATGTATTTTAAATAGGCTATATAAATTATACACAATTTAAAATTCTACCTATAAAATAATAGGCTATTCTGTTTCTAGAGCAATAATATTTTTGAAACAGCAAATTCAGTAGATAAACTCAATATAATATGCCATTAGAAACAACTCTAAAATGTCAGAAACGGTCCTGCCATTTTAAATCAAGTTCAACTAACGTTACAGGAGATCGATTGGTGTAGACAGTGCTCTATAATTAATTAGAGTAGGCTATCATTAGTTTTGTCCTGCTAATTATTATTTTATACCCAGAAAAATAATTAGTAACTTTCAGATAACGATCACCTGCTTTTTCCCGTCATGGCTAACGTTAGGCGTGTTATCTTAACTAATAACATTTATTATTTAGCGTATAACGCCCACATTTCACATTACTGAAAAAAGTTCAGTGATCCGTCAGATGCTGTAGGCCGTCAGTACAGTTTAATGCTGAACAACTCATTTTGTCAGTGTGAAATAATGCAGAAATTTAAAATTAATAGTTAGTTATCTTCAATCTCCCCTCAAAGCTCCGACAGTCCTCAGAGAAGCCGTCAATCACAACTGTCAATCATAACGACACGCCCCGTTCCTATAGCATCAAATTGCTAGCTAACATCAAACTTATCACAAAAACGAACAATTGAATATATATCAGCGTGATAATTACCACCTTAAATGACCAAAACCATCTTTCGGAAAATTTTATTTGAAGCGTAATTTATTTTTTTATTTTGACTCATTCCCGTTCGTTTGCATGGAGAGGGCGAGGTTTATGACCTGTACTGCATCCAGCCACCAGGGGGCGATCAAAGACCCCACAGCTTCACTTTTCAGGACGTATGAGGCACACCCGACTTATACACTATGTACTCATCCATGTAGTGTATGAATTTTATACGTTTATTTTGTCATTAAACACCGGAGTCTGAACCCCCTCCCCCTCTGTAACGTAATCAAAGCTGTGACAGTTGAGTGCATGAAGTGTCCAACATTCCACACTTCGTTTTTTCCGTTAATTTAGTGCATCATCCGGGTATTTAAAGTGCACTTTTTCTTTTTGGAATT
Organism: Megalobrama amblycephala; assembly: GCF_018812025.1. Lineage (NCBI taxonomy): Eukaryota > Metazoa > Chordata > Actinopteri > Cypriniformes > Xenocyprididae > Megalobrama > Megalobrama amblycephala. The sequence continues at coordinate 30,805,581 of NC_063047.1, forward strand.
TTCTGTGTGAACACACTAATTGTGCTATTTGTACTTAAAAACGTCATAGAATAGTGCATAAGTACGCAAATTAGCATTGCATTAGCAATTGCTGAAAGAGTATGGCATATAGAACATTTAACCTATATCTGTTCACAAACTAAGCTCATACTCCACTTGTCACCATGATGGTAACCCCCAACATAACAGGCACTATTCTAAATTAGCATAGCAAAATATTAAACACTACTAAGGGCCCTATCATACACCTGGCGCAATGCAATGCCAGGCATGACACCAGGGCGCGTTTTTTGCTAGTTTCAGCCCGATGCAGTTATCATTTTCACGTCCTGCTCCACGTTGATTAAATAGCAAATGCACTCTCGCCCATCTGTTCGCCCATGGGCGTGCTGGTTCGAAAACGAGGTGTGATCAGGCGCATTGTTGCCGCGTTGCTATTTTGTGGCAACTGAAAACGACTGCGCCATTGACCAACAAAAACCTGGTCTAGAGTTAATGCCGCAGTATTTATTTATTTTTGTTATTTAAAGGGTGCGTTAGTAATATGCACCTATAGGCGGGTGCACAACTCGCGTACACTCTGCTTGTTACACACAAACTAGCAAAAGAGGATTTGGACATGGTGTAAGTGCATCTGTGCCATGCACTTCAGACCATTATATCGATAAAATAGGGCCCTTTGTCTCTCACTTAACATTAATCTTGCACAAAAATAACATTCTATAATGCTTAATTTTAGCATTTATTCTCCCTTTCGATTGTCAAAGCATGGCAGAAGCATGCTAGGAAATCCCAGCCTACTTCCAGTTAAATTTAAGTTTTTCTAAATGAAAATAAATACATTCATAAAACTCAAAACAATGAAACAATTCAGATTACTTAGAATGTGTCAGTTTTGTGAACTCAAAATAAAAAGAAAGTTCTCAATACTCACAGAAGAGAATTTGATTGAACTAATTTGTTTAATTTACCCTACTCAAACCAATTAAATGTTTTGAGCATTAGGGTTTACAGTGTATAGTTTCTTCAATATATTAGGAAGCAGGATTTTTAAACTTCAAACTATGGCACTCACTTCCACCTCACTTGATCATTCAAACTTTTGTGAAGACGACAGAAAAATAAAGTGTTCAATTATTGATTATGAACTGTTGTACCATCAGTTTCCTGCAGGTGCTTTAAAACAGCTGAAGCTTTTGACTAATCCGCTCACATAAAACAGTCTCTGAGGTAATTCAATCCTAAAAAAGAGACTGGTTAACTGATTGCATCAGCTGCCATTTAAACAGTGAGCAAAGGACAGACAACAGCATGAGCCAAATTGGATGCAAACTTTGAGGCAACAGATAGAGATGTTAAACAAAAGAGAGAAGAGAGAAGAACTGCATGATGTCAGATTTGAGCTCATGCCAGCTGTTTAGTGCCTTCAGTTTGGGCCAGACACACTTAATTGTGAGCCACCGTGCTGCCAGCCAAAATCCTTGAGAGGACCCAAAAATTACAGCCAATGGGAGTTTGTCATCAAGACACGAGAAAAGCTTCCAATATGTAAAGCTACAATATGTAAAGACTTGTGGAGGAAAGCTGATTAGAATGAATCCGTGATGAGTGCATATGTCACTGGCAGGAAGACAGACTACTGGGATTATGTTGGGGATTTATTCATCATTACAGGATTCAGGAGGTTATGGAGACATTCACACAAGTAAACAATGATTTAGCTGCTGAGTTGTGGTTGAGCACATTTAACAAATATCATTTTAATATACACATCACCTCTGTTACTTGCATCAAAATTGAATTTTGTCATGTGAAAATGCACCTTTCACTTTATTAAAATGTAAACTACTGTTCAAAAGTTTGGGGTCAGATTGTTTTAAAATAAATGAATACTTTTGGAAATCTGTTATAAGAATATAGGAAAAGGTTAAGGATCATGTGACACTGAAGACAGGAGTAATGGTGCTGAAAATACAGCTTTACATCACAGGAATATGTTACATTTTTAAAAATATTACAATAGAAAACAGCTATTTAAATTGTAAACATATTTCAATTAATTACGACTAATCTAAAACAAAAATCTTACAGAAAAAAATATTTGGAGTCAAATATTTAAATGGTACACAGTAGTGTAATAAAATGTTTTAAAGTAAAGATTAAGGCCCGGTTTCAAGGAGCTGGCTTAGCCTTTTTGTGATCAATAACTTAGCGGTTGGTAATTGTTTATTTATTTTAAACTTTAATTATAAAATAAAAGAGTAAATATAAAAAATAATTCAAATAAAAAAAAATAATAAAAATGGTTCAAGCATGTAAATAAACAATTATTGCCCTTTAATAATAATTTACAAAATTAAAATTTTTAAAAATTCTACAATATTTAAAAAAAAAAAAATCTAAATCTAAAATTAAGTACCTATAATGATGCAATGAAGCAAATATAGCACTTTGTGCTGGATGAAACATCACAAATGATCACAAGTGATACAACATTACAAATCAGTAAAATCAAATTAAAATAGTTGGTAATTATAATCCTTTGATGTTTTCTGAAAGGTAGTTTGGTAGTCATTAGAAATTTTGCTAGGTATATTATTTGTAATTTTGTTATTTTATTAGCAGGTTTTAAGGCTATTTTTAGTGCTTTTAGGTTGCATTTATTATTGTTAATTTAATGGACATGTTAATTTAAAGGTGCCCTAGAATTAAAAATTGAATTTACCTTGGCATAGTTAAATAACAAGTGTTCAGTACATGGAAATGACATACAGTGAGTCTCAAACTCCATTGTTTCCTCCTTCTTATATAAATCTCATTTGTTTAAAAGACCTCCGAGGAACAGGCGAATCTCAACATAACACCGACTGTTACATAACAGTCGGGATCATTAATATGTACGCCCCCAATATTTGCATATGCCAGCTCATGTTCAAGGCATTAGACAAGGGCAGCCAGTATTAACGTCTGGATGTGCACAGCTGAATCATCAGACTAGGTAAGGAAGCAAGGACAACAGCGAAAAATGGCAGATGGAGCAATAATAACTGACATGATCCATGATATCATGATATTTTTAGTGATATTTGTAAATTGTCTTTCTAAATGTTTCGTTAGCATGTTGCTAATGTACTGTTAAATGTGGTTAAAGTTATCATCGTTTCTTACTGTATTCACGGAGAAAAGACTGTCGTTATTTTAATTTTTTAAACACTTGCAGTCTGTATAATTCATAAACACAACTTCATTCTTTATAAATCTCTCCAACAGTGTGTAATGTTAGCTTTAGCCACGGAGCACCATCAAACTCATTCAGAATCAAATGTAAACATCTAAATAAATACTATACTCACATGATCCAAAGCATGCATGCAGTATGCATGATGAACATCTTGTGAAAATCCATTTGAGGGTTATATTAGCTGTGTGGACTTTTTTTATGCTGTTTAAGGCAAGCGCGAGCTCCGTGGGCGGGGAACGAGAGATTTAAAGGGGCCGCAGCCTAAATCGGCTCATATTTAATGATGCCCCAAAATAGGCAGTTAAAAAAAATTACTAAAAAAAAAATCTATCGGGTATTTTAAGCTGAAACTTCACAGACACATTCAGGGGACACCTTAGACTTATATTACATCTTTTAAAAAGACGTTCTACGGCACCTTTAATGGACAATGACAATAAAAATCAATCAATCAGGTAGAAACCAAAACTGTTAAATATAACTAAAATCATTATTTACTCTTGTAATGTGTCCTGTAATACTTGGTATAATTCTACATTTTCAAGCCCTTATACCTTCCAGAAGTTCTGTCGATCAGAGTGGAAATGTTAATCAGATTCATACTGATCTCACGAGACACTGCTCTATGTCTCTGAATTTCAGCACCTGGAGGTGCAACAGTGTGCCACATTTTCACCAGCCTATCTGGCTGTTGAACATGAAAGTGGCGCCTCAGGGTTTGCCAGCATGATCTGCGTGTGTGTGTGTCTGGGTCAGTGCTTCAAAAGCACACATACACAGCAGATGCCCAGAGCTTCCAACCTTCCAACTTAAAGACAAAGATGATGACAAAAGAAAGCTGAAATAACACAGTTGACCACCACATACACTATATACAGCAGCTAGGGGAAAAAAAAAACCCAATACAGATTAAAACATGTAAAAGGGTCTAGACGTCTAGGACTTCTGAGATCCCAAACTCATCCTAATCATTACATGTAATCATAGACGCACAGTAGTAATAACAGTAATTCAAACATACGAATGTGCTCAAGTTCAAAAATAAACACCAAAACAAGATGTATGACTCAATCTGTGACCTCACAGACAGTGAACTCCATTTGCCACCTGTTTTTGACAAGTTTTAATGAGGCATATGTCTTCTCATTTAATAGCACACAAACACCTTGGATTCACCAGCGTCAGTTCTGGCACATCTGACTTCCCTCTCGCAGTTTGAAAATCCTGTCAACATGCAACACGGCTGACAGACATGACATCACACACGGATGCGAAAGGTGCTAATCATGAATTGTTAGAATGAAAGCTTGTGGAGTATTCACAGAGGAGTGACACCACATGAAACAAATGAGTATGATTCCTGCACAACGTGCTGCAATAAGAGTGTCAGATAAAGTCCTGAGATCATAGACTAAAGAGAGATGCATCAAACTAAAGGAAGGGGAAAATGTTCACATAAGCAGTTTTTTACCCTTGCAAAAGCTAAGAAAGCTTTTAGAGGGTTTTGGGCACTTTTCTGTTGGCCAAGCTGGAAGACCAGCTTAAATCAGCTTTAACCAGCAAGCTATCTTAAACTGGTATAAACAGTTTTTTCAGCAGGGAGTAATATCCAAAAATCTAAAAATGTACAACACTGTCTCCTTGCAAAAAAAGCATTTCACTGCCTATGTTCTACGAGTATCAGTATTGTTAGGAAATGCAAAAATAATTTTTTTCAAAAATTAGTATGACAAGATAAGCAACAAGAAATATTCTTGTAACACCTTCCATTAAATAGTGAAACAAGACAGTCCACTAGAGGCTGACTTTGACAAACTGTCCTGTCGTTCAAACTCTCGGCTCACTCTAAATAGCCGCCCCGGTGCCCGTTTGGTTAATGAGAGTGTTTAAATGGGGGTGATGTCAGTGCAGAAAGAGAGCCAAAGCATTGTGTGATACAACAGGACACCATCTGCATCCATCTATCAAGCACTCATCTGATTACTGTCAACATGTACGCCTGTCGCTTCACTGAAAAACTACCAGTTTCCCCTGAGAAAACCCATCCCTCCCCCTCGAGCGCTGATCTCCCCCCAGACACAAATGCTGTCTATTTAAATGGTTGCATAAATACGCTGGGGACTTGCAGGGAGGACTATTGTGATTTGGAGAGGTTTATTTTAAGGTCTATTTTCACATGATGTTTGGGCTTTTAATCAGGAGAGTACGAGTACAAGACTGCACCGGCTCAAACTCAAAGCTCTGGAGAAACTTTGCACGAGGGTTATTATCGTTAACTAAAACTAAAATCAAAACCATGAAAACCATGTTCATTACTTGAAATAAAACATTAACTAAATATATTAGAATTAAAACAGAAAATATAAATAATAAGTCTGATTCAAAATGAACAAAATGTACATAATGCGTCATGACATGGAGCAGCTAAATCTTGAACCTAATCTGTTTTAAAAAAAAGATAACGTGACAGAGCTCGTAATAAAATAAAATAAAGAAACCTCTTGGATTTCATCAAAAATATCTTAATTTGTGTTCTGAAGATGAACGAAGGTCTTAAGCGTTTAGAACAACATGAGGGGGAGTAGTTAATAACAGAAATTTCATTTTTGGATGAACTAACCCTTTAACAAAAATTGTAATATACTCTTAAAAATAAAGGTTCTTTATTGGCATCTATGGTATAATGAAAGACCTTTAACATCCATGGATCCTTTCCATTCCACAAAAGGTTCTTTAGATTTTTTAAATGTTCTTCACACACACACACACAAAAACAAACAGTTCTTTTAAGAAGTTCTTTTACTGAAAGGTTCTTTTGGCGAACAAAAATGGTTCTTCTATGGCATCACTGTGAAAAAACCCTTTTGGACCCTTTATTTATAGGAGTGTAGTATATTAGTTATACCAAAATAACACTGCTTTGCACCATCTACGGCATGACAAAGTTAGAAACAAACTAGGGACTCTTAGGAGAAGCGTTGGGACCAAAGTTTGAGTTAATTAAAGTAACGAGTCTATTCCTAAGATAACAACATGAGCACAGAGCAACTTTTTATTTATCGTGACTTTGGGAATACGGTCACAATGCACTTCACTGGTGGGCTCAAATTATGTAAACAACAGGGATCGTCCACAAGAGATCACCAGACGCACTTGTTGACATCATGTGGTGGTGTGGTTTAGTGGTCAAAGCAGGTGTACCAAAAAAAACTGTAGGTTCAAAACTCATGAGGTATGATCCATAAAATATCACCACTGTGCCCTTGAGCAATGCTCTAAACCTCAGGTTACACCTCAATCCCCATTGACCTTGTAATAATGTAGTGTAGTTCACTTTGGACAAAGCATCTACTAATACTTACATCATGCAATATAAGAACAATACTTTTGCACAATTAAAAGATGAAGTTTAGGAGGGACATTGCTCTCTAACCAATGGTAAACTTGGTAATAGTCATAATTTCAACTATTCTGTGCCTCAGAAATTACACACTTAAGCTTTAAATGTTGTGTACAATAAAAAAAACAAGTCAACACGGTGTAAATTTCACCACTACCATTTGTTGAAATGCGTCATACTCAAGCATTACATCTGAGGCATTTTGCCAGAAATGGCCAAACAACAAAAAATATGATCAAATTAAATGTTGTTTTAGTAAGAGATTACTCAAAAAAAAAAAAATCAAATCTCGAAAATCTAATGTCTCCTTTGATGCATAAATTAACCAATCAGAATGGATATGCAAATGGTGCAACATAAAAGGCAGCTTAAAACGGGAAATGGAGGAAGAAATTAAATTTGCCTCCTGTAAAAATAGCCAATCATTTATCAGAAGTGGTCTCTCAAACCTGTATATGGTACAGCAAGATGTGCCCCATTAGTTTTCTACACTGACAATAAGATATTCAACGGGAAAAATGTATGGCGGGACTTGATTTAATTTATTAGAAATTAAATGGATTATGAAAAGTGGCATTGCATAACAGAATGGTATTAAAAAATAGGAGTGCTTGGTGAGGTCAGGCATCAAAAGAAAGTCGCTTTGTCGGAGTCGATACGAGTTTGAGTCCTGACTTGTGGACCTTTCCTGATCCCATCCCCCTCTCTATCTCCCACTTCACTTTCTGTCTACTCTATACTATCGTACTGCAATAACGGCAAAAACACCAAAAAAGGTAAGTCGTTTTAATATTATACAGTTTTGTTTTTTCATATTAAGAAAGTATATAGGCTCTAACGTAAAGTTTGGGGTCAGTTTGGGTTTTTTATGTTTTTGAAAGAAGTTTCTTACGCTCACCATGGCTGCATTTAACTGAACAAAAATACAATCAAAAAAGAAATATTGTGAAATATTATTACAATTTAAGATAACTGTTTTCTATTTTAATGTATTTTACAATGTAATTTATTCCTGTGATGACACAGTTGAATTTTCAGCATCATTACTCCAGTCTTCAATGTCACATGATCCTTCAGAAATCATTCTAATATGCTGATTTGCTGCTCTAGAAACATTTATTATTATCAACGTTGAAAACATATTTCATATGCATATATGTATTTTATATGTTTTTTTTTTTTTACTATCTTTGTGGAAAAAATTATACTTTTTTATTTTTTTTCAGGATTCAGGACACAGATACCTTGTTGCCCCCGTCATTCATGCCCCATCCGCAGCTCTTGATCCCCAGTGCAGCTCTGCCGGGTGACACGTCCACACAGGTCACTGGATGGCCGTACACATAGTGAAGAATTCTTGGCTCCTGTTCTTCCTTCCATTTGGAATCCAGCAGGTAAACACTCTCACCTGCCCATACTGTGACCAAAGGGAAATCCCGTCTCCCTGGCACCACCGATACCCCATCTACCTGAAAAAACACACAGTTTCTCTGATGAATACATGAGTTGCGGATGCAACAAACAGTTTAATTCTATGGAATGCCTTGCTGGTGCCAAAATCACCCACATGCATGACTCATTTTGTCAACTGTTACTATGGTTGGCATCTTCTCTGCATGTCTCAGATTAGACTTACAGGCGTCGGTAACTGAACGAGACATCTTGATCTCCAGTAGCCCTTCTCATCTGGTGCGTCCACCCGCACATCTGGTCCTGATACAGAGGCCAAAGCCGGACTGTCATGACTTAGATCCAGTGCATGAACCCTACGTAGGTGCTGGTACTGGTGAATGGGCTCAAGACCGGTTTCAGTGCTCCACACATCTACACACCCTAAACGTACATAAAAATTATTATCAGATTTACCATTTCAGTGAAAAGCATTAACCATCATTAACTAACAGTGAGCAATACATTTGTTACAGTATAAATCTTTGTTAACACTAGTCAATAAAAATTCAACCGTTTATTGTTAGTTCATGTTAGTTCAGGTCTATTAAGGCAAGATTCGATAAGCAAAAACGTTGTTTTTTCATGCATTTGTAAATTTTGAGCTATTTGGCTTTTTTTAAATAAATTCAGAATAGTGAAAAGAAAACATCCGAATTATTTATTGCACTTTATCTATTTGTGTCTGTAGATTTAAATTATAATACATATCTTTAAAGGCTGTTTTTTCCTCATGCACTGACTCAAATATTTCACTTCAATAGCACTTACATACAACAAATCTCCATATTCTATAGGTTTTTACAGAAGGGTTTGCCTAATTGTATATAACATTTTCTTCCTAAAAACATGGTGATTTTCTGGCTATCCTGATTTATGGAGTCAAGTCACTATATTTATATAGCGCTTTATACAATACAGATTGTTTCAAAGCAGCTTTACAGTGATAAACAGGAAAATGTTGCAAACAGGATTCAATTCTGCTGTAAAGCAGCTCTAAAAAAGACAATAGTGTTATTATTCAACTAAAGTCAGTTCAGTGTTGATCAATAACGGTGTAAAGTTCATCAATTATGAAATGAGTTCAATAGCAGAGTGATAACCAATCAATGGAGTGATAAAATGGAGACATCCACAATCCCCTCTGTAAATCGTTAAGTCTAATATGTCAACAAAATGAAACGAGAATTTTAACCGTTTCAACATGTTCAAATTCTGTTCTGGAAATGTATACAAATTAGTGCATGTTTAATTATATCATTCCTAATTTGCATATACAAACATAACATTTCAGAACACAAATTGTTTTTGCAATTCTTAATGTAATCTGGGGAAAATGGGGAAGTATGGTGATGTATATTAATTACATTAGTTACATTATTCACCTGACATGTCTTGCCTTAAATAAAAAGGTACACTATGTAACTTTTGGCCCTCTAGTGGTTAAAAAAACAAAACTGCATGGATTTTGCAGAAGAACATTGATTTGGCTGTGCTTCGGCTCTGCTTGTCTGTGCGGATGAAAATGACCTTTCACAATAGATAATGCTTTACAATTAATTCTGTTAGAGAGCTACATATGGCAATTTATGCTTAATAAAATAGCTTACTCTTCTGTTGAACAATAAAAATGGCATCTCCTTTTACAACATTTCAAATCCCTCAGTTCTCGCCATCTCAGAAAAACCAAGCCAATGTTGATTCTTGTTTTATTTCGAGCTCTGTCATGCTCACTTTTTGCCAGGAGACTCTCCTCTGTTCTGCGTTTTCTTTTCAAAAATAGGTGATTCCCCGGAGGTTGGAGATTTAGCTGCTCCATATCAACCTTTCTTGTTGTAAATTTTAGCTGCATCTAGTTGTGACAACTAACCTATGCCACTCCACACCAAACACACATCAAAATAGCTGGAGCAAATGATTCACTACGGGTAACCCAGTTACAAGTGTTTATATTTTTTCTCCATCCACAGACAAGAGACATGCGAGTGACGTATGTACGCAATTTCTTGTGAAAACCATCCGACAGGGGTAAGACAAAAACACATTTTGGAACAAGGATTGATGATGTATTGACTTATTATTTCAATTTTGTTCATTTTGAACAAAAGTTACATAGTGTACTTTTAAATAATATTAAAAGAAACAACTTTTGATTTTAATTGATTTAAAAAAAAAAAAAAAAAAAGCAAATCTTGAAATTAACATTAACCAAGATTAATAAATGCTGTAGAAGTATTTTTTGCTAATTAATGTAGTTTACTAATGGTAGCAAAGAAGTGCAAAAAGAAGATGGTGAAAAAAACCCTGAAAATCTCTTACCATTCTCATAAGCAGCTGTAGCTACAGTCTTATTGACACGTACATGACTAACGTAAGGTGCAGGGGTTTCATCTCTGATGGAATGTGTGGTGTGCAGGTATGATTTGTCCCAGTGAAGAGTGTCCCACAGCCGGACATCCCCAGAAGTGTAGCTGTGTAGAACAGATTAATTGCATTCAATGATTATATGATCGGTAGTGTTTGGATAATTGAAAACATGCAGCTTATTAATTAAACACACACCCAGCAATAACAAGACCATCACAGGAACTGACATCACACAACACCTTTCCTAACTCGTACTGCAGGTGACGAATGGATCCAACACGATTCTGTTCATTTAAAAAAAATGTAAAAATATTTTAAGAAAAATGTAATTACTTTTGCATCTCAGATATATATATATATATATATATATATATATATATATATATATATATATATATATAAAAATTATATTAAAAGTCATTCATTCTAATCATTAATAATAAATAATTAAAGTCATAAATTCATTGAACATAAAAATAAATATTAGTCTGCTATAAATATGATATAAATTTCTTGTTGAAGAATAAAAAATATTCTGGGTTTATAAAGGCATGGTGCTTACCTTCCAGTTTGACTTGACCCCATTCTCTGTGTTGCGACAGTCTCTGAGCATGCTTTTCCAGCAGGGGGAGTCAGAGATACTTGCCCCATTGTTATAACCTTCCTCCAGACACAATCTATGCCACAGGACTTCATCCTCAGCCAGCACCTTCCAGGATTTACTCACCTAAAACAAAAGCAATGAAGAGAATATTAACCAGTGAACTTCAAACACTATAAAATAAAAACATCACAAGCATTTGTTGCTTTGTGGTGATGAGAAACCAAAGCCCCTTCTCTGAATACATTTTTTCCAGTAATTATGCAATACATTATCAGCAGCTTAGAATAAAATAGACTCTTGATTGATGAATTTCAATGAATTTTCCAGGTGATAAAAACAATCATAAAAATCACATATTTTACATTTATATGTATGCAATTAGGAAATGTTTTCCAAATAGATTTGTCCAATAAGGGAACATGAGCATGATCCCTCACAGAGCCAACAGTATTCATATGATATTCAATTACAGGTTTATTAGAAGGCGAGAATAACAAACAAGCTAGAGCAGTGTGTGTGAGAGTGTGGTTCAGGTATACCCTACATTATAGGGAAAAAATGTCCCCAGAAAGATAGCAATATCCTTGTGGGGACATTTTTGGTCCCCATGAGGTAAACAGCTTATAAATAATACTAAGTGATGTTTTTTGAAAATGTAAAAATGCACAAAGTTTTCTGTGATGGTTAGGTTTAGGGGTAGGGTATAGAATACACAGTTTGTATAGTATAAAAATCATTATGTCAATGGAATGTCCCCATAAAACATGGAAAACCAACGTGTGTGTGTGTGTGTCTCTAAGTGCCTTGGCTTAAAGGGTTAGTTCACCCAAAAATGGAATTTCTGTCATTAATTACTCACCCTCATGAAACCTGCAAGACCTTAGTTCATCTTCGGAAAACAAATTAAGATATTTTTGATGAAATCCGAGAGCTTTTTATCTCCCACAGAAAGTAACAAAATTACCACATTCAAGGTCCAGAGAAGTAGTAAAGACATCATTAAAATGGTCCATGTGACTACAGTGGTTCAAACTTAATGTTTTGAAGCGACGAGAATACTTTTTGTGTGCAAAAACAAAACAAAAATAGCGACTTTATTCAACAATTTTTTCCTCTTCCCGGTCAGTCTCCTACGCAGTTGACGCAGTGAATGCAGTGCCAATACTGAGCCGGCGTTCGGACGTAAACACAGAAGCCTGTACTGTTCACTACGTCAACTGCGTAGGAGACTGACACGGAAGAGAAGAGATTGTTGAATAAAGTCGTTATTTTTGTTTTGTTTTTGCACACAAAGAGTATTCTTGTCGCTTCATAAAATTAAGGATGAACCACTGCAGTCATGTTGACTATTTCAACAATGTCTTTACTACTTCTCTAATTTAATTTTTGGGTGAACTAACCCTTTAAAGTTGTGTCCCTGCTATTCTAATGTCTGTGGAAACCCTGTAGAATAGAATAGAATAGAATAGAATAGAATAGAATAGAATAGAATAGAATAGAATAGACATTTATGCACTCATTCATATTTACCTGAGCACATCGTCCTAGATCCGTTCTGCCCAGGAAGTGGAAAATCTTTAGCGCCAGCTCATAGGGCAACTCCACATCAAAGAATGGGATGTCATTCACCTCATTCTAAACAAATGATATCCGGGATTATTATTAAGAAAAGCACAGTTAATGTCATGAAAAGCTACATAACAGGAGCGTTACCAGGTCCTGAAGGAACTGCTCAAGCAGTTTCTGGCACTTGTTTTCTTTTTTGGGGCGCGCGTCTGTGTTGAGCGCGTCGCTGTCGGGAGCGCGCTTCCTGCGCGTTCTCTCCTGCTCGATTCTGTCCAGCAGTGGACTGCTTCTGCCGTCCAACAAACCCTCGGCGATCGACACGTACTCCGGCTGGTCTTTTGCTGTTGGCTGACTTTGCTGGGACGCATTGCTCTGCTTCTCCCAAAAGCTAGTGCTTTGGTGAACAGATGAACTGTCTTTACTGAGATGCCCAAAATATCCCTCTTTGTCTTTACCGGATGTCTTGGGGTTTGTCTTTAACTCCTGTTTCCAGCGCTCTCGAAAGGCCAAAAGCTCATCCTCGTCCATTCCCTTTTAATCACGTTGTTTTTTCATTCATATTTCTAAATGTCATATTCATACGCAAGCCTTGTGGAATACCGCTGTTGCCATCAAAACAAACAGTGATCCGACCGCGAAATGGCCTCGGCTGGAACATCATGTTCACGTAAAGTGTTCCGCATGGCGCATATTCCTCACCCAACCAAAGGAACAATTATTTACAACAAAAGACAATGGCTGTGTCTCAGAGACTAGTGAGCTGTCTACATAGACAGCATTTCGAGCATCAGCTGCAAAAAATCCTGCACGCGCTATATTACGCATAAAACTACACGTGTATAAGATAGACGTCTGCTCTATTCTACATGTTTGTCTGAAGCAAAGAATATGTTACATCACTGATTACTGAAGTCTGAGAGAAAGGCTTCAACATGGAAGCATAAAGGCATCATTATTTTGGATTATTTCAGCATCTCCTGCTTCTTCCATTAACTAATTCTTACTAAATGTGTGTTTATCACTAAATATGGGTCAGATATACATAACTGTGTCATTTATATTGACAAATTAAATTATGTAGGCCTATTGTTATAACTATTGACAAATATACTGAAAGAATGAATTGGCACTACTGGTTTATATTGAATTCATATTTTGTTACATGTATTAAACGCAGTATTTAGTTTTGTTGTTTCTGCAGCTAATAGGATTTTCATGAAATTTGGTAAATCAAATCCCTTTTATTACTTGTGTGAGCAACACTGATATGATTGTGACAGAAAATATGAGCAAAATTACTGAAATTATTTTTTCAAAATTACTAACTGCAATGCTGAACTTGTAGCAGGTGAAATAAAGGATCTTCATGATGAAAAATGATTAATTCTTATAACAATTTTTATAAATATCAGGTTGTGGGGACATGTTTTATGCATGTCATAATCAGTAAAATTTATCAGACAAATAATACTCATAATACTCATTTTATATATGGAATAGAATGGAATATTTACATGAGTTCAGTGGTATTATTTGTCTGATGCATTTTGGAATATCGGGATTTTACAACCATGATTTCTATAAATTTTTTATGAGCTTTTTTATTCTATGTTTATTCTATTCCTTTTTTATGACATTTTAACACTACTTTTGTTAAAAATAAATAAATAAATAAAACTTTTAAACCTATCCGGTGTAAAATTTCCTGGTGTTCCAATGCCAGTGAGAACTATGTACAATAGAATAGAATAGAATAGAATAGAATAGAATAGAATAGAATAGAATAGAATAGGACATTTATGCACTCATTCAACTTTTCTGGAAAAATGCACATGTGATTGGCTACAAAAATATATTAAACCAAATTGCATGAGAAAAAAATACCCACAAATTAGCCTACATTTTCTATTCTACTACACGTTTATTATTTTTTCTACTTTATTGTAGTCTACATATGTGCGCTATGAATGCTGTCTAGGTAGGCAGCTCAGTAGGGTTTGAGACGCAGCCGATGTTTTTAATATTTACATGCATACAAAATCTCATAAATAGAGTAACTGCTCACATTTGAATGAGCACAACCGATTCAACACATCACCGATGCTATTCATAATCAGTAATGTCTGTGAATTACACGACCACCCCCTTGTTGCAAGAAAGACAAAGCGCGTGACGCGAGAGAACAGGACAGGGAAGAGTTAACCATTACCGCTGTCTTTGGGGAGATGGTGATGTAAACCCTAAACCATGTGACACTTTAATAAATCATAGCGCCGACAGAAACAAACACACACTGTTCCATCGACAGGCGAACAAAACACCATTCTCCACATCTAATCAAACACAGCAGCGGGAAAAGAAGGCTAGATAGAGCGCGCGCGAGAGGATGTGCTGTCTGCCGGTGGAGCAGACTTTAGGCGCGCTCGGAGACTCCGTGTGCGCGCACGGATGCGCTCCGCTGCCGTTTGCGCACCGACTGCGCTTGATCGGAGACCAGCTGGAGAAGAGATGGGCTGCAAACGACAAAAGCTCCGACGATGGGCAACGAAGCGGCGGGGAAAACATCATCAAAAGCTTCCAAATAGTGTGCACAGTCATTCAAGTAACGCTTCTGGTGTTTTTAGTCAAAAAGCGACACCTGTAGGTGAGACGAGGCCCTGCTGGTCTACAGCAACAGGTAAGAATGACCTCAAGTACAGACGAGTGTACGACTTTATTGACACGCGACAGCGGCTTTCTTGGAAATACTTTGTTTACGTGTTACACATATTATATAGGAGTAAAATTTATTAATGTTTTAATAGCAATAACAATGTACACTTTGCAAGCTATTAAATTGCCTATAAAGAGGAAGAACTATTATAGGCTAAAAAAAAAATTTAATTAAAAACTTTTAAGATTTACAATTTAGACTTCATATTCAGTTTGCATACTAATGTGACTATAGGAAAAAGGCTTTTAACAGAAGTGAACCAATGTAAATGTAAATAAATAATGCACAAAGTGTATATAAAGCTGTTATTTTGAATGTTTTTAACAGTTTGATAATTGAAGGTACATGTCCTTCTAAAATCAATCATTTAAAAAAATACACATTAAATGGAAGGTACTAGAGGTAAAACTAAAGTCTAATATATATATATATATATATATATATATATATATATATATATATAGTATTGTGACTTTGATTTGATGCAAAAATGCAAAAGTACATCAAAAGTCAGATTCCAATTTTTTTTTTTTTTTTTTTGTGATCAACAAGTTGTTGCACTGTAAAAAAGAATTGTTTGTTAAATTTAAAAAAGGAAGTTACCTGGTTGCCTTAAAAATTTGAGTTCATTGAAATTAAAAATTTGAGTTAATACAATTAAGGCGATTGGTTTAATCAACAGAAACTCAAAATATTATGTTATCTGAACTACATTAATAGTTGATTTGACAAAAGAAAAAAAAAGTATGATAAATCATAAAAATATTTTTTTTACAGTGTGGTAATCTTTTACGAAATATTAAATATTATTAAAGATTTATATGTAATTAATTAATGTCATTTAATTGGGTATTTGCTCTTTTTTTTTTAGATCAAATGTCCCATTACGATGCAATTTCTGTGCACTGATACATCATGCAAAATTAGCTTAATTCCCAATTTTCCCCCATCAGATGAATCTTCAGATTCTCCTGGGACGATCCGCTCCAGATTTATCGGAGAGGAGAAGGCGCCGGTCACGTCTGCACTCTGTAGAAACTTGCCATGCAAACAGTGGGTCAATGTTTTCTCATCCATGTATATCTGACAACTTTTGCAGTAGTGTTGTAATGGAAACATGCAAACAGCAGACGCATCTGTGCTGTACATTACAAGCTGATCACTTTCATAACGACCAATACTTCATCCTGAAGTCTTCTCGATTACCGAAGCATGGCAAGCCGATGTCGTTTGGTACGCGTTTGTTTGGTTCGAAGTCTTAAGGTCAGTGCAGTCAAACCCAGCGGTGTCTCCTGGGGAAACTTACAAAATAAAAGGCTGATGTCATTGTCCCTCGGCGTTTACGAGGAAATTTTTTCTACCACTACGGCAATAGGAGCCTTGCCTCAACTTTGATGACCTTACAGTTGAGTTTTTCTTGTTGAGAGGGTGCTTTGGATATGCAAAAGCTGTAAATGATTAAAATATGATCAATCACGGTCAATCTTCAGAGGAGAGATACCAAAAACACTGCTACCAAAACCTCTCCTCTGCATAATGCACTGTAACATTTAGTTATAAGCTACTGTAAGTGACTATGCCATTCAATATCTGAGCTGTGATTTTGTTTCTTTGTTGTTTTTATGAGATATTTATTAGTTTTATTGTCCTTTACACTGTACTCTTCTCGATGGAAAGCATATTTATACTGTAGAATGATTTTAAGTGTATTTGAACTTGATGTTGTTTACAGATGAAGACAAATCTTTTTTAGGACTTTTTATAAAGGGCTTCTGGCTTGATTGTTTGTGTCAGTGTTAATATAGAAATGTGACATGAATGAGATTTCATGCGAAATGTGAATCAAAAGGGCATGCTACTGATGTTTACATAAGCTACAATCTTTTATAGTTTACGTTACTACCATGTGTTTAAAACATGTTTTACCTCTGCTATTTTGATATTGTGAGTTTTGTCATTTATGAAAATAAAAAGGCTTTAAATATACACAGCAGTGTTATTTTAGTTTTATTAATATTTTGAATTAGCTTTATTTATATATTTTTAGTTTTCATGTTAATTTTTAGTCATTATTATTATTTTAAATATTGCTCTTTAGGTTTCATTTATTTTTATATCAGTTTTATTATGTATTTATTAATAATTTTAGTGCTTTTTCAACTTAAACTTATTTCAGTTTATTGCCAAATCAACATTTCTCATTTTTGTCTAAAGTTTTTCAACTAATATTTATATTTTATTTTATTTCAGCTTTATTTCAAGTAACAGAAATGTTTTTAATAGTTTTAGATTTAGTTTACAATAATAACCCTGACACAGAGAAAACACTCTAGACATTTGGCAAATGAACTGGGATGAAAAAATAACTTATTCAGTATTATTAATAAATGTAATTATTTATTCAACATCACTGTTTTTTTCCCATCGTATTTCTGCTGTCATGATTTTATAAAAGCAATAAACCAATGAGATGATTATAATGATATTGCCACAGTGAACTCGCTTAAATTTTCCATGTGACTTATTTTAATATTTCTTATATATTACTTATTACTTATTTCTTGTGACTTTATTTTAATAAACAATTTAGACCATAACAAAACTTTATAAGTGAAAACAGTTGACTCTGGATTAAGTTTAATAGCTTGGATATCCCCCCCCCCCCAAAAAAAAGTGTTACAAAACAATTGATTATTATGCTTAATAATAATAATAATAATAATAATAATATTATAAATGCAAGTTTTACTTGTTGAAAAGCATGTATAAGAAGACAAAACACACTTCTTTTTTTTTAACTCTGTTATCAGACATAATGTAATGGTGCTATTGTACATTCCACAATGTAACATATTGTCACGCTTCCCTACAGTACACTGCCATGTTTCATCATACGACATTACAAAGAGCAATGTTTTATGCCTGGTGAACATGTTTCATCTGATTCAAGTGGACCAGAAAACCTTTGTCATTCAGCTGGGTCTCCGTTCAGTAGATCTGAAAGTGTGCGGACGTTGTCCCATCCTTCCAGTTACGCAGAGTTTCGACCACCGCTGACCGACACAGCGGACACGTTCTCTCGCGGTCAAACCACTGGCATAAACACTCCTCACAGAACACATGCTGCAGAAAGACAACACATTTACCACACATTCATACACAGGAAGTCCTTCAATACTGTTTAAAAAGCATCTCAGGATGCAAGTTGAGAGCGTGCAGATCTGGAGTGGAATTATTCCCATAATTCCATTTGTGTTATTTAATTGGGTACTTCACCGCTGACACCGCTGAGCTTTTTAATAAAACTTGGCTGCCTATACAGTAGAAAGGCAAGAAAAATTTGACATCTGTGCTACTTGACTAGAGAAAATGGAGAAAAAAGGCTTTTGTCTTCCTGTTTGCCAAATAGGTAGGAAAACTTAAATACCCATAATGCACTGTGCATGTTACGTCCAAGGCCACTCCCAAGTTGTGTTCGAAATTGCCCCCTATACCCTCATTCACTATTCCCTACATTACTCCACTAATATAATTCACCTGAAGGAGTGAATGAAAACAAGTGAGTGAATTTACCATATGCACGGAACATACTTAAGAACTTCCGTAATAATATAAGACAGCTGGAAAACTTCCGGTGAAATGTCACTTGTTGGTGTGTCGGTATCTTCAATGTCCTGAGGTAGATCTAACAGCTTCAATAGTGTAATATATATATAATAATTATACCTGTATGATATTACATTGTACCCACATCGGACCAGCGGTTTTGAAAATGGATGGATGAATGATTCAGCTGTGGGTGCCATCTTCTGGTCAGACACAGGAATTCATTCGGTGTGCCACTTTCACAGTGCATTATGGGTATTCTCTAGCCGTTGAATGTACATCAGTTGTACACTCGTTATTGCAGTACATTATGGGAGTGAATGAGTGCACTCGATAACGTCCACTATGGTTTCGGACACCACTACAAATGACCGTCCCTTCAAATAGTGCCCTATTTAAGGGTTATAGCAGGCAATTTCAGACACAGCCCCAGTCTGTTATGGATAAGCTTACCAGAGTCAAATACTGCCTTGCTTTAGTAGGAAATACTTCTTAGCAAACTTTTAGTCATAATGGTGTCAACTTGTATTGCTCCCGAGTGAACTCAAAGAGTGTCTATGTTTAGCAGGAGTGAGTTACTATCGGTTTCCAGTGAAGGATCAGGCGTGTTGTAGGAAGCAGCTAAAGGCTGCAAAGAATTGTTAATATGGAGAGAATGCCGCAACGAAAAATCTGAAAAAATCTGTTGTCTGTAGTCAACATTTCAATCTGGATGACCATGAACACAGTGTTTTAAGCCAAACGGAGGAGAAACAATTTAAAGAGACTGCTGTTTTCATGAAAGCCCCGGAGCTGTCAAAAGTCATTTGACACATTTTACGTCATACGGCAGACTTTTGCTGACAAATAAAGGTGAATTTTTCAGTCCAGGTAACAAGGAGAACGAGAAAACATTTTTCATATATGTCCAACAATGATACAATACAAAGCGTGTCGAAAATCGGTAAAGTTACACTTTAATAGTTTCGAATACCTTTGGTCACTGTACTGACACTGTAATCTGTGTACTAAAAGTGGAATTAGTGAGTCATTGTTTTACCACAGCACTTCCTGTTAGATTTGAAATTTTAAAGGTATTTTACCTGACAGAGCAGTGCGATTGGCTCTCTGAATTCAGCCTGGCAGATTGCACACACATCCCCAGCCTCACTGCACTGCTGAGAACTGGCTCTCGTACCGTAACTCTGTGAAACACATGCACATGCGTATATATATATATAAATACAGAAAATGTAGTAAAAATAGTAATATTGTGAGATATTATTACTATTTAAAAGACCTGTTTTCTATGTCAATATATTTTAAAATATAATTTATTCCTGTGATGCAAAGCTGAATTTTCAGCATCATTACTGCAGTCTTCAGAGTCACATAATCTGCTGAATATGCTGATTTGCAGCTCAAGAAACATTTCTGATTATTATCAATGTTGAAAACAGTTATGCTGATTCATATTTTTGTGGAAATCATGATACATTTTTTTCAGAATTTTTGAGCATCTTATTGATAATGATTTTCTATGGAGAAACACTTAACAGGAAACTGTGTGTTTTGATTATATCCTGGGTTCATCTGCTTGCATCATCAATAAGGTGCATATTAAATTTGGCCTTTTAATATCACTGTCTAGTACTTACAGCAGTACAAACCTGGTAAAATAACTGGCTGGCAATGGAGGAAAGTCTTGATTTGCCCTCCAGATGGGTGTTCCTATAAAGGTGTGATGTTTTATGTTTATGTTTTTTTTATATATATATATATTTTTAATGTTTCATAAAGCGTACAGGCCATTATTATAATGATGATGCACACAGAAAGTGACACCCAAAACATTTCTGGAGCATCTTAAGTGACTTTTCTAAGTCAAACTACTGTTTTAAGTATTGTTTATTGTTATACATGTACAATTGTTATATGTATTTGTTTAGTGTTCACTTTAATAAATGCCTCGGCAGAGGACGCAGCACTCACCTGTGAGCTACAGAGAATGGCGAATGCTTTTCGAATGCCAGATATTCTTCCACACAAATCAAATGACTGGAACAGAACAAAATTGCAAATTTAATGCCACACACACTCGTACAGAAAAGATCACCTGAATAATGAGCTCTGAAAAAGACATTCTGAAAGGCTCTGAAGTGCAATGCCACATGAAATTTATCTCATGCTCATAAAGGTCTTTTTTTTTTATTAAAGGGCTGAAAAATAAAACACTACAAGAAAAAATAATCAATTAATAAAAAAAAAAACACCACCATAATGGACGATGACATTAACGTTACATGGAAAAGGCGAAAATCAGATAGACTACCTTACAAAGACTGTAAATGATAATCAGCGTTGCCCCCAGGAAGTAGCTGCTGGATGGATCTTCACCCATGATGTACTTGTACCACAGCTGGATGGGAACCAAAGCTCTGAAAAGTTGACTCAGCTCCTCTATGAGCAGATAAAACTTCCCCTGAAAAGTCACACACAGATACAGATCTACATCCAAACCTCTCAAACTAAACCGTTGATCAAGACTCGGAGTCTCTGTCCAGATATGAACAAATTCTTTTGAAGTGGTAGAGCAAGTCAGAGGTCAGACGTGTTCACAAAGATTTGGAAAGCTTCAAATCAAACAAAAGACTTATATTAGTTATTTCAGATCTCTAATCACTGTGATGTGAGATATCTGTACTGTGTAATTTAGCAAACTGGTAACATTGTATTGACCTATGAGCATACAGGACCAGGACTATCGATTCAATACTTAAAAATGAATCAATATGAATATGCAGACAAACAGAAAAGTAATATGCAGAAAAATCATACAGGCTCATCATAATTAAAAAGTAGTCCTATGAAACAATGTACTTACTTACAAAATTTACTTATTTACATCATATTCATGAGGCTAGTGGGATAAATATACAGTATGTTTTATTCATTGAATAAAACAGCTAGCATAATAATAATAATGCATTTTTTATTATGATGAGCCAGTATGATTGCATAAACATTTAGTGGAAAATACTAATGTACTAACTTCCACTAAATATTGATAAGATAAAGCAGCTAGTATATTATTATTATTATTCATAATAAAAAAAAAAGAAAAAAAAAAAAGGATTATATCATACAGGCTCACCGTAGTTAAAAATTAAGTCATATGAAACAATATACCTACTTATGGATACAACAGATAGCATAATATTAATAATAATAATTATTATTATCATTATTATTATCCAGTAAATCTTCAATAAATCATAAAGACTCACCATAATTAAAAATGAATCATCTGAAACTATAAACTTACACATACATATTCTTGATTGTGGGATAAATATGTTTTTTTTCATTGGATAAAACAGCGTATATTATCATTATTATTATTATTATCCATTAAATGTTTATAAACCCAAACAGGCTCATTTCACTACGATGCTTGTACGATTTCCAGCTATGACGGCCAATTGTTTAACAACACCTTTACACAAACTGAGTGATACTGAAGCACCGGCATGTGACGACAACACTGAAACAAACTCCACATCCTTCCTCTAGCTGAATTTGAACAAGATCCCAGTCTCATCTCATCTGTTCGTTCATTAACTGTGAACATCTTACCCTCAAGCTTTAAAGATGCTGTGACATGGAGGGGGGTGTTCCTCTACCGAAAAATGGCCACAGTCCAGCGCTCTGCGCTCTCCTGGCAATTTCACTGTGCAGCAAACAAAACTGGCAGAAGCGCAGTACACCTGCTACCCACATAAAACATAACAAGCCCACCCTACACAAATCATAACATTATAAAAGTAAAAACTCATCTAACACGGTCAAAGGGCAACGCTTTCACGCTGAGCTACATCATGCAATGAAGCCTGTGTCTACACAGATAGTGAACAACAGCATAGAACGCTTCAAATATACTGAACAAAGCTTTCTGCTTAAAGCATAGACAGCTTTGTTGCTTATCAAGACAAAAACAGCCCCAAAAAAAAAAAAAAAAAAAATGCACCAGATATTTAAAATGCTTTGCAAAACATGCTCCCATTGTGAATTCTCTTTTTCATCCATTATCTAAATGAAATATATTTCATAATATTCTATTCTAGGCTTTTTTAGTTGGGTTTAGTGCCTCTGCAGACACTGTAATGACCTATAACTGTCAGATTATGCTTTTGCTGTCTCAGTGTGGCTAAATGTGTCGAGTGTGGCTAAATGTGTAGCTGATAAGAAGTGGTTTTTGATCAAAAAGCCTGAAATCAAGTTTGAAAACACTGAACTGAAGGAACCAACAACTCTAAAACTTGAAATGGTGATTACACCAACATCTACTGTGATAGTAGAAAAAAGCTGTAGGAAAAAGCTGTATAATCTAAGACTATTCAAAAACTATATTCAGGCAGTGCATTTATTGTGTTATGATATTTATAGCTACTTTTCAAACTGAAATAAGTTGGCAATATAAATAATAATGAATGTAAATTATAAAATTAAATCATAAACCATAATTGTTTATAG
Organism: Megalobrama amblycephala; assembly: GCF_018812025.1. Classification (NCBI taxonomy): domain Eukaryota; kingdom Metazoa; phylum Chordata; class Actinopteri; order Cypriniformes; family Xenocyprididae; genus Megalobrama; species Megalobrama amblycephala. The sequence goes on from NC_063047.1 coordinate 30,829,039, forward strand.
TGTTAACTTGTTTAAAGTGCCCCATTATGTTTTTTTTTTTTTATTTTACCTTTCATGCAGTGTGTAATATAGCTGTTTATGAATGAAAAAGTCTGCAAAGTTTTAAAGATTAAAGTGCACGACAAATAAAGTTATCTTCTCCTAAAAGAATGAATCGATTCTGAAGTGCTGAATCAAACTGTCAGCAATTCCAGCCTTACTTCCTGTCAAAATTTGACAAATTGCATAATATGGTCTTCACTGCCTGTTAACGAACAACATCTACTTTAACCCTCAAACACCATAGTTGCCTGGAAGAGTTTGGTTTGTATTGTCAACATGTCAAGAAGATGCTGTTTTCAGTGCTGCGAATCCACTTTGCATGCACTTCCAAAGAATGAGAACTCGTGCTGGAATTGATGTGGAAAAACTAATGCCATCATTCATGTGACTGTGTATTATGTGCTGATGTTGCAGGGAGCGCGAGATTTAAAGGGGCCGCAGCCTGAATCGGTGCATAGTTAATGATGCCCCAAAATAGGCAGTTAAAAAAATTTATTTAAAAAAAATCTATGGGGTATTTTGAGCTGAAACTTCACAGACACATTGAGGGGACACCTTAGACTTATATTACATCTTGTGAAAGAACGTTCTAGGGCACCTTTAATAAAAAAAAAAAAAAATCATTAATTCTTTCACCTGGTAAAGACAAAAATCCCAAAATCCCATAAACCTGCACTGTTGAAATTATACAATTCATCTATTAAGCAGCACAACTGTTTTCAACTTTGATAATAATAAGCAATGTTTCTTGAGCAACAAATCAGCATATTAGAATGATTTCTGAAGGATCATGTGACACTGAAGACTGGAGTAATGATGCTGAAAATTCAGCTTTGACATCACAGGAATGAATTACATTTTAAAACATATGAACAATATTATGGGTTTTAATGTATTTTTGATCAAATAAATGCAGCCATGGTGTGCATTAGAGACTTCTTGCAAAAGATTATTAAGGTCTGGGTATCTCAGTTTGGGCAGTTCTAGTTAGTAACTAATCCAAGATCCACAATCATCTTGTGAAACTCCAGATGAATGTCTGAAGTCGTAATCACCCACATCAAGTGCTGACTGCCTGACACTACTCACAGCACAGGATGCATAATGACTTGTTGGACTCCACCTGACAGCGATTAATCACCCTGTTGGGGAGCTTGCTAGCTGACTGACGGAGATCTGTAACCTCCGTACGCAAGCAATTCATCTTAGCCAGAGTCCCTGCAGCCCTATACTCGCTCACACTTAGTGATTAGACAAACTGGAGCTGGAATCCATCCAACTACTAAAAAGTTGGGCCAACTGCATCATGGGGGAGCAGCACATTTCCTCTTAGTTTTAACAGCCGTGTCCGTGACTTCAAAACAACAATAAAGAAAACAATTATCGAACACAGGTGGAGGTCTTTAGGGTGGGAAACTGCTTAATTTAACAAAGAGCAATATAAGATTTTTTTTTTTTTTTTTTACTTTCTTTGCATCTGTTTCTCATATGGGAGGCATGGGTTTAAATCTGACCCCCATTCCCATCAATTACAATACACAAATGATGTATTCAAGTCATGTTATGATATTTATAAGATTTTCTTTTAGCTGCAAATTTAGAAATAATTGATATTGGTCATAATCAAGTCTTAATTGTGAATGTTGACTGTTCAATTAGGTTGTACGCATTTTGTGTACTGTTGATGAAGAATCGAGATTAAGCTTGGCAGAAAATAATACTCAATTAGCTGGTTAATGAAGCAACAAGTTTGTACAACAAAACAACATTTGCCATCCCTGCGCAAAAGGATTAACTACAAAAACAATGCACCACTTGTTATTCATTAAAAAATAAATGAATAAATGACAATTTCAGATAACACTAACTTTGGATTGACATAAAAAAAAAAAAAAAGGTCAAATTGTTTTTTTATCCTGTAAATTTTTTTATCCTGTAATTTTTTAATAATATTAATTGCTGCCTGACTTGTGTCTCGTCGTGTCTGCTTAAAAGAATACATGGCGTTAACTAACCACATAACGTGTTATTGTTACAATTCCTGTCTTGTTTCCCCTGTTTCCCTGTGTTAAAAGACTTTTATTTTGACATGTATTTTCTGTTCCCATTGTTCCAGTGTTTCACTACGTGTTTAATTCCCATTTGCCTATGTTCCCTTTGCCACCTTGTTTGTTGCCATAGTTAACCTTGTATGTTCCCATATTGATTAATTACCCTCACCTGTCCCTTGTTAGCCCCTTGGTATCTTGTGTGTATATATATACCCGTGGTTTAGGGTCTGTTAAAAAACGGAAAACAATTGTTTTGGTCATTCATTTACACAACAACGTGTTTTGGGGGCCTGAAAACAGGATTCAAAGTGCAAGTTTTTTAAAAAGATACATTTGTTATCGACTCCGTGTAAACTACAAAACGCAAATTTGTGAAAATGGTGACATCATGTGCATATGTATTAAATGTTCAGTCTATAGGCGCGTAGTTTTTCTTTACAAAGTTATATCGCCAACTACTGGTCTGGCAGCATAATACAGCGTTTTTAGTCGTTTTCGGGGATCATTGTGAACACGGATCGTTTTGACAACATTGTCGTCTGTACATGAAAAACAAAGGAAAAACTTGTGTGTGTGTCGTCTTCTGCTTTTTTTTATGTTTATAAAAAAAGTCTTGATTGTTCATCATTTATTGAATGAAGAATACAGTAAAATCAGTAATATTGTTAAATGTTATAACCCGTACAATTCAAAATCAATTTTCTATTTCAATATATTAAAATGTAATTTATTCCTGTCACATGATCCTTTAGAAATCATTCTAATATGCTGATTTGCTGCTCAAGAAACATTTGTAATTATTAATTATCAATGTTGAAACTGTAAAGCATTTTTTTTTCAGGAATCTTTTAAATAGAAAGTTTAAAAAAAAATCAAAGACTTTACTGTCACTTTCGGACAATTTAATGCATACTTTCTTTCAAATTTCTATCTTACTGAATGGTAGTGTATCAACAAATATGCTTATATATCAAATATGAGCATCAAAATATTAAAAAATAGTATACAATTTCACTATTCTGCCCACAGTAAATTAAAATAAAATAACAATTTTCTATGTGCCTATGTTGGTAGTAGACAACAAGGTGGAGGTCAGAATTAACAGAATTATTGATTCCTCAGTCCTCATATATGCGTGTACTGAAGTGTTATGGACAGTGTGAGTTCATCCTGACATGCACAGGCTTGCTGGAGCAATTATGTGAGAGGTTATACTGACATGTATGGATGCATGTGCATGTGTTGTGTCTTTGTAGTTGTGGTGATGCTGGGCATGGAAAGTCAGCGGAAAGCCTGACACATTGACCATGACATCATTGCCTGAAAGTGTGCCACCTGGGCTTAATACAAGAGGTGGAAAGAGTGTGTTTGGTTTCAGGGGGTGGGTATGAAGATGACTGGGAGTTGAAGTTAATAGCTGGCAGTTCCTGGAACGGAGCTTCAGAGGAACAGAAACTGTGCAAATCAGAATATTCTAGCAGATGCAGATGTAAAATCTGTGTGTTTGAGTCAAACAAATGGCTTGGAGCGGGTTGCATGTGTTTGATTCTTCTATGTTAGAGAGTATGATGTGTTTACAGAGCAGTGCCTGCTATAATAGACTCATACTGTCACTCCAATGGATTGTGTAAGAGAGTGTGTGTGTGTCTGCGTACATGTGTGTTCCTCAGAGAGGTGACCTCATCCTAGCCCCAGTGGGCCAATGAGCTCACACACTGCCTTCAGAGCAGGCAACCACGCAGGAAGGGTGACACGGAACACTATTTTGTTTTTTCACCTTATTAGGTTTAACTTGCCAGTTGCACCCAGTTTGAACTGGTGCTTTGAAACTGAATGGAGCTACCAGGGATATCCTTCCTCATCATTAAAATCTCATCATGCTAGAGCTGCACGGTTAACCATTAAAGGGATAGTTCATTCAAAAAAGAAAATTTGCTGTTAATTTACATACCCTAAGGCCATCTAAGATGTGTCTTTTTTTCTTCAGTAGAACAGTAAAGAAGATTTTAACTGAAACTGTGATCCTTTGTGATTCATATAATGCAAGTCAACAGCTAATCAGCTACCATCACTTTAAGTAAAACAAAAAACAAAAACATATGCATATGTCATTATGCAACAAGAAACGCTCGCTCCAGATTCCCATGAAGGCACTCGGGACTGTTAGGTGAGCCTGTGAATTACTAATGCTGTAATGTTGTTCAGTTTCTTGCACAGACCGATTGTCAGGAGCCACGGTATTAATTTTGTTTTGCCTGTGGTCTTTTTGACTCTCAAAGTGACGGTAGCCATTGACTTGCATTATATAAATTACCAAAGACCACAGTTTCAGCTAAAAATCTTCTTAAAAACTTCTACTGTTCTATTGAAGAAAAAAGACACCTACATCTTGGATGACCTGAGGGTGAGTAAATTAACAGCAAATTTTCAGTTTTAGGTAAACTATCCCTTTAAAAGATCACAATCTCGATTCAAACATCCATGCGATCTCATTCCTAAATGACGACGGTGTGTCTATTAAACCGTTGACAAAATCACAAGGCAAAATTCAAATCTGAATTGGCGCCGCTGACCTAGAGAAGCCAGTATGAAACAGCTTCAGTCTTTTCAACCACACAGTATCATTATTTCTGTGCTACAAATATTCAAATTATCACAGAAGTACTGGGATAAAAGTTTGGATATAAAGACTGATGTCTACAGAAGCGATCAAAATAGAGCAAATCTTTCTGAAAAGAACTTAGCACCTCAAATAATGATTTTATCAAATTACATTGTTACGCCACTAGAAAAATGTATGTCACTGAATTATTCTTTCAAGAGATTCATTCCAAAACGCTGATTCATGCTGTAATGAAACAAGTGAAGAATTCTTGAGCGAGTCATTGAATCATTCATTGAAACCTATTAAACATTTTAAATAGACTGCAGCAATTAACATTTTATCAGAACATCTAGTAAATTACATATTATTTTGTTTAGTTGTTTCTTGTCTGTACAGAATCTTGGGAGAATCGTGATCTCCATTTGAAACAAAAAAAAAACATGATTCTCAATTTATCCAGAATCGTGCAGCTCTACAACACGCAAAAACATAAAGAGATTCAATACGTTGCCTGAAGCTTGATTTAAAGTCCATAACACGAAAAAATAACACAAATTACAAACGTAGAAGAATCAAGCATTCATTAAACAGACAAGAATATGATCCACAAAATCAAAGGTTTGCTTTTTGCAGTAGTTTGTACATGCAAATACTCAACAAACCATTTCAGCACTGTAAAACCTAATAATAATAATAAAAAAAATATGTAGGCAATCAGTTGTCTCAATTTTTTTAAGAAAATTTTTTTTGAGATTAAGTAGAACTTAAAATTTTGATTTCGTACTACACAAACATGACTGCACAAACATCATGCATAAACATGTTAAATCATTTACAATTAGCTGCTAGCTTGCAATAGCACACTTGCATGTAATAATATTACTCACAAAGAGACTTTCACTATTCATCTGCAAGTGTTTAACATGCATACATACGCTGTCTGAAATCAAATACTTCCCTCCTATAAAATATGTGAAAAACATTACGTAAAAATGTGGGCAACAAGTCCCCAGATGACCTACTACTTGCACAGAGATTCTGAAGTGCGCACTTTACTATCCCATGAGGCCACTGGAGAGCTTTTATGAATGGCAGTGAAGCGACGCAACTGACAGTATTAGATCATGGCTGCATGGCTGATTTAGTACATCCAAATTTCATTCATATTACCCATATTCATTGTATATACAACATACTTTTTTTAACAGAAGTAAATTCAAATGTAGTATCTATTCAGACAGTATATGATTTCAGACACAGTTCATATTTTTATTATTATATATTTTTGTAGTCCATCCTTGACCTAACTACGGCATCTACTCTGCACCATAATAATAACCCCTGCAAAATTCCAACATAACAGAAACCCCTTTAAATCTCAACATAACAGATTAAATACCAATGCATCTCTCCCTATATTCATCTTTTGCAGAAACACAAATTTAAATTGAATATTTATTCACCTTAAGCAGTCTGATGCAAAACATACTGTAAACTAGAACTCTGCTGTACTCATTCAATTTAATCAGGTATTGAGTTCGCTTAACTTTTCTCTATTAAGTACAATGAACTTTCAGTAATATTTAAGAGAGATAAACTCATTTCTTTTGGTTAAAGGTGCCCTAGAATTGAAAATTGAATATACCTTGGCATAGTTGAATAACAAGAGTTCAGTACATGGAAATGACATACAGTGACTCTCAAACTCCATTGCTTCCTCCTTCTTATGTAAATCTCATTTTGTTTAAAAGACCTCCGAAGAACAGGCGAATCTCAACATAACACCGACTGTTACGTAACAGTCAGGATCATTAATATGTACGCCCCTAATATTTGCATATGCCAGCTCATGATCAAGGCATTAGACAAGGGCAGCCAGTATTAACGTCTGGATCTGTGCACAGCTGAATCATCAGACTAGGTAAGCAAGCAAGAATGACAGCGAAAAATGGCAGATGGAGCAATAATAACTGACATGATCCATGATATCATGATATTTTTAGTGATATTTTGTAAATTGTCTTTCTAAATGTTTCGTTAGCATGTTGCTAATGTACTGTTAAATGTGGTTAAAGTTACTATCGTTTATTACTATATTCACGGAGCCATTCGCTATTTTCATTTTTAAACACTTGCAGTCTGTATAATGCACAAACACATCTTCATTCTTTATAAATCTCTCCAACAGTGTGTAATTTTAGCTTTAGCCACGGAGCACTATCAAACTCATTCAGAATCAAATGTAAACATCCAAATAAATACTGTACTCACATGATCAGGTGCGTGCATGCAGCATGCATGACGAACATTTTGTAAAGATCCATTTGAGGGTTATATTAGTTGTGTGAACTTTGTTTATGCGCTGTATTATAGTCGAGAGCTCGGGGGCGGGGAGCGTGAGGATTTAAAGGGGCCGCAGCCTAAATCGGCGCATATTTAATGATGCCCCAAAATAGGCAGTTAAAAAAATTAATGAAAAAAAATCTATGGGGTATTTTGAGCTGAAACTTCACAGACACATTCAGGGGACACCTTAGACTTATATTACATCTTGTGAAAAAACATTCTAGGGCACCTTTAATTTCAATGTTCAGGCTTACAGTGTGCATTTTACCAGATTATTTTGGAAAGATTAAAATATACAGTATATATATCAGCCATCCTGCTCTATAAATACCAGTGTAGGCATCAGTTAGTAAAAATGACATATTGGTTGACCTATATCTAAGTGACATTTATATTGTAGTACTGTAGTTTTCAACTTGCTACTGTACATAGTAGAAGAGTAATGTGAAACATGGTAAATTGTCGTCTTACCCTGGACTTGAAAGCGAGGATCATTTTAGGCAGGAACAGTATGAGGCATTTGAGCTCGATGGTGAAATATTTCAGCACAAAATCTGTTATTCCAACAGCCCAGATCAGGTCAAAGAAATCAAAACTGTTGATGTTTGGCTTAGCAAAAATAAGGCTGGGGGGAAAAAAAACATGTTATTTTTAAATATTTTTTAATATCGTAATTTATAGTAAAATAATTCAAATACTAATAATGAAATTTAATACTTATTTAGGATACACTACCTTTCAAAAATTTGGGGTAAGTAGGAAATTAATACATTTATTCAGCAAGAAAGCAAAAAATTAATCAAAAGTGACAATAAAGGCATTTATAATGTTACAACAGATTTCTAATTTAAATGCTGCTCTTTTAAACTTTCTACTCATCACAGCATCCTGAAAAAAAAATCAATCAAGGCTGCCACCAAAATATTAAGCAGCCCGTCTTCAACACTGATAATAATTAGAAATGTTTCATTAGCAGCAAATCAGCATATTAGAATGATTTCTGAAGGATCATGTGACACTGAAGACTGGAGTAATGAAGCTGAAAATTTCTTTTCAGGTATATTAAAATAAAAAAAGTTATTTTAAATTGTAATAATATTTCACAATATTACTGTTTTTACCATATTTTTGATCAAATAAATGCAGTCTTAGCAACCCCAAGATTTTGAACGGTAGTGTATAAGAAATAATAACAAAAAAAATACTAAAAATGAAAACAGTGAATGCTTTCAAATGTGAATAATGAAAAATGATGGGAAGCTAAATACTCACAAATGCTGAAATACACAAACATAAAATGAGAGATCACGCTGTAAAATGACAACATGGAGTAAATGAAATTTTTCAAACGTATAAAGCAAAAAACATAACATTCTTGGAACATGCAAGATAACATAAAAATAGATGAATGTTTGATAAACATAATCAGTTATGATGGTGACTCTGAAACTAATGAATCAATACCTGTTGTGAAGTTCCTCAACACTGAATGTGTAGTACACATACACAATGTTGCCAGCGAGAAAGATCATAATCCAGAGAGTGGTAAACACAGACCTCTCCTCCTGAAAATACATCCCATCACAATGAGACACGTACACCATGTACTAAGCAGAACAACTGTTCATTTATGAATTAATACAGCAGTGTCATTCTGGATGGGAACAAATTAAAAAGAGTAATGATGAAAGCACAAGATCATTGTGTTTACACATCAGTTATTTTAAGTTGTAATACTGTACTGTATTTTTGATCAAATAAATTCTGTCTAGGTAAGCATAAGAGATCTTTTTATAAACATAAAAAAAAAATAATAATACTGACCCCAAACTTTTAAACGGTATTGTATATGTCTTGCTTGAGGGCAAATGCAAATGTTTCCTAGTGTATAAGAGTAAATGCAGGAACCAGAACAGCCAGTAATTTAACTATATTATAAAACAATGAATCAAACAAATCTTACCCGCAATGCCACCTGATGCTTCAGCGTTGAGTTAGCAAAGGCAAAAGTGCTGATCATTCCAATGCAAACAGCAATTCCTGAGAAATACAAAGAGAACATTTGCATTTTACATACCTTCTGAAAAGACTGTAGTTATTACAAACCCGATTCCAAAAAAGTTGTGACACTGTACAAATTGTGAATAAAAACAGAATGCAATGATGCGAAAGTTTCAAATTTCAATATTTTATTCAGAATACAACATAGATGACATATCAAATGTTTAAACTGAGAAAATGTATCATTTTAAGGGAAAAATAAGTTGATTTTCATCAACACATCTCAAAAAAGTTGGGACAAGGCCATGTTTACCACTGTGTGGCATCCCCTCTTCTTTTTATAACAGTCTGCAAATGTCTGGGGACTGAGGAGACAAGCTGCTCAAGTTTAGGAATAGGAATGTTGTCCCATTATTGTCTAATACAGGCTTCTAGTTCCTCAACTGTCTTAGGTCTTCTTTGTCGCATCTTCCTCTTTATGATGCGCCAAATGTTTTCTATGGGTGAAAGATCTGGACTGCAGGCTGGCCATTTCAGTACCCGGATCCTTCTTCTACGCAGCCATGATGTTGTAATTGATGCAGTATGTGGTCTGGCATTGTCATGTTGGAAAATGCAAGGTCTTCCCTGAAAGAGACGACGTCTGGATGGGAGCATATGTTGTTCTAGAACTTGGATATACCTTTCAGCATTGATGGTGCCTTTCCAGATGTGTAAGCTGCCCATGCCACACGCACTCATGCAACCCCATACCATCAGAGATGCAGGCTTCTGAACTAAGCGCTGATAACAACTTGGGTTGTCCTTGTCCTCTTTAGTCCGGATGACATGGCATCCAAGTTTTCCAAAAAGAACTTCAAATTTTGATTCGTCTGACCACAGAACAGTTTTCCACTTTGCCACAGTCCATTTTAAATGAGCCTTGGCCCAGAGAAAATGCCTGTGCTTCTGGATCATGTTTAGATATGTCAGCAACGGCGAATGGCACGGTGGATTGTGTTTACCGACAATGTTTTCTGGAAGTATTCCTGAGCCCATGTTGTGATTTCCATTACAGTAGCATTCCTGTATGTGATGCAGTGCCATCTAAGGGCCCGAAGATCACAGGCATCCAGTATGGTTTTCCGGCCTCGACCCTTACGCACAGAGATTGTTCCAGATTCTCTGAATCTTTGGATGATATTATGCGCTGTAGATGATGATAACTTCAAACTCTTTGAAATTTTACTCTGAGAAACTCCTTTCTGATATTGCTCCACTATTTTTTGCCGCAGCATTGGGGGAATTGGTGATCATCTGCCCATCTTGACTTCTGAGAGACACTGCCACTCTGAGAGGCTCTTTTTATACCCAATCATGTTGCCAATTGACCTAATAAGTTGCAAATTGGTCCTCCAGCTGCTCCTTATATGTACATTTAACTTTTCCGGCCTCTTATTGCTACCTGTCCCAACTTTTTTGGAATGTGTAGCTCTCATGAATTCCAAAATAAGCCAATATTTGGCATGACATTTCAAAATGTCTTACTTTCAACATTTGATATGTTATCTATATTCTATTGTGAATAAAATATAAGTTTATGAGATTTGTAAATTATTGCATTCCTTTTTTTATTCACATAAAAAAAGGAATCGGGTTTATAAATGTAATATTATAATTATCTCTGGTCCAACATAATAAGAAAAACATCAGTGATAACAGCTGTGATTTTGACTCAAGCATTCAACAGCAAAGGCAGCTCATAATATATTGAACCTACCGAGCTTGTGCTGAAAGCAGACTTTAGCGAGGAGAATGAGGATAAAAGGGAATCCTCTCTGAAGCCATGTGACCACGGCCTTGAGCTCAGAGAGAGCAGGAGCAGGTGTAGAGGCATCGTCACCTGGGAACGGGATGGTATGTGAGAAGTTGAGTTTTTTTTGTTTTGTTTTTTTTAAAGAAATTGATGCATTAAATTGATCAGAAATTACAGTAAATATATTTATAATGTAAAAAAAAAAAAAAAACATTTCAAATAAATGCTGTTATTTTGAACTTTCTATAAATCAAGGAATCCTGAAAAAAAGTATCATGGTTTCACACAAATATTAAGCAGCACAACTGTTTTCAATGTTGATAATAATAAGAAATGTTTCTTGAGCAGCAAATCAGAGTATTAGAATGATCATGTGACACTGAAGACTGGAGTAATGAAAATTTAGCTTTGCATCACGGAAATAAATTACATTTTAAAATATATTAAAAGAGAAAACAGTTATTTTAAATTCTAATAATAGGAGACTTCTTTCAAAAACATTAAAAAGTCTTAATGACCCCAAACTTTTGAACAGTACATCATTATACTGTAATTGATCATGTCAAATCAAGTCACCTTTATTTCTACAGCGCTTTATACAATACAGATTGTTTCAAAGCAGCTTCACAGTGATAAAACAGGAAAATAACGATTCAATAATGCAAAAAGAATTAAATTCTGCTGTAAAACAGCTCTAAAAAGACAATAGTCAACAGTCATTATTCAGCTGAAATCAGTTCAGTGTTGATTCAGTTTGGTTCAATGGATCATGTGGTCGTTGGTTTTGTAAACACTAGAGTTGTCAAAACTACTGACATCAGTAGCAGGTCGGTACTGAAAATTTAAAAATGTGATGCTTTGAGTGCTGTTGACACAACGGCCAATCAGAGGTGTTTATGAATCCGCTCAACAACGTTCAAAGTGTCACATTTTTAAAATTTCAGTACCGACTTGGTACTGAAGTCGGTACTTTTGACAACTCTAGTAAACACAGCTCTCACCTCCATCATCTCTGCTCCCGTGCCTCTCAGCAGAGGTGGCCGCATGCAAGAGAGAAGAGCGGTGCTGGCCGGAGTGATGATGATGGTGGTGATGGTGATGATGGTGCTGAGGAGGGCGTGGAAGATAAGGTTGGTTCTCCGTCCGGTGAGAGCCTTCATCCCTTGACGAGGACGCCATCTGTATGAAGACGTCCGGTGGAGAGCCCAGAACCAGTCCCGCAGCCTGGAAGGGAGCTGAGGACACGTTCCCTGCAGAGACGCCCACCAGACCAGAGAAGAGCTGCTGGGGCGACGTAGGAGAGTCTGGCTTCAGACAGTCAAACACTCCTCCTTCATCAAGACTGCTCTCTGAACCGAGAGTTTGACTCCTGTTCCTGCAACAAGACAAGAAAGCAGTCTGCATTTACACTAATGCACATGTTCGACACAGATTTTTTTCTTTCACAGGTTTTTTTTTTTCTTCCAATGCAACTACATGAAAAGTCAGTGTTATTGTAATAGATAATTACATAGAGATAACTAGACAACATAAACAAAATAGAGGTAACACTTTACAATTAGGTTTCAATTGTTAACATTTGATAATGCATTAGCTTAAATGAACTAACAATGAGCAATATATTTTTAAAGCATTTCTTAATCTTTGTTAATAGAAATAAAATTATTTATTGTTTGTTAGTTCGTAACTAGTTGTTAGTTTACAGTGAATTAATTAACTGATGTTAACAGATACAACTTTTTATACAACAATTTGACACTAAGTGACAATAGCAGCATTTTCTTAGCGATATGCCATTCACACTAGGTGAAAATAGGGATAGATTCTATTTACACCACGTAAAAGTATCAGTTCTTTGCAATAAGAGTGAACAGCAATTAGATGCTATTTATACTTTATATTGGTAGATATTATTTGCACCTCAGTATTTTTGTACATTAACAGGATGCAATATCATAGACTAGAGTGTAAATGATTATATTTATTAAAATGATTAAATGGATGCTGCCTTATTGGGAGAATAAAACCCCTCCCTACATCTTCCCCTAACGCTACCCAATAAACCCTTTTAATATTATCAAACACTCATTCGCAGTACATTTACACTTTTAGAACATTATTTTTATTGAAAATAAATGCGAGCTCGGCAAAAGGCGGATTCAAACCTGCGTCGATCGCATTAAAAGCCACTGAAGATGTTCAATTACACGTGTCTTTTTTTTAAAAACTTGAGTGGCCCAACCAGACAATTCTGGGCAGAGCTGGTGTATAGCGTTTGCCAACATGGGACAAATTTTAAAATGAAAGTTTGCATTTGTATCATTTTTGATACATCTGGCTTTCATGGCTTATGCAGTATGATATAGGAGAAATTATGTGAAGAAAAACACCTAAATTTTATTCATGTAGTAGACTGTGTACAACAGGTTTTTCAGCAAAGGCATCAGACACCTCCATTTGTGGTTTGAATCAGAATTGAAAAAAAAAATCTGATTTTATGTGGGTTTTTGTTTGTTTGTTTGTTTCAAATCCGTATCTGGATAAAATCTGGATATGCAAAAAAAACCCAAAAAAAAAACAGATTTTTGTTGGCAAAATCACTCAAAAACAATTACAATCAAATGACTCAAATAAAATCATTTATGATAGCAACTCTTTTAAACGTAATTTGTCTTGCAAATGATTCCAATCAAATGGAGCAGCATAACTAAATGCCCGTTTACCCATATATGTGTGAACTTTCGGGATGTTTAAAAGATAATAGTCTTGTGAGCGAAGATCATAATTCTTTACACCTTTCTGAATAACATTCTGCTGTAAATATGAGGGAAGTAAACCTAAGAAGATTTTATATATAAATAAGTACCAGTGCTATGTCTGTTATTTTCTCATTTTTGTATTTATATGTGTTTATATTGTCTCTTAGTGTATGTTATTATTGTTGATGAGCTCACCAGGAAAAAAGTCCAGACAACTAGGTTGTTATGGCAATAAATAAATAAATAAGTGTAACTAAAACAGAAAAGTGGACATTCTGATGTGAGGGAGTTCAATATTTCTAATATAAGCAACTAAGTAAACATAACAATGATCGCTCTTGCTCTAATTGCTCAGTTCCTGTTTGTACTTGCTCAGTGATTTAAATGTAAGTATTTCCTTGCATTCAGTAACATTACCTGAGCTTATTTGTCATGTTACAGTGACTTAACAGGTGAGGCTTGGAGACTAAGGATGGTTCAGATTAGAAAGCCTGGAGGGGCAACCAACTTCAAAACCAAATGCCGGTGTCCAGATAAATTGATGTTTTGAGTAGGGTGGGAATAAAATTAGACTTAAAACTGTAAAGATGTTTAGAGTATACGAGTAAAACTCAACCTTTCTGGCGGCATGCCCTCAGTGTTGCTGCTGTGGCGTCTCTGCATGGCACCCACTTTATCACCAGGAGCTCCAAAACTGAGGAGAAAAGAAAGACAGATTTATGATTTAAGGAATATTTACTTATCACACTTACATAAAACAATTCAAATAAAATTGTGCAAAAGGACATTGTATATATATATATATATATATATATATATATATATATATACACACAGCACATAAGAGGATATTGTGACTCATAAAAACATGAACAGTATACATACTATAGAATTGGAAATGTTTAGATGATGACATTGTGAATTATATAAGAGTTCATATGACTTCATTTCTTCTGTGGAACATAAAAGGAGAAGTTTACCAGTTTTCCAATAATGAGCTGCTTTCTTTTATACAAAAAACTAAACTGTGACCAGGGGCTTCATACTCCATGAATTTAACAAAAAAATAGTAGCAGTCCATATGGTTTTGCACTACATTCCTAGTCTTCTGAAGCCATGTATCTTTATGTGAGGAACAGGCTGAAATTTCATTACTTGCTGAAAATCTTGCATTACAGCAAAAGTCACCTTTCAAAGACAAAAGTGAGAATCCTAGTTTCTAGACACGGATGAATGGATGGATGGATGGATGGATAGATGGATGGATGGATGGATGGATGGATGGATATTTGATAGATAGATATTTGCTATGGTAAATATTTGTAACAGACAGACAGACAAATAGATAGATAGATAGATGTACTATGGTAAATATCTGTAACAGACAGACAGATTGATTGATCCTAGTTCTAGACACAGATGGATGAATGGATGGATAGATAGATATTTGCTATGGTAAATATTTGTAACAGACAGATAGATAGATAGATAGATAGATAGATAGATAGACCGATAGATCGATAGATAGATAGATAGATAGATAGATAGATAGATAGATAGATACCAGTTCCTTGACACAGACAGACAGACAGACAGACAGACAGACAGATAGATAGATAGATAGATAGATATTTGCTATGGTAAATATTTGTAACAGACAGATAGATAGATAGACCGATAGATAGATAGATAGAATGATAGAATGATAGATAGATAGATAGATAGATAGATAGATAGATAGATAGATAGATAGATAGATAGATAGATAGATAGATAGATAGATAGATAGATAGATAGATATTTGCTATGGTAAATATTTGTAACAGACAGACAGACAGACAGACAGATAGACATAGATAGATAGATAGATAGATAGATAGATAGATAGATAGATAGATAGATAGATAGATAGATAGATAGATAGATAGATAGATAGATATTTGCTATGGTAAATATTTGTAACAGACAGACATAGACAAATAGAGAGATAGATGTACTAAGGTAAATATCTGTAACAGACAGACAGACAGACAGATAGACATAGATAGATAGAATGATAGAATGATAGATAGATAGATAGATAGATAGATAGATAGATAGATAGATAGATAGATAGATAGATAGATAGATAGATAGATAGATAGATAGATAGATATTTGCTATGGTAAATATTTGTAACAGACAGACAGACAGACAGATAGACATAGATAGATAGATAGATAGATAGATAGATAGATAGATAGATAGATAGATAGATAGATATTTGCTATGGTAAATATTTGTAACAGACAGACAGATAGACAAATAGAGAGATAGATGTACTAAGGTAAATATCTGTAACAGACAGACAGATGGATGAATGGATGGATGGATGGATGGATGGATAGATATTTGCTATGATAAATATTTGTAACAGAAAGACAGATAGACAAATAGACAGCAGATAGATAGATAGATAGATAGATTATGGTAAATATCTGTAACAGACAGACAGATAGATTGATTGATCCTAGTTCCTAGACACAGATGGATGAATGGATGGATGGATGGATGGATGGATGGATGGATGGATGGATAGATAGATAGATATTTGCTATGGTAAATATTTGTAACAGACAGACAGACAGATAGACAAATAGAGAGATAGATGTACTAAGGTAAATATCTGTAACAGACCATCTGTCTGATGGATGAATGGATGGATGGATGGATAGATATTTGCTATGATAAATATTTGTAACAGACAGACAGATAGACTATAGACAGATAGATAGATAGATAGATAGATAGATAGATAGATAGATAGATAGATAGATAGATAGATAGATAGATAGATAGATAGATAGTCAGTCCACAGTTTCACAGATTTAATTTTCTCTTGTTAATTTTTATGACAGTTGTGTAGTAATAACTATAGTAAATATAGTATTTTAGGTCAAACTAATATTTCTACATTTTGGATCAAGCCATGAATGAACATGATGAGCCTATCAGTGATGAATACTTTTGTTTCGGTTTAAACGTCTATCTAATGTCTTAGAAACGAGCAGAATTATCTTACCTTCATCGTAGCTTGCAACAGAAACGCTCAAATGAATATTTAACCACTGTTTTTCGTGATTTTTACAAACATAAACCCTTTAAATATGAAAACATCAGTCAATGATACAGATAATGCAGAGCGGATGTGAACCGATTTGTTTCCGGAAGTACACACGGAGGGCAGCCAATCACTGCGCGGCGTTGCTCCGCATTTCCGCATGGAAAGAGCTGTTGTTGTGCAGCTTGATTTCTGCAACTGTTAAGTATTTAAACAATTTACGATCTGAACAGATAATCTCATCACATTCCTGTGATCGTGCATATCAGATTAGATTATCAGAGTAACGCCGCGCACGTTTCAGTCGGTTTGGTAACACTCTGTCTTTGTTTATGTTTTTGCAGCTACATCTGTCAGAATGAGATATATCCATGTATAAGTCTCCGTCCAGAACATTTCATGCATAAAATGGGTTAAATGTCTCTACAACTCACTGTTTGTCCAACTAACGACGGCAATCGATCTCTACTGGCGGCCTGTGTCGGTCGGATAACGGTGTCGTATAATACGTATTCTTCACGCGATCGCTGCCGGTGACAGTGAGTGTTTTTAATGCAAGAGATGCTGTGTTAAGTAAATCAGCTGGATCTCTCGGTCTGAGATCACTAGTGCTGTTTATTTAGCTCCATCACATCTACCTGGACCTGGTGCACATCCAGAAGAACGCCTCCATGGTGTTCCGCCGGCTCTTGCGCAAGCGTTGGGTCCTGGGTGTCGTGTTCGGACTGTCGCTCATCTACTTTCTCACCAGCACCCTCAAACAGGTAACTGTGTTTTTGATGCTGCTGTTTTGCTTTGTCCCCCCACTAGGGAGGAATCAATATAAATAGCATGCCCGATACCAAAAGTTCCACTACCAGTCAAAATTTTGCAATAATTAAGATTTTTAAAATGTTTTTTTGAAAGAAGTCTCTTGTGCTCACAAAGGCTGCAACCTGCATTTATTTGATCAAAAATACAGTAAAATTGAAATTTTGTAAAATATTATTTATCAGAAATCATAATGCTGATCGATTTTTTTTTAAATAATTGTTGTTATTATTATTATTATCATCATTATTGAAAACAGCTGTTGCTGCTTAATATTTCTGTGGAATCAGCAATAAATTTTTACTGAATCGTTGATTTACAGAAAGTTAAAAAATGTAGCATTTATATGAAATAGAAACCTTTTGGAGCATTATTAAAGGATTAGTTCACTTTCAAATGAAAATTACCCCAAGCTTTACTCACCCTCAAGCCATCCTAGGTGTATATGACTTTCTTCTTTCTGATGATCATAATCGGAGAAATATTAATAAATATCCTGACGCATCCGAGCTTTATAATGGCAGTGAACGGGACCAATGAGTATGAGTTATGAAAGTTACGAAGAAAATGTAAACTGGCATCACATCAGTTAAACTTTTTCCATAAGTTGAATAGGGAAGGCGTAGGATGTAGCAAAAGCTTTGTGAACTGCGAGAGTTTCTTCGTATCTTGAATACGGAAGGCGGTCTGGTGGAAGCTAGATATTTTACTTCATAACTTGTTTAAATATGGATTTTTTTTTTTTTACACAAACGCATCGCTTCTCTTCAGAAGGCCTTTATTAACCCCCAGAGCCGTGTGGAATACATGTTTATGATGGATGGAAGGACTTTCTTCAGTTCATACTCATTTGTCCCGTTCACTGCCATTATAAAGCTCGGATGCGTCAGGATATTTATTAATATTTCTCTGATTATGTTCATCAAAAGAAGAAAGTCATATACACCTAGGATGGCTTAAGGGTTTCCTCAAGTCTAGTTCCCACTAGGCTTCTTAAAGTCCCCCTGCAGTCAATCATTTTATCCCTTAAAACTCATCTTTGATAATAAAAAATAATTTCTCCATGCCTTAAAATGGCTTGAATGTAACTCTACACCCTTGCTTCATTTAGTATACGTGTATGCATGAATATGCAAATTAGTCCCCGCCTCTACTCACTCACACCAGCTCGGACTACACAAGGTGCTACACATTGGCATTGGAAATAATAATGTTTTAATTCTGATTTCAGCCCTATACACAGGCTGTAAAAAAAATATGGACGCCGCACCTCCATTCACTTCCATTGTAGAAAAGTGAAGCCGCCAATGTCCCAATATGACGCCAACATCTTGTGCTGATTCGGGACCCGTTTTTGCGCAGTAGTGAGCATGAAGTGTAGCCGGGCACTATCAAGGCCCCGCCCACACTCCCGCAGAATCGTTTAATACAGTTTACTGCAGAACAACTCATTATGTCAGTGTGAAATAAAGAGTTATGGAAATGTAGAAATTAAAGTTAAAGCTCAAATCTCCTCCTGAAAAAAGTCCATTGGTGCCTCGAGTGACTACTTCGCTCAGAGTCACACCCCCATTTTTATAACATCAAATAACTTAAAACCAAACATATTTAAAAAAAAAAAAAAAAAAAAAAAAAAAAAAAAAAAAACACTTGAACTTACATCAGCATGATAAAAACTACATAAAATAACAGAAACCCTCTTTGGAAAATTTTTTTGACATGTAATTTAATTGTTAAGCTTGCCTCACATCCCATTAAATTACATGGAGAGGGTGGGATTTATGACCTATACTGGGACCAACCACCTGGGGGCGATCGAGACGCTTTGACTTCACTTTTCAGGACTTGTACTGCATGCTTGGTTTGAACCAGAAACTGATTCAGAAGAAGAGTGAATTATACAGGCTAGTCTGCAAGTCGATGTATCGGAATGGTAATGTGTTTTATGTAACACTCGACAACGTCCGACACATAATGGTAGTTGATGTGATTAGTCTTTGGCTAATAATGTGTTGCTAATCTTACAATGTTACCCACTGGCCATTTCAGAGTCAGACGGCTGCCTTCTAAAGATCAGCACCCTTAGAAATGCTTTGAACATCATAGAAAGTCAATGGAGAAAAGCTCCGCCCTGCACGTTGATGGGATTGGTTACATGTTTGTGACAGTAGGAAACGGGTGGTTTCAAAGGAGAAAATACTTAGCAATGGTGTTGACTAATGAATTTGCACATGGTTTGTCTTAAAGGGTTAGTTCACCCAAAAATGAAAATTGTCATTACTCACCCTCATGCAGTTCCACACCCGTGAGACCTTCGTTAAACTTCGGAACACAAATTGAGATATTTTTGTTGAAATCCGATGGCTCAGTGAGGCCTGCATAGGGAGCAATGGCATTTCCTCTCTCAAGATCCATTAATGTTCTAAAAATCAGTTCATGTGAGTACAGTGGTTCAATATTAAAATTATAAAGCGACGAGAATATTTTTGGTGCACCAAAAAAAAAGACAAAATAACAACTTATAAAGTGATGGCCGATTTCAAAACAATGCTTTAGGAAGCATCAGAGCACAATGAATCGGTGTATCGAATCTGCTGTTCGGAGCGCCAAAGTCACGTGATTTCAGCCGTTGGCAGTTTGACACGCGATCCGAATCATGATTCGATACACTGATTCATTTATGCTCCGATGCTTCATGAAGCAGTGTTTTGAAATCGTCCATCACTAAATAAGTCGTTGTTTTTTTTGTTTTGTTTTTGGCGCACCAAAAATATTCTCGTCACTTTATAATATCAATATTGAACCACTGTACTCACATGAACCGATTTAAATATGTTTTTAGTACATTAATGGATCTTGAGAGAGGAAATGTCATTGCTCCCTATGCAGGCCTCATGAAGTCATCGGATTTCAACTAAAATATCTTAATTTGTGTTCCGAAGATGAACGAAGGTCTTACGGGTGTGGAACGACATGAGGGTGAGTAATAAATGACAGAATTTTCATTTTTGGGTGAACTAACCCTTTAAAGCATATTAAAAACACCACATAGACATATAAACAAACTTGATTTTAACTAGCTTGACCAGCAATAGTTCATCTTCAGTTAGAATAGTTTCTTGTTTCTAAAAAAATAATATTAGTTTAATATTAATAATAATAGTTTCTAATATTTTTTTAGTTTCTAAAAAAATAGTTTCTCGCTCATCTCAACACAACTCCTGAGAGGAAACGAACCATGTAATGAAAAAGGAATGATGTTCTGTCTGTGTGTGACATGTGATGTGTACAGGAGGAGCGAACCATCCGGGATCGGACCCTCCTGGAGGTGAGGGACTCGGATCACCCCATCCAGTGGAAGGTCAAGTTCATCCTGGGCAACAGTAGCAGGCAGATCTCACAGTGCAGAAACTCTATTCAGGGAAAGAGCCTTCTCACTGATGAACTGGGTAAGTGATGGGAATGGTCACCACATTGGCCAACTGTTCACAACAAAGCCGTTAGGCATTAAAAGTAGGGTAGGCAATTTCAGAGAAGCTAGCAATAGCAAGCTAGCCTTGAAAGCATGAGATCCCACCCTCCCTTCAGAGTGCTTCCTTCAATAATGAACATAAACAACTTACACTGCTATTACTTGTACCACCTGACTGCTGCAGATAATTTTGCCGTTGATAGTGTTGCCACAGAAACGCATAAATCCGAGTCTGAGGATGTGAACAGCTAAGGGAAGAACGTCACTGGTTGCTTAATTACGCTTATAATGACATGGCACGAACATAGCATAAGCTTGTTGTTTTGGTTCAGGAGGAACTGTAAAAGATGCCTGCTGTTTGTTTGTGGTGCTCGGTGACTGTCTGTCTACAGCTCTGCATAGCATTACGGAACGAGCTAATGACGTGCGATGTCTGCGTGAGCAGGGTGCGCGGAGTTATGGAAATACATATGCTGACAGGCAGATAGAACATCGAATCATTGCTTTTGGACCGAATGCATTGATTGGACAAACGTTTTTTGGTTCTGCGACTTCCACTGAAGATATATGTAATATGTACATGTTTTAATACGTGGATGTGAAGAGAGTTTCAACCAGTATAACAAAAAGTGTTCATAAAAAATCACATACTCTACCTTTAAAGAATTTGCTCTGTTGTAATTACTGATGTCGTTTTCCAATGTCCGAGTCATATTTCCCCATAATCAAGAACACGTAAAGAAAATGATATTTTTTTAAATGATATTTTTCATAAAAATGAAACATAATGCACATTTTGCTCCAGTTCTTACTTCCAAAATACCAATTTACCATAATGCAACTTTGAGGGGTGGGGAATCAGTCTATTAGGATTCTTAATAGATTGTCATTACTTTAATACTTACTGTAATCTGGGATTTTTCCTATTATTATTATTATTATTATTATTATTATTATTTAAAATCAGCCTTACTGTAATCTGCAATCTGTAAAATGCAATTTCTCATTATTATTTATTTAAAATCAGTATAAAGATAGTACAGAATTAAATACATAAATATATGATTTGTTCATTCTGCACTAATGAAAATTTGGCAGCATAATTGTCATGAAATTTGTCAAAATAAATCTTGATTTAAAAAAAAAAAAAAAAAAAGATTTAGTTTTTCCTTTTCCTTTTGGGGTGAGTTATGACTTGGACATGTTCTTTAGTCGTGAGATTTTGTACTACAGTTTTACAAGGTGATTGCATCATAGCATTTGTTAATAGGTAGAACCTCCGAGTGGCAATTTTACAGTATTAGTTGAGGAAAAATACTGGGTTGTAGCAATTGTAACTGGATTATTATTACTTTTGAGGAGTGTTTTGCCTTTTTATGGGATGGCAGTTTTTTGTTTTTTCAATAACCACGCATAAACATTATTCCTTCAAAAATACAAAAATGTACGTACATGTTCCTCACATATTATTGTAGCCTAGTTTGTGCTGAATACAGTGTAATGACACTTTTGTCATTTATATGTTTATGAACAACTGAAAAAAGCACAAATGTCAGGGCATGTCAAAACTTCTCCAAGCCCCAAATCAGCCTCAGACTCCAGAGGGTTAAAAATAGATCATGAGAAGCGTGACTGGAAAGTATTTGTAGAGAAAGGGGAGAATGTGCATTGATGCAGGCTGAATTATAACACTCACATCCACTAACCACACCATGCGTTAATGAGCAGCTCCTTTTGTCAAACTGATAACATGACCCTGGGCTTGTGTGTATTCACATGTAAGACCAATGTTCCGTTTAACACACACTTTTCTTTTTCTTTCGCTGCAGGTTATGTGTGTGAGAGGAAGGATTTACTGGTGAATGGATGTTGTAACGTTAATGCTCCCAGCTCAAGCCAGTATGTCTGTAAAAGCTGTCTGGCCAATGGCTGCTGTAGCATCTATGAGTACTGCGTTTCCTGCTGCCTCCAGCCTGATAAGGTACTTCAACATATCTTCATTTTTATTACTTCAAAAACCATTCATGATGTCTGGATTACTTTTAAACAGTCCAACAATGGATGACAATGTTTTTATTAGAATGCTTGTAATCAAAATGAATTTAGGAATAAGTTTTATAGTAGGTATAGTTCATCCAAAAATGAAAATTCTGTCATTAATTACTCACCCTCATGTTGTTCCAAACCCTTAAAGACTTTTGTTCATCTTCGGAAAACGCAAATGAAGATCTTTTTGATGAAATCTGAGAGCTTTCTGTCCCTCCATAGACAGCTACACAAGTGACACTTTGGCGCTTCAAAAAGTTTATAATCCATATGAATTTAGCGGTTTAGTCCAAATTTTCTGAAGAAACTCAATCATTTTTTATGATGAACAGATGAATGAACGAACCTGAATGATGCACAGGAACAAACCTCTTCTGGAAGCTCAAACGTGCTGCGAAGCACACAAGAATGAACCTCATTGGTTACGCAGCACGTTTGAGCTTCCAGAAGAGGTTTGTTCTTGTGCATCTGTGCATCATTCAGGTTCAGTTGAGCTTCTTTTTATGTTTGCTGATCAATGTTTACATGTGAGTAAAAGCCTAAATTAAATCTGTTCATCATATAAAGTGATTGAGTCTCTGCAGAAAATTTGGACTAAACGACTCAATTCATATGGATTAGTTTTCGATCTCTTTATGAACTTTTTAAAGCGTCAAAATTTTAATTGTGTAGGCTGTCTATGGAAGGACAGAAATCTCTCAGATTTCATCAAAAGATCTTCATTTGTGTTCTGAAGATGAACAAAAGTCTTAAGGGTTTGGAACGACATGAGGGTGAGTAATTAATGACAGAATTTTCATTTCAGTTTTCATCCACAATAATATAATTTATTTGGGTTATCTTAGGGGGCTTTTCTCATCAAATATTGATATGTGATATAGTATTATATTGATTTATTATATATTTTAATACACTGGCGTTATTTTTATTGTTTTAAACTTATTTCATGGTGGGTGTGTGTGTGGGTGTGTATATATATATTTTATAATGACAGAGGAATTATTTATCATCTTTTACTATCTTACACTTGTGGCAAACAACACGCGTCACTAGGTCAGTAGGTCACTTGCAATACAGTGTCCAGTCTTACTGTAAAATATTGAGACTCATTGTGGTTTGTATTTTCCGTTTAATGAGCACAACAACAGAAATGCGTTATGACATATTCTGGTTGCATAACTAAACTTTTCATGATCATCTTTTTATTTCTTTGTATCTCTCTCACACATATATATACAGTACAGTCCAAAAGTTTGGAACCACTAAGATTTTTAATGTTTTTAAAAGAAGTTTCGTCTGCTCACCAAGGCTACATTTATTTAATTAAAAATACAGTAAAAAACAGTAATATTGTGAAATATTATTACAATTTAAAATAACTGTGTACTATTTAAATATATTTGACAAAGTAATTTATTCCTGTGATGCAAAGCTGAATTTTCAGCATCGTTACTCCAGTCTTCAGTGTCACATGATCCTTCAGAAATCATTCTAATATGCTGATCTGCTGCTCAAGAAACATTTATGATTATTTTCAATGTTGAAAACAGTTGTGTACTTTTTTTTTTTCAGGATTCCTTGATGAATAGAAAGTTCAAAAGAACAGCATTTATCTGAAATACAAAGCTTCTGTAGCATTATACACTACCGTTCAAAAGTTTGGGGTCAGTAAGAATTTTTATTTTTATTTTTTTGAAAAGAAATTAAAGAAATGAATACTTTTATTCAGCAAGGATGCATTAAATCAATCAAAAGTGGCAGTAAAGACATTTATAATGTTACAAAAGATTAGATTTCAGATAAACACTGTTCTTTTGAACTTTCTATTCATCAAATAATCCTGAAAAAAAATATTGTACACAAATATTTTGTACAATTGTACACATTAAATGTTTCTTGAGCAGCAGATCAGCATATTAGAATGATTTCTGAAGGATCATGTGACACTGAAGACTGGAGTAATGATGCTGAAAATTCAGCTTTGCATCACAGGAATAAATTACTTTGTGAAATATATTCAAATAGAAAACAGTTATTTTAAATTGTAATAATATTTCACGATATTGCTGTTTTTTACTGTATTTTTAATTAAATAAATGTAGCCTTGGTGAGCAGACGAAACTTTACATTAAAAATCTTAGTGGTTCCAAACTTTTGGACTGTACTGTATATGTGTATATATATATATATATATATATATATATATATATATATATATGATGTGGAAGTTTCAAATTTCAATTTTTTATTCAGAATACAACATAGATTACATATCAAATGTTTAAACTGAGAAAATGTATCATTTTAAGGGAAAAATAAGTTGATTTTAAATTTCAAGGCATCAACACATCTCAAAAAAGTTGGGACAACGTCTGGGGACTGAGGAGACAAGTTGCTCAAGTTTAGGAATAGGAATGTTGTCCCATTCTTGTCTAATACAGGCTTCTAGTTGCTCAACTGTCTTAGGTCTTCTTTGTCGCATCTTCCTCTTTATGATACGCCAAATGTTTTCTATGGGTGAAAGATCTGGACTGCAGGCTGGCCATTTCAGTACCCGGATCCTTCTTCTACGCAGCCATGATGTTGTAATTGATGCAGTATGTGGTCTGGCATTGTCATGTTAGAAAATACAAGGTCTTCCCTGAAAGAGACAACGTCTGGATGGGAGCATATGTTGTTCTAGAACTTGGATATACCTTTCAGCATTGATGGTGCCTTTCCAGATGTGTAAGCTGCCCATGCCACACGCACTCATGCAACCCCATACCATCAGAGATGCAGGCTTCTGAACTGAGCGCTGATAACAACTTGGGTTGTCCTTGTCCTCTTTAGTCCGGATGACATGGAATCCCAATTTTCCAAAAAGAACTTCAAATTTTGATTCGTCTGACCACAGAACAGTTTTCCACTTTGCCACAGTCCATTTTAAATGAGCCTTGGCCCAGAGAAAACGCCTGTGCTTCTGGATCATGTTTAGATATGGCTTCTTTTTTTACATATAGAGTTTTAGCCGGCAACGGCGAATGGCACGGTGGATTGTGTTCACCGACAATGTTTTCTGGAAGTATTCCTGAACCCATGTTGTGATTTCCATTACAGTAGCATTCCTGTATGTGATGCAGTGCCGTCTAAGGGCCTGAAGATCACGGGGATCCAGTATGGTTTTCCGGCCTTGACCCTTACACACAGACATTGTTCCAGATTCTCTGAATCTTTGGATGATATTATGCACTGTAGATGATTATAACTTCAAACTCTTTGCAATTTTTCTCTGAAAAACTCCTTTCTGATATTGCTCCACTATTTTTCGCCACAGCATTGGGGGAATTGGTGATCATCTGCCCATCTTGACTTCTGAGAGACACTGCCACTCTGAGAGGCTCTTTTTATACCCAATCATGTTGCCAGTTGACCTAATAAGTTGCAAATTGGTCCTCCAGCTGCTCCTTATATGTACATTTAACTTTTCCGGCCTCTTATTGCTACCTGTCCCAACTTTTTTGGAATGTGTAGCTCTCATGAAATCCAAAATGAGCCAATATTTGGCATGACATTTCAAAATGTCTCACTTTCAACATTTGATATGTTATCTATATTCTGTTGTGACTAAAATATAAGTTTATGAGATTTGTAAATTATTGCATTCCTTTTTTATTCACAGTTTGTACAGCGTCCCAGCTTTTTTGGAATCGGGTTTGTGTGTGTGTGTATATATATATATGTTTTTTATTTTATTTTTGAAACATTGGTTGCAGCTGAAAATGTGTAACATATCTGAAAAAATTGTGATGGACTGCACTGATATAAATGAATGCTGCATTATGTTGATGGCAAAAATAAGTAAGATCTAAAAACAATTCCGAGTTCATGATCACTATATGTGTGTCACACAACCGGAATACAAAATCAGGCCACTCTCATTGGAAACTCCCCTCTGACAAAAACTCTATCTGTCTCCTGCTCTCTTCCCATCAGCAACCTCTTTTAGAGCGTTTTCTAAACCGAGCCGCAGAAGGGTTCCAGAACCTCTTCACTGCAGTGGAAGATCATTTTGAGTTATGTCTTGCCAAGTGTCGTACTTCCTCACAGGTGAGCGTCATTTATGTTGGTTTATGTGGCGGTCCCACTTTATATTAAGTGGCCTTAACTACTATGTACTTACATTTAAATTAATCATTTGATACAATGCACTTATTGTGTACATACATGTTTTTACATTGTACTTAAAACACCTGCATGTAATTAGATCTGTAATTAATTTCTGTAATTAAGTTGGCTTTGAAAAAGCCAACTTACTGATCTACGTCTTAAGCTTATTATTATTATTATTATTATTATTATTATTATTCTTCTTAGACTAAATTTCTAAATGCATCTCCTCCTAGACTGTTCAAGCTACAACCACCAAACTCGGACTAGACCTTCAGACTGTTCTGACTTAGTGTGCTATATCTTTTCAGACTGATCCGACTTACGGTTTTCCTAAAAAAGCTGATCAAAACTTGGAAAACTCCCATTGACTTTCATTGATCTGCCTTGGCTGATCTGAACATTCCGTCCAACTGTCAAAATTCAAATTCAAACACACAGACTCAATTTAACTGCCATTCCTATTTCCAAGCCATTTAAACTCATTCAAACTCATTCAAACTCATCTATCTATCTATCTATCTATCTATCTATCTATCTATCTATCTATCTATCTATCTATCAAACTAAATCTATCTATCTATCTATCTATCTATCTATCAAACTAAATCTATCTATCTATCTATCAAACTTAATCTATCTATCTATCTATCTATCTATCTATCTAACTCATTCAAACTCATCTATCTATCTATCTATCTATCTATCAAACTAAATCTATCTATCTATCTATCTATCTATCTATCTATCTATCACTGGTAGCTGCCAAGTCACTCCCTAGCAACCAAACAGAGTACCCTAGCAACCATATTGGAAAATCTATATCTCTGCATCAGAACATCGTACAGACATGGGGGTTGGTTTGTATTGTCAAGCAGCCTTTGGAGTATCATCATTGGTAGCTGCCAAGCCACTCCCTAGCAACCAAACAGAGTACCCTAGCAACCGTTTTGCAAGATCTATATCTCTGAATCAGAACATCGTACAGACATGGGGGTTGTTTTATATTGTCAAGCAGCCTTTGGAGTATCATCATTGGTAGTTGCCAAGCCACTCCCTAGCAACCAAACAGAGTACCCTAGCAACCGTTTTGCAAGATCTATATCTCTGCATCAGAACATCGTACAAACATGGGGGTTATTTTATATTGTCAAGCAGCCTTTGGAGTATCATCATTGGTAGCTGCCAAGCCACTCCCTAGCAACTAAACAGAGTACCCTAGCAACCGTTTTGCAAGATCTATATCTCTGCATCAGAACATCGTACAAACATGGGGGTTATTTTATATTGTCAAGCAGCCTTTGGAGTATCATCATTGGTAGCTGCCATGCCACTCCCTAGCAACTAAACAGAGTACCCTAGCAACCGTTTTGCAAAATCTATATCTCTGCATCAGAACATCGTACAGACATGGGGGTTGGCTCTTTTGACTCATGCTAGCAATCTGGACATCCAACATCCTAGCAGTGAATAGCTACATGCTAATAGTGATTAGCTAAGTGCTAAAGTGGGCTAAGAACATGCTAATAACTCAATAAAAACTCCATAGTATCCATTGTGACAATTACCAATCTATCTATCTATCTATCTATCTATCTATCTAAACTACTAAACTTAAACTTTCAAACTGAAAACTTTCAAACTGAAAACTTTTAAAACTGCTTCAAACTTTATGGACCGGCTTTTTCAAGCCAACTTAAAGTTTGTCTTCAAACTTTTTTATTTATTATTATTATTATTATTATTATTATTATTCTTCTTAGACTAAATTTCTAAATGCATCTCCTCCTAGACTGTTCAAGCTACAACCACCAAACTCGGACTAGACCTTCAGACTGTTCTGACTTAGTGTGCTATATCTTTTCAGACTGATCCGACTTACGGTTTTCCTAAAAAAGCTGATCAAAACTTGGAAAACTCCCATTGACTTTCATTGATCTGCCTTGGCTGATCTGAACATTCCGTCCAACTGTCAAAATTCAAATTCAAACACACAGACTCAATTTAACTGCCATTCCTATTTCCAAGCCATTTAAACTCATTCAAACTCATTCAAACTCATCTATCTATCTATCTATCTATCTATCTATCTATCTATCTATCTATCTATCTATCTATCTATCTATCTATCTATCAAACTAAATCTATCTATCTATCTATCTATCTATCTATCAAACTAAATCTATCTATCTATCTATCAAACTTAATCTATCTATCTATCTATCTATCTATCTATCTAACTCATTCAAACTCATCTATCTATCTATCTATCTATCTATCAAACTAAATCTATCTATCTATCTATCTATCTATCTATCTATCTATCACTGGTAGCTGCCAAGTCACTCCCTAGCAACCAAACAGAGTACCCTAGCAACCATATTGGAAAATCTATATCTCTGCATCAGAACATCGTACAGACATGGGGGTTGGTTTGTATTGTCAAGCAGCCTTTGGAGTATCATCATTGGTAGCTGCCAAGCCACTCCCTAGCAACCAAACAGAGTACCCTAGCAACCGTTTTGCAAGATCTATATCTCTGAATCAGAACATCGTACAGACATGGGGGTTGTTTTATATTGTCAAGCAGCCTTTGGAGTATCATCATTGGTAGTTGCCAAGCCACTCCCTAGCAACCAAACAGAGTACCCTAGCAACCGTTTTGCAAGATCTATATCTCTGCATCAGAACATCGTACAAACATGGGGGTTATTTTATATTGTCAAGCAGCCTTTGGAGTATCATCATTGGTAGCTGCCAAGCCACTCCCTAGCAACTAAACAGAGTACCCTAGCAACCGTTTTGCAAGATCTATATCTCTGCATCAGAACATCGTACAAACATGGGGGTTATTTTATATTGTCAAGCAGCCTTTGGAGTATCATCATTGGTAGCTGCCATGCCACTCCCTAGCAACTAAACAGAGTACCCTAGCAACCGTTTTGCAAAATCTATATCTCTGCATCAGAACATCGTACAGACATGGGGGTTGGCTCTTTTGACTCATGCTAGCAATCTGGACATCCAACATCCTAGCAGTGAATAGCTACATGCTAATAGTGATTAGCTAAGTGCTAAAGTGGGCTAAGAACATGCTAATAACTCAATAAAAACTCCATAGTATCCATTGTGACAATTACCAATCTATCTATCTATCTATCTATCTATCTAAACTACTAAACTTAAACTTTCAAACTGAAAACTTTCAAACTGAAAACTTTTAAAACTGCTTCAAACTTTATGGACCGGCTTTTTCAAGCCAACTTAAAGTTTGTCTTCAAACTTTTTTATCTAGTTACATTTATAATTACACTGTTGACCCAACACTTACACCTTACCCTACCCTTAAACCTACCCATACCACCAAAGCTTTCCCTAACCTTACCCGTATCCACCTCAATAGCAGCAAAAGTGTTTTGCAATTCAATATGAACCCAATAAGTACATTGTACTTATTTTTTGATGTAAGTACATAGTAGTTAAAGCCAAGTAGTTAATATAAAGTGGGACCTATGTGGCTTTAGCTTGTTTTTGGCATTCCAGACCGGAAAACATAAAAATACTCTGTAGTTCATGGTGATGTTGTTCACCGCTGAGTTAAATGGTCTCTGCTATTGTCTTGTTTCAGAGCGTCCAACATGAAAACACCTACAGGAACCCGCAGGCGAAGTACTGCTACGGCGAGAGTCCACCAGAACTGCTGCCAATATGACTGTTTTCCAATTGTTTGCCGGCGAGCCAACTTCGAATAATGAAGGAGATTTCTTGCAGGTCTTCTCAGGGGTCCCGATGGGCCAAAATGAACAATAATAATCTGAATGCACAATCAGAAAAGACTTAAAAGAGACTTTACACTGCATATGTGCGTGGTATCTATTTTTACCTCATCAGTGACGAACATCTCATCGAAGAGTCCGCCCATTTCTTTTTTTCTGCTCGTCATGCTAAGATTAGGCCACATTTGGGTAACCTGGCTAATTTTATCTTTGGGTGGGATTCCAGAAAGAGTCATAGTGTTGTTGCTTCATGCTAAAAGCACACATGAAAACATGGAAAGCACCTCAGATGATTTGACAGCACCCCTCACACCCAGGGTCTGTGTGAGCTCAGATTTGTGTACAACCTGCATGTGAACTACTATATGTTAATTTAATAAAGTAAATGTGATTTTCTGTATCTTTACAATTGAGGATGTTTCTATTTTTCCAGACTTCTCTAATTTAACAGAACATTTCAGGTTTAAGGTCATTTGTTGCATAACGGGCCATGCAGTAAATGTTAAAATACACACCATTTTGAAAGTATAACCACTTGTGTTGACATGACACTAGTGTGATAGAATTAATTACTTTGTGCAAGGTTTTATCCAATATTTCCAACTCCTGTTATGACCATGGGTGCGTCTCAATCAGCTTCCTAGGTTGTGAATCAGTATATCGTGCGCATGAATTCTGGCTTACTACACATTGGGACAATGATGACTCTATTTCCGGCAAAATGACAATGTCCTCACTGTACAACGTCACTACTGGTATTTATGATCAACAGCAGAACTAATATCTTTCTGATATTTTTTAATGTTATTTAAAGTACATTATGATACTTTGCTTGTTACATATACATGCAAAATTTCAGCTGTAAATCATAAATGTAAGCTAGATTGTTCATTACCTGTCTAGCGATGTATGTTTATGCTGAAATTGAATAAATAATGGTTTGTATTTTAAAATACAACTCTTTTTTTTTTTAAAGTGATAGTTGACACTATGCCACAAATGCTGCAATTCAACATGGATTTCCAGGAAAAATACACTGAATTTCGGTCTTAAGGTCATTTGCACTCTCTTTCGAATGATATTTGTCAAGGCGTAATCGGAGAGTTTTTACAGCAATTTTAACACATTATGAAACTGAAAGCAAAGATTCACTACTAGAACGATACGGTCCATTGCTCACGTCGGCCTGTCAATTTAAAAGATTTAAAAATCTTTGTTGTGACATCATATATATACATCTTAAATATAATTTGGCTTGCATTACATAATGGGTCTTTTGGTCCTTGAATGCTGCTGTATTTGGCTTTATGCTCAACTTGTTTAGATTAGAGGATTAGATGTTTCCTGAATTTCTTTCAGAACAAGAATAAGCACCATGTAAGTGTGAGAAAATGTCAATAAATCATTTGAGTACATCCACCTTATTTTGCGACTCGGAAGTAAGCTATTTTCTGGGAATGTTTGACTAGGAGAATAGCAAAATGCAGTAAATAGTAAAATAATTTTACAAATGGCCGCACTGGATCTGATGTTAAAAATAAGGTGGATATTTACTTCCAAATACTGGTGTACTGCTCGGTAACCAAATTTTTAAAAATTTCCAACTGCCAAAATAAAGAAGTCATTTGGGGATACATGCCTACTATTAAACAATTAATCATCCTGATTATTCCAAAAGGAAAGAAAAAAAACATCTGCACTGAAATGAGAAAATTAACAAGCTCAAGTTTCTCATGGCCGCATATGACAGTTTGATTAATGACGCTCACTTGAGACTATAGTATTATCGCCTTGCAGACTTAGCAATAAGATTGAGTCGACCACCTGCTTCCCGCTCGTGCAATTAAAATTCATGGCTATGAGAATTTGTAACAAAAATTTTATTATTGTGTTGACAATATGACAATAAGCTGCATTAATATAAATATATAATGTTAAATAGAGTAACAATATTTTTTAACTCAAAATACAAAAAACTGAAAAGTACAAATATATAATAAATAACAATTTCTTTAATTTAAAAATATAAATAACTTTTCCAACCATATTTATCCTGAGAACATACTGCAAATTCCGTTAATAACAGGATCTTATAAATAAGTGCTTACAAAATCTTTCATAAATTAATAAGTGCAGCTGACAAATAATATAAACCAATGGTGTCAAGCAGTATTGATTGAGTGATTGTTTGATTTATGTGATTTGCTCATCTCATGTTCTATGACTTTCACCAACTCATCCAGAAAGTCTACAGAGATGTTAAGAACAGTCCCGCCCCACTGTTTTCTCTCATATGTATGTGGATAAGAGAACTCAGGCTTTGTCTTGTTTTTGCAATGGCCTATAGCATGTTTAACACATTCTCTGGTACGGTCTAAGTCTGTTGCGATACTGTTAGGTATGTGTGTCACAGGAGCATGTAGATCATCCTGGTGTTTACGTATCATCTCAACTGCCTGTTCCATGTAGTGAAGTCCGCATTGAGCTTTGTGCAATTTCTCTTTATGGGTCAAGTTCTTCAAGTCAAGTTCTGAAATTGGTTCCATCCATGGTCCAGGATTTTTGTTTATGATGTTCTGAAGAGAAAGAGAGAGATGGTTTTAAATAGTTCAAAAAGCTTTGAACTATCATTTACAAACGCTGCGATGTCCTGTTACACCACCTTATGAAACTTTCAGAAAGAAATCTCTCCAAATCTTTCTGACAGCTACAGTCAAACTAAAAATTATTCAGACACTAGATATAATTTTTTATATTTTTTTACTGGGTGGGTGCAGGACACTATAGTTCATTTATGGAAGTGAGGATAGCAAAATAAACTGATATGTTATACCCATATTTTCATACAGTGGACTACCAGTAAAATTGATACAGATTTGGAACCAAAAATTATTCAGATTCAATTATTCAGTTTAACTTTAGTTCTTGACATATTTTATTACCATTTTTTAACTATAGTGAATAAACTGTAATAATGTGTGAAATGTTCAAGGTGTCTGAATAAATTTTGGTTTGACTGTACATCAATTTTGGTGTTCATCGTCATTATCTTCATTATAATGTTGATGGAATGGAAATGCATAAAGTGTTATAAAAATAAATGTCTTATCACTTAAATATGTGATCATTAATCACATAAAAATGTCTTATCACTTTAAAAAAAAAATGAGTCTTACAGAGTATCTAAATTCCAATTGTTTGAATTTCTAAAGACATAATATACTGTACAAAAAAAAGGCTTTTCAACGTTAAATAAAACATTATTTTCTACTTCAAAAATGTCATGTTTAATTCAAATGTTACTTTTTGATTCTTTGTAATTATTTGCAAAATTCACTACACTGTAAAATTAACATTTTCATGATTTATCACAACATGTTTTCTTCAAATCAACTTAATTAATGTGGTTCAGATAACAATATTTTGAGTTTCTGTTGATTAAATCAATCGCCTCCATTGAAGTCATTCAAATTGTCAGCTCAAAATTTTAAGGCAACCAGGTAACTTACTTTTTTAAGTTAAACCAACAATTCTTTTTCTGAGGGTAAATTGTTTCAGTGTAAATCCAACCATCTACTAAATAGCCAAGTCTAAAACATAACAGTGAAACCATAAAGCTTTTGGACACTAAAACTGATTTAAACTTAACTTAAAATGAATGTCACTGCACTAGAAACCCAAATATGAAACAAGCAGCAATCTCTGTGCTAGGACACTGTGAACTTCATCCATCCAGTAAAAATCACCTGACATTTAGACATTGTGAAGTGTAAAATACAGGAAAAGATTGATACTTACAAATGTATTCAATAGAACTTTCATTCTATGTTTGGTGACATCTATGCGGTGTATAACATCACACTTTCTGTTGTTCTGCAGTGTCACTGTTCTGTCTGTTGGTCTGCAGGTCATCCCAAGGATCATCGTTAGAATCCACCAAATCAGAAGTCCTAAAAAGAAAAGTACATCAGTTAATATCAGGCATAAACTGTCATGTATATAGCACAGACAGTGAAGCTCAGAAAGTTAAACTAGTTCTTACAAAAAAAAAAAGACAGATTTAACCTACCTGTTTTTGGCTCCATGATGAAAATTCACAGTATTTTTTTTTTTTAACTCTAAGTGCTAGAGCAAACTCTTCAGAGTATGATTTGTTTTCAGTGTCAAATCTGTCAACTTTCCATCTTTTATACGCCTGTGACCGCTTAGTCACAGAAAGGAAATGAGATGATATCGCTCTCACACAGTCTAAAACTCGAACACTTTCAATTAAACCCAAGACGTAAAAAATGCTTATCTTTGTGGATAATTTTGCGCTGATAAATCTGACCTGCCAACCTGGGAGTTCAAATGAATATGATACACACTTAGACTAAATTGGCTGTATGTAAATCTGTAGTGTTTGGGATGCCCGTCTGTCCTCATAATCTTTGTTAATGGCAATGCATTTCATGCAATGTTCTGATCATGTGATATGTGATTAAGTCCTGTGAAATCCCTGATAATTTTCTTTTAGACGAGAGTGTTGCACAGTGTTGCACGCTGCCTCGAAAGTCAATGTAATGTGATGCTTTGTGACTTTGTCGCTGCAAAGTTTGGTTGTATTTGGTCCTTTGTTACAAACATAAAATGTTGTGTCCATTTTATCAGACCATGCATATATTAAAATACATATACAGACATAATGTCACTGCTCACATGATTTCTGTTGAATTGGTACGCTTGCGTATGTCATAACATAGATGTGATGTCACACATTCCTGTGAATATCTAGTGGGAGATACATATGTACACTCCTTATAAGTACTTCCTATTCAAAGTTAAATGATTAATTGGAGATTCCCAGCCATTCTCTTGAGAAGAGACATAGGCTACTGTAAAGTAGGATATACAGGGGAGTTGCTTTGCTTTCTAAGTATTGTGGTTTAGTGGTTAAAAATCTGCAGTGGAAACTGTAAGTTTGTAGGTTCAAACCCCAGTTTGTAGTAAATCTGCATTTGTTATTGTCTTGGTGTTTTACATGTTCTGTTATGTACAATGAGTGAGGCTGCACGGCGGCAGGAAATAAACAAAAATGATCGAAAAATTGCCTCCCTTACCTGACCCAATTAAACTGCATAGTATGAACTGCACTGTATGAATTACATTTACACAGATTCCTAATAAAGCTATGAAAGACAGTCATTCAAAAGCAGTGAATGGTTTTCTCTTTCGTTTGTTGTTTGTACTGTAGTTAATGTTAAACAACAACAACAATAAGGCCGCTGTCACTTTAAGATTTATGCATGGATCCAATTTAACGGTAATTTCGCGGCCCAACTGTTTAATTTCACTTTAGACATAACTGACTGTGTTTTTGTGAATACCAAGACGGGCATTTTATATAAATGTGTTTTTGACCGTTCAAGCGCAATAAGCTGCTAAAGTCAATTCACTTAAGTGCTTCGGATGTGCGCCATTGTTTATTGTGCTTTTAACAACTCATTAAGCACGTTGCCCTCTTTCTTCTCATTTATCCGTGTTTAAGCAGTCCTGAGATGCACGTATACATTTACATAGATAAACAGATAAACTATAGAAAAAATCTCTATCTATTGACATCGTCTTATAGCCCAGCCCTACTGACCTGTGAGATGTGACAGGCCAATTCCATTTCAAGAAAGAAATATAAAATGTAAAATAAATTATTTAAAAAAAAAAAAAAAAACAGGTTTCACCTAATATTTTAATGTAAATGTATTTACATTTAAATATAAATAAAAACTTATGAATTAATTAATGCATGCCTATAAATGAAAAATATTTGGGTTAAAAAAAAAAGTAAGCATGAAGCTACAGCTCTAAGCCCTGCTAACAAAAATATATTCTAAGAATGTTTGGTCTATTTCTTTTTCCTATTTCTGTTTCTCTAAATTTAGTATTTAAGGGAATTTTTTTTAGAGGGATATTATTGTATAGTTTTGGAAACATTATTGTGATGTTACTTTTGAATGTTCTCTGAACAAGTTTTATTTGGATGAATGTCCAACAAAAATGTGTCAGTTCCATGAATGATCTATAAATTGGCCTGCTGTTTTTGAGCTGATAACTTTTTGAGAACATTATTAAATACCAGAAAACTTTGAATGAACACTGGAAGGAAGTCATGTATATTAATAACTTTGAGAGCACTTTGCCAGAAAGTTCTGGGAGCCCAACCCTCAGTTGAGCATGAACAAATCGTACGCAATGTGATCGTAAGAACCGAACTGTGATTCGCTTTGGATAAAAGTGATATACGACTCACTAAATTAATAGATCGCAAATTATTGCTCTATAGCAACAGGAACAGGAAAAATATAAAGCATTTAAATCCCACAAATATAGCCAATTTGATTACTCATTCTTAGACTACGTGTCACGAATTTGCGAGGGAAAATCATATAGGCTGTGAGGAAATGCAAACGCATGCATTTGAAATTAGTTTTGACCACTTCCCTTTTGTGTTCCATAAGAACATGGAAAGTAATCGAGATAACATTTCACTGAGTTGCGGTGCGATATCAATCAATCTGATTATTTTTAAAAGCCTATTGGCATCACTGAACAAACATTTTTTCCTGTTATTAGATCGATTTAAATTCTGAAAAACATCAGATTTTCTAAATTACTCGACGTTACTCTTAGGCCACAAATATCTTGGATGTCATTGCGTCATTCAATATAACATCAAAGCAAGGGGCTTTCAAAAATGATGCCAGGCCTTTCCCAAGAACTAACTTCACTTTTATTAGACATTTTTGCCATGACTTAGCAAATACCCCTCAAGGAAATTTTGTATGTATAGACAGATAGATAGTGAATGTAGGAAATCAGTTCATTGTCAACAGTATTGTTTATTATTTAAGCTTAAAAGTAGTTAATTATTTGACTAATTATAGACCAGGGGTCATCAACTATATTTGTCCAAGGGCCAGAATTTTTCACTGCAGACACTGTAAGGGCCAGATACTCGTAATATAAAATAAAATTCGAATTGTATCCTAATATGTTATTATTTGATATAATTCTAATTCCAAATTTATGTTATTTTTTTCATATTACCTGTACTGCAGCAAGCCACCAGGGGGCGATAGCGATATTTTAGGCTTCATATTTGTGAGGCTTTCAAGCTGTCCATCACTGTCACGCAATTGTGCGCAAATCCCAGGCAAGGAAAATTTTGACATTTGTGAAAAAATGAGCACGTGAAACAATAAAAGATGTTCAATGAGAGAACGCGTTTATCGTCATTCTTGACTGAAGGCAGGCTATGGCACAAGCTACTTTTCAGAAGGCTTTTTGTTTCGTTAGATTAAAAATAAAAAACGGTTCTCATTCCCCCTTGAATAAGGCCGGCGACACACTGGCTGCGTGAGCGACTCAGCTGCGTGGCGTGTCCGTTTTTATTTCGGCTCCCATATTTAACAGGTTGGAGTTTGCACACTGAGACACGCGTCTCAGGCGCGCTCGAGCCACGCAGAAAACGCGTGCATGCTAGAAATAGAACCGACGCGTGTTCTTCCAGCCCTATGGTTCCAGCAACGGGAGTGTTCTCTGGCTAGAGCGCAGAACAGCGGAGTTTGTGCATGTCTGAGCTTGTGTTTTGTTGCTTTGACATTGTGGAAAATAGAATAATAGACAAAATGTATTAGCATTTTTACCCGTTATTATCAATCTAAATTAATCTCGTTTTTAATTTAACTTAATTTCGTTTTTCTTTGTTTAAATTTCTGTGTCAATTTGTTAGTCAGAAAATTATTAGACTACCTTAAAAGTATTGCTTAATTTAACAGACCTGTGTGTGTGCGTTTTATATCACTAGTGCAGTGTCCGTTCTCGGAGCATAAGCCCTGCCCGCGTGAGGTGCGCCGCTTCCCGCTCGCGCTGCTCTAACTGTAGTTTACTAAAAGTTTATTAATTCTGAATGTGTCGCGTCTCGCGTGTCCATCTATATTGCACCAAATGCGACACTGCACTCCCCTGTGAAGTCGATTGGATGAACGGTTCTCGAAATAATAAAAATGCAAACGGATATACAGACACAGATTCCTGCCTTTATTAGAGAGAAAAATATGTTCAGCCCCTCTCTCCGAAGCTTCGAATAGTCGATGTTCATCAAAAAATGGTATTCGGACCAGCCCTAAACTTTTTCCTCTTACAAGGCTATTCCTGAATTCAGTATTATTCTGGGTTCAGTTGACGTTGCATGTTATAGACTATCGTATTAGCTATGTCCTGCTGAAAAAAAACAGCATATGCTGGTAAGGTAGGTTTTGAAGCTGGTATGCTGGTTTGAGCTGCATGGTCCACGCTGGTCCTATGCTGGTCCTATGCTGGTCCATGCTGGTCCTGAGCTGGATCTGAGCTGGTCCTGGACCAGCTTAGGACCAGCATGGACCAGTATAGGAAAAATGCAGTGCTTATAGTTTTGTGAATATAGTTTATATATTTAGACAAAAAAGAGGTTACAAAAAGTATTACTAGTAAAAAAAAAAAAAAAAAAAAAAAAAAGTGATGGTAAAAATTATAGTTTCTTTAATTTGTTACAACAAATAAATAGCTACTAACATGGTAACTTCTGACCAAAAAGAGAGGCAATTATAATAGATATATGAATTTCTGATGGTAAACCAGGGTTTGTTAGGTCTGGACCTCAAGGTGCACTTTCCAGCAGAGTTTATCTCCAACCCTAACCAGCTGAGAAGCCCTGAATTAGAATTTGATGTTCTCCTCTTGAGCATCAGAAATTCATACATCTATAATTGTATTTTTGGTATTATAACCCCTGCTCTAAACCATCTGCCATATCAACTGAAAGATGAAGGCTGTGATATTAACGTTGCACACTAGAGGGAGCCAAGGAATCGTTTATAATTTAATGTTATTACTTTGGTTTCTATCCCTTTGAATGGAAATAAATGCATTGATTTATCCAATTCATTTGTGTAACTGACAGTATAGTTTTTATTAATTAATTTACATATAAATTTGTGAAATGTGAATTGCTCATTTTTGATGGTGGAAAAATATTAACATCATCATTTGTGGTTCAGCTGCAGGTTGGGGAGCAGGCTAGAGCAGACTGCGGGTGAAATATCCAAGGCTACTTTTTAAATATCAAATAATGTGTAATGTTTATAATATTCTATTTACATAATTTCTGCATGGGGGGAGGTTAATGTTTTTGATTAAAGATTACTAGGGCACATGAATTAAAAAAAAAATGAAGTGCACGGATAAATTATTTATAATAAATACTACAATATTCCATTAAAAAAAAATAGAATTGTCAATTTTGATTTCATGCCGACAAATTTGACTGATGTTCTACTTTATTTTGGGCTATTTCGCTTTTGAGATCCGCTCTCATATTTTCAAAACATCACTGTCAAATCAACTCATTAGATGATAGGCGGCAATTATCTTATCATGTGAGTACGTCACGTGAGTTTGATACAGGCCAATTCATGAATGCTTTCAGACACTTTAAGCAATGATGAATTTTACTGGATTTCAGACAGAACATTAAAGAGCAGGACTAGGCCTTTTTCACAGACTGCAATGACATGTTTTAACACTCATCAGCGTCGTAAATCCTTTGTATTATATTAGCTTTGCATTAAATGACAAAAAAAAAAAAAGTTAACGCTGCTGTGAGGGTGTTTGTAACACAGTGACTGTGGGAGTGACGTGCAAATCCTGCCCACACTCATATCATGCTCAGACTGTCAAAGAACTTTTCCATGCAACTTTGTCTGATGGAGATACACATGCATCTAGACCATTTCAATTGGGGGGGGGGTGAAATATATAATATATAATATATAATTATATTATATTATAATATAATATATAAAAAGAGCTGAATTAACTTTGCTTTATATTATATAGTGTCTGGCATTTTTGGTCTTTTATTTAAGATACAGTAAAAACATGAACAAAGATACAAATTAAAACAAACTGACAAATACAATAAAACAAAGATACAAATGAAATAAAGTGCTTTCATTTGTTCATGTGTTCAGGTAAGTAATATAGGCCTAGCCTATAAAATAAATCTAAGTAAAGTAACCAAATGTAAAATAACACTGCATGGTTTTCACAGTATAAATTAATAGATTAATGCCTATTAAAGCTAACTATATTCAGAAGAAGAGCTGTAAGTGATTTTCTCTTTGCATTTTGTTGTTTGATTAACATTGATGGCACAATCGTCAGAAGGTGACTGCTGTCACTTTAAGACAATAGACATTAAAGGGTTAGTTCACCCAAAAATGAAAATTCTGTCATTTATTACTTACCCTCATGCCGTTCCACACCCATAAGACCTTCGTTAATCTTCAGAACACAAATTAAGATATTTTAGTTGAAATCCGATGGCTCCGTGAGGCCTCCATAGAGAGCAATGACATTTCCTCTCTCAAGATCCATTAAGGTACTAAAAACATATTTAAATCGGTTCATGTGAGTACAGTGGTTCAATATTAATATTATAAAGCGAATATTAATATTTTTGGAGCGCCAAAAAAACTAAATAACGACTTATTTAGTGATGGCCGTTTTCAAAACAATGCTTCAGGAAGCATCGGAGCACAGATGAATCAATCTGCTGTTCGGAGCGCCAAAGTCACGTGATTTCAGCCGTTGGCAGTTTGACACGCGATCCGAATCATGATTCGATACACTGATTCATTTATGCTCCGATGCTTC
The DNA here is from genome assembly GCF_018812025.1 of Megalobrama amblycephala. Lineage (NCBI taxonomy): Eukaryota > Metazoa > Chordata > Actinopteri > Cypriniformes > Xenocyprididae > Megalobrama > Megalobrama amblycephala. Next base: position 30,870,722 of record NC_063047.1, read on the forward strand.
ATGAATCAGTGTTTTGCAATCGGCCATCACTAAGTAAGTCGTTATTTTGTTTTTTTGACGCTCCAAAAATATTCTCGTCGCTTTATAATATTAATATTGAACCACTGTACTCACATGAACTGATTTAAATATGTTTTTAGTACCTTTATGTATCTTGAGAGAGGAAGTGTCAATTGCTCCCTATGGAGGCCTCACGGAGCTATCGGATTTCAACTAAAATATCTTAATTTGTGTTCCGAAGATGAATGAAGGACTTACGGGTGTGGAACAGCATGAGGGTAAGTAATAAATGACAGAATTTTCATTTTTGGGTGAACTAACCCTTTAACACCCAGCTGTTCATGTAGCCTACACTTACGATATAAACTGCGTTTAAGTAGTTAAGCACGCTCCAATTCGGTCATTTTAACACATTTTTGTGTGTATTTGATCGCTTGGATGTGCCCCTGAAGCCCAACGTGTAATTTGTGTAAAACACACAATTCAGCCTGAGGAACAGCGTCTCTTGCGCGGATTATTGTGCTTTCAACGTTTTAAACCGTTGATAACAATTATCAAACATTTACTGCAATTTATTTAGCAACAGTAAAGACTGCATTGTACAAGAATCACCGATTGTGCTGATTCTGACGTTAAGTTTGGGTTTAGGGAGGAACGAACGCGCACAGCTGTGAAGAGAATGCAGGTGTGCTAGACGAAACGCGGCTAGTCTTTAATAGTTTTACCTCAGATATCTTCTGTCTGATCCTTGGAAGCCAAAATCGAAATCAAAATTAAGATGAGCTTAATATCACATTATCTGATATTATTTTATTATAATATAACAATTCTGGAAAAGTTGGGACGTTTTTTAAATATGAATAAAATGAAACCTAAAAGACTTTTAAAATCACATGAGCCAATATTTTATTCACAATACAGCATAGATAACATAACAAATGTTTAAATGGACAATTGTATGCACAAAATGAGCTCATTTCAAATTTGATGCCTGCTGCAGGTCTCAAAATAATATTTGGGAGGGGGGCATGTTTACCATGGTGTAGCATCTCCTCATCAACAAACTGACTACCAACTGCAACTTTCAGATGCCATCTTTCGCCTGTGCATTTATGTGGCTCAGGATACATCACACGCAAATTACTTGTAAAGGCTGTGCTGTTTATTTTTTGCTATGCTAGCAATAAACTAGTGAAAATAATGCACATGTTTGTCAACAGAATCTCAAAGTAGACTTTTATTAAGCAAATCAAGGAGTGAATTACCCACTGCTTTAAAAATTTGTTAGGCATGATTCAAGATAAATGCTCACAAACACTTATTTAATCATTTAGCAGAATACGCTGAATATCCATTTCACGTCATACAACAAGCAGTATATTACCATAAGCTATAGGTGCATTCACTCCATGAGATTTCAACTTGTAAAAAGCATTCAAGTCCTTGTAGACCTCTTAATTACAGCTTGTAAGATGGGAATTTTCTGAGAGCTCTACTTGTACCATCGCTGTACCATCTGACTGCTGCAGATTCATTTAGGAGTTGATAGTGTTGCCATAGAAATGCATAATTCAAGTCTCAGGAAGTGAACAGCTCTGAATAAAACGTCACATGTTGTCATCTCGAGACTACGGTAATTACAGCATGGCATGACCGCAGCATATTATCCGCAAAAATGCAGATTCGTCACGTGACAACTTCTTAATGCGAATGGGGGAGGCATTAGTAAGTTTGATTTTATTTCTTAATTTACAAGATAACAATTTAAAATATTTAAAAATAACTACGTATTTAATTTTGAGTAAAGTAATATTTATAAAAAAAAGTAATATTAATTAAAATATTAATATTTAATTAATATTAATATATTTATATTATTTAGTAAAATGGGGGACACCCATAGTGGAATGTGTGTCATCATCACTCTGGGTCCGTGTCCTTCCACTTGCACTTTTTTGAGATAATAGAGATAACCCGTTACTTTCTGTATTAGGAACACTACTGAGTAAGTACTTCCTTGTATGGTGGGAACAGGTTGTTCACAAGCAAATATCTGAATCCTTGATCTGTGGATACATAGATGATGATGACACTGTGGCATCACCACGGCATTGCAACAAACAGCACGATCGCCACTTCCCTTTGATGAAAGAGACAGCACAATTAGGAAAGTGTGAAGCTACCCACAGTTTTTTTTAATGTCAACTGAGATCATTGTCATATCCTGCCCACACTCATGTCATGCTTAGACTGTCAAACTAGAGAACTTTTCCATGCAACTTTGTCTGATGGAGATACATATGTATAAGTTGTGATGATAATTCAGAGATAAAGCGGTTAGCGATGGGTAGTTTCAATGATCAGTATAAAAATTCTGCCTTGTGCATCAAACTTTTCCAGTGCCTACGTTCACCCTAATCTTTAACTGGATAGATACTGAATAGATACTAAATAATACATATATACATAGTATCTGTTTTATCTTGAAAATTTAAGATGATTGTCAGGACTGTCTCTTTATTATGATTGTCAGGTCAGGGGAGATTAGTTATGAATTGAACATAGTCTAACTAATTGAATGATTAGATCTGTAAATTATGTAATGAGCATGCTTTATTTGCAGACTGTCCTCCAAAAAAAACAAAAACAAAAAAAAACGACCTATTATTATTACGACCTATATTTACGTTTTAAAGACATGCACCCTGTTACGTGTTACGTCTGTCGTCATGAAATGATGTATGACTGTCATTACCAATCAAAATGCGTGTTCATTTAAATGCAGTGTGTGGACTTTTTTTTATTAACGACTACACCCACCCCATCCCTAAACCTAACCTTATTGATATATAGTGCATACACACTTTATGAGCACATGCATTCCCTGGGATCGAACCCACGATCGCATGATCACATGATTGCATATTGATATTGCAATGCTCTGCCAATTGAGCTACACGAAACCCAAAATATGATGCAGATAAAAGGGAACAATGCATTAAAATGAAAGTGTCCTGTTGCTGATAGGGGCGTTACTTTAGGAAATGGGTCTTATGGGTCGTATTTCAGGGAACTGACAAATGACCTATATATGCGTATTGGCTAGAGAACATGTTATTTATTTGCAGTTGAAAACTGTTGAAATTTCAGATGATGATTTTATTAAAATTATTTAACTGATATAATAATTTACTGTATAGGTCCCACTTAGACTTTTGCTCTAAACACAATATTCCTGACAGCTAAAGACATTTTTTACATGAAATACAGGTGAAAATTATCAGGTCTGTCTAAATGTACAACCAGAATTCTGGAAAAGTTGGGGTGTTTTTTAAATTTGAATAAAATGAAACCTAAAAGACTTTCAAATCACATGAGCCAATATTGTATTCACAATAGAACATAGATAACATAACAAATGTTTACACTGACAATTTTAAGCACAAAATGAGCGAATTTCAAATTTGATGCCTGCTGCAAGTCTCAAAATAGTTGGGACGGGGGCATGTTTACCATGGTGTAGCATCTCCTCTTCTTTTCAAAACAGTGTGAAGATGTCTGGGCATCGAGGTTATGAGTTTATGGTTATGAGTTATGAGTATTTTTCTCCATAGGTGAAAGATCTGGACTGCAGGCAGGCCAATTCAGCACCCGGACTCTTCTAGATGAAGCCATGCTGTTGTAATAGCTGCAGTATGTGTGAAATACACAAGGCCTTCCCTGAAATAGACGTCATCTGGCAACCTTTATATACCTTTCAGCATTCATAGTGCCTTCCAAAACATGCAAGCTGCCCATACCGTATGCACCCCCATACCATCAGAGATGCTGGCTTTTGAACTGAACGCTGATAACACGCTGGAAGGTCTCCCTCCTCTTTAGCCCAGAGGACACGGTGTCTGTGATTTCCAACAAGAATGTCAAATTTGGACTCGTCTGACCATAGAACACTTTTCCCCTTTGAAACAGTCCATTTTAAATGAGCCTTGGCCCACAGGACATGACGGCGCTTCTGGACCATGTTCACATATGGCTTCCTTTTTGCATGATAGAGCTTTAGTTGGCATCTGCAGATGGCACGGTGGATTGTATTTACCGACAGTGGCTTCTGGAAGTATTCCTGGGCCCATTTAGTAATGTCATCGACACAATCATACCGATGAGTGTCATCCGAGGGCCCGAAGGCCACGGGCATCCAATAAAAGTCTCCGGACCTGTCCCTTATGCACAGAGATTTCTCTAGTATCTCTGAATCTTTTGATGATGTTATGCACTGTAGATGATGAGATTTGCAAAGCCTTTGCAATTTGACATTGAGGAACATTGTTTTACACACTTTCACAGATCTTCACTTCTGAGAGACTCTGCCTCTCTAATTGATATACAGACCTGATATCAATTAACTTAATTAGTTGCTAGATGTTCTCCAAGCTGAATCTTTTCAAAATTTCTTGCTTTTTCAGCCATTTGTTGCTCCCGTGCCAACTTTTTTGAGAGCTGTAGCAGGCATCAAAATTGAAATGAGCTCATTTAGTGGATAAAAGTGTAACATTTCTCAGTTTAAACATTTGTTATGTTGCCTATGTTCTATTGTGAATAAAATATTGGCTCATGTGATTGAAAGGTTTTTTTTTTTTTTTTTCATTTTATTCACATTTAAAAAATGTTTAAACAAAATTGGGGCTGTACATGTAATATTGGTATAGTTACTTTTGCCATAGACATTTTCTCAAAAGTTACGAGGCAGATTTGTAGACGTTCTAAAATAATGTAAAATAAGAGGAAACTTTTGGTACAACGCAAGTCAAATAATGTTTATTCTACTTTGTATTCAGGTGATGAAAGAAAAAATGGTTTGTTAGATTTGTTTGAAAACAAACAATGTTCATAGTTTAGTATATGACATTTTCCTTTATAACCACATGTTTGGCATGTGATGATAATAAAAGATGTTGTGACGTGATGGTACATGAGATGGTTAATGAGCTCTCTGATGTAGTGAAGTCTAAATACACATGCATATTTAGGAGTAACAAAAAAATGATTTGATTGATTTTTGCCTCAACAATTTTAATCGTACATGGTACATTACAGTACATGGCTAATCAGCCATAACAAGCTATATTCGTCGAATGTCACACTGCATAGAAATGTCTGTTGATTTCAATCACAATCTGACTCATTATAATAATATTGGCTATGGAATCTGAAATGATGGGAGTTGGAAAAGAATGATTTTTAATATATCATATTTTGCTCTTATCAGGGTGTAAACTGACGTCAACGGCTACCATTGTCTTTCTTCAAGCTTCACTCCCACATCTCTACAAACATTTCTCTTACAGGAAAATGGACCAAAATATGTATGACTTATGCACTTGTTTTTCCATTAACGCAGTCTGGAATGAGAATGACCCTGTCACTATAACCCGCAAAGACAATTTAAGATGCAATGCAATTCCTTCATAATGACTTACACATTATCTTTTATGTACATATGTGTTAATTTCTCTTTAAAAAAAAAGGCACAGACTGGTTGAGAGAATAAGATTTTTCATTTGACATTTTGGTCACAACATACTTCTCACTTGCTAGCCTACTTATATGTGTGTTAGATCAAAGTGTTTTTTTTCCCAACATTATAAACTGAGCAAAATAGAAATAATAAACAAGTAGGTGTAATGACTAACTTGTACTATAAATAACATTATATATATTGAGGATTCAAAGAAACTGTTAAATGGTCAATATGTCGAATTCAGAAACCCTTGTTTTTAGCGACACCGGTGGCCGTTAAGCGAACTGCAGCCAGCAACTGCTTGTGCTCGCACTCATGTGCACGTACTGAATGTGATTCACAGCCCTGATATGGGCAAAGTTATTTTTAACGAATATCCAAACATCATCCAGACGTGGTGATAAAGCATCTGATATGTTTGTGGATCCACACCGGCATCATGTCGACATGATTACTTAAAGGGTTAGTTCACCCAAAATAAAAAAATTCTGTCATTAATTACTCACCCTCATGTCATTCTACACACCCGTAAGACCTTCGTTCATCTTCGGAATACAAATTAAGTTTTTTTTGATAAAATCCGATGGCTCAGTGAGGCCTACATTGCCAGCAAGATCATTAACACTTGCCCAGAAAGCAACTAAAGACATATTTAAAACAGTTCATGTGACTACAGTGGTTCAACCTTAATGTTATGAAGTGACGAGAATACTTTTTGTGCGCCAAATAAACAAAATAGCGATTTTATTCAACAATATCTAGTGATGGGCGATTTCAAAACACTGCTTCATGAAGCTTCGAATCTTTACGAATCTTTTGTTTCGAATCAGTGGTTCACGTGAACTATTGAAATTTCGAAACACTTATGACGTAACGAAGCCTCGCTTACTGAAATCACACGATTTTGGTGCTCTGAACCACTGATTCGAAACAAAATATTCGTAAATATTCAAAGCAGTGTTTTGAAAACGGCCATTACTAGATATTGTTGAAAAGTCATTATTTCGTTTTTCTGGTGTGCAAAAAGTATCCTCGTCGCTTTATAATATTAAGGTTGAACCACTGTAGTCACATGAACTGTTTTAAATATGTCTTTAGTAGCTTTCTGGGCACTGAAAAAAGAAATGATCTTGCTGGCAATGCAGGCCTGACGGAGCCATTTTATCAAAAATATCTTAATTTGTGTTCTGAAAACTAATGAAGGTCTTATGGGCGTGGAATGACATGAGGGTGAGTAATGACAGAATTTTCATTTTTGGGTGAACTAACAAATTACATGACACAAAGTTAGTAATGTAATCTAGATTACTTATTTTAGGTCATGTATTCTGACTACTTTTTGATTACCGTGACCATTTACCGTGACCATTAACTGTGGCATTAGAAAACCATGAACTAAATTTTATCATTATTGACAATTTCATTATTGACAACTTATTAACTCAAAATCTCAGGTGGTGCTTCAAATTATATTGGGTAAAAGAGGTTCAGGTCACAAAAAAGTTGGGAAATTCCTGATGAAATGTGAATTTTTACATTTTAATGTGCTTGCAAGACAAAAGCCTTCCAAAGACACTAATACATGATTAAATGACTCACTGAGTGATCATTTAAATAATAATGAATAATAAGGAGATGTGGGTCTGAGATTTCAGTGATGCGCTCATGACACACAGCTGTTCTGTGTGTGCAATTCAAACCTGAAAGACATTTCTGAATAAGCAGTAGACTTTTTTTTTTTTTTTTTTTTAAAGGAACATTTAAAAGATAAAGAAGTTGAATCAAAGAATAATGAATAAGGTTCTGCCATCGTGAAAATAACATGCAATCAATAGAAAAGTATCTGTAGTCCGATTATGAGTATTTTGAAACGTAATAATCTAATTACAAAGTACTTAATTTTTGGAATCTGATTACATAATCCAGATTACACGTACTCATTTACTACACACTAATATTACACTTAAACATGCTGTAATTTAAGGATAAAATCATCTAACCAAGTTTCAAATAAACATGCTGTGACTATATTTCTGCATTAAATTGTTAAATATGTTGTAATGTACCAACCCATTTTACTTGATAACTAATATACTTAAGTAAAATTTAACTGATCTGCATGGGTTGTATTTAATACCCTTCAGAATATTTTGATATTAAAGTAATGCTCCTTTCATCACATCTAACTGAAGGTATTTTCTTGCCTGGAAAATCCAGCCTCACCACTGTACCAGCGGATGAGTCTGGTCGCCCATTGAATCAATTCGATTTCTAGGGCGGAGCAAATCCGAGCAAACAGGAAGCAGAGTAAACCAATCAGAGAAGGGCGGATATGACGTTAGCAAAGCGACAAGAGAGTCAACAGCCAAAAGTAAATAATTAATGTGTTTTTTGGTAATTTAAAACTGAATTCACGGCTGAATAGAACAAACTCTCGGGTCTACCGTGCGCAATCTTTGTTGATATCGAAGGGACTTTCGCCGCACTAGAGTGACGCTGTTTGCGTCACTGAAATAAACGAATCTGATTGCACGGTACGGTTTGGAGTTGACTGGAATCTTGACGGAGGGCGGACTGACCAGACTGATATATATTGTAGAAGATATATCATTCTGGACTTGCCAGGCAAGGTATTTTAAGTGTTGTACATAGAGATGTATGACCCTTTAAACACACAATTTTAATAAATGCCAGAAAAAAAAGTTTTTTTTTTTTTTATTTGTTTATTGATCAAGCAGCACAGTTACAAACATGTTATGTAATTCTTTTGACACTGTATAAAATGTACCAAAAATGATTTTAGATAAATGCACCTAATCTACAAAAAGCAAGAAAGAACAACAAATGCTCAAAATTGTTACTGACCTTTAAAATTTGTTTTAACATGCCAGTAACCTTGGTCTTTACCAATATTGTAGAAATGAGATAAAATAAACATATGAAAATAACTCCTTAATGGCATTGGAGTAACAAATATTTTTCTTAATATACAATTTTCTTTAAACCATGATCTCAAAAAGCACCTTGACAATTATTCTTATGCTGCTTTGGTGCCCTGAAAAACTTTCTCTATATAAAGAAAAAAAGTTAACATAAAAAAGTGTTAGCAAATGCAGAAATTCTTGCACGCACACACGCACACACGCACACACACACACACACACACACACACACACACAACCCTAATCATTCATCTAAAATTCTGTATGTTGACGCTAGTGTTTCAGTTTCAGAAGCTCTTTCAAAACATTAAGCTTATTTGTAACAAAGATATATTTCTCTCTAGAAAGAAGTTCATTCATTTACCAGATCTGATTCCTGGATTTATTAGTGATTGTGCGAAACAAAATATTAATCACTTAGTGCATTTCTTGTTGCATGAACCCCTACAGCTGAGATTCTGCATTAGCTATCTATATAATGAGCTGGAATAAGTTTTCAATGAAATTTTAAAAGCCATTTTTGGGCCCCTCAATAATCAAAAGGTTATATGAACGAGTGTTTTAAATCAGTTTCTTTGATTTGATAACTATTTGTGTATATGTTGTGCTTGGTTCACTAGTAGTGACCAAAATAGGTCACAAAACAGCAGCCTATTCTTACATTAAACAAATAGCAAGTGAAACTGTAAGGCCACAGCTAGCAAAAAGGCAGAAATGTCAAAGAAGAGTCAAACTTAACGTTGTCATTAGGCAGACAGTTGTGCGAGAGCCATTTCCTTTATCACACTGTAGATCAGTTGACAAAGCAATACTACTACTACAACTCTCTGAACCTCATCATTCTTATCAGTTTGTGGGCAAATAAGAGCAAATCAAAAGATCTTGATAAACTTAACATGAAGAAATTTTTATTTGCGCCCTTTCATGATGCCTGACTCAAAAGTCGCGTATCTGGATTTCTCAAGAATGGGTGAATTCCACACACAAACAAATCCAGGTCATTAAATTCACTCAAAAACATAAATAAAATAACAAGATTATTAAATTATAAAATAAATTATAATCATATATATATATATATATATATATATATATATATATATATATATATATGAAAAATCTCAAAATCTGAAATACTTTCATTTTTAATCAGCAGTAAAGGAAGTACAACATGGAGTATAAATACTTTACTGTGAAAAAATCATATTTAAAAAATAATATACTTAATATTATACAAAATATTGTATTATACCTATAAGAATTGAGGGGAGGCATGCACTTATTTGTTATAAAAATAATGTTGGTGCAAATAATGTTGATGGTTATAAATATGGATTTCATTTCCTCTAAGCAAAATAATAATAATAAATATATATTTCTTTTGAATTTAGCATGAAATATGACATGGACATGATCTTGAGGAGTTTAGAGAGATTCACCCCATTATGCTAGATGAAAACAACTGCCTATGATTTTAAACAAAAGAACCCATCATAAGAGTTTGACTTCAGTATTTGCAAGATATGTTAGAAACACTCATTCAAAAGTGATCAGTATAATCACCATCAGTAACTGCTTTACTAAGTGCAATGTTTAAATTACACCAAAATTGCTACACCAATAAAATTCCTTTTGCTTCACCTCAAACATGGTTACTTGAGGTCTGACTACACTGGAAGACTTTTATGTGCAATACTCAAAGTAATAACGATTTTTGCAGAACATAATGGCAGCAGGTAAACCCAAACGGGGTTTCTGGTTACAAATAATCATTACCCCTGCATAGAAGAACTAAACATCCAAAAGCAATAGCGTCCTCTAATCTTATAATTCAGTTAAGAAAAAAAAAAGTGCTTCATATAGTCCAGCATTAAAATGCTGCATCGATGTTCTTTCAAATCGGTCATGTAAATACTTTGATTCTCAGTAATTGGATATAATCAGCACCGCTGTTCTGCAAAAGCAAAAAGTTTAGGCCTTTTTTTGAAGCCCACGCTCTTAAATGCTGTGACCGAAGCACCTCTGGTTATGGCAAAACAGTCATGTGGAGTAATACTGTGTGTTAGTGGCTCAAACAAGATCTATCATCCACCGTGAAGGTCTTTTTCTACCGTCTTCAAGCTTAAGATGTAACCAACCGCAGCCTCAACTGGACATGTCCTTCCTCTGAGCGTGAAGCATTTCGGTCACGCTCGCAATATCTTCTTCTGGGACCTGAGACAAAAAAAGGTTTAGATTTAGATGACACAAAAACACAGGGATGATCACATCCTATCTGAATATGCAATATTTGTTAGGGATGTCACATGCTGTCAGCTGAACAACACACGCTGGTATGAAGCATTTTTTTAGGAAGGGAGTAAACAGAGATGCTGTATGAGATCATCTCATACTCACATGGATCAGCTCCCACCGATAACGATGCACGTGTTCACACAGACGCATGCATGGAACTACGTATTTCATAAGATGTGTTTAATGAAAAACCCTTACATAATAGCTGCTGTCAATGGTACAGAACACCACAGAACAATGATAATTGTATAGAACAATGCAGTGGTCTCGAAAAAAAGTATTTAAAAAGTATTGTTAACATGACATGCCTTAATGCTTGCGGCAAGATGCTTAAAAAAAAAAAAAAAAACAGTACTACTACTACTACTACTACTACTACTACAATATTAAAATAATTTAATGTAAATTAAATAATAAAATAAATTAATCAGGTTTTATTTATATTATTAGTATAAATAAATACAATTATTATTAATAAGAATAAAACATTTAAAATATAATATAAATAAAATAAATTAATAGTCTCCTTTTCAAGTCACCTTTATTTATATAGTGCTTTTTACAATGCATATTGTGTCAGCAGCTTTACACTGATAATTGGTACATCATTTTGTCTGCACATCAGCTCTTGAAGAAAATGGTGTCAATGCAGGCAGATGCAAAGCACTGTTGAATATCAAATGTCAAGTGTCCCCAACTAAGCAAGCCAAAGGCGACAGCGGCAAGGAACCCAAACTTTAACAAAATAATAATAATAAAATGAATAATTACATGAATAATAATATTTTTATTGATTTATAAAATGGTTAATTCCTGTCCTTGATTCTGATTGGTCAATAGCCGTCACGATAAAACACGACTATGACCGCTTCACCCGACGGTTCTGTGTATCATTACAAAACACCCTTAGCAACGTAAACTGTATGTTTTCAATTTATATTGTTCATTGAAGCTTACTGTTTTATGTAGAAGAGTATTGTGAGAAAGAGATCGAGTGAGCGAGTTTATTACCTGCATTCAGGTTTAGCATTTTCCTTCAGGTCAGTCCTATGTTCATAATAAAAAAATCTGTTTAAATGTCCGATGTATTATCTTGTCCTTTTAACAGTTAAGGGGTTTTCCCGTGACTAACAGCACTGGTCAAAGCATTTGTCAGTTGTGTCTTGTTCCGTGTTCATGACAATTCAGTCTTTTACTGACTGACACACTCATAAAAGACAGTTTTTGCCGCCATCTAATGGCATAATAATGTTGCTGTTCACGGTAAGGGACTATTTTTTCCAGCGGAAGGAAGGCTTTTAGTAAGAGTTTACTTCATGAAAGTTGCATCGTTACATATTTTTTGCCTTTAATATTTGTATTGTGTGGTAGCAGTTTTATAAAAGCAATAAGGTACTTAAGGCTAGTGCTGTATCGTGAATAAGTCACGACTGAAGGGGTTAGTATTAATATCATTATTATTAATAATGATATAAAGCAAATCAATAATTATATATTTACCTACTACTACTACTACTACTACTACTACTACTACTAATACAAGAATTAAAATTAAAACAAAATGATTAAATAATTAAAGGTGCCCTCGATTAAAAAAAAAATTGAATTTATCTTGGCATAGTTAAATAACAAGAGTTCAGTACATGGAAATGACATACAGTGAGTCTCAAACTCCATTGTTTCCTCCTTCTTATATAAATCTCATTTGTTTAAAAGACCTCCGAAGAACAGGTGAATCTCAACATAACACCGACTGTTACGTAACAGTCGGGGTGTACGCCCCCAATATTTGCATATGCCAGCCCACGTTTCCAACATTATAAAAGGCATTACACAAGGGCAGCCAGTATTAACGTCTGGATCTGTGCACAACCAAATCATCAGACTAGGTAAGCAAGCAAGAACAATAGCAAAAAATGGCAGATGGAGCAATAATAACTGACATGATCCATGATAACATGGTATTTTTAGTGATATTTGTAAACTGTCTTTCTAAATGTTTCGTTAGCATGTTGCTAATGTACTGTTAAATGTGGTTAAAGTTACCATCGTTTCTTACTGTATTCACGGAGACAAGAGAGCCGTCGCTATTTTCATTTTTAAACACTTGCAGTCTGTATAATGCATAAACACAACTTCATTCTTTATAAATCTCTCCAACAGTGTAGCATTAGCCGTTAGCCACGGAGCACTATCAAACTCATTCAAAATCAGAAGTAAACAATATAACAGTATACAATACTCACATAATCAGACGCATGCATGCCGCATGCATGACGAACACTTTGTAAAGATCCATTTTGAGGGTTATATTAGCTGTGTAAACTTTGTTAAGGCACTGTTCAAGGCAAGCGCGAGCTCTGTGGGCGTGGACCACGGGATTTAAAGGGGCCGCAGCATAAAATTGGCGCGTTTATAATGATGCCCCAAAATAGGCAGTTAAAAAAATTAATAAAAAAAAATCTATGGGGTATTTTGATCTGAAACGTCACAGACACATTCAGGGGACACCTTAGACTTATATTACATCTTTTAAAAACATAATCTAGGGCACCTTTAAATAAATGAGGGTCATGTCCAGGCAGCATGAGAACGTACTGTATACCAACAGGTATGATCAGCTCCTCATACTACTTCATTTACTATAAGGTCATGTGAACGTACACTTCTGGTGGCAGGGCAAGCTGCACTGGCTTCCACTGATGAATTACATCATCATTAATGTACTCTATATATAGCAATGCTATGTATGGCATGTCCGTGTGTGTGATAAACTTCCTCTTCTCTGACTTAAATGAATCATGAAGGACACTTCTTTTCTAAAGTGTAGGCTTTGTGACAATACATGTTAATGTAAGGCAAAGGTTCCATATGTCAACATTTTCCTTGAAGTACCCCCTGAGATTTTAAAGCTAATATTTAAGTATATTTATTTTAATATTTATTTTGATTGTTTTTATTTTAAAATGAATATAATACACAATTGCGTGAATTGGACCAAAATTTTTTTTAAATTATTGTCACATTTTGCGATTGTGATTAAAACTGCAATATGACATTTCAATATGAAAATCTCATATTGCTACTGCAAAGACATCCAGACACAAAGAACAAAAATATTAACTTTAAGGGGGGGTAAACGCTCGGGTTCACTGTTTACAAGAACCAACACGCATGACAGCTTACAATACAAATGTTTATGTCTTATTCTTTACTTTTTAAATGTTCAAACCTGAGCTTTTAACATGTCAAATCCTCAAGCTTTTGTTTTGGTGGAATACTGGGGAAACACTGTAAAGTTATGTCCATAAAAATATTGGAAATGCAAATGTGAATATAAGTAAAGCGAACAGCACACATTGCATTCACAAATGCACTTTAAACCCACGGTAAATGTTACTTCTCACAAACTCCATCTCTGCAAACACTGTTGCTCTGAAAACAGTATTATAAGCTGCACGCGTGTGAATGAACACAATTCCGCTCTTCACTCCAAAACACTTCTTTAAATTGCAGCCTTTAATCAGATAATTGCGATTTAATAAGCTATAGCGCCATTTCAGTATTATTTTGATAATACTGACTGAATATTGATTACAGTAGTCAGAAGAGGGAAAGAGGTCAAATTTGTCATCAATCCCTCAGCCGTTAGAAACACCTTCACAGCAGCGTTAATTCGTTTTTTTTGTTGTTTTTTAAGGTAATAACGAACAAAATATAGCAATATAAATGTGTGTATTCGATTTTTTAAAAATGAAAATATTAAAAACTTCACTAGATTTGTGATGTTGATAATCACAGTCTGTGAAAAGGGTCCATACAGTTAAAGCTGATGATCTGATGATGAGTAAGAATGACCCCTTAAAAGGTGCCCTAGAATTAAAAATTGAATTTATCTCGGCATAGTTGAATAAGACAGTTTATATCGCTGGCAGAGTATCCGGATCCAAACTCATTACGCAAAACTGATTCTCTGGAATCAGCACCGGATGAACTGTTGCATGTGAAACTGAAAACACACAAAATAACACTTTCAAATGTCAAAAACAATACTACCACTTGGAATACCAACACTTGTTTAATGCACAAGCTGCGTGTCACTGCAAAGCACTGGTAAAATAATGAATTATACAAAGAAGACAGTATTAACATCTGGATCTGTGCGCAGCTGAATCATCAGACTGACATGATCCATGATTACATGATATTTTTAGTGATATTTATAAACTGTCTTTCTAAATGTTTCATTAGCATGTTGCTAATGTACTGTTAAATGTGGTTAAAGTTACCATCGTTTCTTACTGTATTCACGGAGACAAGAGCCGTCGTTATTTTCATTATTAAACACTTGCAGTCTGTATAATTCATAAACACAACTTTATAAACATAAACACTTCTTTATAAATCTCTCCAACAGTGTGTAATGTTAGCTTTAGCCACGGATCACAGCTTCAAATTCATTCAGAATCAATTGTAAACATCCAAATAAATACTATACTCACATAATCCGACGCATGCATGCAGCATGCATGACGAACACTTTGTAAAGATCCATTTTGAGGGTTATATTAGCTGTGTAAACTTTGTTTATGCACTGTTTAAGGCAAGCACGAGCTCCGTGGGCGGGGAGCGTGAGCATTTAAAGGGGCCGCAACCTGAATCGGCGCATTTCTAATTATGCCCCAAAATAGGCAGTTAAAAAAATTTATAAAAAAAAAATCTATGGGGTATTTTGAGCTGAAACTTCACAGACACATTCAGGGGACACCTTAGACTTATATTACATCTTGTAAAAAAAACATTCGATGGCACCTTTAACAATAGGGAACCAGCCAGTTTCTGCTAAAATACTTATGGGTTTCCAGGAAAAGTGGAAAGGAATAGTAAGCATGGACAACCAGATGATCTGATTTCACGTGACATAATGGAAATAAACAGAGGCAGTGTTGCAGAAATCGCCCAATCAGATCAAATTCTGAAATTCTTCTGTTTGCCGATTACTAGGCAACCATTAGTCCTTCCATTGGCCAATGTCACACAAATATCACAAATGATCCAAATATACTAAATATAAAAGCACTAGACCTCCACAGCCTGAATTAAATGGCAATAATCACTAAATAAACCCAAACTGGGTGATCAGGATCTTTTATTAATTTCTATGTATGTTAATAATTCACATATTTTGCATTATATTGACCAGTGGGCACCCTCATCGGTTGACTATTACACAGAGCTGGTTTCACAAACAGGGCTTAGATTAAGCCAGGATTAGGCTTTAGTACAATTAGGACATTTAAATAGCTTTTATAAACGTGCCTTAAAAAAAAACATCCTGAGACAAAAACAATGACACTGACATATTTTAAGATATGTCAGTGCAAGTTGCTTTCCATTAAAACAGCTCAAACAAATCCGGGACTAGGCTTAAGCCTTGTCTGTGTACCTTGGGGAGAGAAAATATAAGACTTACCAGAGCATGATCAAAGCTGAAGGTGCTAATGTAATATGCTGATATATCACTGTCTGCAAGAGGCTGAGAGATCTGAGCAACTATCCCACATTCGTCTGCAAAAGGAGACAGAGAGAGTGAGATAAGAGTCAATAATTGGGATAAATCACACTTTCTCATTTAATCTATTCATTTATCACTCAGCTAAGCAAATTTCACTATTGTCTGGACTAGCGATTCCAGTCTTAATTGTTGCTTGAACCAATGTAGGTTTGTAACAAATTTGCATAATGCCAGCCTATGGTTTTCATTGGCTGCCCGTGAACGTTTACTCTGACCCGCCCTCAAACACTATAGTTGTAGCTGAGACTGGAAGAGTTTGGTTTGTGTTGTTGACACTTGCACTTGCACTTCCAAAGGATGAGGTCTTGCTCTCGAATTGATACGGTAAAACCGACGCCATCGTTACCGTTCGTATCATTGTGCATCAAGCGCTAAGTAAGCTTCCAGAGGTGAAATTCAGATATGGTAAAGGGCGTTTCGTTTCTGCCAGGCCATCTGACCAATCAGAGCAGGGTAGGAGGGGTTTAGAGAGCTAATCCTTATAGAAATGTCTCAGACACTGTGAGAAAAGAGGTGATGCTGCAATGTGTTATGAGAAAATGAGTGTTTTCTGACCTCGGATGCATGTAAACCAGAAGTGCCTAAACTTTTTACAATGAAGACCCATAAATCAAACTTGATCTTGACCCTCTTATCTCCCAATAATAAGACCAACTCTGGCCAGAAGAAGGTATCTCAAAGCTCACCGAAGCCAAGAGGCTGCCCTCCTATTCTCACCATCCTCCAGAGCTCACCAGAGGAGCTGGTGAAGAGAAGATCAGCTGGGAATCTGACAACACACACACACACACACATTTTTATTGGTTTTAAGATTTAAATGTGCAATTAAAAAAACTTTGATATTATCACCCCTTCATGACTCTGTGCGAATTTTACCGTCTCTGTGCTTCTGTGTCCATCACCAAGGAGACGTATCCATCAATCAAAGAGAAGGAGAAGAACTTGATACATTCCATGTCCTGATCAACACTGGCGCCCTCCTTGGGACTGCAGGAGAAAAAAAAATGAATGAAAACAGCACATAAATATTTTGTAGACATCATTTGATTTAGTACTTGTTATCTTTGAATATGCCTGTAAATTTTGTCACTTTTCTATGTCTCCATGTTGCAAATCATTTAATTCCAGTTTAAAAGAGAGGTATGTTACATGGAGCATTGTATTCCGATTAGTCAAATCTGTATAAAATCTGAATAAAAACGCATGGCTACTCTTAATAATAATTAGGAGTTCCCCTTTCTCATTTCCGCCTGCTTATATTAGGCAACTTACAGAATGTAAGTTACATCAGCAGGCCAGTTGTGTGATAAACTGAAATTAGTTCAAGGCGCCTCTTGGTGGCAGTAAATACCAATCAATATCGACCTGCTATCTTTGGTGCCAATCAGAAAAGAAATACAAAATTCAGACCAGTGAAAACAGCATCATCACTGCATGCCTGTGCAGCAGCATGTTTCATACCTGTTTGAGTAAAACAGAACATCTATGAGGGTGGTGGCGATCGCTGGCAGAGTATCCGGATCCAAACTCATTACGCAAAACTGATTCTCTGGAATCAGCACCGGATGAACTGTTGCATGTGAAACTGAAAACACACAAAATAACACTTTCAAATGTCAAAAACAATACTACCACTTGGAATACCAACACTTGTTTAATGCACAAGCTGCGTGTCAATGCAAAGCACTGGTAAAATAATGAATTATACAAAGAAGTATTTATGACATCAGATATTCATTACAATATATAGATGGTCTTTTTACACCAGAGAGGCAGTTTTGAAATCTTAAAGCTCCAGTGTGTTTAAATAGTATGAACTCTTCTTAAAAAGATCAATTTCACAAAGGAAAAAAAATTTTTAAAGGGCAAGATGTGTGAATACACTACCGTTCAAAAGCTTGGGGTCGGTACAATTTTATTTTTTTTAAAGAAATTAATACTTTTATTCATCAAGGACGCCTTAAATTGATCAAAAGTGACAGTAAAGACATTTATGTTACAAAAGATTTCTATAAATGCTGTTCTTTTGAACTTTCTCCTCAAAAAATACTGAAAAAAGCATCGCAGTCTCCATTAAAATATTAAGCAGCACAACCGTTTTCAACATTGATAAAAATAAGAAATGTTTCTTGAGCAGCAAATCAGCATATTGATTTCTGAAGGATCATGTGACACTGAAGACTGCTAAAAATTCAGCTCTTCCATCACAGGAATAAATTACATTTTAAAATATATGCAAATAGAAAACAATTCTTTTTAATTGTACTAATATTACACAATAATACTATTTTTACTGTATTTTTGATCAACTCTAAGCAGTCTTGGTGAGCGTAAGAGAATTCTTTCAAAAACCATACCAACCCCAAACTTTGAACAAAAGTGTATGCCTTTCCTTTATCCGCTCTCACCCTCTCTTCCGTTTCGCTGAAGGCCGTTGCAGGCATCCTGACTGTGGACAGGCACTGACTCTCCCCCTTCTTCTCTGAAAATATTAAACTCCTCCACTAGAGTGTCCACCACCACCGACAGGTCTTTCTCTCGCACCTACAACACAAACATCCCTTTCATTAAGTTAATAACATACGTTTTTATATTAAACCCCTAACTGCATGTTTGTGTACTTCAACATTTTTTTTTTAAATTATTTTTAGCATACATTAGCACTTATTAAAAAAAACGGTAACACTTTATTTTAGTGTCCTTTTAAAACATGTACTACGTAGTTACTATAACAATATCTATAAATTATGCATAATTTCATGAAACTAACCCTAAACCAAAACCTGATCATAACCCTACAGTAAGTGCATGTAGTTAATTAATATTACTCAGTACTTATATCTATAATAAGGACGCCATAAAATAAAGTGTAACCAAAAAACACCAAAAAAACAAAAACATGCAAAATCAAACAGTTATGAAGTTTGTGTATGTAGCACCCTCTGTGGGTGACTATTTGCAGCAATTTTTGGAAAGTTTGGACTGCATTAAGGATATATTAGTTAATTAGTCAATATTTAGCCGCAGTGTAATTGCAAACTTTAATTGGTTGTCAATTTTAATCTATGAAAAAAAATAAAATCACTCATTTTTACAAACAAAATTTCATGCAAATTGGACACACTCACAAAGTCTGTGTTTCAGAAAATGTAAGCTTTTAAAGTTGGAAAACAAGGATTCAGGAAAAAAAAAAAAGAATTCTAATAAAATCTCCAGACATCAAAACAATGCAGGAAGACCACTTTCATTACACATCTACCAACTTTTTCAAAACAAAAAGGGTCATAAAATTGTAAAACATTTACAACAATCAGGTGTGTTTGATGTTAGAGCATGTTTCCTTAATATTTTATTTATTAACACTGTTCTGTGTCTCTGGGTTCAGCCAAATGTCCGCCAGCTCTAATCTTGTCCTGTTGCTTTCTTTGCTTAGTTAATCACAGTACAAAGCTTTTTCTTTCTTTTTTACCAAAAACAAATAATTACATAAAAATATGTCATGTCAGAATTAGCATAAACATAATTTTCACAATTAACATTTTTTGACAAACACGTAATTACAAGTTGGAAAGTTTATGAAATCTCCAACTTCGACTTGAGCGTTGTGACATGTAAAAACAAAGAGTCACTGACACAATATTTCCAGCATTTGGAAAAGTTTAAACTCATCCAATTATTTCAGGGAAAGTTGCTGACAGGCTTAAATAAGAAATATATGTGTCAATATGTTTCCATCCAAAGTTGCGAATTTACGTGCAAAATTGGAATATTGCATAAAACATTTGCGAATAAAGCACAGTCTCCATCCCATGTGAATTGGGAATTGTCACTTCCTGGGATATTGGCACAAAATATCTGTAATAATAATGGAAGTTGCTGAAATTGGGGAAGCCGATGTGGCTTTTTTTCCCTCCATCATGAATGATTTGCGTCTCAGAGTGAGCAGACAAAACGCAGCAGACATTGTCATGTTATCTTGTGTTTGAATGCCTGATGTTTGTGAACGCAATCGTGTGAGACTCTTCTGGATGGTCATTATACCAAATCAATCTGATGACAGACTTTGGCTCAGGCATTTCAGAATGACCAAACCAACATTTGAGATGATGTGCAATGAAACTGATCCACCGGTTAGTCCAGTTATCCAATCACACAAGTCTTTTTTGTAGCACATTGAGAGATTTATTTGGTAAATGTGTTTCCATCGTAGTTTAGGCATGTCTTCTTATCAGATAAAAAAAACTATTATGCACATTTTTAGAATTTATATGCATTTTGCCATTTCCATCCAGTGTTTTTTATGCGAAAATCCATAATTTGCATAAAAATAGGTGGATGGAAACATAGCTAATGATCTCAAAGGCACAACACACTCACTTACCAGAATAAAGTCAGTTTGATAGGTTGAAAGCATGAAGACTGACACATGCTGCTCAGCCAATGGAGCGATGACGGACTTTGCGATCTTGGTGACACCCACGGCCTGTGAGCTGCTGGAGGCGTTGCCATTGGAGACGACATTGAGCGGGAGCCAAGTAGAGCCCTCAACCTGTAAGTGCTCAGACGGCTGTAGCTCTGGAGGAAGAGGATGATGAAGAAGACCATATCAATCAAACATACCAGATTTAAACAACAGGTTTATGTTCATTTCCTTTACAACCCAAACACATTTTACAACATTTGTAGAAAAAAAAAAAAAAAAAACAGCATATTACAGTTTAAAAGTTTGTGGTCAGTAAGTTTTTTTTTTTTTTTTTTTTTGAATAATTTAATATTTTTATTCAGCAAAAAAGCATTAAATTGATTAAAAGTGACAGTAAAGACATTTATAATGTAACAAATTATTATTATTAAATAATGGTTTATGCCCCACACTTCAACATTAATAATAAGAAATTTTAATTAAGCAGCAAATCAGAATATGAAGATTTCTGAAGGATCATGTGACTGAAGACGGGAGTAATGATGCTGAAAATTCAGCTTTGACATCACAGGAATAAATTAAATTTTAAAATATATTCATATAGAAAACAGTTGTTTTAAATGGTTATAATATTTCAAAATATTACTTTTGATCAAATAAATGCAGTCTTGGTGAACATAAGAGACATCTTTCCAAAACACAAATATAATATAATATAATATAATATAATATAATATAATATAATATAATATAATATAATATAATATAATATAATTTTTATATTTATATAGCACTCACATTTTCTTCAGATAATGTATAAAATATAGTTGCATTACCCTATGCATTGAAACTAGTCTAATGAAATTACATTGACAGACTAAACCACAGAGCACAACAGGAAGTTATCTCTTAAATGTTGATTCTGTTAACACTCTGGAGCCTGTACTTATTTACAGAATTCTAGCAGGAAGCTGCAAATGTCTTTGTGGGCGGGCATGTCACTTTGAGAGTGTAAGAGTTCAGAAATTAACAGGGTCATTCTATAACCCATTAACATCTTGCACAGAATTATACGTTTTGGACATGCACAGCTCTCAAAATGACAGAAAACATCTCATTCTCATATCAGAACACCTGCAAACAAACACTGCCTCTGAAAACTTTGTTCCTACATAGTTGTTTTTGCCTTCCTGCAGATTATGAGAAGAGGAAAAGGTTTTTTGCTCTAGAGTCGCAGGGGTTTGTCAGCATTGAGGAAACAGCTGTTTGGAGCAGAGGCAGAGGACAGGGTTACGATAACAGCCAAGAACTCGATGTACTGTTCCACCTGTCCACTGATCAATGCTCCAGAGTCAATAGAGCTCAATTGAGGGCTTAGGGGTCTTTTCAGCATTCAACAATAATAAGGATATTTTTCTGCTGGTCTGATTTGGCCAGTAGTTCAGATTTGCATTTGCCCTGCAAATAATTTCACAAACAAAGAAAAGGTTAAAATAAACATTTTAATTTGAAAGAAATTAATGCTTTTAATGTGTCCTTGCTGAATAAATTGATCAAAAGTGACAGCAAATATATTTATATTTTAGTTACAAAAGATTTTCACAAAAATATTAAGCATAACCCGTTTCAGCGGAGCACCAAATCAGCATATTAGAATGATTTTTGAAAATAATTATGTGACACTAAAGACTGCAGCAATGCCACCATAGGAATGAATTGCATTTACAATATATTAAAGAAAATTATTTAATAAAACATATAATTACTACAAATTGCACTTAAATATAATTACTAACATTTAGTAGGCCTATTTTTGATTAAATAAATATAACTTTAGTGAGCATAAGAGATTTCATGCAAAGACATTATATACTGATATATATATATATATATATTATATATATATACATACAGTACAGTCCAAAAGTTTGGAACCACTAAGATTTTTAATGTTTTTAAAAGAAGTTTCGTCTGCTCACCAAGGCTACATTTATTTAATTAAAAATACAGTAAAAAACAGTAATATTGTGAAATATTATTACAATTTAAAATAACTGTTTTCTATTTGAATATATTTCACAAAGTAATTTATTCCTGTGATGCAAAGCTGAATTTTCAGCATCATTACTCCAGTCTTCAGTGTCACATGATCCTTCAGAAATCATTCTAATATGCTGATCTGCTGCTCAAGAAACATTTAATGTGTACAATTGTACAAAATATTTGTGTACAATATTTTTTTTCAGGATTATTTGATGAATAGAAAGTTCAAAAGAACAGTGTTTATCTGAAATCTAATCTTTTGTAACATTATAAATGTCTTTACTGCCACTTTTGATTGATTTAATGCATCCTTGCTGAATAAAAGTATTCATTTCTTTAATTTCTTTTCAAAAAAATAAAAATAAAAATTCTTACTGACCCCAAACTTTTGAACGGTAGTGTATAATGCTACAGAAGCTTTGTATTTCAGATAAATGCTGTTCTTTTGAACTTTCTATTCATCAAGGAATCCTGAAAAAAAAAGTACACAACTGTTTTCAACATTGAAAATAATCATAAATGTTTATTGAGCAGCAAATCAGCATATTAGAATGATTTCTGAAGGATCATGTGACACTGAAGACTGGAGTAACGATGCTGAAAATTCAGCTTTGCATCACAGGAATAAATTACTTTGTCAAATATATTTAAATAGTACACAGTTATTTTAAATTGTAATAATATTTCACAATATTACTGTTTTTTTTACTGTATTTTTAATTAAATAAATGTAGCCTTGGTGAGCAGACGAAACTTCTTTTAAAAACATTAAAAATCTTAGTGGTTCCAAACTTTTGGACTGTACTGTATGTGTATATATATATATATATATATATATATATATATTTATTAGACACACACACAGTAAATATAGTATTAGCAACACAAAAATAGCAGAAAAAAATGTTTTCTAATGACTGATTCATTGGTGCTACTGCTAATACAGTAGATTTTGATCTTAAAAGTCGAGAACTAATATTTTTGTTATGTTTTATAATGAACAATGAATGAATAAATAATAAATGTTCAAATACAAACAGCATAATTTTCAATAATTAAAGGATTAATTCACTTTCAAATGAAAATTACCCCAAGCTTTACTCACCCTCAAGCCATCCTAAGTATTCTTTCTGATGAACATAATCGAAGAAATATTAATAAATATCCTGACCCAACCGAGCTTTATAATGGCAGTGAATGGGACCCACGAGTATGAGCTGAAGAAAAAGCTTCCATCCACATCCATCATAAACAAGTACTCCACACGGCTCCGGAGGGTTAAAATAAAGGCCTTCTGAAGTGAAGTGATGCGTTTGTATAAAAAAAATATATATATATCCATATTTAAACAAGTTATGATGTGTAATATCTAGCTTCCACCAGAACGCCTTCCGTATTCAAATTACGGAAAAACGGAACTGGCGCCACGTTAGTTCCGTAAGTTGAATAGGGAAGGTGTAGGACATCTTAAGTGTAAGCTTTTTGAAGAATACGGTCTGGCAGAAGCAAAAGTGTTTATAAAGCATATACATTTTTATCTTTTTTTTTTAGAAAATTACCCTTATTCCTTGTCTGGTATCATTTAAAGCCCTTTGAAGCTGCACTGAAATATATGGAGAATACTATAATGAGAATAATCCTGGAATGTTTTCATCAAAAACCTTAATTTCTTTTCGACTGAAGAAAGAAAGACATGAACATCTTGGATGACATGGGGGTGATTTGAATTTGAAAGTGAATTAATCCTTTAACCTTTTTTTGTACCAAGTAAAATCACGGAAAGCGTTATTCTGTCCACATTGTTGAAGAATGTCAAAAATCCATTTCCATATTCTTCACATTTCAATGTGGAATGAAACGACTGATTTCGACTTGCATTATTTAGTTCAAAGAATAAATTAAGTATTTAGATACTGAATACGGTAGGGTGATACAGGTTGGTAAATCACATTTATCCAATCATGGCTGTTCACACTGCATATATGCAATGCAAATAAGAACGTTAACCAAGGGTTTAGAAATGTACAGTGTGAAATGTCAGATTATGAATCCCCAGGATTAAATGTGACAACAAACACAGAATTTTCAGTATATTCCGTGGCAATGTGTGTCATCATCAGCTGAACACAACACAAGAGCCTTAAAAGAGCAGTGTGTGTGTGTGTGTGTGTGTGTGTGTGTGTGTGTGTGTGTGTGTGTGTGTGTGTGTGTGTGTGTACCTTTAAATCCCTCCTCGTCGAGGACAACGGTGTAATTTTCTGGAGTTTCTGTGAGGCTGAAATATTTGCATCTGAGAGAGAAAGAGATAAAGCACAGGAGAGAGAGAAAACAAATAAAGGGAGAGAGAAAGAAACAAACCAAACAGACAGATCAGACATTGCATAATAGACAAAAACAATGGCAGATTGTTGTAAAGAGTACTCCAGCAGGGAGGTGTGGGATGGAGAGAGAAACTACATCAGACCCCTTTGCAGAAAAAGTGAACGCTGTTTTTTTTTACTTGACGTTGGAGCCAATATCTGAAATCCATTCATATGGTTCTGAATTTAGATTGATGCTGAATTGGTTTGTGATAAATATGAGGTGCTGAAAGTGCATGTTAAGAAGAGAACTCAAGATTGAGTGTGTGTTTGTGTGAATTGCTTTCTTCATGATGGGGTTTGACCCAAATACTTTAGGGGCCGGTCCAGGAGCCCAGAACAACATGCTCCACTTCATTCAGTCGGATCTATTGTCTAAGAGCCACAGATCTGACAAGCAGCTGGGAGTCATGGGGGAGAAAAAAAACAAACAAAAAAAAACTGTTGAGCTGTTGATTAGTGCAAACGAAATCTAGACTGGTTCATGAATTTCAACCAAAGATGAAATACAGTAATACTGTTAAGTTATGTACAGCAGCAGTCATGTAGTCTAATTATGTTAATTTATTGAGTTAAAAATAAAATATACACTACCTTTTAGAAGTTTTGGGGTGTGTAGGAATTTTTTTTTTTTTTTGAACAAAT
This sequence comes from Megalobrama amblycephala, assembly GCF_018812025.1. Lineage (NCBI taxonomy): Eukaryota > Metazoa > Chordata > Actinopteri > Cypriniformes > Xenocyprididae > Megalobrama > Megalobrama amblycephala. The sequence continues at coordinate 30,896,523 of NC_063047.1, forward strand.
CAAATACTCACCGAGGATGCATTTATACACTAAAAACAGTAATATTGTGAAATATTATTACAATTTAAAATAACTTTTTTAATTTAATACATTCTAATGTTGAATTTTCAGCCGCAATCTTCAAGGTCACATGATCCTTCATCCTATCATTCTAATATGCTGATTTGCTGCTCATGAAACATTTATCATTATTATTATCAATGTAGAAAACAGACGTGCTGCTTAATATTTGTAGAAAACATGATACATTTTTTCAGGATTCTATCATGAACAAAGTTCAAAAACATTTATTTGAAATAGAAATCTTTTGTAACCTTATAATATAAATGCCTTTACTGTAATTTTTAATCTATTTAATGCACACTTGCTGAATAAAAGTATTCATTTTTTCTAAAAATAAATAAATAAAATTTGAACGGTATACAATATACATTTACACTCAAAAAAGGTAAACAAAAAGATCAAATAGTTAGGCTAATGAACAATATTATAATTGTTATTATATTATAATTTTATCATACTACTTTTGCCGCCTCTGACTTTTTTATTCTAGGAAAACAAAAGGAGAAATTTAGTCCTGGATTTTTTTTTCCCCGATGCAATGACTGAAAGTGCATGCAAACATTAGTTTTGTGAAGCAAATTTTATTTTTTGCAATAAACCACTAAAAAACACGATATGAATACTGAATACTCAGTATTCAGTTCTTGCAGTAGTCCGCTAACATGGTGCACAGCACTGTTCAACTTTCAAATGAACTACTGCAGTTAAGGAAGACTGAAACCCTATCAGACCACCAGTGCACCAGCCCTTATTTGAATGAAGAGCTGTGATACTGTACTGACACCGACCCACAGGCCTTCAGTCATCCAGCAGCCCAGAGCAGCTGATTCCTGCGCTGTCTGCAACTCAGCAGAATAAAATCCGGACCCCAATGACTAGGCACATCAAACCAAGGGCCAACCAGAAGGGAAATAATACATCCACACCCTCAGGGCTAACTCAGCACAGCAGTATTGTGTCAGCTAGTCTCACACTTCCTAACAACATCTAGAGCTCCCAGGGTTCAACTTCCTGCAAGCGCTCTTAAAGCCTTCTGGAAAAAAAAAAAAAAATGTAGGAGTGGTGTTAAACCAACATCCTCCAGAAACGGTGAGAAAAGAGAGAGAACTATGTTTGCTATATTAGTGCACTCTATTCCAAGTCGTCTCGTCAGAAAATAGATTTAAAGGGGACCTATTATGCCCCTTTTCCCAAGATGTAATAAAAGTCTCTGGTGTTCCTGGAATGTGTCTCTAAAGTTTCAGCTCAAAATACCCCACAGATCATTTATTATAGCTTGTCAAATTTACACCTATTTGGGTGTGAGCAAAAACATGTTTTTTTTGCGTTTCCCGGCTCCCTTTAAATGCAAATGAGCTGCTGCTCCTGGCACGCTTCCAGAAGAGGGCGGAGCTTTAACAGCTCATGCTTCGGTTGCTCAACAACAACAAAGCTGGAGAATCTCATGCAGCCAAAATGACGTTTGTCAGTAACGGTGTTCAGTCGACACTGATGGAGAGACTCAGGAAGAAGTTACAACTTTTAGAATGAAACTGGACATTTCTGAATGGTTAGTGGATAAATTTATGTAGTTGCTGTGGAGTTGATTCAACTAATGACTAGCATGTGCCGTCATGAAAATTGACCCTCGTTTGTGAAGCAGTCCGGCGTAAAATGACGGCACTCTACTACAACGACTCTTCCTCTTCTCTAAAGCAGCCCAACATGGCCTAAATAGTGTTCTGTGCTCGTCAGTGCAGCCAATGACAGAACAGTTAGCATGTTTTGCTTGAACTTTTGCCATGGCGTTAGAACTGGTACACCGCTATCACCCACGAAAACAAAATGGCTGCACTGTGGGTGGAAACATGCAGATTAAGGGGTGGTAATATTATAATAAGATCTCCTTCCTACAATCTGAGTGGCTCATTTTTTCACATGCTTGCAGAGAAAGGCTTACCAAAACAAAGTTACCGGGTTGTCCTTTTTCACATTTTCTGGGTTGGTAGATGCACTGGGGACCCAATTATAGCACTTAAACATGGAAAAAGTCAGATTTTCATGATATGCCCCCTTTAAGTCTTATTTACTGATAAATCTTTACATGTACCCTAGCTCTCCTTGGCAAAATAACAATGGGTATCATTCACTAATAATTATCTGAATTATCTGTATGCGTGTAATTTTATGAATAACATATAGTATATAGAGCTATACAATTTGCAACTGCAAATTTTGTCTTTCAGACAAAAATTGCAATTTATAATTTGATCCATTGATAGACGCATGCTTTCAAACACTCCATGTGTATCTGTGTGAGCGCTCAGTGAAGAGCAAAGATGTCCATTTACAACATGTTTTTTAAGCATTGATCACTGTAGCCAATACCAGACATATCTGTTGAGCACATGAACACAATGGCCAATCAGAAGTGTTTAAGAATTCACTCAACAGTGCTCAAAACGCCAGGTGGAAATGCTGGTGTCGTCACATTTTTAAAATTTCAGTACCGACAGTACCAGTAGGGCTACACAATTTGGCCAACATTTTGTGATTATATATCAATATGGCTATAATAATATAATTATTTATTAATATTTTTACTACTACTACTACTACTACTACTACTACTAGATTAAAATATAAAAAAAAAAACTCAAAAACAAATAAATATTACTAATGTAATATTTCATTGTAAAAAAAAAAAATTGTGAATCGAAGAAAAACTGTAAAATTACAATACTAATTTATTGACATTAAACCATCAAACGTTTATTTTGATGGAAAGTTGCTGGGAGCCCTTAAAGCTTCTCTTTTGTTGAAAAGTGCTTCTCATTACTAGTTTGGGAAGATGGTTGGCGCATGTTGCATTCTCAAATGCATGTTAAAACGACCCAAAATTTAGAGCAGATGGAGAGATGACGTTTCTGCATCTGTTTATTTACTACTGCTTTGAAACGCTGCAAACACCGACGGATAATGATCTGCTCATGTGTAAGAACACATAACTCTGAGGCATAAATTTAATTAAATCAGAGCCCTTGCAATTTGGTAATTGCACTAAGCCATATCACAATTTCATTTTATTTCATTTAATCATGTACAGCCGTGGCCAAAATCGTCAATGACATAAATTTTGTGTTTTGCAAAGTTTGCTGCTTCAGTATTTGTAGATTGTTTTTTCACTTATTTCTATGGTATACTGGAAAACAATGATATGCATTTTGCAAGTTTTAAAGGTTTTTATTGGCAAAAACATTCAGTTCAATATTTACAGTGTTGACCCTTTGTATTTATAACCTCAGTAATTTGCTCAGACATCCTGGATATCAGCTTCTAGGCCAAATCCCGACTGATGGAGTTCCATTCGTGCCTTATTAGTTGATCTCAATTTGTGGACTTCTGCTTGTTCACTGGCCTTTTGAGGATTTACCACAGGCTTTCAATGGGATTAAGATTCGGGGAGTTGCCTGGCCACGGATCTAAAATTTCAAAGTAATGTTCTCCAAGCCACTCTTGTCTTTTGACCTGGCGCTCCATCATGCTGGAAAATGCACAGATCATCACCAAATTGCTCCTGGATTGTTGGGAGAAGTTGCTCTGCAGGACATTTTGATGCCATTCTTTATTCATGGCAGTGTTTTTGGGCAGAATTGTGAGAGAGCCACTCCAACCCCGCACATGGATGGTCTCAGGATGCTTCACTGTTGGCATGACACAGGACTCACCTTTTCTTGTTGGAAGGGGGCTTCATAAGAAAAAAAAAAACTTTGCACCAGTCTTCTGCTGTCCAATCCTTGTACTTCTGGCAGAATTTCAGTCTGATGTTTTTGCTGGAGAGAAGTGGTTTTTTTTGCTGTCCTCCTTGACACCAGGCCGTTGTCCAATAGTCTTGACCTCACTGTGCTACAGATGCACTCGAAACCACCTGCTGCTAATACTGAGCAGCTCTGCGCTGGTTGTGACATGATTCTGCAGCGGACTCCGCAGGAGGAGATAGTCCTGGCGCTTTCTGGACACTCTGGGATGTCCTGAAGCCTTCTTCACTGAAGTTGAACCTCTCTCATTGAAGTTCTTGATGATCCAGTAAATGGTTATTTCCGGTGCAATACTCTTTGCAGCAAATTCCTTGCTAGTGAGGAGGCCATTTTGATGCAAAGCGATAATGGCTGAATGCCTTTCTTTGGAGGGAACCATTGCTAACACAAGAATACAACAGTTTGAAGCACTTCTTCCCTCCTTTTATTGCAATCAGTCTGCTCTTATAATCCAATGATATAATTAATCTGGTGTAACTTCACAACCAACAAGGTGCATGGAATGATAAATATGTAATATAGGAAAGAAAACCAGCAGCACTTGTGGCACGATAATTTTGAAATTATCAAAAAATTATTTTTGATAATTTCAAATTATCAAAAATATAAACCAAAAAACTGTGAAGCTGGAGCTAAGTATGAACTTTATTTTGCCAACGCGTTTCGGCACACAAACCTTCATACTTAGCTCCAGCTTCACAGTTTTTTGGTTTATATTTTTGATAATTTGAAATTTGGGTTTTTGTGATAATTAGCCAAAAAGAATTTACTTTAAGTATTTTGCAATTATTTAAAATGCATCTTATCACTCTGTCCAATAATCTAGAAACAATGTGAATCAACACAACTGAAGCAGCAAACTTTGAGAAACACAAAATTTATGTCACTGCCAATACTCGTGGCCATGACTATATTCTAAATGTTTATACATCCGTGTATAATATTTCAGCTTATCATATTTATATGGTTAATTTTTACATACACGTGGTTTCGGTTGTTCCTACATTTTTTCATAAACTTAGAATACATTTTTGTAATAAAGTTATTGATAAATCAATTTGTTTGGGGGAAAAAAAAAAACGTTTGAAGATAGATTTCACTTACTGTGCTCAAAGCTGCACAACACATGTGGAGAAAATAACATTAACAGATGAGATCTTGTGCTTACGTGAGCACTCCTGACCTTTAAAAGCATAGTTCACCCAAAAATGAAACTTGTCACCACCACCTTCCACATTTCACCTGTCACATTTGGTTGCAATACACATCAAGAACCAATGCTGCTTGGTGTCAGTAGCTTTGTTTCCATCCAGCTTTTTTATGTGCATTTTGGGATAGTGCATCAAAAAAAAAAAAAAAAAATGCTGGATGGAAGTGCCAAGATGCATGTAAATTTGTGAAAAACAACATGCATTTTAGTCTGTTAGCACTAAAAACCATGGAATGGTTTCAGAAAAAATTAATATAGAGCATGAGGTCTCATGCTGTAAACTCATATTTGATTTGACTCATTTGACTCATAACATTCAAATGTTTATATTTGGAACAATATGACGTTGAGTAAATGGTGACAATTTTTGGGTGAACTATCCCTTTTATTTGTGTATTTTAAGATTAAAGAAAGAAAAACATTTAGGCCTGGTTTCACAGACAGGGCTTAGATTAAGCCAGGATTAAACCTCAGTTCAATTAGGATATTTAAGTAGCTTTTATAAACGTTCACAAGAAAAAAAAGATTACTGGTGTGCATCTTGAGACAAAACAATGGCTCTGACATATTTTAAGATGTGTCAGTGCAAGTTGCTTTCAGTTAATAAGCTCAAACATGCATTTTTGTCTGGGACTAGCTTAAGCCTTGTCTGTGAAACGGGGGGTTAAAGATTTGGATTTAGGAAGTGATATGCTCAACTCTGGAATATTATCTGTAGCATTCAAGGTTCTGGAAAGTTCAACAAGATATGGCTGAACGAACCAGAAAAGGCATATTGAATACACAAACAAATCTTTTTTCTAAGCTCTGTGGGAATCCAATCCTGAAAGGCCTTTCGCCATCTCGCAGACATGAGAAAAACAGCCAATTCAATGGCATTAAGCAGATACTAAAGTCACACGATGCCCCACAAAATACTTAAATCAGCTGCATTTTACAACCCAGAACTTTTTATTGCATATTTGAGTATATGTACTAGCATTAGATGGATGAAATAAGAGTGAGGGACAAAAGCACGCAAGCTGCACAGATTCACATAGAAAAACAGTAATGCAGTAATGCAATCAGAACGGATCCTATTTACCGGTCTTACTGGGAATAATTCATTAGTGAATGTTATTCCAAACACACACACACACACACACACAAAATACACACAACTTTACTTTTCCACGAATGTCACTTTGGCCATGTGGTTTATGTAGTAAGATTATCAACCCAATCCCTAACTTTTATTCAAGTGTAAAATAAAGAGAGAACTGAACACATTAATGCAGAAAAAAAGTAATGTTTTAATATTGCAGTAAAAATTATGTTTTAATTGTGCAATATTTATTCCACACTCTACACTGGAAATGCGTTGCGTATTAAAGGCGCCCTAGAACCAGTTTTCACAAGATGTAATATAAGTCTAAGGTGTCCCCTGAATGTGTCTGTGAAGTTTCAGCTCAAAATACCCCATAGATTTTTTTTAATTAATTTTTTTAACTGCCTATTTTGAGGCATCATTAACTATGCACCGATTCAGGCTGCGGCCCCTTTAAATCGTGCACTCCCTGCCCCCCCGAGCTCTCGACTATAATACAGTGCATTTACAAAGTTCACACAGCTAATATAACCCTCAAATGGATCTTTACAAAGTGTTCGTCATGCATGCTGCATGCATGCGTCGGATCATGTGAGTATAGTATTTATTTGGATGTTTACATTTGATTCTGAATGAGTTTGATAGTGCTCCATGGCTAACGGGCTAATGCTACACACTGTTGTAGAGATTTATAAAGAATGAAGTTGTGTTTGTGCATTATACAGACTGCAAGTGTTTAAAAATGAAAATAGCGACGGCTCTCGTCTCCGTGAATACAGTAAGAAACGATGGTAACTTTAACCACATTTAACAGTACATTAGCAACATGCTTACGAAACATTTATAAAGACAACTTACAAATATCACAAAAAAAATCATGTAATCATGGATCATGTCAGTTATTATCGCTCCATCCGCCATTTTTCACTATTGTTCTTGCTTGCTTACCTAGTCTGATGATTCAGCTGTGCACAGATCCAGACGTTAATACTGGCTGCCCTTGTCTAATGCCTTGAACATGGGCTGGCATATGCAAATATTGAGGGCGTACATATTAACGATCCCGACTGTTACGTAACAGTCGGTGTTATGTTGAGATTCGCCTGTTTTCCGGAGGTCTTTTAAACAAATGAGATTTACATAAGAAGGAGGAAGCAATGGAGTTTGAAACTCAATGTATGTCTTTTCCATGTACTGAACTCTATTCAACTAGAGTTATTCAACTATGCCAAGGTAAATTCAATTTTTGATTCTAGGGCACCTTTAACTGTTTATTCAGCCATATAATTTTAAATATGTGATGTTATAGTGTTGTGTTATATATATATATATATATATATATACACATACACATACACACACACAATTTAATGTCTGCAAATGAGACAGAAAATTACTTAAAATATTTTCACATAACATTTACCAAAAATGCAAAAGCAGCACTTTTTGTCCCCACTGTATACATCTATGAATTTAAAAGTTTTTATTTTTTCCCAAGTTAATTTACTTAATGGATGCATGTCAAAACCTACATGCCCAAATAAGTTGTCTATCCAGTTAGCCAGCTCACTAGTTTGAGATACAGCCATTATTTCAAGCCATTTACATGTCTGAGCACAAGAAATTGCGCACTTTATGGAAACAGCTTCCTTTTAGCCATTTAAGTGTGTAACTGTAAGCTTACAAAGGCCTCAAGTACAGCATGTGCATGATTTGACAATATTTGGTTATTTATCATTTCTCCAAACTAACCAAAACAGAGTGAGGCTCTTAAGTTGCAGTTGGAAACACTGTAAACAGGCAAGCTATGTTCTTGAATTGGTGTCTAAACAAGATATATTGCACCATCAAACGCGTAAAAACATGTTTGCAAACTCATACAGGCGTTGGCTGTTCTTACCTCGTCCTGTTTCTTAAAAATATCAGTTTGATCAGGGGATGGGTGTAATGTTCCAGACCAGATTTGCTGATACAAGTGACCCTCAGTTTGTGGTCCAAGATGTGCAGGTCCATCGTTTACTGGTCCACCAGAAAGACGCCGTTGAATATGTATTCTATACAGTGCAGGTGGGCGCGTTTAATAACGCAACGCGAGATCCGCCTATGTGATGGTACAAGCCCCTGCGCTCGCAAAACGCTTCATCCTCGTGCACTGGGCACGCTGGTGGCTGGCTGGTGGGAGTGACACGTTCGATGTAATTCGATTCGAGAAATTATTGGAATGTGGATCTAAAAAAATTGTTTACAATGGAATATACAGTGGGCTTCCTCCAGGGGGCGTTTGGAGCCTCAGAAAGCTCATTCGAATTTACAAAGCTGCTTATTTGTCTTATTGGAGATAAGGATTTTCAAGGATTGTCACCTGGCAAATGAATAGATATATACCCTAGCAATCTGTGTAAAATGTTTTTTTTTTAAAACTCCATATCAAGTCATCACACGTGATTGTGATAGCACAAGTGATTGGTCGATCCTGTCCCGCGCTGAGAAAAGAAACAGCTATCAAGTGACAACGCCGTCTAATAGTTCGCTTCAGCAAACATTCCAAGCAGTAATTTACACCTAAAAATGACATGGAGAAACTGAGAAAAACGTTTATTTTAAAACAGGAAAATTATTATTTTGAGCCATCGAATCTTAAAACACCGCTTCGCGAAGCCCCGCCCTTCATGAGACCTCGTTTCACGCTTATTGTCATTCTATCAGTTCATTTTATTCTACTTGTGTGGTTCGGCTGCAGTTGTGTCCGTTGTGTCACACACCCCCTTCTTCTTAAAGGGACAGCAGCATCTAAGATGGACAAATTTCACAAAAATGAATGAGGGGCATGAACTGTTAATATGTTCAGTTCATATCTTAAATATAAAATCTCTAAAATGTTACATTTGTAATTAAATTATTGTATTTATTTAAAGGAACACTCCACTTTTTTTGAAAATAGGCTTATTTTCCAACTCCCCTAGAGTTAAACAGTCGAGTTTTACCGTTTTCGAATCCATTCAGCCCATCTCCGGGTCTGGCGGTACCACTTTTAGCATAGCTTAGCATAGTTCATTGAATCTGATTAGACCGATAGCATCTCGCTCAAAAATGACCAAAGAGTTTCAATATTTTTCCTATTTAAAACTTGACTCTTCTGTAGTTACATTGTGTACTAAGACCGATGGAAAATGAAAAGTTGCGATTTTCCAGGCCGATATGGCTAGGAACTATACTCTCATTCCGGCGTAATAATCAAGGAACTTTACTGCCGTGCCATGGGTGCAGCAGGTGCAATGATATTTTTCATTTTCCGTCGGTCTTAGTACACGATGTAACTACCGAAGAGTCAAGTTTTAAATAGGAAAAATATCAAAACTCTTTGGTCATATTTGAGCGAGATGCTAACGGTCTAATCAGATTCAATGAACTATGCTAAGCTATGCTAAAAGTGGTACCGCCAGACCCGGCGATCGGCTGAATGGATTCGAAAATGGTAAAACTCAACTGTTTACCAAAATGAGCCTATTTTCAAAAAAAGTGGAGTGTTCCTTTAAAATAAGGACTTAATAATATACAATACTCCATATCATGCTCTTATGAAATATAATTAGCATCAAATTAAACAATTGTGAATAATTGTTTCATAGGCAATTCCAAACTCCAAAACCTGGGATTACTAGGCTATTGCTTTCATTTAAACCTACAAATACTATAGTTTTACAGAAAATTACCATGGTAATACTATAAAAGCATTATAAAATCATCATAAATAAACACAAGATTTCCTTCAGTGTAAGAAGAGACTAAAAGTCAGCAGAAATGTAATCATTTATTATTATACACATAAAAATGGAGTTCTCAATATCTGTGCGCAAATTAAGGACAACAAAATAAAGTATTCTGATAAATGCATTCAATTTAACAAATACGTCTTAATTGCCGATGTAAAGCTATGTAGACAGGCGGCAACAGCATTTCAGATGAAAGTTTCATCAAGCACCCTAACACACCAAACAGGCCAAATGATGCACCAGAAAAGAAAACAATGAGACCAAAAACAAGACTAGAATTTTTAAATTTTATATATATATTTATCAGATTACTGTTTTAATTTCCAACAGTCTCATACAAAGGCACTGAGGTTTGTCATTGTAGTTCTCAGAATGGCTTGAACACTGGCATTTTGCTCTGCCTTCTTGCAAAGTTTAGGTCCCGCTCTACTCTAACACAACTGTCTTCTTCAAGAGGACCTGAAGACCTTTATCGTCTGGTTCAGATGTGTTTGAGTCAAGTCAGAACAAAACTCTTCATGAAATTCGATTTCCAGATGGATTGTCTATAGGTGAAACACTGTTGATTTTACTGCAGAGGGGAATGTTCCATTGGAATCATAATTCTCGATTCCATCTTTTGGATAAGAGGCACTGTAAAAACAGACATAAGTCAAGGTACTGATCAAAAGCTTTTGCCTTATATGTGATGTACTGTGTGTGAACAGTTCTACTTAAATTCACCAGATGGCGCTGTTTACAAAGAAAACACTTTGATTACGGTTGGAATAGCTTACTATTTCTGCAGAACACTATAGCATACTGTGTGCATTATGGATTATGCAAATTTCCATATGCTTGGAATACCCAGAAAGAGTATTCACTCACCAAGGCTGCATTTATCTGATCGTAAAATACAGTAAAAACAGTAATATTGTGAAATATTATAATTTAACATAACTGTTTTCTATTTTAATCTATTTTAAATTGTAATTTATTAGTGTGATCAAAGCTGAATTTTCAGCATCATTACTCCAGTCTTCAGTGTCACATGATCCTTCAGAAATCATTCTTTGGTTTCTTTTGCAGTGTCTTGCGCATGACACAGTTAAACTTTTAAAAAACGCGTCTCTAGACCTTTTTCATTCCACTGACCTGCGTCAACAAAAAAGTGAGCAGTAGTGTATATGCATAATGAAAAGTGCTATACAAATAAACATGACTTGGCGTACTATTTCACATACAATATATAATAGGCATTATGGAATATTGTTTCCACCATGAAATAAAAAAAAATGAATAAATAAAAAAGCTTGCAATTCTGACTTTATTCCTCTCATTTGTGAGTTTATATCTCCCAATTCTGACATAACACACAATTACGGCTTTATGTAACGCAATTCTGAGAAAAAAAAGTCAGAATTGTGAGATGTAAACTGCAATTGGGAGAAAAAATTCAGAATTGTGAGATAAAATTATGTTTGAAATGTTTTTATTCCGTGGCGGAAACAAGCTTCCATATTATATATAGACGTTAGACGCCATATTGAATTTAAAGCTGCTGTCCCACTAGACGCGCAAAATTTCTATGGGCACTGCAACAGTCAGGATATGACTTTACACTCTACAGCATCTTTTTTATAAACATAAATTCAACATATAACAAATAACAATAGATAAAAAAGTCCTCCACTCCACTTTACTGCAAAAATTTGCATTCTTTTAATTCAGCTAAGAGGTCAAGCCTTGGATTATCAATATTCTATTGGCAGCACGTCTTCACGTGATATGAATTTGCAGATCATCCACCAAACTTGAACTTTAGAACGTGCCGAATTGAGAAACATCTTCACATGAGCTTGCATGGAAGTGAATGGAAGTAAATGGACTGAAAAGTGTAGTGACCGCCCCTTAACATGGATGAAAACGAGGCATTGAGGGATAGACCTACAGTCTTTACAATGGCACGCACTGCATAAAGGTCATGTAATTTCCTCAACTCACAGCTTTTAAAACTCTTTCATGGCATTTTTGTCTGCTCTGAGATGTCAGAAAGACGTTTCATCAGCTGAACAATTGGTATGTTGTTAAACAACAGTACAATCCTTTGCACTTCTATCGCTCACAGACTCCTTTTCATTACCAATAAAAATTAAATATGGCGCTACCCTGACTAAGGTCTATTATGCAGTATGCAATAATCAATATGCTCGTATTTTATTCCAAACATCATCTGTCTTGGTTCTTACTCACTTGTATAGTGCACATTGACATCCCAGCCCTCTTTTAACCAAGCAGCGTTTCTGGTCTCTTCTCTGGACTGCAGGTCTTTATAAGCTAAAACACATTAAATATATTCAGTACAACTGAGAGATTTTAAAGTGTCGCCACTTATTAATATGCAATGATCAGCAGAAGAAGAAAAAGATGCTCTTACCCCACAAATGATGAACAACATACAAATCACCAATCTGTGTGAAGAAGCCGCCCACTGCTTCATTGTTTTCCTGTCTATATTTGATTGCTCGAGCCCTGGAACATCATAAAACAGATTAAATATGCAACATGGTGATATACAGTAATATCAATATTTTTTCTTATGTTAAACTGCACAAATCACACTCAAACTTACCAATGATTTCCCCATTCGATCATAGTACCAGGCTTGATTGAGAAATTTCAGGACAAACAAACCAAAAAAAAAAAAAGGAAAAGTTAAAAAAGGTGTAAAATGCAATGCAATATATTATTATATATAAAAAAGAACAACTAAATGGCCTTTACTAGTAGTTGATATGATCTCAGTTCATAAATGTTGGGACCAATTCTGGGCACAGGCTCGTTCCAGAAACTAAACTCCAGAAGAAGCTGGTTGCGTCGGGAGATCAACATTTTGCTCCTTTCTTTTCGAAATGCAAGATACGTCTGTACAGGAAACATTTTGGTAAATGACACAAATATATGGATTGTCACATTATTAATTCCAATTTTTAAGAGCACAGAGATGTGTTAAATACCGAATTGAGATTGAGTTTGCGCAAACACTCCATAAGAGCAGGATATCCACCAGAGTATCTCCAGAGATGCACTACAACCACAAAACAGCATGTGTCACTCTAGTACTGCAACATCATACACACAACATATCCAGGCGGTGCTTGAAAAAAACACCGATTTATGGAAGTACAAACTACTTTTCAAAAATTTGAGGTCAGTAAGATTTTCCTTAGAACTTTCATTCAGCAAGGATGCATTAAATTCATCCAAAGTGACAGTAAAGACATTTATAATGTTACACAAAATTTATATTTCATATAAATGCTGTTCTTTTGAACTTTTTATTCATCAAAGAATCCTGAAATAATGTTTCATGGTTTCCACAAAAACATTGATAATAAGAAATGCTTCTTGAAATCAGTATATTAGAATGATTTCTGAAGGATCATGTGACGCTAAAGACTGGAGTAATCATCACAGGAATAAATTATATTTTATTTTATTTTATATTTTAAATTACAGTAATATTTCACTATATTACTGTTCTTACATTTTTGTTCATGCAGCTTTGGTGTACATTAGAGGCTTTTTTTTATAAACATTAAAAAAATATCTGACCCCAAACTTCTGAACAGTGTATTTACAAAAATAAATCAAGTTTTATTTATAAAGCACAGTAAAAACAACAGTAGTTGACCATTGTGCTGTACCCAAAAATGAAATTTATTTACTCACCCTCAAATTGTTTCAAACCTGTATGAATTTCTTTCTAATGTGGAACATAAAAAAAGATATTTTGAAGAATGTTGGTAATGATGGTCCCCACTGACTTTAACAGTATGGAAAAAAATACTATGGAAGTCAATGGGGACCATCAACTGTTTAATTACCCACATTCTTCAAAATATCTTCTTTTATGTTCCACACAGGAAAGACATTCATTCAAGTTTGGAACAACTTGAGTAAATGATGACAGAATTTTCATTTTTGGGTGAACTATCCCTTTAAAATAGACATTGCAGACATAAGAAAGTGCATATAAACTATATACACTGCAATGCAATAAAAAGAGGAAGCATCAAAACACTTGTAAGACTTATCTTAGACTCTAGGAACAGTAGCTTTAGCTATTCAGATTCTGTTGAAACTAATCTAAGGGAAACCAGAAGACTATTCCAGTTTTGTCCCAGTAATAGAAAAAGCTAAATACTTTGTTTTTCATCTCACCTGCTTGATCCTGATCACCATACCAGGTGTTCCAGCTTCCAACGACTTCACATGGATAATCTGCATCGCGATGGAGTTCTTTCTGTACCTCATCCCTGAAATTAGACAGTGGGAGTAATTTAAAAACATGTTTTAAACTTAAACCACAAAAAGATCACCAATATGGTCAGTAGGCTATTAAAACCCCATGAAATGGCATGACGTGCAGTTTTAATGTGTTGACATATCGATGCTATACTAATGATAACATATCATGTCACATGGGACAATCAAGGAATCAAAGTACACCAAATCTAGACAATGCAGGCCTGCAAGCGTCATACTGAAAACTAGGCTACATTCGAAGAAAATAGACTTGATCGGCTGTATATTATTGCAAAATCAAAAGAGAGCTTACGACAGTTTGTTGTATGTCTCCATGCACTCTGGCTTGACATTGTGAACTGAAAGAAAAAAAAGGATTTGAAGATGTCAGGAAAGATAAATGGACCGGTATCTTATTTTTGCAACGTTATGAATTTAGTGAAATCCCTTGTGATTTTATCACTTAAATCAACCGTTTATGACATATCACCCTCATTTTTCTAAACCCAATTTTCATTACAATGCTCCGTACACAAATGAATTCTACAAATAAACTTTTTGGAGGCTGATTTATTAAAGCAATTAGTATAAAACAAACAGTTTAGGCAGTTTTTCTGGAGCGAAACGACAAGAAAGCACATCATTCATGCATGGGAATATTTTTAGCAATTCCTATCAACTTTATTGCATGCACAATTTCTCTCAAGGCCTAAAAATTTGAGCGCATCCTAGAAGGTTTTAGATGGATTGGCTCACATTGGATCTTGTAGAGGTTGCTGGTTTCTTTCTTGGAGAGCAGATTGGAGTGGGCATCTTTCCTGGCATCCACTTTGTGTGCAAACATGGAACTCAACCAGCCTTCATCACTTTTATTTGCAAAACCTCTAAAGATTCACAAGCAAAACTGTTTCAGCAAGTGTTTAATAAATATATAAATGATGCATCACAAGCTGCAATGCGCAGTAGTATAAAAAAGCTTGGGTAGTTGATGTGACGTTTGAAGGAGTGACAGCAACGGCTTGCAGCGTAACATGCTACATTCCATCATAATAATTATTATGCATGCAGTTTTTGTGACTTTATATTAACTTTTATAGCTAAATAGCTAACCTCCTTCTACAGCGCATACGTGGGTCAAAAAATAATGGAAAAATTAGATGCATATAGTTACATAACATGCATTTTGTCAATAAAAATACATTTTGATGATAATTTATATGTGGAGAGCTTGCTTAGCTATACTTTGGAGACAAATTTGCTCCCTGTGGAGACCACTGAGTCATAAATAAATTAAATGTGTGTTTTTTTTTTTAATCCAAATATGCAAAAGGTTTTCTTTAGAGGATTAGCCTGTAGATATTGTTATTAGATTTATTTACAGGCAACGGCAGTCTATGTATGTCTTCATTTAGATCAGTAGGAAAGAGAGAGAAAGTGGTTCAGGTAAACCCTACGTTAAAGGATTAGTTCACTTTCAAATTAAAATTTCATGATAATTAACTCACCCCCATGTCATCCAAGATGTTCATGTCTTTCTTTCTTCAGTCAAAAAGAAATTAAGGTTTTTGATGAAAACATTCCAGGATTTTTTTCCATATAATGGACTTCAATGGACTCCAAACAGTTGAAGGTCAAAATTACAGTTTACAGCGATCCCAGACGAGGAATAAGGGTCTTATCTAGAGAAACCATCGCTCATTCTCTAAAAATTTTTTTTTCATTTTATACGTTTTAACCATAAATGCTCATCTTGAACTAGCTCTCTTCTTCTTCTTCTTCTCTATTAAAATTCCAGCAGTGTAGACACTGATAAGTGTATTACTGCCCTCCACAGGTCAAAGTTTGAACTAACTGTTATATACTTGCTCTAGCATATTGTATATGACAATTTATTTCAAACTTTGACCTGTGGAGGGCATTAATACACTTAGCAGTGTCTACACTGCGGGAATTCTAATAGAGAAGAAGAAGAGAGCTAGTTCAAGATAAGCATTTATTGTTAAAACTTTATATATATCGTGCAGAACGTTTTGAAGCTGCACTGAAACTGTAATTTTGACCTTCAACACTTTGGGCTCCATTGAAGTCCACTATATGGAGAAAAATCCTGGAATGTTTTCATCAAAAACCTTAATTTCTTTTCGACTGAAGAAAGAAAGACATGGACATATTGGATGACATGGGGGTGAGTAAATTATCAGGAAATTTTAATTTGAAAGTGAATTAATCCTTTAAGGGGACAAAATGTCCCCATAAAGATGGTAATAATGTCCGAAAACCTTGTCCTTGTGGGGACATTTTTTGGTCCCCATGAGGAAACGGCTTATATATCATATGAAATTAGGCTATGTTTTTTGAACATGTAAAAATGCAGAAAGTTTTCTGTGATGGGTAAATTTAGGTGGTAGAATATACAGTTTGTACAGTATAAATATCATTATGTCTGTGGAATGTCCTCATAATAATAGGAATACCTCTGTGTGTGTGTGTGTGTGTGTGTGTGTGTGTGTGTCTATTTATGAATATACAATCTATTTTAAAATAAAACCAGTTAAAACTAAGTGCTCAAAGACAGAGAAATTGTAGTCAGACGAAAATCTAATTTATTGTGAATAATCTATCTAGCAATATTAGCTACATATGCATTGTGGGTGCAAATTTAGAGACTAGGCTATATTGAATTTTTGCACTCTTAGATATTCCCTTGTCAGACTAAAACTTACACTTTCCCCTCATATATTCACATGTATTTTAAAATAAAACCCCTGATGAAAAAAAAGGATAATGTCCATATTATCAACTACCCACATACTGAATTTATGACTGAATTGACTTACTTGCGTTGCTGATTAACTTTAACTAGCATTTGTATCGTGTTACACGCATCTCTCAATGACAAATCCACATTACCTGGCCACCCATGCTGATTGCACCTTGTTAAGGAAATGCTGCTGTCTCTTGAGGATGTGTAGAGATCGTGTTGTCGCCATTATTCTCGCGTGTTGTTTATAGATTGGCGTCTATATGAAGTTGCAGTTGTTGCGACACACTCTCTTACCCTGAGTTAATGTTTGACTCGCGTGAACTGTTGGACTTCAGCTCCATGTGCGCCTTTGATTCATGAAACAGCGCTTTTAGAAACTCATTAATCACGATGATTAATCTGTTGATTTGGTCGATGATGCAATTAAACTTGTCTGTTAACTAGTTTTAGGTTGTTGTTGTTGTGTGTTTTTTTAAAAGCGAATAATAGGCTAATAATAATGAAATGGGACCGAATGCAATAGCCAGTTTGCTGCCTAAATACCATAGTTTTGATAAGAAAGATTTCATGTGACACTGCTGACGTTGTTCACTTGAATAGTGTTGCAGTGTGAAATACTTTTTAGAAGGATAAATATTACATGTAATCTCCAATTTATGAGGACATGAAGCACGAATACACTACTACCGTACTTTTATTCAACAAATAAGGATTCAATTGATCAAAAGTTACAATAATTGATGCTACAAACAAGCAGAACAATTGTTTTAAACATTGATAATAATAAATGTTTCTTGAAATCAACATATTAAAATGATTTCTGAAGGATAATGTGACTGAAGACTGGAGAAATTATGCTGAAAATTCAGCTTTGCATCACAGAAATAAATATACTGCAATTTATTCAAATATAAAACAGTTGTAATGATATTTAATAATGTATTTTGAACAAATAAATGCAGTCTTGGTGAGCATAAGACACTTCTTTCAAAAAAAAAGATCCCAAACATAAAAAGAATTAGGTAAATGTTGTTTTACACAAAGTCTGTCTTGTCATTGCTCCTCACATCATGTCAGTACCCATTTTGTTAAATATGTTTTAAAGCCTAAGGTCACTAATGCCATCAAATTCTTTTCTAAACATCATTCTACTGAACCTTTGTTCCCTTAACGCCAGAAACCATGATCCATCAACTATGACTTGATCCAATTTTCCATGTGGAGGAGTGTGAGGCTAGATTCAAATCAGTTTAATCTCAGTTGTATGCAAGTTCAAAAATACATTTGCCGTTCTACATGCCTATATGGATTGTCCACAATGTTTGTTTTTCTTTTTAAATAAATTTCAGCTCTTTTTAAATGCAGCATTAATTTTTCCACCATGTTTCACTTGAAGGTTTGGGAGCGTTTCTTTGGTGCTGTTGAATAAGTCTTCAAATTCTTGGTCCACGCAAATGTCCTATACAAGAAAATTGATTTTAGAAATAAAGAAAACCAATAAATATCAAAGGAAACATGAGAAATGATTGGGTAAGAGTCACTCACAGAGAAGTCCAAGAACTCAACTGCAGATTCTGGGTTTGCTTGAACAGATTTTAGAATGGCGAAGCATCCCGCTGACTGCATTGGGTTCCTAGACATCTGGATCACAGTTAAAACCAACAGAATTAGTCATAACAATGAAAGAAATGCCATTAATCTCTTTTGACGCAGACTTGAAAGCTTACGCTTAAAAGCCACTTTAGTATCGCTCGCTTCAATAATTCAGCTGATGTTCCTATTCTAAAGTTTCGTACTTTGAGAATTCGTAGAGTTGAGTTCACTTTGAGGCCCAACGCAAAATGGATGGCTCCTTCAAAGGGTATGCGATTATTGCTGCAGACAAAGAAAAAGACAATAGTTAACTATTTTTAGCAATGAAAGTAAAAGTGTTTATGGAGGCGCTTGTCATTTTATTGAATGTTTGCTAAGTCTGGTGTTTGTTGATTTTGCCATGGCAAATAAATCATGAATTAATGTGCATTGTGAACATTCAAACAACTTTAGCAGACAAACACTGTACAATTTCAACAGTCTACCATCTCATAATTACGGCAATAAATCAAGACAGCTGTCTGTGTACACATAAAAAAGAATAAGTGAGGACAGTCTCACATCCTGCAGTCCATAAATACAGTTATGATATATAACCATACTATGGCGACAGTACCTAATGTTGAGATCCTCCAGTGTATTGTTGTGTTTGAGTGCTTCCTCTAGAGCCACGGCTCCTTCTTTGCCCAGTCCGTTGTACGACAAATCCAGGGTCCGCAAGAAGATATTTCCCTGAAAAAATCAAATCCAACAGACTGACTATAGTAACACATGTGCGGAAATGAAGTGCTCCTTTTTTATAGGGGTCATATCATTTGTCAGATTAAAAATAAAATTAAAAATATATTTTAAAATAATAATAATTTTATATATATATATATATATATATATATATATATATATATATATATATATATATATATATATATATATATATATATATATATATATATATATATATATATATATTTTTTTTTTTTTTTTTTTTTTTTCAAATAGGCTGTTTTTGTGCAAATTAACTTCAATAAATATCTAGTTCAGTCATGAAACTCTAGAGGGCGCAGGCTAATAGGTCCTCTACATGCAATCTTAAAGGGTTAGTTCACCAAAAAATGAAATTTCTGTCATTAATTACTCACCCTCATGTTGTTCCACAAAAGACCTTCGTTCATCTTCGGAAACACACATTAAGATATTTTTGATAAAATCCGATGGCTCAGTGAGGCCTGCATTGCCAGCAAGATAATTAACACTTTCAGATGCCCAGAAAGCTACTAAAGACATATTTAAAACAGTTCATGTGACTACAGTGGTTCAACCTTAATGTTATGAAGCGACGAAAATACTTTTTGTGCGCCAAAAAAACAAAATAACTTTATTCAACAATATCTAGTGATGGGTGATTTCAAAACACTGCTTCATGAAGCTTCGAAGCTTTACGAATCTTTTGTTTCAAATCAGTGGTTCGGAGCATGTATCAAACTGCCAAAGTCACGTGATTTCCGTAAACGAGGCTTCGTTACATCATAAGTGTTTTGATATTTCAATGGTTCACCACTGGAGGGCGTGACTTTGGCAGTTTGATACACGCTCCGAACCACTGATTTGAAACAAAAGATTCATTAAGCGGTGTTTTGAAATCGCCCATCACTAGATATTGTTGAATAAAGTCGTTATTTCGTTTTTTGGCGCACAAAAAGTATTCTCATCACTTCATAACATTAAGGTTGAACCACTGTAGTCACATGAACTGTTTTAAATATGTCTTTAGTAGCTTTCTGGGCATTTGAAAGTGTTAACTATCTCGCTGGCAATGCATGCATCACTGAGCAATTGGATTTGATTAAAAATATCTTAATTCTTAACAAAGATGAACAAAGGTCTTATGGGTGTGGAACGACATGAGGGTGAGTAATTAATTACAGAATTGTAATTTTTTGGTAAACTATCCTTAGAAGGCACTCACATATGGTGCAAGCTGATTGGCCTCTGCTGACCCTGCAGCCAATTAGATTGCTTGCTGAACATTTAAATAGTCTGGTTCATTATTTGCTGTAAACTAGTCCTGCAGCGCAGAGTTCCTCTGAAACCCTCCACCTCCCCCAGCTCCACCTGCCTAGATCTCTATTTATGCAGCAGTAGCATATCTTACATGCTCACAGCAGCATTTCTGTGTATCTATTAGCAGTAGAAAGTCATATACTTGCAGCAATAATCAACAGCAGAAGCAAAACAGATCTGGTCCGCCAAGACCAAATACATTAACACTCCCATATTCAATAACATGCTAAAACTATTCCAAGAGTTGTCATCATGATGGAAATGCTCTTTTTTTGAACAGGGGAGGTATGTTTTCATAGTTAAATGAACTCTTTTTATCTCAAAACATCAAGTAAACTTTGATTTCTCGTGATAAGACCCCTTTACTGCATAGAATGGTGGATGTAACAGCATTGTACTCTATCTGAGTTGTTAAATGTTTAGGCTAAAGTAAATTCTTAGCATGAGTGACTGACTCTGGCAGAGGATGGACTTTTCTCTTACCCCTAGGCCTTCGGCAAATGCAATGGCTCCTTTTCCTCGAACGCAGTTCCAAGCCAGATTGAGTGACTTCATTGCTGTGTTCTCGGCAATAGCAGCACCCAGGATTTCCCCTGAGGGGAGGAGAAAGATGGAGAAGAGCAACATGGGGGAGTTGCTGTTATTAATTCAGTGTATTATTGTGCCTTCTACTTATAATTTGATTTCTGCATCATCTAACTGACTAGTAACTAGTAATTTAGGCCCTAAATATGGTGGTGCCCTTGTGAGTGACCCTCTTCCTTCAATAATATAATATATAAATATGTGTCAAATATTATCTTGAAAACAGCTTTTATTTCTATTAAATTGACACAGTTTTTTCGTTATGCCCACCCATAGATTACCTTTAGATGCATAAACCTGAAGAGAAACAAAATTCACAATTATCCAAAAAATATTAATCACCACAACTGTTTTACAAACTGATAATAATAAGAAATATTTCTTGAGCAGCAAATCAGAATATTAGAATGATTTCTGAAGGATCATGTGACACTGAAGACTGGAGTAATGCTGAAAATTCAGCTTTTTCATCACAGGAATAAATTACATTTTAAAATATAATCAAATAGAAAACCGTTATTTCAAATTATAATAATATTTACAGTATTTTGAACAAGTAAATGCAGCTCTGGCAAGCAAACAATCCTACACACCCCAGACTTTTGAACGGTAGAATATTACATAGCTAATAAAAAGCATTTCCGCATTTCCATTTTCAAAGCTCTTAAATAAATAAAAACTCAATGAATATCATATTTGATTTATATAAATATATCATGCCTTACTGACCACATATTCAATGGTCACCAGGGTTGCCTGCCAAGAATAAGCAAGCTGTGTATGATTATAAAAAGAAAGCCATCACCATATGTAATATGAACAGAGATATGCCAGTGGAATCTGTTAAGGATGTATGAATCATGGCAGGTCATGGAGGAGTTCCTCTTGATGATGATATGCAATATTTTATTGAGGCAATTTCCCTATTTTCACACTCTGTCATTCATGCTGACAGCTATGGGGCTTTAGGACTATGTTCTATATCCCTCATCATCATACTGGAGTTTCTGATAATTTGAGATCCAGCCCTCTGGATATCTCAGATGCTTGCAAATAGGAAGATATTGTGCTTGTGTTGAAGCTGAATATCATTTCCAATTTGCATTGCAGTTAAGAAGAGAGCACTTAGCTATAAAAGAAAACTACATTATTTTGAAGAATTGCTTTTCCATGCATTCTCACAGAAAGGTATGAATAATCTTTGGTGAACCAGATGTGTTTGAAAACAGTAGATTTTAAAGGGTTAGTTCACCCAAAAATGAAAATTACCCCATGATTTACTCTCCCTAAAGCCATCCAAGGACAGACAAACACAATCTGAATTATATTCTAAAATATCCTGGCTCTTCCAAGCTTTATAATGGCAGTGAATTGGGGGCTTGATTTTGAAGCAAAAAAAGTGCATTCATCCATCGTAAAGGTAACCCACACGGCTCCGGGGGGTCAATAAAGGCCTTCTGAAGGGAAGCGATGCATTTTTGTAAGAAAAATATTCATATTTAAAACTTTATAATCTAAAATAACTAGCTTCCAGCAGACGACCGTACACATACCGCGCAAGTCGACTTGTGCCACAAGAGTAACCCGTGACGCGATGTATGACGTAGGATGTAGGAGTAGCATAAGCTTAGACGCCTCTCATGATTTAAACAAAATAGGGCTGTGCAACAAACTCAAGCTCCTCTTCTCTTATATTGAAATCTTTTCTCCTTAAAATTTCTCTTTAAAACTTCTAATTCATTTTATTTTGCTTTGCTCTATCCTTTGCGCTTCCGCATTCATCATTATGTCATGTGTCACTTTTCTGCCGCAAATCGATGCATGCGGGTGTTTGCTAGAAGCTAGTTATTATAGTTAATAAAGTTTTAATTATGGATATTTTTTACGCTTCGCTTCAGAAGGCCTTTATTAACCCCCTGGAACCGGAAACTGTGGATTGCTTTTAAAGGATTAGTCCACTTTTAAATAAACTTTTCCTGATAATTTACTCACCCCCATGTCATCCAAGATGTCCATGTCTTTCTTTCTTCAGTCGAAAAGAAATTAAAGTTTTTGATGAAAACATTCCAGGATTTTTTTCCATATAGTAGACTTCAATGGGCACCAAACAGTTGAAGGTCAAAATTAGTTTCACTGCAGCTTCAAATTGTTTAACACGATCCCAGATGAGAAATAAGGGTCTTATCTAGTGAAACCATTGCTAATTTTCTGAAAAAAATTGAAAATTATATGTTTTATCAATAAATGTTGAACTAGCTCTCTTCTTCTTCTCTTCTATTAGAATTCCAGCAGTGTAGACACTGCTAAGCGTAATACTGCCCTCCACAGGTCAAAGTTTGAACTAATTTTTATATGCAATATGCTAGTTCAATAGTATATAACAATTAGTTCAAACTTTGGCCTGTGGAGGGCAGTATTACGCTTAGCAGTGTCTACACTGCTGGAATTCTAATAGAGGAAAAGAAGAAGAAGAAGAAGAGAGCTAGTTCAAGATGAACATTTATGGTTAAAACTTATATAATTTTCAATTTTTTTCAGAAAATGAGCGATGGTTTCACTAGATAAGACCCTTATTTCTCATCTGGGATCGTGTTGAACAATTTGAAGCTGCACTGAAACTAATTATGACCTTCAACTGTTTGGTGCCCATTGAAGTCTACTATAAGGAGAATAATCCTGGAATGTTTTCATCAAAAACTTTAATTTCTTTTCGACTGAAGAAAGAAAGACATGAACATCTTGGATGACATGGGGGTGAGTAAATTATCAGGAAAAGTTTATTTAAAAGTGGACTAATCCTTTAAGATGGATGGATGTACTTTTATTTTGCTTCAAAATCAGGCCCCCCATTCACTGTCATTATAAAGCAAAAAGAGCCAAGATATTTTTAAATATATCTCATATTGTGTTAATCTGACAGAAGATAGGCACATGCCGATATAATCATAGATATCATTCCCAGCTAACAGGGAACATTCTCAGAACTTTACCTAATGTTCTAGCAAGGTTCTCTAAAAGTTATGAAAAAATTCATCCAGTAGCATTGATAGAACGTTCGTTCGAAGTTATTTGGTCTTCAATAATAATGTTCTCAAAGCACTAGCACAAAAACATTATTTAAACATCATTCATGGAACGTTTTTTCTTAAAAGGTTTTAGTTGGATGTTCGTCTAACATTGTTTAAATGTTACTACTTGTTTCAGAATGTTCAGACAACATTCAAAAGTAAATTATATTCGCATGTTTGCAGAATTATATAATGGAATGTTCCCTTAATGTTCGCAAGAAACAAGAAAAAAAACGTTTGAAATGTTCAGAAATAACATTTTCATAACTTAATAAGAATACGTTAGCAAAATGTTCTTAGAAATTTTTTTGTTTGCTGGGTTCATCTACTTTGGAAAGCATCTTCAAAAAGCTCATTTTTCATGAACAAAAACATTGTCTCATTGTGGACAGAAGACCAAAACTAAAAGATACATTTTTGAATGTATCCGGACAAATGTAGTCTGAGAGTTATATTTTGCTTATTGAACTGAAACTAAATTATCCAAGTTTTGTGTCAAGACATTTTATTTTATCACACTCAGGAGTGCTGTAAAATCATCTGTATAATCAAAGTAAGAGAAACTGACATATTTAATTTGATTCCCATTGTGGAATATTCGAGTGAAGGTTAACATTCTTTTATTGTTATGCATGTGTTAGGTCAAATCTCAAGCTGTTTCTTCTAGTACTTGTCCTACTAAGTGGCCATGCAATAGTCTTCCAGTTCAAGTGTTATGTGCAACCATTCAACACTGGGCAGCCAAATACCACTAAATGCCCCTTTAAAAGCAAAGTTACTGAAGTAGAGGTCTGCCGTAATCATGTCTAAGCTCAAGCAGTGAACCTTTTACAGCAAGCTTTTCACATCATCTCACACCTGCCATATCTCCGAATCTGTTGTGACTCAGGTCGAGGTGCTGAAGTTTCTGGTTGGCGATCAGAGCTGGAGACAGGTGTCTGGCCGCTCGCTCGTCCAGATGGTTCCCGGAGAGGTTGAGAGAGACTAGAGTAGTGTTTTCCAACAGCATGCTGGACAAAGCCCTGGCTCCATGTTCGCCCATTCGGTTTTCAGACAAATCAATTTCTGGGAGGGAAAAACACAATCAACTGCACAATCATAAAAGTTCATGAAAAGCACAGTGAATGATAAACAGTGTTGAGGGTAACGCATTACAAGTAATGTGAGTTATGTAATCAGATTGCATTTTCAAGTAACAAGTAAAGTAACGCGTTCTAAATTTAAACTAAATATCTGAGTTACTTTTTCAAATAAGTAATGCAAATCTATCTATCGTCCAGAATGGCAACACAGCTGAAAAATTTGTTTGAGCGGCGCCCTCTACTGTACAGGCGTTAATCTGCATTTCCTTCAGCCTGAGAATTATTCATTTCATTTTGAAAGGGCCTAGAAAAGATTCCAGACTGTCCGATCACCATGTTCCACTATAAAATACATGACAAGACTGTCTCACAGATGAGATCAAACAGACTTGAAGTTCACACTGCCAGTGAATCCCAAATAAAAGTCCAACAGAAAACAAGGCAGTACTGTGAAGTAGAAGTAGTGTGTGGGATGGTAGCAGTGTGGCTGCAGAAAGTCACCTGTGATGTAGCAATTCTCTTTGAGCATGTCAGCGATGGCAGCCGCGCCCATTCCCTCCATCCAATTATCTCGTAGATTCAGTTTCAGAATGGAGGTGTTGGTTACCAAAGAAACCGCCAGAGCTTTGGTACCCTATAGAGGAGAGTTTTTAAAATATTTGACATTGTTTTGTAACCCTTTAGGCCGTGTGTCCACCAAAGCATTGTTTTCCTAAGGCCAGCATATTTTTCAATTGTTTTAAATGGGAGTGCCGTGAATTTAAAAACGGCATCAACGTGACAATGCGCTGATGATTTATTTCAGGCTCGCCGAGAGTTGTTGGCTGTGTCCGAAGTCTTAGGCAGCTGACTTGTACCCTCGCTGCCCTATCAGGCAATGACTTTGCAGGCAGCGTTTGCGCACAAAGGAACCTCACGAAACTGATTTTGCACAGATTTCTGAGGCAATGTAACAGTTCAATGATCTAAAGCAAAGGAGAGTGAGCTTTGGTGATAACTAAGCAATGCTTTCTCGCTAGACATGTTGAAATGTTGGTCAAAAATGTACATTGTACACACAAACTGACCACCAACCCCAACTTTCAGATGCCATCTTTATTTTTTAGCTCAACTGTCACAGAATGGAATGCACAGGATTGTGGGATATCAAAGGCAGCGAAGGACACGTCAATGCTGCCTTCAAAAATCAATCAGATGAAGGTATCTCAGGAGACGGGAAGTGAAGCTAACATTGGATTCGGACATGCCTTGATGCCTTCCTACCTTGGAATGCAGCCTCTGAAGGCAGCATTTTAAAGCATTCGGACACAGCCGAAAAATGTTCAACTTTGTTCATCAGTCACTTTTTACCCAGTCGTCCAATCACAATGGAGGAGGGGCAGGGCAAGTACCACACCGACCAATTGTCACATCCTGCTTGTACAACGACAACAGACAACAAAGTACACAACAACAAAATCAACTGAACAAAATCCTCCAAAACAAGACTATACTTTACATTGTGTTTTCATGTTTATATTTAGAAACAAACTATCTGCCAAATCAGATACTAGTAACACTTCCGCGTATGTTCTGTATCACAGCAACCAAAGCATCTCAACTGAATTAAAAAAAACAAAACAACAACAACAATAACAAAACGCTGCGCCGAATAAGCGGCCACAGCTAGGCGTTTCAGCTGGATAAAAATGCTATGGTGGACATGAGTGCAACAGTCAGGTTCCAAAAGTAAAAATCCCATTCATTTTCACCACAGGAGAGCTGATTTTTAACAATAACTTATAAACCTTAAAAAAAACCAACTGACATGGTATATGGTTTTACTGAAGCCATCGGCCCTTATTATTTTAACTCATTTTTAAACAATTATGTTTAACAGAGGGAATCCTCATGAAAAATTACGTTACCCATGATTCTGCAATAAAAGAGAACTGAAACAAACAAATCATGCCAAATAAAATGCAACAGTTCTGGGAGTAAAAATTCCATTAATTTTCTCTAAAAGGAAATTGATTTTGAACGATAACTTGTAAACCTTTAAAGACACACCTGTGAGCTACAAGGTTGTTAATCCACGGTATTTGCTTTTGCTGAAGCCATCAGCCTGCATTATTTCAGCTAAATAATAAATAATCATGTTTAATTCCTGGTGAAAAACTACATTACCTATATTACTAAAACTATATTACTGTACAGATCTCTTTAAAAGTACTGCAAATGACCAATCGAATTGATCATCTCCCTACGCTCTCTCAATATTGAAATGTGTGTGTATATATATATATATATATATATATATATATATATATATATATATATATATATATATATATATATATATATACACACACACTACCAGTCAAAAGTTTGGAAACGGTTAGATTTTTAATGTTTATAAGGAGTTTCGTCTGCTCACCAAGGCTGCATTTATTTAAAAATACAGTAAAAACAGTAATATTGTGAAATATTATTACAATTTTAAATAACTGTTTTCTATTTGAAAATATTTTAAAATGTAATTTATTCTTGTGTTGACAAATCTGAATTTTCAGCATCATTACTCCAGTCTTCAGTGTCACATGATCCTTCAGAAATCATTCTAATATAATGATATATATATATATATATATATATATATATATATATATATATATATATATATATATATATATATATATACATATTCATGGGACTGTAATTTTCAATTTTCAAAAAGTTCAATTTCAATTTTCAAAAAGTTTTTTGCTTCAAATCAAAGTTTGTAGTGTTATGATTCACCTTGTAGCTGATTGGTTTGGTTCTTGGCTAATAACGCTTTAAAGGTCCCGTTCTTCGTGATCCCATGTTTCAAACTTTAGTTAGTGTGTAATGTTGTTGTTAGAGTATAAATAAAATCTGTAAAATTTTAAAGCTCAAAGTTCAATGCCAAGCAAGATATTTTATTTAACAGAAGTCGCCTACATCGAACGGCCAGTTTGGACTACATCCCTCTACTTCCTTCTTTAATGACGTCACTAAAACAGTTTTTTGACTAACCTCCGCCCACAGGAATACACAAAAAAAGGGGCGTGGTCTTGTTGCGCTCCCACGGAGAAGAGCAAGAGTTGCGTTTGTAGAGTGTGTTTGTCGCCATGTCGTTGAAACGCTGTTATTTTCATCCCGCAGTCCAATCACCTTTGTTTGGCCTTCCCAGGGACGCTCTACTTAGAGATCAATGGTTACAATTTATGTTTAACTCGGTTCCCGAAAATTATAATCCACATGTAAAACTATGTGCAGCACATGTTTACAATAACACTGAGCGCGTGCATCTCCACGTTATGGTAAGAGGCGTGACCTTTCCGGGCAAGATGCGCTAAGCTGCTGTCGAATCACAACACAGGAACCGCTGGCACAATCAGAACTCGTTACGTATTTCTGAAGGAGGGACTTCATAGAACAAGGAAGTCATCAGCCCGTTTTTATGACAGAGGAAACAGCGGTATACAGATAAGTAAATTATGTGAAAAATACTGTGTTTTTTTACACGCGAAACATGAACACATGTTATATTGCACACTATAAACACAATCAAAGCTTCAAAAAACCACGAAAAACGGGACCTTTTACGAAGACTATTTTAAAATTCTTATGGGAAAAAAAAAGAAGAAAAACAAAAAAACAGCGCCGCTGAAAAAGGGGGCGGGCACTGCTGCACTAAATAAACTGTTTAGCACCCATATTTCCGCATTGTTTTTACTTTATGTCATTCGCAATGTTTCTTGGGAATTCTTTCCCTCATTAAAGCCATTAAATACACAACATTGTACCTTTGCCTTTTTGTCCAATTTTCAAATAATTACAAAATTTGTAATGTTTTGATTCACCTTGTAGCTTGTTGGTTTGGTTCATGGCTTAGTAATAACTCTTCAACAAAGACTTTTTAAAAATTCATATGGGGAAAAATACTTCCAGAACCAATGCAGCTGAAAAATGGGCAGACACTGTTGCACTCTGTTGTGCATTATTTCATCTCTGTTTTAAAGTGTGACATTAAATCAGTTTTTTTGCTCTTACCTGTGAGCCCAAACCACAATGCATCATGTTGAGTTCACTCTGGTTCATATTTCGGAGGAAGTAGGACACAGGAGTTACGTTCAGCATCTTACAAGCCTCTCTGTAGTGAGACTGGCCTGTAGGGTCATATGCTTGTTTTTCATCTAAAACACAATCAGAATACATCTCATTCTTTTGTTAGATAAGATATCTCTAGTATAAATGAAGCAAATTGGTAAAATATTGACAGCTGCAATGATGATACATGGATTATTTCTCAATCCATACAGACAAACACAGACAAAACTAATGCTAGGATGTTATGAGTGAAAAATAAAAATTCTGTCATTAATTACTCACCCTCATGTCGTTCCAAATACGTAAGACTTTTGTTCATCTTCAAAACACAAATGAAGATCTTTTTAATGAAATCTGAGACCTTTTTGTTCCTCTATTGATAGCTACACAACTACCACTTTGACGCTTTAAAAAGTTTATAAAGAGATGGTAAAACTAATCCATATGAATTGAGCGGTTTAGTACAAATTTTCCAAAGAGACTCGATCGCTTTATATTATGAACAGATTGAATTTAGACTTTTATTCACATATAAACATTCATCAACGCACACATCAGTTGTGGTAAACTGAAACTCAAGCATGTTTGCTTGACGTGTGAGAACCAATGAGGTTCATTCTTGTGTTACGCAGCCCGTTTGAACTTCCACAAGAACCAATGAGGTTTGTCTCGCGCATGAAGCATGTACGGTTGAGCTTCTGTTTATGTTCACTGATCAATGTCAAAGTCTTTGTCAATGTTTATATGTAAATAAAAGCCTAAATTCAATCTGTTCATCATATAAAGTGATCGAGCCTCTTCAGATAATTTGGACTAAACCGCTCAATTCATATGGATTAGTTTTACATTCTCTTTACGAACTTTATGAAGCATCAAAGTGGTAGTTGTGTAGGCTGTGAATAAAGGGTCAAAAATCTCTCAGATTTCATAAAAAGATCTTAGTTTATGTTCTGAAGATGAACGAAAGTCTTACGGGTTTGGAACGACATGAGGGTGAGTAATTAATGACAGAATTTTCATTCTGAGTGAACTAACCCTTTAACACTTTGTAAGCAACAAATAAATTGCAGATATTTCAATGTATGATAGTAAATATTTTTGGAACACTGAAAGCATGAAATGTATAATTCTATAATATTCTGTAAAAGAAACATTTTCATAATACAATATTATAATTTAGTGTTATTTTAAGTGCTATTTTATAATACAAACAATATACAGGTGCTGGTCATATAATTAGAATATCATCAAAAAATTTATTTATTTCACTAACTTGTATATTATATTCATTCATTACACACAGACTGATATATTTCAAATGTTTATTTCTTTTAATTTTGATGATTATAACTGACAACTAAGGAAAATCCCAAATTCAGTATCTCAGAAAATTAGAATATTGTGAAACGGTTCAATATTGAAGACACCTGGTGCCACACTCTAATCAGCCAATTAACTTAAAACACCTGCAAAGGCCTTTAAATGGTCTCTCAGTCTAGTTCTGTAGGCTACACAATCATGGGGAAGACTGCTGACTTGACAGTTGTCCAAAAGACAACCATTGATAACTTGCACAAGGAGGGCAAGACACAAAAGGTCATTGCAAAAGAGGCTGGCTGTTCACAGAGCTCTGTGTCCAAACACATTAATAGAGAGGCAAAGGGAAGGAAAAGATATTGTAGAAAAAAGTGTACAAGCAATAGGGATAACTGCACCCTGGAGAGGATTGTGAAACAAAACCCATTCAAAAATGTGGGGGAGATTCACAAAGAGTGGACTGCAGCTGGAGTCAGTGCTTCAAGAACCACTACGCACAGACATATGCAAGACATGGGTTTCAGCTGTCGCATTCCTTCTGTCAAGCCACTCTTGAACAACAGACAGCGTCAGAAGCGTCTCGCCTGGGCTAAAGACAAAAAGGACTGGACTGCTGCTGAGTGGTCCAAAGTTATGTTCTCTGATGAAAGTAAATTTTGAATTTCCTTTGGAAATCAGGGTCCCAGAGTCTGGAGGAAGAGAGGAGAGGCACACAATCCACGTTGCTTGAGGTGCAGTGTAAAGTTTCCACAGTCAGTGATGGTTTGGGGTGCCATGTCATCTGCTGGTGTTGGTCCACTGTGTTTTCTGAGGTCCAAGGTCAACGCAGCCGTATACCAGGAAGTTTTAGAGCACTTCATGCTTCCTGCTGCTGACCAACTTTATAGAGATGCAGATTTCATTTTCC
Source organism: Megalobrama amblycephala (assembly GCF_018812025.1). Lineage (NCBI taxonomy): Eukaryota > Metazoa > Chordata > Actinopteri > Cypriniformes > Xenocyprididae > Megalobrama > Megalobrama amblycephala. The sequence continues at coordinate 30,928,230 of NC_063047.1, forward strand.
AACAGGACTTGGCACCTGCACACAGTGCCAAAGCTACCAGTACCTGGTTTAAGGACCATGGTATCCCTGTTCTTAATTGGCCAGCAAACTCGCCTGACCTTAACCCCATAGAAAATCTCTGGGGTATTGTGAAGAGGAAGATGCGATATGCCAGACCCAACAATGCAGAAGAGCTGAAGGCCACTATCAGAGCAACCTGGGCTCTCATAACACCTGAGCAGTGCCCCAGACTGATCGACTCCATGCCACGCACTCCTGCTGCAGTAATTCAGGCAAAAGGAGCCCCAACTAAGTATTGAGTGCTGTACATGCTCATACTTTTCATGTTCATACTTTTCAGTTGGCCAAGATTTCTAAAAATCCTTTCTTTGTATTGGACTTCAGTAATATTCTAATTTTCTGAGATACTGAATTTGGGATTTTCCTTACTTGTCACTTATAATCATCAAAATGAAAAGAAAAAAACATTTGAAATATATCCGTCTGTGTGTAATGAATGAATATAATATACAAGTTTCACTTTTTGAATGGAATTAGGGAAATAAAATCAACTTTTTGATGTTATTCTAATTATATGACCAGCACCTATATACATAAATATATTAATATAATTTTATAATTTTGTCCTGTAACTGTAGACTTAAAAATAAGTATTTTTTATCAATTTGCTGTCTGTGTGTTGTCTAATAATAATAATAATAATAATAATAATAATACTTTTTATTTATAATGCACCTTTCCCATATTAAATTGCTAGAATACAAGAAATGCAAATGCAAAACAATAAGTAATAATGAATCATAAAAATAAAAAAAACATAGAACAGATAACATTTAAAAACTGCTTAGAATCTGATTGCTTAGAAAAGGAATAATGCATCTCAAAGCATTTAAGGTACTGTGTCTTTCCTGTCTGTAGCTCAAACGGTACAGGACAAGAAACAACTCATTGAAGTTTAAAACATAAAGTTAGGGGTTTATGGGTAAAAAATAATAATGTTTTCCTTAGCAAGCGCCGTTAATCAGTCAATACAGAAGATAACCAATATGGAGTATTCACACGTGCAGCCTTCCACTCAATTGAACTGAATGAACTGAGATGAACTGGTGTGACTTTGTAAACCAAATACGACAACAATGTATCATTGTTTCTCATTGAGATGCGCAATTATCATGAATGTGGAAAATTCCCAAGCCATTCATTAAGCTATGCGGAGGCACACAGCAGTAATCTAGCAGATGGCTATCTCTAATAAGCTGAATAAACAGCCATCAGAGAGATAGTAAGAGATGGATCGAGCCATGATTTATGTATATGCAGAGGATTGTGTAGGTGTTTCGGTATCTGCAGAACGAGCAGGTGAAAAATGAAAGAGAGAGAGAAAGAGAGAAGCCTGTCTGAAATTACAAGCATGACTCACGGCCGTTTGCCTGTTTTATTCCCCATTGAGTGGAAACATCATATTCTCTGCCCCTTAGCTCTTTGACACCCTCTATCAGAACGTGCATCACCCACGTCCCCCCGCCAGCCCACTCTCTCTCTCTCTGTTCATATTCACACTTTCACTTTTAATAAGAACTCTCACTGTGAAATCTGTCGAGTTCCAGGTCTGTGTCAAAATCTTCGTCACCGATGACACACTCTCCCTCCTGCTGCTGTCCATCACCTGGGTGGCCTCGACCTTCCTCCACCTCGTCTTCTTCATTTGTATAATCTTCAACCTGATGGACCAATTTTATGCTTTGATGCTGGCTGGGGGATCTAGGCACTCTCTGAGCAGAAGAATGCAAATTTTCAGGCAGGGAATATGCTCAGAAATTATATCTCATCATTTAGCCATCTATCGTTCACTCATGTCAATAAGTTTTATAAACTTTCAAGGCTTTTCCAACATTTTTCAAAACTTTCCAATAAGACGTTGTCATTTGTATAAAACACATTTCTATAGATAACATTCACATCCATCCATCCATCCATCCATTTATCCATTTATCCACCCACCCACCCATACTTCCATCCATGCATCCATTCCATCCATCCATCCATCCATCCATCCATCCATCCATCCATCCACCCATGCATCCATTCCATTCCATCCATCATCCATCCATCCATCCATCCACAAATCCATCCATCCATTCATTCATCCACCCACCCAAGCATCCATTCCATCAACCCATCCATCCACAAACCCATCCACCCATCCATCCATCCATCCATCCATCCATCCATCCATCCATCCATCATCCACAAATCCATCCATCCATTCATTCATCCACCCACCCACCCAAGCATCCATTCCATCCACCCAAGCATCCATTCCATCCACCCATCCATCCACAAACCCATCCACCCATCCATCCATAAATCCATCCACCCACGCATCCATCCATCCACCCATTCACCCACCCACTCATCCATCCATCCATCCATCCATCCACCCATTCATCCACAAACCCATCCATCCATCCATCCATCCACCCATTCATCCACAAACCCATTCATCCATCCATGCATCCATCCATCCATCCATCCATGCATCCATTCCATTCCATCCATCCATCCATCCATCCATCCATCCATCCATCCACCCACCCACAAATCCATCCATCCATTCATTCATCCACCCACCCACCCAAGCATCCATTCCATCCACCCAAGCATCCATTCCATCCACCCATCCATCCATCCATCCATAAATCCATCCACCATTCATCCACCCACTCATCCATCCATCCATCCATCTACCCATTCATCCACAAACCCATTCATCCACCCACTCATCCATTCCATCCATCCATAAACCCATCCATCCATCCATCCATCCATCCATCCTCAACTTTGTCAATTCAATATTCCAAGCTTGTCTTGACAAACTTTGCTATTCTAACATTACAGTTACCTGAATTTCTACGTTTCACTTCTGAATCGTGCACAATCCTACCATTCACAAGCCATTTTACTTCCACAATATGACATATTTCCAAATGAAACATACTGTGAGGGGAAAAAAACATACTGTAGGATAGGACTTGATTTTATTGGATTGTGTAAAGTACCAGATTCCAGAATGGAGCCAGATGGTTAGTGGTGAGTGGTTGAAAAGTAACTGTATGCGCCCACTGGTGCTGAGATGAGCGGGCGTTTACAATTCATTTTCTATGGGAGCTGCTGAGCGACAGGCTCATGCGGGGGATTGTGGGATTGACAGTGGAGCAAGGCAAGTGGTGAGAGCATCAAAAAGTTGAGAAAACCAAAACTTTATCCAATGAGATGTAAACCAACACTGGTCAGGAGCCAATCACATTCCAATCATCTGCTCAAAATATGAAAGAGCACGAGTTTCTGATGAATTTGGTGTTTAAACTACATCATTATATACCGTTCAAAAGATTGTAGGGGTCTGTAAGATTTAAAAAAAAAAAAAAAAAAAGTCTCTCATGCTGTACACCAAAAATACAGTAAAATTACTGTTTTCTATTTTAATATATTTTAAATTGTAATTTACTCGTGTAATCAAAGCTGAATTTTCGGCATCATTACGCCAGTCTTCAGTGATCCTTCAGAAAACATTCTAATATGCTGAATATTTCCTTTTTATAACCTTTCGTAACATTATAATCGAATTTACTGTCACTTTTGATCACTTTAATCTATCCTTGCTGAATAAAAGCATTTTTTTCAAATCTTACTGACCCCACTTTTGAACAGAAGTGTATTATTTTATTTAATTCAAATGCCGTTTGGACACTATTATGGTGGTTATATTTGGGATGGCTTAACAAAAGTGTTAAATTGACACTGTATGTGAGTATTTGGCAACCAGCGTTCAACCTTTCATAGGCCAAACCATGTCACTTCCCCTAAACCCTAAAATCCGATTGGTTGAAAGGATGTTGATCCAGGAACCTGTATACTAGTTGTCATGTGTTTTCTAAGATACAAGCATAAGAGACACGGTAACACTTTACAATAAGGTATGATTTGTTACAATTAGTTAACATGAACTAACAACGAACAAACCTCTGCAGCATTAATAGTAATTTCTACATTTAATAGTTAAATTTTAAGATCAAAAGTTGCATTTGTTAACATATTAGATAATGCACTGTGAACATGAACATTTTTATGAACTAACATTAACAAAGATTAATAAATGCTGTAAGATTATAATGTTCAGTGTTAGTTTGTGTTTGTTAATGCATTATTTAATGTTAACAAATGAGACCTTATTGTAAAGTGTGAACAGAATCCGTGAAATATGAGCAGGGACACTCACTTGGCCATCAACACTTCCTCTGCTGTAGAGACTTCTGGGTCTGCTGACCGGCCTGCTTGCAATCCCTCCCAAATCCTCTTCTTTTCCACCTTCATCTCCATCATCTTCACAAACAGATGGAAGAATACTATCTTTTGTTACCTTTTTACCCACTACCATTCTATGTATGTTTTGAGACTTTGTGATTGTTTGAAAATGAATTTAAGAATGTTTTGTTCAAACTAAATCACATTCAATTCACTCTGGTTTCCCAAGTCAGCCAGGATCGATATCCTTAAATTAAATAAAATCTATAAGAAAGCAAATCAGTGCAGTGCTGTCTCCTGTTGCCCCAGACTAACCTGCTCTGTAGGAGGGTTATAGTTGACTGACAGTCACTTTGACTAATTGCAGAGCTGCATTTTTGGACAGTTTGTCCATTCAGCAGGAGAGCCTGAACAGTGAGGGTGGGCTATTGTTCAGCTCATTTGTTTTGTTGACTGGTTGCCATGGTGTCATTTCTCCTCTCATAAAGCTGCACTCAATCTTTTTCAGCAGTGAGTGAGTGGCGAGAGAGAGAAACAATTATATAAAACAAAGAACATACTTCTCCTCAATACAGATATCAGCTTGATTATAAAAGCTAAATAATCAGCTGCTCTCTACACAATTTAAATTAAATATCATTTTATAATTCATATATATATATATATTCATTCTAAGTTTTTATGGCCTATATATTTTTAGAATTATTTTTTAAATATTTAGTAATCACCAAAACTTATTTATATTTACTATATTCTTCATATAATTTATTTTTAATCTAAAATGTCTGAAATAAAAATATCTTTAGTTTTTCTTTTACATAGTTACATTTTAAAGATCTACATTTTTAATATAAGGTTGCGTCCGAAAACTTAAAAACGCTGCCTTCGGAGGATGCATTCCGAGGTAGGAAGGCATCAATCCAATGTTAGCATCACTTCCTGTCTCCTGAGATACCTTCATCTGATTGATTTTTGAAGGCAGTAGACGTATCCTTCGCTGCCTTTGATATCCCACAATCGTATGCGTTCCATTTGGTGACAGTTGAGAAACAAAAAGAAAAGAAAGATGGTGTCTGAAAGTTGTGGTTGGTGGTCAGTTTGTGTGTAAATGTAAATTTTTGACCAAAGTTTTCCACTTCTAGAGAGAAATTACTATTGTTATAATTAAACATTTGCTTAGTTATTGCTCTAGATCATTAAAACGTTATGCTGCCTCAGAAGTCTGTCTGAAATCTCATGAGGTTACGTAAGGTGCCTTCGTATGCAAACGCTGCCTGCAAAGTCATTGCCTGATGAGGCAGCAAGGCAACAAGTCAGCTGCCTAAGTTTTCGGATGCAGCCTTCCACTCTAAAAAAATGGTGCTGTGTAGTACTAAAAGTGGTTCTTTGGCTCGTAATCATAGGGGAACCACTTTAAGTGCTGAATAGCACCAAATCTTGGTGCTTCAGTGGTTCTTCAGCAGTTCTTTGGGATGACTGAGGTGCTATATAGCACCGCTACTGTATACAGAACCTGTTAAGCCCCTGCATGGCTCTTCAGTGGTTCTTTGGGGTGGTTAAGGTGCTATATAGCACCACTGCTCTACAAAGAACCTGTAAAGCCCCTTCTCTACGAGCCAAAGAACCACTGTTGGTGCTGTTTAGGCCTATTTTTGTTGAAGAAATAAAATGCGATATAGCACCTCTTATGGGTTCTACATAGCACCATTTGACAAAGGTGCTACATAGCACCAAAAGTGGTAAGGATTACGAGCCAAGAACCACTCTTAGTGCTATATATCACTTTTTTTAGAGTGAATATGGCAACATTTACGTAGGCCTATTATGTGTCTATGATGGCTGAGAGAGCTTAACACACTGGCCCCGTTCTTAGCTTAGCCTTGGAAGTAGGAGTGTAACAATACACAAAACTGACGGTTCGGTACGTACCTCGGTTTTGAAATCACGGTTTCGTACAGTAGGGAGAAAAAACTAAACAAAATTGCTTCTTTTTAAAAAAAAAATTAAACAGTAGTTTACTGAACAAATTGTGTCTCTGTCTTAAATGAATTCAATTATAATTTAAATGTTTCTTAAGGATATAAAAATTATCTCTGCTAATGCTGTAAACTATATAGGGAGCCCTTTCTTGCACATTAATATAATATTAAAGGTTCAGAGCCCAACTTATTAGCCTAAATTCAGTTGCTATTTATTTTTGGATATAATAATCAACAATTAAATAACAAATTGTATGCAAACTTGTAAACTGCACATAAGGCAGTTTTTACATTAACTTCTAATTCTAATTATAAAATTATATTTTTACTGCAATTCGTTGTTGAAATATAATCATTTATATGAAAGGTGCTCTAAGTGATCCTGGGTGGAGTAACTTCCTGTTGACGTTCGAAGTCTTGTCAAACAAACCAGAGGCTAGCGAGACCCCCCCCCCCTCCCCTCCGTGCTTCCTGAAACAGTCATGAACGTGCATTTAAAATCATTCTTGTCAGTTATTGGCTGGAGCATGTTTATTATGATTCGTGGTCCAGGCTGCACCAGTTTGTTTTTATTGCCGTTTTTTGTTTTTATTTCCGGAGCTTGTGACGACTACAGAGATCGTGTTTTTTTACAGTGTGTTCAGGGGACAGGCAGCTTGCGGATAGTGAGGAGATGTTTGCTGTATGTGACAAAAAATGTTTTGGCCTAAAAACGCGTGACATCACTTTTTTTTTAAGTGTGTGAGAGCACCTTTAATATATCTCAGAATGTAGAAGAAAGTCATATACACCTAGGATGGCTTGAGGGTGAGTAAAGCTTGGGGTAATTTTCAGTCGAAAGTGAACTAATCCTTTAAACACACATTAAATAATCAAGACATCACTAACAAGTTAAGTAAAATATAATGAATATATAGTCTAATACTTAGCAAAAGAGTTAATTTCTCTGGTGAACTAAGAAGTTCTGGACTCAACTGAGGTAAATGCTATGACAGCGTTTACAAGCTGTTTTATTGACGTTTTTGAAACACTGACTGAAGGATTACATGACATATTATACGTTTCAGTACGTTGTACTGTATATTTTAACATACCTTCAGATGTTCATTCATGTTTATTCTGTAACTAGTATTAAACAGGAAGAGATGATCACGTTCACTCCGTGCTGCTGCTGTAAAGAGATCTGTCACGCCACATTAAAGAGCGTCAAAACGGCATTTTTTTGTTTGAATTTCATGATAAAATTGACAGAATTTGAAAGGTGACACTTTTTTTTCTTATCGAAAGTAACAAAACACAGAGCTTATTGCAAATTATTGGTGGTTAGGCAAATATCTGGGCTCTATTGGTTGTGTATGATGCAATGGGCCAGGGCTGGGCGGGGCAGCAGGGGGCGGGGCGCGTTCGGTAAGCCTTGAGAGTATTGTGGTACGTACCAAAAAATCCCGACGCCATCCAGCTGCTGAGAGTGACATTTAGATGAATATGTAAATACGTGCTGCATGCACTTTCCTCTCAACAAACAAAATAAAGACAACAATGACAGCGATGAGAAAGCAGCGGATAAGAAAGCATCTGAGCAATGTGGATATGTTTGCACCAGCTCTACAACTCCCCAGCATCATGTCGACTGATGAGGTAATTAAAATTACACTGTTATGATAGTTTGATTAAAGTATTTGCGACTATATAGAGCTGGCTATAGTTTGAACGAATCCGTTTCCTTTGGACGACACATTGACATATACAGTACGGAGCTCTTTCTGCATTATCCTGAACCTTGCACAAACATTCGTTTCACGCGTCATAGAATGAAGATTCTCGGCAGCGTCCGTAAACATCACATCCTTTTCATTTTCCTGGCAAAAACGTCCCGAGTCCTTCACATAAAAATCGGTTGACAGGCTTTCATAGACACCCTAGGAAGTCAAGGAAGGAGTTGTTTTTTTTAAAGTTTTGTTACAAGCCATTCACACATTGGCATTAATACATTATTACATGAAACACACCATAATCTCCATACGCTCAAAATTTCACATATTCTTTTATGCATTACAGATTTACACGACATACAATTTAAAATTGGTTCGCTTTAGAAAGAACAGCAAATAACTTCAAGTCTTGACATACAAATGTTTTTTATTATTAAGTAGATGCAAAGTTCTTGCAGTATATGCATTAAAATGGCAAATGTTTCAATGTTCGAAGTTCCACAATATAAGATTAACAGCGGAAATTGATTGGAACAGTTTCTTTTAGCAGCAGCAAAGAACAAACACAAAAAGAGAAATTAAAATCCCGTAAGCTTCTTCTCCGTCCAGTCACAGAGGAAGGACGCGATCACAACAGTTAAATGGACACACACAGTGCAGGTTAAGAGAAGAACAGGACTGTAACATCATGCATTCAGAATAATGCTTCAGGTTCCCCCAAACTAAGTAAAGATTAGACATCATATTCACGAAATATATTACAAGCAACTCAGAGGGACAAAACCAAATCAATACCCATAATCAAAATACATTCTTAAAAAATTCTCATATATATTTAGATATTTACTGTACCTTTTAATATATGCATGTGTGTGTTTCTTTTTTGCCAGACTTTTTATAATCACAGAGTTTAAACGGTGCAAAACCCAAATGTGGGGAAGGAAACATTCAGTTTTAACAGCATACATAGAACAAGAATATTCTCCTACAGAAAGACAACAGAAAGCAAAGTCCCTTGAAATCAAATTACCTCATGTAATATTTTTCATGCCAGAGGCCACTCATAACTCAAAGTTTTCCAAGCAAATCCGAAGCGAGCTAGGATCTAATCGAACATACATATCAGAAGCAAAACAGTGACTTTTCTTAAAGGATTCATCTCCAGAAACCCATCCTTTTAAAGCCATCAAAAAGGCATTGCATGCAAAAAAAAAAAAAAAACTATGCACGGCATTGATTTTTTGCTCTCTGTTGCAAGCGTTTACCCTTTAATGCAAAACAATAACTACAACGGTTGATCTTAAATCTAAAGAAGAAATCCAGATCTCAGTTGGATTCAAAGAAAAGTGCCATCACAGCCATGTCTCAGAGAAGCGAGGAAAAAGGGATACAGAAGTATAATAAAGCACAACAGGTGCATCACCTCTTTCATTTTTGTCAGTTCCTCCTGAATACTGAAGATCAGGATGTTTCATAAAAGAACCAGCCTAGAGAGATATTCAAAACTCCTCAAGCCTTTTCTTACAGTTAGCTTGAGATAAATGCATATTGAATATTCAAAATGAGCCTCATCTTAATTTTATTGATCTTAAAATCCAACCAGTTTTCTTTAAATCCACACTCATGTTTTTATTCACTGAATTAATTTCAAAAGTGAGATGTTTTTAGTGCATCAGGAAAAAATAAAAATAACCACTCTATTTTTTTTTCTTAAAGTTCATTATATTTCTTTCCATATTGAGGGCTAGTTTTTAACAAGACAAACATTTACAACTAACCACTTCAGCACGTTCAGATGCACGGAAACCAGTGATGATATTTTAAGGTGTCCTTGTTCCAGTGTAATTATACATTTAAAGGTGCAATGTGTGAATTTTAGGAGGATCTATTGCTATATTATATATGTAACAATGTTTCTAGTAGTGTATAAAGACCTTACATAGCGAACCGTTATGTTTTTATTACCTTAGAATGAGCCATTTCTAGCTACATACACCACGGGTCCCCTGATATGCTAAGTCGCCATTTTGTGCCCACATTAGAGCTGCAGGATTCTGAAAAAAATGAGAATCACGATTTTTTGGTTTCAAATAAAGATCACGATTCTTCCACGATTCTGAATATACAACTAAAAATAACAGGGAATTTATTTAATTTTTTTATTAATTTATTTTAAATGAATTATTTAATAAAAAGTGTGTGTTTTTTTAATGATTTCAATGACTTGTTAATAAATACTTGCTTCGTTACTGGATGAATCAGCGTTTTTGAACAAATCTTTTGAATGAATGATTCAATGACAATACATTTTTTAACAGTCACTTGTCACCACCTAGTGGCATAAGATGTAATCGATACAACCATTATTTGAAGCGCCATGTTCATTTCAAAAGGTGGTTTGCTCTATTTTGATCGCTATCGTAGACATCAGTGTTTATATCCTAACTTTAATCTCAGTACTTCTGTGATAATTTGAATATTTGTAACAGAAATACTACTATTGTGTGGTTCAAAACCTCTCTCTCTGGCTCAGAACGGCGGCATGAACACAGATTTGAATGTTCCAGTATGATTTTGTCAAAGGTTTAACAGACACGGGCGAATCGTTGTCAATAATAAATAAGATCGCGTTTTTTTACGATTAATCGTGCGGCTCTAGCCGGCATGTTTCTACAGTAGCGCTGAATGGACAAACTGCTCTACAGAGCATGTTTGCTTGACTGGCTATTCTCTTCTGTCTCAGACGATGACATCTTTGTCCTGTATAGCTTCTCTATATTGCAATTCGCAACCTCACTGCTAGATGCCGCTAAAATGTACACGCTGCACCTTTAAAGGGATAGTTCACCCAAAAATGAAAATTTGATGTTTATCTGCTTATCCCCAGCGCATCCAAGATGTAGGTGACTTTGTTTCTTCAGTAGAACACAAATTATGATTTTTAACTCCAACCGTTGCTGTCTGTCAGTCAAATAATGCTAGTGGATGGGAACTTCTACAATAACAGTAAATAAAACTTGCTTAGACAAGTCCAAATTAAACCCTGCGGCTCGTGACGACACATTGATGTCTTAAGACACGAAACGATCGGTTTGTGTGAGAAACCGAACAGTATTTATATCATTTTTTGTCAGAGCGCGATCAGACCAAACGAATCGAGTGATGAATGCAGTTGGACATAGTGGTGTATTAGAGGTAAAAAATGATATAAATACTGTTCGGTTTCTCACACAAACCGATCGTTTCGTGTCTTAAGACATCAATGTGTCGTCACGAGCCGCAGAGTTTAATTTGGATTTGTCTGTTGTGTTTTATTTACTCTTATAGTCCAAGTTCCCGCTGACTTGCATTATACCACTGACAGACGGCAACGGTTGGAGTTAAAAATCAACATTTGTGTTCTACTGAAGAAACAAAGTCACCTACATCTTGGATGCGCTGGGGGTAAGAAGATAAACATCAAATTTTCATTTTTGGGTAAACTATCCCTTTAAGTATTGAGTAATATTAATTAACTCTATCTCTATCCCTGCCAGTATTTTTTTTTTTTAAACTTGCCAGTCTGCGGCAGCATTTTTGAGCATTTTCACAAAACTTTCATGGCCCCCAGAATATTTTGTTGAATTATCTGAACATACATCATATCAAAGGAAAGAACGCAAAGGGAAAATACAACTACAAACATTTTATTCTAGCTTCATGCTTTCTTTTTTGTCAACACTTGAATGTGGGTAAGTTTCATTAAAAAAAGTAACATTTTGAACCAAAAGCTGAGAAAGTTTTTCTCGCATTTTTGTGAAAGACTACGTCAGGATCAGATTCATAGATCGAATGATCAAAACATAGATCGAGTCCTTCAACACCCTCAAAGCTTGCACAGTCCTATACCTTGTCATGGGTCCAACATTTCATTCAGGTATATTAAGCAGTTTTGATTTATATGCTATTTAATGTTTGATGATCGCTTTAGATTACATGTGCATAAGCAATGCTTCTATTTTTTGTGTTTTCACCTGGAGATTCTGTACTCTTTGAGAAGATGCGTAATAGCGCCCCCTACCATATAACAGTGAAATATAACAGTATATATAACAGTATATTTCTATTTTGAAACATAAAAACAACAACAACACTTTAAAATAAGGTTCCATTGGTTAACGTTAGTTAAATACATAAGCTAGCATAAACTAACAATCAAAAATACTTCTAAATCATTTATTAATCTTAGTTAATGTTAATTTCAACATTTACATTATCAAAAACCAAAAGTTATATCTGGTAATATTATTCAGTGGACCTGAACTAACAATTAGCAATTGTATTTTTATTAACTAACATTAACAAAGTGAATAAATACTGTAACGTGTTTTGCATTACACAATGGGACCTTATAGTAAAGTGTTATCATGATGATGATGATAATAATAATAATATTAAATTGAATATAAAATATTATTATTATGAAGAAGAAGTTAATATAACTGATAGTATAATTGACTCTTTCACAATCAAAATGAACTAATATGGACCAAAATGAGATCTGAACCCACTTTTAAGGTCAAGGACAGTGTGAATGCAAAGCGAACTGGTTATGTTTTTACCCAGTTCATCTCTTGGTCTGTGTTTGGTTCTTTTAAAGATGACTCACTCTTAGTAAATGCTAGCACATCCTCTCTTTTTATCATGGATAGAGACTCGGTCTTTAATAAAAACAGATCATAATGTGCATAATAACCCCAAGACTCACTAACTAAATCAAATGCTTCCCATCTCTTAATGGTCAAAAGTCAATATCTACGCATGTTTGTACATCAGAAAAGCCACTGATCTTGCTTACATGTTAAAAAGGCAGGCCATGTCTAAGTGCACGTAGCCCATTGAGGACAAAGCATAAAGACACACAAAAAAGTGCATTTAGAAATTCAAGTGAAAGGTTTGTATTAATACAGATTTGATCATAGAGATGCACATCAAACAAGACCTAGCAAAGAAAATGAAATATTCCATTTAAAAAAAGGAAAAGAAGAAACCGTTTTTAAATTAGACAAACTTGGCACAGTTTTCCCGAATCATGGTTGGTGTCCCATCATGCTTCTGGTTGGCTGATTATGAGCAAAAACCAGCGATATGGACTGAAAATGAAACTATGAACAAAACACCCTGTAAAAGAAAGAAAATAAAGATTAAAAGAGATTTAAAAAAAAAAAAAAGACAAAAAGGGGAGGGGTAGAGAGGGTATGCATACGGTATATATATCAATCACAAAATATAAAATAGAATTAATAGAATTATATTTTAATTAATAATAATTAAATGTAACAGCATATTAGAATGATTTCTGAAGGATCATGTGACACTGAAGACTGATACTGAAAATTAAGCTTTGTATCACAGGAATAAATTACATTTTAAAATATATTCAAATAGAAAACAGTTATTTTATATTGTAATAATATTTCACAATGTTACTGTCTTTACTGTATTTTTGATTAAATAAATGCAGCCTTGGTGAGCAGAAGAGACTTTAAAGAACATTTAAAAAATCTTATTGACCCCATACTCTTGAACGGTAGTATATTTTTCATATTTCATGCCTTTTTTCATTTAACTTAAGAAAATGTGTTGCTGTAATTGTGATTAATTTGATTAATTAATCTGCATGATGAAAGTAATTCGAATAATAAACACCTTTCATGCTTTAATCATGCTTACATTTCATATTCTATGCATTCATTGCAACATTTCATGATGATATTTAATTATGTTGTGATTAGTGCTGTCAAATCAATTAATCATGATTAATCGCATCTAACATAAAATTTATATATATTGATAAAAACATATTTTGTAAAATAAGATATTTTGTAAATATATATTTTATGTTAGATGCGATTAATTTATATATATATATATATATTAATTTATTCAATTTTGCCCACTGTCCAACAGAGTACCAGATGACACATGGCGAGAGATCTCTCGTCCTCCAACACAAGGACTTTCATCATAAAACATCAAAATAAGTGACACCTCTCACAGGAACTATGGTGGCCACACTGCAAAAAGGCCAGTTCAGTGCGCTACGGTTAGAGCACTTCTCCCTCCCTCCGCTCTTACAGCAAGTGTGCAATGAACAAGCTCTTATCTGTAAGAGCACAAACAGAGAATAGCACAGCCACTCTCTTCTCACTAATCCTGTTACGCTGCAGCCTCTTCTCAGCCTCCGTCTCTATGGTTACCGCTGGCATTCAGTGATGCCGGTCCAGAGGCAGTATCTACAGTAATCTACACAGCACAAGGTCCTCCTACAAGCACGGATAACCCAAGGCAACTCGAGGAGAGAGGAGGACGGATGAAGAAGAAGCAAACAGGACTTACTCATCCGTGTCTTTCTTGCTCTCTTCGATGTATGCAATAGACTCCGACCTTAGACGGTTGGTGACCTCGTAAGTGCGCAGAGTAACGCCGAAAATGTCCTCGTGGTATCGATTCTCATCCTTCAACAAGAAAGAGGAGAAAACAGTTTGAAAAAAGTAACTAGAACTTCTCAGATGACCTTGTACTTGATTTACCTTTGCACACAAAGCGTCAGTTTTAAATAAATGGCCAAATACAACACTAAATATAAGCTGTGTTTCCACCGCAGGAACTTTCCCCAGGAACTAAGGACTTTGGGTCCACAGAGTGTGTGTTTCGATCGCAGGAACCAGGGTCTAAATGAAGTTCCAGGTAAAAATGTCCCGCTCAGAAAGTTCCTGCTCGCAAACAGCAGCTTTCAGGGGTGGGACTTGGGCGCTGAATATGCTGATTGGTTGAGTTCACGCAGCATTTTGATTGGTTGACTCCACGCAGCATTTTATTTCAGCCACCATTTATTTCAGCCACTCTGTTGTGGTGCGTACAGTAAGAGTTGTTTGCTATTCAAATCAACAATGGAGTTTAAAGAACACAAACGATGGACTGACGACGAGGTTCAGGCTTTATTAAGCTTATATGCGGAGGATGAAATCCAGTGGGAACTAGAAAGTCGCACTCCTATATCACCAGACTATCTTCATGGTACTTTAGACCGCGATGGAAACGCAGACAGCAACAGGTCTGGGGGAAAATGTTCCTGGGGCAAATTGTTCCAGGTAATTTTGGTGGAAAAGCGGCTATAGTGTAAAGTTTCGAAAAAAGTGGGATCTGACCCTTAGTTTGCTGATATAGAAGCCGGCATCCTCCAGAGTCAAGTTGCCGTGCAGTTTAAAGATCTGCTGGACTGTTTTCAGTACATCTCCGGCCATGGTGACGTCCCCGCAGACGTAGATATGTCCTCCTTCTTCTCTCAGATACTTGTACACTGTTTCAGACAGCTGCTCTCGAAGCACATCCTGGACGTATTTCTGAGAAAAGAATACGAAATTGTGAGGTAAGGGACTGAATAGACATCTGAGCCACATGGCATGGTACATGAAGAGTTGACTATTATTTGATAAGCCAGAAAGCCTTTGCTTTGCTCACTGAATTAAAAAAAAAAAAAAAGGAAAAATGAGACTTTCTTCAAAAAGGTCCATTTTTCATTTTCCCACTAATCTCTATGATTCACATGGGCAATCTAGCTAAACCCTCACTAATGCTGGAGTATAAATGGATTTGAAATATCCTCACTGATATTTGCCAAGGCATAATATTCTCACCTTTGGTCTCCCAGGCTCTCTGGAGTATGCGGTGAAAAGCTCTTTAAACACTTCCTTGTTCTTGGCCTGGATGGTCTCTTCCTTGTAAATGTGGTCAATCTGTGACTGCCGACAACCGAAAACCAAGATCATGGGGCATGCCTTGATTCCTGGTCAAATAAAACATGCCAAAATTAAGTTTTTAAGGGATGTTCACCCGAAAATGAAAATTCTGTCATCATTTACTCACCCTTATGTTGTTCCAAACCTGTATGAGTTTCTTACTTCTGCTGAACACAAAAGAAGATATTTTGGTGAGAATGTTGGTAACCAGACAGTTGACGGTAACCATTGTAATTTTCCATAGTAATTTTTTTTCCTACTATGGAAGTCAATGGCTACCATCAACTGACTGGTTACACCAACATTCTTCAAAATATCTCATACAGGTTTGGAACAACATAAGGGTGAGTAAATGATGACAGAATTTTCATTTTTGGGTGAACTAACCCTTCAATGACAAATGCCAAAGTATATTAGTGCTATATGCAAATTATCAATTAATCTTAAAATGATAAATAAATAATTAAAATTAAAATGATAAATAATAATAAATTTATATTATAAAAAAAAAATTATATATATATATATATATATATATATATATATATATATATATATATATATATATATATACACAGTATATATAATATATATCCACAAAACAAAATAATAAATAAAATAAATTAATATATAAAAATAAATAAACTTTTTATTTCATTTTATTCTATAAAAAGTAATGGAATATCACAGCATTAGATAACAAATTAATCAAACAATGATTGACCCTTTTCAGGAAATTTAAATGCAAATTTGAGTTTGTACATTCAAGCAATTAAAACAAGTGACAAATAAAATAAATGAATACATCTTCTACAAAAAGTAGAACACATATGTGACCCTGGACCACAAAACCAGTCATAAGGGTCAATTTTTTTAAAACTGAGATTTATACATAATCTGAAAGTTTAATAAATAAGATGTTTGGATTGGGCAACATTTGGCTGAGATACAACTATTTGAAAATCTGGAATCTGAGGGTGCAAAAAAAGTTAAAGTTGTCCATATAAAGTCTTTAGCAATGCATATACACTCACAAAAATACATTTTTATATATATTTACAGTAGGAAATTTACAAAATATCTTCATGGAACATGATCTTTACTTAATATCCTAATGATTTTTGGCATAAAAGAAAAATCAATCATTTTGAAACATATAATGTATTGTTAGCTATCGCTACAAATATACCCTCGCGACTTATGGTTTTGTGGTCCAGGGTCACATATAAGTGTGAAAAGTCACACTTGAAAATGTATTAAACAACAAATTAACAAATGAATCAAACAAAAGACGCTTTCCTTTCTCAGAACTTAGAATTTAAACTTAGAAGCAATCACAACCCAAAGCCTACCCTTATTTTCAATATCATAGAGTCTCTGCTGCCAGAAACTTCTGAATGGAGCAATTCCAGTGCCTGGACCAATCAGAATACACGGAACCTGGCTGTCTTTGGGCATACGGAACGTTGGAGCCCTGAAACACAAAATACATCATTCGATTCCATCAAATCCACAAGAAAACTACCCTCAGTGGACATATTTGAGAAGTGTATAAACGCTTTACCCTCTGACAAAGCATGGCACCGTATCATCTTCTTCCAAGCTGTTGAGCCAGGAGGAACACACTCCGTGGTGTACGGGACCCTCTCCATCTATCCGGAATAAAGCACATAATCCTTTAACCTGACATCCTCCGACACTGATCTAATGCCTGGCAATTTAGGACTGCACAGGGCTGACATCACTTGCTTCAAATGGAGTGAAATTGCTATATTTTAACCGCCAATTACGCCATTATGCACATAATTACATGTTTACAATGCATTAAAAATGTGGAAAAGAGATTAGATCACAGTTTCTCTCTTTTTTGCGCATGATGACAAAAAAGGCTTAACAGCAAATGCAGATCTAGAATTAATTTGATCTTTTAATTTTTATGTAGTCCCTATCTTTAAAATAAATGAGCAGTTATTAGATGAACAGTCTAATACCACAGACAATCAGCCTGGTTTCTCTTTTGACAATACAGATTATTCACAATTCATTAGGCACTTCAGTCAAATTGCTAATTAAGTTCATAGTCTCTTATTAAGCACCCAATTATTCATACGATACCGCTGTTGGGGAAATGTGAGTTTTCAGGCTGTATGTCATTGAAAGTGAGAGGCTGTTTAGTGTGACACTCACAGTTTGAAACGAGTGACAAAGAAGCACTGGAAACGTTTAACACCGTGAAGTGGATTGCATTGGTTAAACGCAACATCAGGTCCGGTTTACACGTGCTTTGAACATCTGGTGTTAAAGTGATCACCTGAGATACATTACTGTTAACACCTGGTGCAAACTTGCATCTCAAATGTGTTTCTGGTGACCATTAGCTTTCATCAAATAGAGGCTCTCTGAAAGACCGCTTAAATCACTTATTACATCAGTTTATCTCTGCACATTGACATAAACCCCCCCCACAAACTAACAAACAAAAAAAAGTCAATACCAGGTCTGTTATGCAATTTAATATGAGTTTGCTATTGCTTGTGGTGTAAATGGATAGAATCAAATTTAGCTGATGTAGAGTACATACATATACGGTACATACTGTTTTATTTGATTCTATTTTTTTAAAAGTAATTTTAGAAGTAATTTTAACATCTCACTCGAAAAAATGTTCTGTTAAATTTATATGATTAAAAAAACTGCAGCTGTGGTTGCCAGAAAATAACACAGTCACATTGTTTTAGGTATTATTACTTGAATTATCAAAATCTGCTTTTTGCCTTAAAATATACTAATAATCACCTTAATAATGCAGGTGGTAAAACAGAAAATCACATGATGAATCACAGTTCATAGTAAGTGGCCTGTCCATAAATCAAGGCCAATACTTGTGTATAAATGTGCACAGTGTCATGCAATCAAAGAAAAAACACCATCAGTCAGTGAAACACGAGACACTAAAATAATGCAGTAAACATTAAAGGTCCCGTTCTTCGTGATCCTATGTTTCAAACTTTAGTTAGTGTGTAATGTTGTTGTTAGAGTATAAATAAAATCTGTAAAATTTTAAAGCTCAAAGTTCAATGCCAAGCGAGATATTTTATTTAACAGAAGTCGCCTACATCGAACGGCCAGTTTGGACTACATCCCTCTACTTCCTTCTTTAATGACGTCACTAAAACAGTTTTTTGACTAACCTCCGCCCACAGGAATACACAAGAGTTGCGTTTGTAGAGTGTGTTTGTCGCCATGTCGTCGAAACGCTGTTATTTTCATCCCGCAGTCCAATCACCGGGTCTGATTCCGGCTCAAATTGATAGGGTAAAATTAAAGACATGTTTACAATAACACTGAGCGCGTGCATCTCCACGTTATGGTAAGAGGCGTGACTTTTCCGGGCACGGTGTGCTCAGAGCTTTCGAATCACAACACAGGAACCGCTGGCACAATCAGAACTCGTTACGCATTTCTGAAGGAGGGACTTCATAGAACAAGGAAGTCATCAGCCCGTTTTTATGACAGTGGAAACAGCGGTATACAGATAAGTAAATTATGTGAAAAATACTGTGTTTTTTTACACGCGAAACATGAACACATGTTATATTGCACACTATAAACACAATCAAAGCTTCAAAAAAACCACGAAAAACGGGACCTTTAACTAAATAACAGCTGGTTGGTTGGTGTTTTAACACCATGCCAGCCTCCTTGGCTATCTTCATGGTGAGTAACAGGTTTAAAAAAAAAAAAAAAAAAAACTATAGGTATAGTAAAATAATTCCTGCAAGAACTTAAACCATAACAATTTAATAAAATACGTTTGAGAGATACTGGACTCTGGTATGAGGAGCATAGCGGTGGATCTTCATTTGACTTGTGTGTGATTGTGGAATGTAATGCATTACAATACTGCATTAATACCTAAAAAAGTAACAAATGGTCTTACTTTTTATGCAAAGAATTGCATTACATTACTTTTTTTGTTTCTTTTTCTCACCAGGGCTGGGCTAGCTTGTTTTTTGTTGGTTTTTGTTTCTTGGTTTTTTTTTTGTATATTAAAAAACAAAGTTATATTTTATTGGCAAATGTAAAGACCCATTCACAACAAAAGTGAAATGAATAAGCTCACGCTAAAGGAAATGCAATCAAAAGTCAATTTTGCTTATTAGTATGGTTGAATTGGAACATTTAAGGTCAGCAACAAAGACATAGGTTAATAAAGTGAGATTAAATGCATAAAGTATATATGTATTACTTAACATTTAATTAGTTCAGGTTTGCGTACAATTCTGAGTTTTCTGATTTCACTGTTTTTATTCATTTTGAGGAATATTGAATCTGTTTTTGTGCAAGTGAGATGAGTAAATGTATCCTCACATTTAGTCTAGAACTGCAATAACTATCATGTTCACACAGCGTAGTGACACAACGCCTCTGCACTTTCTCTGAACATGGGGACAGGAGAGCTGTCAGTCAAAAATGGGAAAATAAAGTAACTTGCGTTACTTAGTTGAAAAAGTAACTCTGATATTTTGTTGTAAATTTAAAATGCGTTACTTTTAAATTTTAATGCGTTACTTTACTTGTTACTTGAAAAAGTACAAATCTGATTGTGTAACTCGTGTTACTTGTAATGCGTTACCCCCAACACTGCTTGTATTACATATTACATACATTACATATTATGCAATGGTAAACCATTTAACCATTTTTTTCACCATATATGGCAAGGTAACTTACAGCTAACATCTTAAAAGGTTTTTATTGTAGCATTTTTACTGTTTTTTTTTTTATTATAAGCAAAACTATTAAGTTTCCTGAACTATGAAAAAGCAACCCCTTTGCGATCCCCTCTGGTTTTTCTTTTCTTTTTTTTCATTACCTTTGGGCCGATAGGACACCACCGCCACAGTGAGGTGGATCTCTCCCGGATGGAGGTCTGGAGAGGAGCTGATGGAGTAGTACCGTGCCTGTAAGAGGGGTAGCTGTGTCAAGAGCAGGGTGGAGGGGATCTGGAGGGACGGGAACTCCTCCAACACCTCCACTATGGTGTGGTTATTGTACCACTTCCACTCCTCATACTCCTGCAAACCCTGAGGAGACACAGAATGAAGCACATGACATCAACATGATGTTCTCTGTAGCTCTGGTTTGGCACATGAGCTCTGGATGAGTGGCAGTGAATGGCAAACGTTCAAAACATTCTGCAAGCTGTGAACTGACGGCAAGAAGCGAGTAAAAAAAAACTGTCAACGTTGTAATTTGCGTATAAGCGTTAATCATGTGAGTGTAAAACAGAGCCAGAAATGTCTTTCTCAGATCTCTCCTTTTAAAGGATTAGTCCACTTTTAAATACACTTTTCCTGATAAATTTACTCACCCCCATGTCATCCAAGATGTTCATGTCTTTCTTTCGTCAGTCGAAAAGAAATGAAGGTTTTTGAGATAAACATTCCAGGACGCCTTCCCTATTCAAGTTACGGAAAAAAACGAAACTGCCGCCGCGTTCTTTCCGTAAGTAGAATAGGGAAGGCGTAGAACATTCAGCGTAAGCGTTATGAAGAATGCGGAAGCGGAAAGTACGTTCAAGGCGATATTTTGTTTATAAAGCATAAACGGTTGTATTTTTTTCGAAAATGACCGATTGATTCGCTAGATAAGACCCTTATTCATCGTCTGGTATCGTTTAAAGCCCTTGAAGCTGCACTGAAACTGTAATTTTGACCTTCAATCTGTTGGTAGCCATTGAAATCCACTGTAAGGAGAAAAATCCTGGAATGTTTTCCTCAAAAACCTTAATTTCTTTTCGACTGACGAAAGAAAGACATAAACATCTTGGATGACATGGGGGTGAGTAAATTTATCAGGAAAAGTGTATTTAAAAGTGGACTAATCCTTTAAAGAGAGTTTTTGACACCATGTACTCACCATCATATCAATCCTAATCTACAGTATGTGATATTTTGAACATAAATTATTATTTAGCACAATGTTCTTATTTATACAATGAAAGTGGTTTTACTAGAGCTGTCAAACTCAAAAAAACTGTACCAAAAACTTTCTAATAGTTATTTTTAATTACACTACCTGATCATATGGCTTCAAAAAATGACACAGTGGTGGAAAAATCATATAGACTACTTGCTCATTTTTCCTGATCATTTCTTCATCATAGATTTCTTGATCCTTTCTGACCTTCAGCTATTACCTGAAGAATTCCATTTTTAATTAATGCTGTTCTTTTGAACTTTCTATTCATCAAAAATACTGAAATATAAATGTATCATGGTTTCCACAAGAATATTAAACAGTGCGAATCAGCATATTAGAATGATTTCTGAAGAATCATGTGACACTAAAGACTGGAATAATGATGTTGAAAATTCAGCTGACATCACAGGAATAAATGACATTTTATAATATATATAAAATAAAATAAAATAAAAAAGTTACTTTAACTTCTAATTATATTTCACAATTTTTACTGTATTTTTGATCAAATAAATGCAGCCTTGGTGAGCCTAAGAGACCTTTTTCAAAAACATTTAAAAATCTCACCGACCCCAAACTTTCACTAGTGTTTTCCAAATAAATGCTTAAAATAAACAGAAGTAAATTGTATGTTTATTTGAACCAGGCAGAGAGAGACACTGTGGGGAGTTGCCGTCCTCACTGACGTGACCCTCTCTTTCTCCTCTGTTTCACTCCATTCCTTCATCAGAATCATTTGAACCAAAAAAGAATGACTCACTAACTAAGCAGCCATTTTTAGCAAAATATCGAAAAATTTTTCAGTGGGAACAAGCAATGAAAGAGAAATATTTCCATGTCTTCGAGTTGACGCTGAGAGGCTTGTGTGAGAGAGCAAGACAGGCATGGGAGAGGAAAAAAGGAAGTGGGGAGGAGGGGGTTGATTTTCAGGTAATAAGTTATCAAACTGAGAAAATTACTGCCGATTTGAGGCGGAAAATGCAGGGACGCATGTGGAGACGTGACGCCTTTTGTCTAATACGGTGTATGAAAACGGGTCTTAGATCATTACTGAGCTTTAGCACGGCTTGTATTGATGCAAATAAATGTCTCACATGATAATTGGAGAAACGCACAAGTTTGTGTGCAGGCATGCAGTGTTTTCTTACCTTGCTGAGCACCTCTAGTCTCTTTCTCTGTTTCTCATTAGTCGCTAGAGGAGCAAACTGTTGCAATAATTGAGGACTAGGAGGGGTGGTTATGTCCAGGAAGTATTTGAAAGCTTGATAGATGGTACAGGGCGGAATACGACTCTCATCCGTCCAGTTACTTATCACACCTGAAGAAGATGAAGAGATTCTGATTTGTTAAGAATCCCATTTTCCATGCAGAAAAAAAAAAAAAATTCAAGGCAACATGTATTGATATCAAGCCAAAAATTCAATAAAAGTATCATGTATGCACTATATTTTAGTCATATTATAGGTTTGTGTGAGTAAAAAAAAATAAAATTGAAAAGATTAGTTCACTTCAGAATTAAAATTTCCTGACAACTTACTTACCTCCATGTCATCCAAGATGTTTATGTGTTTCTTTCGTCAGTCGAAAAGAAATTAAGGTTTTTGAGGAAAACATTCCAGGATTTTTCTCCATATAGTGGACTATACGAATTGAAGGTCAAAATTGCCGATTCAGTGCAGCTTCAAAAGCCTCTGCACGATCCCAGACAAGGAATAAGGGTCTTATTTAGTGAAACGATTGGTCATTTTCTAAAAATAATAAAAATGTACATACTTTTTAACCACAAATGCTCATCTTGCACTGCACCACGCATTACGTAATCACGTTGAAAAGGTCACACGTGACGTAGGCCGAAGTACCGCCGTAGGGCGAAAAACTCCATCTAATTTTCTCCTCCAACATCAAAATGTTTTACCTTTTTTTGGATGGGTGTTTGACTTAGTCTTTGCACTTTGTAGACAATGGATTGGTACCACGCGTAACCTTTCCAGTGTGATTACTTAATGCGTGGCGCGTTGCAGAGCTAGTGCAAGATGAGCATTTGTATTTAAATGTATATAATGTTTTTTTGTTTGTTTTATTTGAAAATGACCAATCATTTTACTAAATAAGAGCCTTATTCCTCGTCTGGGATCGTGCAGAGCCCTTTGAAGCTGCACTGAAACGGCAATTTTGACCTTCAATTCGTTGAACCCTGTTGAAGTCCACTATATGGAGAAAAGTCCTGGAATGTTTTCCTCAAAAACCTCAATTTCTTTTCGACTGACGAAGGAAACACATAAACATCTTGGATGACATGGGGTAAGTAAATTGTCAGGAGATTTTAATTCTGAAGTGAACTAATCCTTTAAGTCATTATTCGCTGAAAATCTCGTCCTCTTCTGTAGTTTGTCATCACTGAAGTCTAACTTGATGTGACATTCAGATATTCACAAATGCAGATGAGATTTGAGAGTTATGTTGGAGGAGAATATTTAAGCAAACAATGACTTAAATTGTAGCTTTTTTCCTCACACATTAAACTATTATATGCCTTCAGAGAACTTGGAATATAGTGGACAGATAATTTGGACTTCTTTCATGGTGCTTGTTTTATCATTTTTTGAGGCCTATAGACCTTTCCATTTGTATTAAAAAAAAAAAATAAAGAAAGTTGTATGGGATTAGAAGGACATGTGGATGAGTAAATGATGACAGAGTTTTCATTTCTGAGTGAACTGTACCCTGATGATGTGCACCTACTTTTGTTAAAATACCTCTTTTGTGCACAATAATGCAGGCTTCAATGAGACCACATCTGTAATGATTGTCAGATCAAGGAGAAAGTGTTGCAGCAACCTCATATTACCTCTGTAAAGGTCACTGGCCAGTTTTCAGTCATCCTGACATATTTCTCAACAAGAAAGGGTGAGAAATCTCACTTGAGCTAACCTTTTTAAAAGACTCTGATAAGTAGGTCCTGTATGATAGGTCAGTACCACCAAAAATATATGTAGTATCTCTTTAACACCTTCTCTTATCTCTTCAACACAACAACTGTGAAATAATCATAATGCTTTCCATGCACAGAGGCAAGATAAATAACCATATATGATGAGGGAAAACTTCAACAAAAGAGAACAAATAGAATGAAAAGGCTCAAATAGGGAAATGGGACTGCGCCTCTGGCACAAGAGATGAAACCCTGATAGAAATGTGATTGAAAGCACTTCATTTGGCATCAAAAATATTTTTGAATCAGTCAGATTTGCAAAGGAATCAAACAATAGCATGCCAGCATCAAAATCTTTCCCTCTCAGTGAAGTTTTGATCTCAAAAATTGTCTAGTTAATCTAAATATCTGTCATAGATTATAATGAATCCAAAGCAAATGAATCCTGCATTCATCGTATATAGAGATTTGTCATGTGGCATCTAAATTATGTTTTACAATTGATTAATAATTTGATACAATTGCAATTCACTATGCAAATGTTAAAATGAGTGTTTACACGCACACTGCACTGATAACTAGCAAGGATCAGCTTATTATAAAAACCTAACAATGCAAGAGAATTGCATGTACATGAGATTTAAATTTTGTGATTTTATTGTTGTGTGCGAACATTGAATAAGCCATCATAATGCCAGTGAAGTTAAAGCAAAACCACTTTTTTTTAAAAATCATTTTTAACTATTTAAAAAGATGCATGCACACTTTACACATTGTCAGGTTAAGCGTAATGAGTTTGTGAATGCTAATCTACTCGATGTCAGCGCATACATTTTGAGTAGTGAACTGTATAATTTATAAACCCTCAGAATACAGGATCTGTTTTAAGGACGGTCTCCTGATGGATATCAGTTGTAAGTGTTATTGTAAGTGATACGAATGAAAGCTAGCTCACTTTTCAGTAAATGTGACATGATGAGCACTATGGACCAGGTTACCCTGATCTTTGACTCATTGTGAACACCGAAACGCACTGTTCGACAGACAATGGCATATTGAGAAAGCCTTTCCTCTGTGTTCAAAGGGGAGAAATCAAAATAATGTTTGAATGGGGGGGGGGGCTGGCAGACTTATATGGACAAAGTACTAGAAACACTGCATCTCTCTTCTCATTCTGTTTGTTCATCAAAAGTGATATGGCATAAAGATTATTTTATGCAGATTCTGTCATTTTCCATAAGATACCAAAGCAGATGATTGAAAGACAAGTTGATTTGGAAAGTTGCTTTTCATTTATTGACATTTGCAAGAAATTACCAAACAATTTAAAGTTGCTATTAAGCTAGATTGTTATTCTAGAATACTTTTTTTCCATTTCGTATTATATTTTCAATTTTGGATTAGTATGTAAGGAATAATTAGTAAGCAATAAGGCCATTGAATTATTAGAAAATAATGCACACCCGAGGTGGTAATGCAGCCATGATGTGAAGCAGGTGTGCATTATTTTCTAATAATTCAACGGCCTGGAGTCAATTATTCCGCTTATACTACGGTTACCACACCTCAAAACATTGTTCAGATGTTGTATTTCAAGACATTTGTCAGGTTTTTGTCCTGAGACACTTGTGTGTAGGACTTATTTCTTCCGCACCTCATCCCACGCCACGTTGCTAATTTCAAAACATCATTTAAGAGCTAGTGACAGAGGCTTAAAATCACTGATTGCAGACTAATGCAGTCATTTATTTATATCAGTTATTAGAGAGAGAGAGAGATTAAGCTTGTGTCAATTACCTGAATCTGCATCTGGCAACAGTATTCGGCAGCAGGGTTTCTACTAATAGCAAAACTTTAAGTTTATCTGCTTCAATAACAGCACCATTTTTACATCACTAGTGAGAAATGTCATGTAGCTTTTAAGTTGCTAAACTATTTTACTGATAAAATCTTCAGAGCAGCGCTGACAACCTGTATCTGTGCGAGTGTGTGTCCGTACTGTATGTGTGTGTATTTGAGTGGGAAAGAGCGGGAGAACGTCTCAGGTTACACATGTAACCATGGTTCCCTGAGAACAGGGAACGAGACTCTACGCTAGACTGCGCTATAGGGAACCCCATAGCGCAGTCTAGCGCAGAGTTGAAGTTCCCTTTCGAAAGGGAAAGAGAATATGTGTTTTCCATCAGCCCAGGCTCATTGGAAAAATGTACATTTGGGAACATTTTTGCAAAACGAAAATGCGTTTCGTCATTCATGTTTTGTGACTGTTATTATGTGAACTGTCCACTGAGTGGTGCTAAAAGCGTGTTCTGTTTTTCCAAAACAGATGAATGTTAATCTGGTATGTTTTTTTGTTGTTGTTTTTTTTGCATTGTTTTTGGCAACACTTAAGTATAGGGAACACATATCAAAGATTAACTTCAACTTTTCCCTCAATAAACTCCTAATTTATTGCTTATTAATAGTTAATAAGTTAGTTGTTAAGTTTAGGTATGGGGTAGGATTAAGTTCATGCAGAATAAGGCATTAATATGTGCTTAATAAGTACTAATAAATAGCCAATATTCTATGCATGCTAATAAGTACTGTAAATAACTAAAATAAAGTGTTACCTTGTTTTTTTTTTATTTTTATACATATCACCGCATTTCTGATTTGATATGTCCGGTGAGTGGCGCTAAGCTTAATGCTCCATTACATTTTAAAATAACGTTTTACCAACACTAAACCTAAACCTACTTGATAGTGTTAACAAAAACAAATGTGACATAAAAAGCATTCGCAATCATGCCATTTTAGCTTGTTTTCATTTTTGATCTCTTGTCTTTGAGCTCTTTTATCATAAGTCATGCTTCACCGGATTCGTACCCAGGCCCTCCGCATCCCAAGTACAATTCTGTATCAGCTAAGCTAACGAGGAAGCTTGTTACATTAGAAAAGCGAAATATATGGAGCTGGTTAAGCAATGCAAAGTCCAAAATGTATTCGTTTACAAATCATGTACTATGGTCAGTGCTTCCCACAGGTTTGAAATATACTTGCGGTAGGAGCCGGGTAAAAATTCTCCTATTACCCACGGCACAAAAATGTCTACTACATGTGACAAACAAATAAAGTGTGATTTTTAACAGTATTTTTATTTATTGAAATTAATTTTAATTACATAGCATACTATTACATTTAATTACATACTACTATTATGCATTATTATGCATTGTAAATTATGCAAAATTACAGCATTTAAATGGTTATCCTTTTCCTATGTTCTCCTTGCTGTCATATAGTGTCTCTCTCAGTGAATGGGACACAGATTTTACTAGTAAAATTTATATAATGAATATTATGTGTCAAATAATGTTCTTAGTCTTTTCTTCCTGTGGGGGAGACTACAATAATTTACTATGAATTAAATGGAAATCAAATTAAATACAATTTATTGTGTAACCAAAATACCAATAATACCCAAAAGAAAAAGAAAAAACTTAGCGAAATTAAAACTTATAACTTTAATTATAAACAAGCCGAAATACACTGGGACTCTTATTTTGAAATGTCTGTACTATTGCAGGCTGATCCTTCAGATTCTTACAACCGTATAAAACATTTTATATAAAGGCCATGAAGTAGACATTGTAATAATTCATCAACTTGAGCTCATTTGCAATCGCTTGGCATAAATCTGCGCTTTTCATTGATTGAGAATCACTTTGAAGCAGTTTTGCGCGAGCTTGTACAGCGCACAACAGTGCCCCCTTGTGACAGCGGGAGTAAACAGTTCTGACACACACATAACGAGCAGGTACGAAACGGCTTGTTAATCGATCGCGAATGGTTTCATTATTTTGGGCGGATATAAAAGTATAAGAGGCAAAAATGTGTCTCCAAATATACTTGGGCGGCCCGCCCAAGTAAAGTCTATGTGTGGGATGCACTGATGGTAAAACGTTTTTTGAGATCATAACATAATATTGTGCAAGGAGACGCCCTGTGATCATAACTGTGTGACAAGGATTAAAAATACTTGCTGTTTTACTGCCTCTAGTGTTCATTTCTGTTGGAAACTGCAGTATTATGAAACTAGTGTATTGTATTGTATATATATATATATATATGTATTTTGCATTTGCAATGATGTTCCCACAGGTAAGTTTTTCCATGAGATCAGGTTGCTTTCTGTACATAATAAAACACTATTGTTGCAAAAAACATGCAACTTAAAAAAGTAAGTTACCTGGTTGCCTTAAACTTCTGAGTTCAATGAAATTAAAAATTTGAGTTAATACAATGAAGGCGATTGGTTTAATAAACAGAAACTCAAAATAATATGTTATCTGAACCACATTAATTACTGAAGTTGATTTGACAAATCATGAAAATATTTTTTTACAGTTTGGAAATAATTTGTTGTTTTTATCCTATTGTTTACTATATTTAATTGCTTGGTCAGTGTCATTGTAGGTTTTGGTTCTTTTGCTGTTGTAGGCTGTAAGGACCTTTGAAATAACTGAAATCATTTGGTGTAGTGATCTGGACATAAAATGTGGTCAAGACCTGCCTGGAACTACTTTAGCTATGCTTTTCCATGAAATGTTTGTAGAATGTTTGTCAACCAATCATATTCAAGCATTCAGTCCCATAGTATAAATAGTATTTCATATGGTTTTATAATAAAAATTTGTATATTTTTTTTGACAAGAAAAAAAAAAAAGAAGATATTTGCATGTATTTCATAGTTACCCAATGCTGTGTTTCTTTCCACTAAGAACTCCACTTTCACAATTTGATTGACAGGAGGTGCGTCCTCCAGCTTCTCGATAAGAGTTGTAACTAGATCTTCGTTGTTGCCAGGGAAAACTCCTAAATGGTCACCAGGCAAGTATTTCAGGCTCTCGTGATTGTTGGCATCAAGACGCACAAATATAGTCGACCGGCTGATGGACAGGAAGAAAACGTAATATGAAACAGTTGCAGTCATTATTAAAGAGATTATAAAAGATATATTCATACACAATAGCAATTTGATATGCTTTGCCCCATTGGGTACTTTTGCTAGAATAGGCTGGAGTGAAGTGTGACATTGAAAAGCATTTTATGTGCCATTTTTCTTAAAATAAATTGTTACATTTTACAGTAACATGATAAAAACTCAAGGCTTAAAGTAGCTTTATGTTATTGACATTAATTTAGCTATAAGGAAATGTGTTTTTTCTTACTGATTTTCCTAACTTTTCAGGGTTTAATAAATGATTGCAACAATATGGAAATAGCATTTTATAATAATTTTTTGAAAAACTTAGTTTAAAACTATCCAAACACCAATCCTACATAGATTTACATTAGAAAAGAGCAAAAGCTTCTCAGAAAATATGGCAGATAGCAACAATTGCTAAGGAAGGTTCAGTAACTTTTTTAAGTTTTTTTAAGGCAGAACTCAGTCAAAGGTAATGTGAAAGACTTTCATGACAATGTAAATGTGAGATCATTTGAAATTGGACAGAATATTAGCAAAAACATACTTTGATCTGGCACTTTGTAGGTTCTGTCTCTGCAGAAATTTGGCCCCATAAACTTTCTTCTTATGGATGCTGTAAAGCGCTGAGAGTGGATACAAAAACCAATCAACAGTTAAAAATGTGCTGTGTGGAATTAGACTATACAATTTAGCGGCCCTACAACTTGATTTGCTATAAAACTCGTTATGGAGCCGAGCCGCCCATTTCAACATCATTTTGAGGACTTTAGATGCAATAGCAAAAAAGTCTATGACATAAGAAATCAGATCCGGAAGCCTTAAAGGCATTGTTTACACTTTCATCAATTGAATAAGAAGTGTTTACAATCCTCTGGGTAATGCTAAAACGGCGCTGAGACAATCCGTGTCAAGCTAATGAGCCACTAAAATGGCAGTCCCTTCAAGAGTCAGTTGGCATGCGTCATAAATTTTGTGGCAAATAAAAAAGCTTCGCCATTCACAGGGGAAGACTTTAAGTATCATTTAATTTGATAAAAGCTTATTGGCTTTCTGAAATGAGTCATTCCTTAATAAATGCAAGGCACTGGAGCAGCAATGTACCTTGTGTTAGCGTCGGTGCCTCCGCCGTGTATGTCATCCGGAACTTGCTTTTCTTCCAGCTGCGATCGTTACTAATCAAGGAATCGTTTGCTTTCTCGATATTAACATCATCGCCGACACAGAAAACGTCACATGCAGCCTGGGATAAAAAGGATAAAAAAGGATCAAAACAAATTCTTGACAACTTTTTATGATGTATCATGAGCTAAACCATAAGTGTAAGTGCAGTGCAAGAAATATACACTTTACATCTTTTTATTAGGCTTAAAAATGTCTAAAAAAAAACCCCAAAAAAACAATACAATCTAAATTAAATGGTTTTATTTAACCCTGTTAAGCCTGACATATGAAATAAGAAAAAAAATGGAAAAGAATTGAAAAGTTCCATTTCAAATTCAATAAAACAAAATTACGCATATGTGTTTGAATACTGTATGAAAAAACAATCCATGCAAAGTAGTGACTGCAGCCCACTGCTCGCTTAGGGCAGTACCTTGAAGACCTTTCTGGCCCATGTTCTGAAGGATTCCTCTTGGCCACAGAGTTCGTCTCCCTCTCCCATGCGCATTATTCGTTCCCCACCAAGCTCTTCGAACAGCGTGTCCACTGCGTGGGCAAACGCACAGAAGTGTGGGTATGCCCGGGAGCCAAGGCCAAACACAGAGAATCTGCATGGGAGAAACGGAGTGTTCAAAACACTTGAAGCACATGAACACAAACAACAACACACACAAGAAGATACACCGTATATACAAAACCAAGTAAATTATAAGAGTGGGATGGTTGTGGACATCAGGCCAGAGGCTGTGAGCTTTGATCCTGAAACTATGAAACAGGATGAAATTCAAGGCCAGAGAGGATGTTACGCAAGCATTTGCACACATACATGCAAAAAGTGTGAAATTTCTTTTGATTGCTTTAGGATGGAATTTCTTTTCAAAACTAAAGTTATTTTAGATGGTTGTTCTCTGTTCTTAGGTGCTTTGTATTTTAGTTTTGAAGAAATTGATGAACTTAAAAGGTTAGTTCACCCAAAAATTAAAATTCTGTCATTAATTACTCACCCTCATGCCATTCCAAACCTGTAAGACCTTCGTTCATATTTGGAACACAAATTAAGATGTTTTTGATGAAATCCGTGAGCTTTCTGGGATAGACTGCCAACACTATTACCACTTTCAAGGCCCAGAAAGGTAGTAAAGACATTGTTAAAATAGTCCAGTGGTTCAACCTTAATGTTATGAAGCGACGAGAATACTTTTTGTGCGCAAAAAAACAAGCAAAAATAATGACTTTATTCAACAATTTCTTCTCTTCCATGTCAATCTCCTACACAGTTGATGTAGTAAACACAGTGCAGCACTTCCGGGTTCTACGTCAGAATTTTTTATTTCATCTTAATTTGTGTTCCGAAGATGAGTAATTAATGATAAAATGACAGCATTTTCATTTTGGGGTGAACTAACCCTTTAAATTTAGTGACAGATACCAGAAGAAATGCACACATGTACATAAAGACATATAGGACAATATCATGAAAAACAAGTCCAAGTCACCACAAAATTGGAAATAAATTTTTTTTAGGCAATTTTTTAGGATGTTAGATATTATGTGTTCAGATAAATATGCCACAATGCAAAAACTTAAAAATAATAATTATATAAAAAGGTTTTGCATTAAAAAGCACAATTAAGCATATTTCTCCAAGAGAAAAATAATCTAGGAATCTAGGAAAATAAGTAAATATATTTTGCATGAAGAAAATATTTATTTTATGAAATTTAGGCCTAATTTAGAACCATTAAGAATTTTGGTTTTGCAACATTTTCCCTTAATTACGTAGCAATTCCCCCTTTGAAATCAGTTATCAATTAAAGAATAAAAGTACAATAAATATTCACATGATTAATCAACACTTAAATACAATTTAAAAATATAGAGAGAATCTAAGGGGAATAGTACTTAATTGTGCTTTTTTAAATGCAAAAACATATATATTTTTTAATTGTATTGTGGCATAATTTATCTAAAATCCTAAATCCTAATCCTAAAAAAAAATGGATTTTGAGGTGGAATAACCCAGACATGTTCTTACTTTTTTGTTTGTTTGTTTTTCCAAAGTATAAAGATCAAATCTACACAAAGTCACATACATACACATACAGGCACTACAGTACCTGACATTAGCAAGTGGTCCAGTGCTCTCAAAGTTGGCTTTGGTTTCAGGTTCGTCGCTGGAGGATTTACGGGTATCAGAATATGAAGAAACACTGTTAAAACGCACTTTGTACGTCCTGAGAGAGGGAAAGAGAGAGAGAGATTTCTTTGTGCATTTCTGTGAATGGTTTGAGCGTATAGAGAAGAAATGCATGTTATGCGTAAATGTGTATGTCTGATGCATATATGTTAGACTTTGTGTAGGTGTGTGAACTGAAACACTGAAAAAAATTAATTATGGGAAAACAGATGGGTGGGAGGATGAGAAGAAAATCACTCGCTTGCATCTCCACTCGTGCACACACACTCACTTTCTGTCCTCTACGCTGGTGGTGGGATGTCTCATCTCCATCAGAGCCGCACCAAATTTCTGTAGAGTGGAAAAGGGGAGAAAGAGAAACAGGAGAGAAGTTACCGGCCCTTCCCACGCATGTTCACAATCACAAATTCAACCAGGACCTGTCAGCATAATGCAGGTTCTCCACTGTACAGTATATGTGTGAAGTCCTTTATCATCACGATGAGCACATTCTGTTGTGTTGTGAAGTGTTGACAATTTGATTCAAAGCAGAAGAAAATGATTGATGTGCTCAGTGAAAGCAAACTTGTATTTTAATAACTCACCTCTCCATTTTCAGGAGGGTCCCCATTGCCGAACGTGCTTGTCACCACTAACACAAGCGTCTCGTGTTCCAAATCGACTGTGTCATATTCATCCATGGACGTCACCTGCAGGATCATATTATACTGCATTATACACATTACTTATGCTGCTATATATGTACATGATATTATGACCTCAGTAAACATCATCCATCTAAATAGTTGTATTAGTACTGATGTTGTGTTTTATGCCACTTTTCATTATAGACACGAGAGAGAGGAGAGAAGAAATTACAGGAACACTTTACAATAAGGGTCCATATGTTAACATTATTTAGCTGCATTAGTTAACATGAGCTAGCAAATAAAAAGTGTTACTGAAATTACATTGGGGAGAGTCAGGGAATGTGACTGGAACATTATTCTAAATAAATCATTTTTTCACATTATAGTAATGAGAAATGTGGGGAAATGTGCTTAATTATGCTTATGTGTTCAAAAGTTTGTTTGTTTTTTAAAAAATGTTTTTGAAAGCAGTGTGTTATGTTCACCAAGATCATTTATTTGAACAAAAATACAGTAAAAGCCGTAATATTATGAAATATTATTACAATTTACAGTAACTGTTTTCTATTTAAATACATTTTGAAATGTAATTTGAGTTTTCAGCATCATTACTCCAGTCTTTAGTGTCAATGATCCTTCAGAAATCGTTCTAATATTCCTATTTGCTGCTCAACATACATTTCTTATATTTGTCCTGAGCCATACGGTTCGGACATCACGGTTCAGTGCATGCAATCAGATGACGAATACAGTCAGTCACGGGCGATTTACACTCCAGTCCAGAAGGGGGCGTGCACAGTAATACAACGCTGTCTGCTAACCGCCACAACAGGAAAAAGAGCAGAAGAAGAAGCAGCACATATACGCAAATCACATGAGCGCTTGAAAACAAAGTCCACTAGTGCACATGTGTCGAATGCATCTTTCTGCACTCATGGACAAAACAGAATTCTTTGAAAGGTCAAAATTAAGTATAGGAGTGTTTGGGCTTAAGATTTGAATGTTTAAAGGTGCCATCGAATGTTTTTTTTACGAGATGTAATATAAGTCTAAGGTGTCCCCTGAATGTGTCTGTGAAGTTTCAGCTCAAAATACCCCATCGATTTTTTTTTTTAATTAATTTTTTTAACTGCCTATTTTGGGGCATCATTAACTATGCACCGATTCAGGCTGCGGCCCCTTTAAATCTTGCACTCCCCGCCCACGGAGCTCACACTTGCCTTGAACAGCATAAACAGCATAAAGTTCACACAGCTAATATAACCCTCAAAATGGATCTTTACGAAGTGTTCGTCATGCAACATGTCTAATCGCGTAAGTATGGTATTTATTTGGATGTTTACATTTGATTCTGAACGAGTTTGATAGTGCTCCGTGGCTAAAGCTAACATTACACACTGTTGGAGAGATTTATAAAGAATGAAGTTGTGGTTATGAATTATACAGCCTGCAAGTGTTTAAAAATGAAAATAGCAACGGCTCTTGTCTCCGTGAATACAGTAATAAACGATGGTAACTTTAACCACATTTAACAGTACATTAGCAACATGCTAACGAAACATTTAGAAAGACAATTTACAAATATCACTAAAAATAACATGATATCATGGATCATGTCAGTTATTATTGCTCCATCTGCCATTTTTCACTATTGTTCTTGCTTGCTTACCTAGTCTAGTTAATACTGGCTTGTCTAATGCCTTGAACATGGGCTGGCATATGCAAATATTGGGGGCGTATATATTAATGATCCCGACTGTTACGTAACAGTCGGTGTTATGTTGAGATTCGCCTGTTCTTCGGAGGTCTTTTAAACAAATTAGATTTACACAAGAAGGAGGAAACAATGGAGTTTGAGACTCACTGTATGTCACTTCCATGTACTGATCTCTTGTTATTCAACTATGCCAAGATAAATTCAATTTTTAATTCTAGGGTTTGAGTAGAGCAAATTGTAACACTCCTAAAGCACAAGATTTATTTTTCATTAATCTATTTATTTTTTACTTTTATAACACGAGATGCTTTTCAGTTTGTAGCTGATTGTGACTAAATACCTTTTGTTTTTTATTAGCCCTGCAAAAAAAATATGACCTACTGCTTAGTGCCTACTACACTATAGGAAGCTGTACTGTACCAAGTAGGGGACTAAATATAACAAAATTTGATTTGCACTACTTTCTGTTCAAAATAAAATAATAGAAACCTAGCATTGTGGATTAGTTCCTTTGTCCGGTAACACTTTAGTTTAGGGTCCAATCTTCACTATTAACTAATTGCTTTTTAGCATCCATACTAGGATGTTGGCTGTTTATTAGTACTTATAAAGCCTTATTCTGCATGACCTTATTCTACATCCCATAAACCTACCCAATACCAAAATTTAACAACTACCTTACTAACTATTAATAAGCAGCAATTAGGAGTTTATTGAGGCAAAAGTCTTAGACAATTGGAAACTAAACTTTTAAAGTGTGACCATTTTGGCTATTGTACTGAAATCTTACCGAACTGCGACCCTAAAAGTGAGGAATGTACTGAACTGTGATTTCTGTGTACTGTTACACCCCTAATATAAACATCATATATCTATGTATTATCATATATACCCATCTAGAAAAACAGCATTGTTGTGTATTATGCCAGTTTTTTATTTATTTATTTATTTTACATTTTCCCACAAGAGCAACATGTCTGTCATATTATTTTTACTGAATTAATACATATGCAAGGCTAAGGCTTTCACTTAGATAAGACCTTTACTCAAATCCCAAGTATTATACTGTATTATAATTCAATCTTCTGTTTGAGCAATTAATCAATCAAATCAATCAATCAACTGAAGTAGGGAGCAAGCAAGTCATATCTAGAACTTTTCTTGACTTTGGCCAGTAAGCAACCACCTAGAACTCCCTTTCATCACAGTGGCCAGTTTTGCACCAGCAAGCATGTAATCTAATTACTAGTACTGTTTGTGAGAACATACATAATACTTCCTCCACTAGACATGATTGGTTTTTCTGTCTCATTTGTAAGCCAGAAGCAAAAAGTTTGACTATTAGATAAGCGTTCGGAGAGATTTCGAGTGTGAAAAATCACACAATGTGCATCAGGAATGGGAGGCACGTTATCTCTTGATCCTGACGTACCGCCAAAAGGGGTGTAGCGGTAATGAACAGTTCGTACGGCGCCTAACGAGCAGCTAATGCGCCATGATACAATTAACAGAAAAGACGCATCAGTGCGTGTGGCAGGGCAAACGCCTTCAGGACATGCAGAAATAGAGAGAGAAGCGGTATATCTGCGTCATCTGCATGTAAATCACGTAATAACAAGCACACATGAACAAGATTGATTATTCTGCTAGATTATAAAAATAACTTTGCATTTAAATGCCATCCCAAGGCTAAATACTTGATGGACTCAATACGCTTGTTTGAGATGTCACATAGCTTGGAGTGTAATGTGATCTTATCTTAACCTACAGCTCAATGCATGGGTGTATTGATTCTTGGCATTTTATGGCACTGGAGCAAAAGAAATTGGGTCAAAAGACACATTTGCGTAAGCTCTCGCATAGTGCACTTTGGTGTGAAAATAGCCTTGAATTGGAAGAGAGATTTTGGTTGTGAAACCATAAGGGGATACCGCGTGTCTTGTGTCAATATTCTTTGTCATTTTGTTTACATCAATGTTTACGTGCAAATCCACTGGAGGCACTGATCTGGGATGAACAGGAAGGGTTTTAAGAATTACACACAGATGTCAATCTATTATGTGTGGTTCAATAAGCCCGTCATTCTTACCTTGGCATCAAATGCGTGCTTGAAAATCTCACAGAGTGTTTTTGCATAGTCCTGCGATTTCCCAGTTTCTGTGGCGAACAAGATGGTGGCTTTGACTCTCTTGGCCATGGCCTGCCCCATGAGTTTGGCAGAGAATTTCACAGCCCTGCAAGTCGCACACAAACATGTCAGATGTCAATATCAGTATGTCATTACTGTATATAGTGCTTTATGCAATACAGATTGTTTGAAAGCAGTAGTAAACAAGAAAATCAGCTTTAAAAAGGCAATAGTGTCAATAGTGCCATTCAACTCAAGTTAGTTTAGTGTTGATTCAGTTCAGTAACTTTGTAAAGTTCATTAATTCTTTCCCCGCCAGCGTTTTTTTTTAAGTTGCCAGCATTTTTGATAATTTTCAAAAAAATTTAATCGCCCCCAGAATATTTTGTATGAATATCTGAACATGCAATATATCAAAGGAAGGAACAGAGCCTCTGATTTTAAACAAACAAACAACAGCAACAACAAGACATTCTACCTTTATGCATTCTTTTTTTATCAACACTTAAATGTGGGTAAGTTTCATAAAGAGTTTTTATTTTTATTTTTTTTATTTTTATTTTTTAAAAAGACTACAACGTGCATAAGCAATGCTTTTATTGCTTGTTTCTGCCCCTTTTTTTCCTGTGTTTTGATCCGGAAATTCTCTACACTATCAGAAGATGTTTATTAGCGCCCCCTACCATATAACAGTGAAAAGCTGTTTTTCAAAAGTTAATTTCAGCTATAAGCAGCTCTGCAGAAGACAATAGTGTCATTATTCAGCTCAAGTTAGTTCAATGTTGATTCATTTCAGTTCAAAACAGTGTCTATGTTGCAAAATTAATCAATTCTGAAAAATTATAAACTCTACAGAAGGCAATAGCAGTGTTGCCAAGTTCTCAGTTTTCCCGCGTTATTGGTCTACTTTAACACTGTTGCAACGGGTTGTTTTTCACGTCTGTGGGTTGAAACGACCCCAAATAACATGATATTTAGCATATCATGATATTTTATTTATATATATATATATATATATATATATATATATATATATATATATATATATATATATATATATATATAATTTTTTTATTTTTTTTTACTTGTCTGCTTGGTCATTCTTCCAAGATCTCGCACTGCTGCTGTCACACATACACCACAAGGGTTGAGGCACCTGTTTCTAACTGATGAATGAGACTACAAATAATCTACCTGAGATTGAGATTTATTCGAGCAGGGTTAGTGTGTTGGGCTAATTTTGACTAGCAGTTGGGTGGGTTTTCTTGTGAAAACCTGGCAACCTTTGGCAATAGTGCCATCATCCAGCTCAATTCAGTAAGGGTTAGTTTTGTTCTCATTCAATAGTGTCAGTGTAGTCAAATCGATTATATTCCTGAATATTCAGTGTCTTTTTCTTGGGTAACATGTTACAATGTCAGCAAGGATGAATTGTTGCACTAAAAATCTCATCGATTGTGACAATGTGCATTGCAATTCCTGAATATGATCTCTTAGTAAGAGTTTAACACACTGACAAACACTTTCCCCTCATTTCCGAGACCACACAATCACATAAACGTAGCTACTTATATCCTGCAGGCAATTACTGTAATAGCACAGAGGCTGAACATTAAAGGGACACTGAAAGGAAACCTGATTACACCTGAGTGTGATTCAGTGAGTTAGACTCACACTATTTGCAGCTGTTCCAGCATTATTGTGAGGAAAATATGCTGGAAAGCACTCTTAAACAGCTATTATCACAACCACTTACTGAAGTTCCTGAGCTAAGGGTTAAAATTACAACACAAGGCTGGCAAAGATTTGGAGCGCTGCAGACGGCAGGCCTCGGAAGCGCTGTGCAGGTTAAACTCAGCATACACTTTGTGCTCAAGACAAAAACAAACAGCGCAAAGGTCTCGAGCTCTTCACCCACTCACTTGGCAAGTTTCTTGAATCCAATCGCTCTTTTCTTTGTGGGTGTTCCATTCACCCCTTTCCACACGTGAGTGTTCCATGGGTCAGGCTGGAGAGTGAGAGAGAGAGAGAGAGAGCGAGAGAGAAAGCTGCAGAGCTCATTTCAATTATGAGCACAATAGGCTGATTGTTTTATTTCTTTCAGTGGCTAAATGGGACAGAGGTTGGTGAGAAATTAAACGTCATCACGCTGATCAGGTAAACTCATCTATTCACTAGTCCACTTTTACAGCCTTATTGTGTTTATACTCGCAGTCTTGCAAATTATTCAAACTCAAACTTTCCAATATGTAGATTTTAAAGGTGCCCTAGAACTTTTTTTTAAAGATGTAATATCAGTCTTAGGTGTCCCCTGAATGTGTCTGTGAAGTTTCAGCTCAAAATACCCCATAGATTTTTTTTAATTCATTTTTTTAACTGCCTATTTTGGGGCATCATTATAAATGAGCCGATTCAGGGCTGCTGGCCCTTTAATTGCTCGTGCTCTCCGCCCACGGAGCTCGCGCTTGCCTTAAACAACATAAAAAAAGTTCAAACAGCTAATATAACCCTCAAAATGGATCTTTACAAAGTGTTCGTCATGAAGCATGTCTAATTGCGTAAGTACAGTGTTTATTTGAATGTTTACATTTGGTTATGAATGAGTTTGATAGTGCTCCGTGGCTAATGGCTAATGCTACACTGTTGGAGAGATTTATAAAGAATGAAGTTGTGTTTATGCATTATACAGACTGCAAGTGTTTATAAATGAAAATAGCGACGGCTCTTGTCTCCGTGAATACAGTAAGAAACGATGGTAACTTTAACCACATTTAACAGTACATTAGCAACATGCTAACGAAACATTTAGAAAGACAATTTACAAATAGCACTAAAAATATCATGCTATCATGAATCATGTCAGTTATTATCGCTCCATCTGCCATTTTTCGCTGTTGTTATTGCTTGCTTACCTAGTCTGTTGATTCGGCTGTGCACAAATCCAGACGTTAATACTGGCTGCCCTTGTCTAATGCCTTTCATAATGTTGGGAACATGGGCTGGCATATGCAAATATTGGGGGCGTACACCCCGACTGTTACGTAACAGTCGGTGTTATGTTGAGATTCGCCTGTTCTTCAGAGGTCTTTTAAACAAATGAGATTTATATAAGAAGGAGGAAACAATGGAGTTTGAGACTCACTGTATGTCATTTCCATGTACTGAACTCTTGTTATTTAACTATGCCAAGGTAAATTCAATTTTTGAATCAAGGGCACCTTTAAATAAAGATTGAAAGAGTTGTCTGCTTAGTGGTGATGACGTTGAAGTCATGTAACAGTAGTGTTGTTTGTTTATATCATAACATTAGCTTTTTACATCTGCCGACTGTTTCTTCCAGTCTCAGCTACAAGTAAAGTGTTTGAGGGCGGGTCAAAGTAGATGTTCGCAACAGCCAGTGAAAACTATGGGCTGGCTTTACGCAAATTTATTATAAGCCTACTTAGGTTTGTGCAGGAAGTAGAATTACTGATGACTCATTTCAGGCAGTTCAGAATTGGTTCTTTCTTTTGCAGACCTTTTACATTCACAAACAGCTATATAACACACAATGCTGTGTAGATTACTTACAAATTGTAATCAGTTACTGATTCCAAATTACACAACAAAAACTGTAGTTTGTAATGTAATCAGTTACATATTAGGTAATATTACATTTTTACATTTTACATATTACATATTACATTTTAGGTAATATAATCTGACTACTTTTTGTTTACTTTTAGATTGCTTTTGACCTACAGTAAATCATTTATCACATTGTGATAAAAACAAAGTCTCAGCTTTCAAATTTTGTCATTTTTTTTTTTAACAAATTCAAACAATAAATACTGTTTTGTGGCTCTTTAATGTTCCATGACAGATCGCTGTGGTGCCTCAGTTGAAGAGGAACTTGAACTGATCATCACTTCCTACTAGTTATAGCAGGAAATAAACATGAATGAACATCAGAAAGTATGTTGTTTCAATGGCGGAAAGAGTTCACTGATGTTAATCTACTAACTCTCCTGTCTGGTTTGTTTGTTGGACAAAATGGCAGATTCAGTTTTATGACTGGTCAGATCACCTGTCAATCAAACTCATGGTAAAGGGTGAATTCCACAAACCTGGTAGACCTTCTGAACCTACTGTATAAGCAGTAGGCTTTTTAGAAATAAAAAAAATAGTAGAATGGATTATGAATAATTTACTGCCATCATTGTGAGAATAATTTGTAATCATTTAATCGATAAAAAAATACTGTAGTCTGATTACGAGTATTTTAAAATGTAATATAATCTAATTAAAAGTACTTAATTTTTTTTCGAATCTGATTACATTATCCAGATTACATGTAATCAGTTACTACCCAGCACTGATAACACACTACAGAAAAGGGGCACTTTAATGCTTATATGTATGATTTTACTAATCAAGTCAAACTTAAACATAAACTGGACAAAAGACCTACCTGGTACTCAAAGGAAGGTGTTAGGCGATAGTTGAGCATTTCCTGATGGAAAACAGGTGTAATGCTGCCTGACATGGGCGGCACTATCCAAACCCAGTCACCCGGGCAGCCTCCCCTCACTCTGTACTCATTCTCCATGTGCTTCATGAAGGACTCAGTGGCCGAGTGATGGTCTACTATGGTAACCTTTGACATCTATAAAGGAAAAATTGGAAAAAGTGAGACTTCTAACTTCCTGGCTGAAAAAAAAAAACAGCTATAAAAAGACCAAAACTGAAGTTAAATTCAGCTTGTGAAGCGAATCAACACGGAGGTGATAGAAATAATAAAAATAAAAGAGGCACATGTTAGTTTTTGGGTTTTGCTTAGTATTCTGAAGTACTTGTTTTGAAAAGTATATTGTCTTTTAATATAATATACAATTATCAGATGCTCTATAATAGAATCATGAAGTATTACATGCAATAAAATGTCAATGCTTGACAAAGGAAATGTCCATAATATTGTGCAATCCCAAAATTGTGCTTTTTTATCTGACACAAATCCAGTACGAACAGCAACAATGCCCGTAATGTTTTGCATTCATGGACGTGGTTATTTTCAAATGCATTTTAGATAGCTTGTAATGCTTAATGCAGCATGTTGACGTAAGTCAATACAACCTGCTATTAAATCCTCAGATTGGCTTGTACTGCAGCACGTCTACTTTTCCAAGTAGATTTAATTGTTATCCGTCATTGTTTTGACTCCATCCGCAATTATGAAAGATAAGAAACTGAACACAGCTACTTACTAACGTCTAATTAGTTTATCAGTGTTGAAACCGTACAGTAAAAGCCTTTTAAGCAAGGAATAAGGTCTTGTGGGTAAACAAACTGCAGGGGGTGTGCAATAAATATCAATAAACATGCTTCTTCAGTCACAGGAGCTTTCAGTTAAATGTCCAAGGTGCTTAACTATAATAAATAGAACAGAAGGGATTCAGCCTTTTGATTTGTGAAAGCCGGTTAATGTTTTGTCTGCTTGCACGAGTCTCTATGAATGCTGCATAAATGTGAACACAGGGATTTTCTTTTAGGCTCTTGGAGAAGCTGTGTAAAGAGATGGACTGAAAAATGAGATACTGGCAAATATAAATAAACGTGACAGAAAATAAGGCTGAGTTTAAGATTACATGTGGGTGAACCTCACAAAACCTGTCAAAAACATGTCTGGGTTGGGTTTGACAACAAAATCAAAAGAAGAAAAAAAATGAATTAGAAATTCTATTTTGCGTAAAGACAATAAAGCCTATTTTTAGGGGCTTTTTTGATGTTGTGACGTTATTTACATGCCAAGTCAACACATCTTCACGTCAAATTAAAATGAAAAAGTAAAATAAAGTATTAATATTTAAACTGTGGTAGTATTTATTGCACTACTTGTAAATTATACTGATTTTAATAAAAAATCTATAGATAGATCTATGGATCAATAAATGAAAATGAAGTCACATGTCCAAACTATTAATGATACTAAAATAGGCTATATTTTCGTTCTGATTCTGACATAATTTCTGAGATTCATCCATCCATATGTATTCATCCTACCTGAAAGCTATAAAGGACTGCGATGTTGATCTCCACCAGAGCTTGGTCCTTCCACAGGGATGAAGTCTTCCTCGTGTCCAGCCCCATCATTGTAGCTACTTCCTGTAATAGAGGGAATTAATCATACTGTACAGGGAGACTATTCATACTGTATTCTCTCTGGATCTGAACCGAGGTTAATAGAACTGCCACTCGTGATCTGCCTCTATAGATCTGGAAGATCTGGTGCGACCAGGAAGATTCTAAAAATACACTTCCAGTCAAAACTTCGGACACACTTGACATGAATATGTATTTCTCATGATCTTAAAAACCTTTTGATATGAAGGCTGATTCTTACATTTTTATAAATTAGTTTTGGAGATTTAAAATCAGACGGGCTTGGAATAACATGAAACTGAGTAAAAATTTCTTTTTTTAGATGATTAGAATTATACTTGAGCATATATTTTTATTTGTGGTAAACAGTCAGGATGTTATTGACTCATTGTCTTATAGAATTTATTCCATAGTACAATGTAAATGTGGAGGAGAGATTGTAATACTGAATTCAAAAATTATAAACAATGCGTAATATACCATATAATTAACTTAATCCATTATAATGGATGATCAAACAAACAAAAGTGTCATTCCTAATTTCCTGCAGCAGTACAATATCTAATGCATATGCATGTTAATGAACAAATGTAATGCCGTTCGTGTTCAAAAGTGTGATTTTTTTTAAGACATTCTCAGTAATGCAGGGGTGAATTACGGGTGTACCTCAAGTATGTTGTATCGAGAGCTGTCGCAGAAGTCTCTGACACCGATCTCGGTCCCCATGTACCAGCCGCTGAAGGGGCAGGCGGTGAACTCCAGTCCTCCGATCTCTAACAGCATGCTTGATACGGCAGGAAGGCCGTACCACTTTAGATTCAGCTCCTTAAACCATTCGAACCTAAACAGACACAGACAGGAGAGTGGACAATATTAAACCCAGCACAGGGAGAAAAGTTACACGCAGAAATGTTTTGCAATGAAAGGTTCTTGGGGTTTATTTGCATAGCATAATGTGGAATATCTTGGCATATGCAGATGTACACCATTAAGCTTGAAGAATATTCCATTTACAGTTTTCATCATAATTTCTCTGTAAGTAAATGCAAAAACATAGTAAGCACTGCCAAAACTGTCATTATCTCTAAACCAGCACCTGCAGGTGTCTCAGGTGTTGAGCTAAAAGGCCAATTCCACCCGTCTGTTATAAATGCAGAATGGCTGAGCCATGCAGAAGTATTCACACAATTATTGCACTAAATAATGCAGTGATTGAGTCCATTATTGTCATTATACCAGCATTTTTCTTGAAAAGAAACTATATGCAAATGCATCTCCTCCATTTAGGTGTGTTTGTTTGGCTGGTCAATTCTTGAAGAGT
Organism: Megalobrama amblycephala; assembly: GCF_018812025.1. NCBI lineage: Eukaryota > Metazoa > Chordata > Actinopteri > Cypriniformes > Xenocyprididae > Megalobrama > Megalobrama amblycephala. The sequence goes on from NC_063047.1 coordinate 30,973,187, forward strand.
TTTGAGACAAACTGTCAATAATGGGCATTATATCAATGCAAAAGTTGAGTGCTGAAAATTGTTGTTCTTTTCTGCTAACCGTCTCATAATGGTAGTATCTCTACCAGTGCTTCAGGTATGTGGCCATTTCTTCAGAATGTTTGATTTGTGTGCATTTGACTTCATAATGTCAAAATTGCTCGCATACTGTATAAAAACCTCCCACACATTTTAAATCACAGGAACATTGCGGGTATAAAACAAGCATATTTTAGCCAAACTTCAACACACAATTCAAGGTTTACTCCTCAAGAATGGCCTAATCGCAATTTTCTTGAATAAGAGTAGCACCGCTGTCATTTTCATTTATGCCAGAAAAGTCTAGTTGTCTATTTCGCAATTGAGCAGTGTATGAGCAGAAGAAAACATTTTGTTTTACTTTTTACTCTAGAACATGTAGCTGACTTTTAGTGACTTACTGATTTCACTTATATCTTCATAAATTTCATTCAATTTAATTGCATTTAATTGCATTAATTGCCCCCCAACACTCCACATTTTGCATGTCTCCTTGATCAAGCACACCTGAATCAGGTCATCAGCTCATTAGCAGAGGCTCCAAAACCAGAAATGGGTGTGTCAGACAAAGGAGACATGGAAAATGTGCAGTCTTGGGGGGGTTCCAGGAACGTTGTTGGGAACCACTGATCTGAAGAACTCTCTTTAGTGGAATGGAAAGGTTCCATGGATGTCAAATGTTCTTCATTGAACCATAGATGCCAATAAAGAACCTTTATTTTTAAGAGTGTTTGATAAGAAGTTTAACTTCATCTGCATGACTTATGAGATCTAGACCTATGTCAAGTATCTCAATCTGATCATCTCTGAGACACATCAGTGTCAAACTGACAGCATTAAACAAGCAAACTAAGGCAGGATCTGGAAAAAGGGCAAGTTTTATGCCAAATTAGCCCACGTTCCTGAATGTACGTGCATAAGAGGCACTCTCTCAGCTTGAGTTCTCTGTTGCTATGCATCCTGAAGCTCTGCACATTACAGCCTCTCTGATATGTGACTTCCCTTTGGTATGTACTGACACAGAGTATTATCATATTCTGAGTTGAAAAACATTGCAGGTGCAAAGCGTTTTAAGCACTGACGTGATTCAACAATGTTTCACCAAACAGACTGACCCCCAAAAAACTCTAAAATATTTTTGGTTCTTCTTACTTTGGATGTAAGATAGGAACCTCAAGTACAAGATCATCAGGAATCTCAAAAAGCTCAGGATCGTTCCCATTAGCTTGGAGAAGAAGGGGCAAAACATCAAACCGGCTTTTTGGAGCTTTCCATCCTTGCTGTATACAGATCTGTAAGTCAAAAACAAACAAGAACACAACTTCTATAGGATCATCTAACAGAGCAACAAGATAAATACCTGCTGGAAAATCCAGTGTTAACTGTGGTCATTGGCTGCTAGACCATCTTGAACCAGCAACAAACCAGCTACCAGTCGGTCTTAAGGTAGTCAAGCTGGTTTTTGGAACATGTTGGTTAACCCAGCTATCTTGGACCAGCTTTTAACTTGTTTAGCTCAGCTAGAAAACAGCTACCATGTTCCAAAATATAGATTGCACTGCCCTAAAACAACTCAAACACAATTAATAACATTAAATTAAACAATCGTCATCCCAATTATGATAAGAAATACCTATGATGCCAAAAAAGTTTTGTATGAATCAGTTTGACTCTTTATTCTTGTGTGCACTGCTTCAATTAACATGCAAGCAGGATGCTTTTGTGATGCCTGTGACTCTGACAATCGGAATTATTGCAATGTAGCTTCCCATCTCACCTCTGTAAGCTCCACAGAAGCTGGATCTCCAAGAATTGATCCGTCAGGCTGCTTGTAGCCTGCATACCGGATTAACTGGCTGTTCCACACCCGGAAGTCATGCTTCCCGTCTGTCCTCTGGGGGAAGATGGTAATAGCCGATCTACACATCAGAGACAAGAGATCATTGAGGTAATGCTGAGATCCCTCTGGTGGATTTACAGTTCTAATCTTTTAATTCAGGCAGTTTTACAGATTCCATGAAATCAAACTTAAGTGACTCCCAGTTCATGTCTGTTAAGTCAAGGCATTTTTATTTGTATAGCGCTTTTTACAATACATAATGTTTCAAAGCAGCCTATTGTTTATGATATCTTAATGTCTTCATACCTTATAGTTGCATTTAGCACATTAGAGCTGGGCAATAATATAGTTTACATTTTACATATGTATGTATGAGGGTAAATTTGTAAGAGAAGGCCAGCTAGTAAGAGCTGTGCAGGTAAACCTCACTCCCCTGATCTCAAGAGGCGCACTAGCGACAGACACTAGAGGTTACGGTCTTTAGCGTTCTTGTCAGTGTGTCCCTCTCCCATGCCATAAATGCAGGTTCGATTCCTGCTCAGAGCAGGGCGGGTAGAACCGGAGGGGTTTCATTGGTGCCGTGACCTGGGTGGGAGTGAGGTTTAGGGGGGTGAGTGTGGCGAAGGCAAGCTAGTAAGAGCTGTACAGGTAACCCTCACTCCCATGATCTCAAGAGGCGCACTAGCAACAGAAGCTAGAGGCTGTGGTCTTTAGCATCCTTGGTAGTGTGCTTGCCTCCCATGTCAGAAATGTCCATTTGCTTCCTGCTCAGAGTGGGGCGAGTAGAACCGGAGGGGTTTCGTTGGTACCATGACACAGATGGGAGTGAGGTTTAGGAGGGTGAGTGTGACGAAGGCAAACTAGTAAGAGCTGTACGGGTAACCCTCACTTCCGTGATCTCAAGAGGCACGCTAGCGACAGAAGCTAGAGGCTGTGGTCTTTAGCATCCTTGGTAGTGTGCTTGCCTCCCATGCCAGAAATGTCCAGGTACATCCTGCTCAGAGTGGGGCAAGTAGAACCGGAGGGGTTTCGTTGGTACCATGACACAGATGGGAGTGAGGTTTAGGAGGGTGAGTGTGACGAAGGCAAACTAGTAAGAGCTGTACGGGTAACCCTCACTCCCGTGATCTCAAGAGGCGCACTAGCAACAGAAGCTAGAGGCTGTGGTCTTTAGCATCCTTGGTAGTGTGCTTGCCTCCCATGTCAGAAATGTCCATTTGCTTCCTGCTCAGAGTGGGGCGAGTAGAACCGGAGGGGTTTCGTTGGTACCATGACACAGATGGGAGTGAGGTTTAGGAGGGTGAGTGTGATGAAGGCAAACTAGAAAGAGCTGTACGGGTAACCCTCACTCCCCTGATCTCAAGAGGCGTACTAGCAACAGAAGCTAGAGACTGTGGTCTTTAGCATCCTTGTTAGTGTGCTTGCCTCCCATGCCAGAAATGTCCAGGTACATCCTGCTCAGAGTGGGGCAAGTAGAACCGGAGGGTTTTCGTTGGTGCCATGACACAGATGGGAGTGAGGTTTAGGAGGGTGAGTGTGACGAAGGCAAAATAGTAAGAGCTGTACGGGTGACCCTCACTCCCGTGATCTCAAAAGGCGCACTAGCAACAGAAGCTAGAGGCTGTGGTCTTTAGCATCCTTGGTAGTGTGCTTGCCTCCCATGTCAGAAATGTCCATTTGCTTCCTGCTCAGAGTGGGGCGAGTAGAACCGGAGGGGTTTCGTTGGTACCATGACACAGATGGGAGTGAGGTTTAGGAGGGTGAGTGTGATGAAGGCAAACTAGAAAGAGCTGTACGGGTAACCCTCACTCCCCTGATCTCAAGAGGCGTACTAGCAACAGAAGCTAGAGACTGTGGTCTTTAGCATCCTTGTTAGTGTGCTTGCCTCCCATGCCAGAAATGTCCAGGTACATCCTGCTCAGAGTGGGGCAAGTAGAACCGGAGGGTTTTCGTTGGTGCCATGACACAGATGGGAGTGAGGTTTAGGAGGGTGAGTGTGACGAAGGCAAAATAGTAAGAGCTGTACGGGTGACCCTCACTCCCGTGATCTCAAGAGGCGCACTAGCAACAGAAGCTAGAGGCTGTGGTCTTTAGCATCCTTGGTAGTTTGCTTGCCTCCCATGCCAGAAATGTCCATTTGCTTCCTGCTCAGAGTGGGGCGAGTAGAACCGGAGGGGTTTCGTTGGTACCATGACACAGATGGGAGTGAGGTTTAGGGGGTGAGTGTGGCGAAGGCAAGCTACTAAGAGCTGTACGGGTAACCCTCACTCCCGTGATCTCAAGAGGCGCACTAGCAACAGAAGCTAGAGGCTGTGGTCTTTAGCATCCTTGGTAGTTTGCTTGCCTCCCATGCCAGAAATGTCCATTTGCTTCCTGCTCAGAGTGGGGCGAGTAGAACCGGAGGGGTTTCGTTGGTACCATGACACAGATGGGAGTGAGGTTTAGGGGGGTGAGTGTGGCGAAGGCAAGCTACTAAGAGCTGTACGGGTAACCCTCACTTCCGAGATCTCAAGAGGCGCACTAGCGACAGAAGCTAGAGACTGTGGTCTTTAGCATCCTTGGTAGTGTGCTTGCCTCACATGCCAGAAATGTCCATTTGCATCGTGCTCAGAGTGGGGCGAGTAGAACCGGAGGGGTTTCGTTGGTGCCATGACACAGATGGGAGTGAGGTTTAGGAGGGTGAGTGTGACGAAGGCAAACTAGTAAGAGCTGTACGGGTAACCCTCACTCCCGTGATTTCAAGAGGCGCACGAGCAACAGAAGCTAGAGGCTGTGGTCTTTAGCATCCTTGGTAGTGTGCTTGCCTCACATGCCAGAAATGTCCATTTGCATCCTGCTCAGAGTGGGGCGAGTAGAATCGGAGGGGTTTCGTTGGTGCCATGACACAGATGGGAGTGAGGTTTAGGAGGGTGAGTGTGACGAAGGCAAACTAGTAAGAGCTGTGTGGGTAACCCTCACTCCCATTATCTCAAGAGGCGCACTAGCAACAGAAGCTAGAGACTGTGGTCTTTAGCATCCTTGGTAGTGTGCTTGCCTCCCATTCCAGAAATGCCTGATCGCATCCTGCTTGGAGTGGGGCTAGTAGAACCGGAGGAGTTTCATTGGTGCCGCGACCCGGATGGGAGTGAGGTTTAGGGGGGTGAGTGTGGCGAAGGCAAGCTACTAAGAGCTGTACAGGTAACCCTCACTCCCGTGATCTCAAGAGGCGCACGAGCAACAGAAGCTAGAGGCTGTGGTCTTTAACATCCTTGTTAGTGTGCTTGCCTCCCATGCCAGAAATGTCCATTTGCATCCTGCTCAGTGTTGGACGAGAAGAACCGGAGGGGTTTCGTTGGTGCCATGACACAGATGGGAGTGAGGTTTAGGAGGGTGAGTGTGACGAAGGCAAACTAGTAAGAGCTGTACGGGTAACCCTCACTCCCGTGATTTCAAGAGGTGCACTAGCAACAGAAGCTAGAGGCTGTGGTCTTTAGCATCCTTGGTAGTGTGCTTGCCTCACATGCCAGAAATGCCTGATCGGATCCTGCTTGGAGTGGGGCTAGTAGAACCGGATTGGTGCCGTGACCCGGATGGGAGTGAGGTTTAGGGGGGTGAGTGTAACGGAGATAAGTTAGTAAGGACGTGTGTCCACCAAAGCATTTTTTCCCAAGGCTAGCATATTTTTCCAAATGTTTACAATGTGAGCGCCATGTTTTTAAAATGCCAGCAGCGTGATGAGGCGTTGAGCATCTATTTTTCTTTTTTTTTACAGGTTGCCGAGAGTTCAAGAATGTTCATATTTGGGTAAAACGCAGCACTCATCACTGTCACTTTTAACCCAGCAGTCCAATCACAGTGGAGGAAGGCGGGACACATACCACACTGACCAACTGTCACATTCTGCTTGTACAATAATATCGAACGACAACAAGAACATCTCTTTATCCAAAACTAGTGCCAGAGCAAGTACGTTACATTGTGTCAACAATTTTATACTAAGAAACAAACTATTTGTGAAATCAGATACTAGTAACAGTTCCACGGAAATTCCGTATCAAACCACTCAACTGAAAATAACGCTGTGCCACTGAAGTACTCTCAAGCACCCGCAGCAAGGTGTTTTCAGAAGAGTGCTGGTGTTTTCAGCTGGCTAAAAGGGCTTTGGGGGAAACACGACCTAAGAGTTGTGCGGGTAAACCTCACTCCCCTGATCTCAAGAGGTGCACTACTGACTGATGCTAGAGGCTGTGGTCTTGCGGTCCTTGTTAACATGCCCACCTTCCATGCCGGACACAGCGGTTTGAATCCTGCTCGGAGTGGTGCAAGGAGGGGTTTCATGTGGGTAAAAAATTGGATATACCTATACATCCAACTTTATATAAAGAGGCGTGCGATGATATGGTTTAAATTTTGTGACAGTATATATTAGTATATATTTGTGATAGTATATATAGCTTTATGTGAGTATACTGTATGTAGGCTACATATCCAACTTTAATAGCTTTATACTGCTGTTAGCTTTGTGGTCATGTTAATGCACTGCAACAAAGATAGTAATTATCTTCTGGAAAATATATCGATAATTAATTTTGTTAGGATTGACATTTAAAAAATTTTGTCCAACAAAAGGCTGCCATTGAGATAAACAGGAATGCTAATAAATAGTACTTTCCAGATATAAAGAACTAAAACAAATCTGGTTTGCTAGTCTTCAGTGTCTTTAAGTCTGGTCATGCTGGTTTTATATGAGTTTTGGGCAAGGAACTATCAAACAGCCCATGCAGCCAAAAAAAAAAAAAAAATTGCCAGGCTGCAAGACCATCCTAAAGACTAACTAAAGACTAACATCCTCAACTGGACTCTGCTGAAAAACAATCTTTACTGGTTTGCTGATCTTACCAATGTTTTTTTTCAGCTAATTATTTAGCATTACCATCCAGATAATGGTAATTACATAATAGAGTTTATTGTTTTAAGTGCTTTTGAAATCAAACCACCCCATCTTTTCCATAAGAAAACAGAAACGTGCTTCAGTACTGAAAATACATCACATTGACGTCACGTCGGCGCTGCAACAGTGTTGAGGTGCCTTTATTTGTTTACTGACTTCAAAAGTATGCTAAGAGCACAAAGTGTCAGTCCAACTAATCTAAATAACAAGTTCCGTCACTCTCGGATGAAATTTGGGTCAACAGCCTGTTTGCAAAAGCGCAGAGAAGCTTTTCTTGCTAACAGAGAAATGTGCCTTGATTTGTTTATGTGCAGAAAAAGAGTGTAGGAGACCTCTGACGTTTATTCTGGCAGGTCCTGGTGATGTAAGAAGCAAGCGCGGGGGCTTCTGCCTGTATAACAGCATTTCCTCTCTTCTTGTTTTAATTTTCCCTTTCCTCGCCCCTCTCTCTCACTCTCCCAGGCTCTAATCATTCTGTTAGACTGACGCTAATTAAACAGAACAGAGAGTAAGTGTCATGTATGATTAGCTTTGTAACGTGGCAGCGGTGCCAGCGCTCGGCAATGCTGTGGCAGGTGCTGTACTGAGGGCTGTGGAACAAGGTGACAAAGAGAGAATGGGAACACACACTTTGACAGGGAAGGAGGCAAGTTGCAGAGAAAAGGAGATGCAGAAAAAAGACAGGAAGAGAAGGGAGCTGGTGAAAAACGACCACACTAACCTGAGGTTTCCTTTGTTGGTGGCGTATTTGATGTGGTTGCAGATGTAATTAAACATTCCGTGAGCGGTTGTGCAGTCTCGAGCGTCAAACACCTCGACGGAGAGAAATTCACTTTTTAGAACGCATTCTTTTTTCTATTATCACTGCATTTCAATGGTTATCACACTGTTGTAGCTCTTGATGAGATGAATGGAATGGTATATTGCATTTGTGAAAAAACATGCTTTGATTTTAGACTAATCTGAAGATAGACACATTTAATCTTTGTGTAATTGTGTAATGTAATTTACTTAAGTATGGCATGCTTCTGAAATTACCATTTTCAGGTACGATTAGGGACTGGGTTTGGATCTAGGATGAGAAATTGTAATATTATAAAAACTATTATAAAATACCTGTAATTTGGACCACTGGATCCGTCCCACACAGCGAGCTGCATTTCTCCATGCGTGTTTGGCCCCATAGATTAGCTCTGTGTCTTTCAACTGATATGTTCCAGAAGTTTCAATCTCTTTTTTGACCTCTTCTAGCCGGTCAACATGAGCCTTTGAGCCGCATCTGTTCAGACAGAAGCCAGACATATAGAGGTGCATTGATAAGAAAATTAACAAGGAAAGCTAAGCACTGAAAAAACAAACAAACAAATAATTATGAATCAGTATTGTTTTTACTTGAAAAATATCCCAAAATCCCAAAAAAAAAGATGTTTTCAGATAGTATATCTTGAAATAAGTTTTTCTCCTGCCTTTTGATTGATGTGTAGTACTGGTCAATGAAATCTGTCGCAAGTGGTAGCAGTTCGTCTTTTCTTCGGACTTCATCTGGTTTGCGACTGTGCTGATTTGGCACCATAACAGAGCCTATACAAACACGCTCGGTGCAGATAGGAACCTGCAAATAAAAAGCAACTAGCACAATAAGAAAACTGTGTTCAAATCCAAAGTACATCTCACACATATTGTGTCCACAGGAGTTCAACTGCAACAGCAGGCACAAGCTGAGACACTTTTTCTGCTGTGTAACAGAAGTGCAGCTCTATACAGAATATAAAGTGATGTCTGGGTCAGCACATTGAGTATTTCCTTTAATTACCACCATAAATTATAAAATGTCATGAAATTTAAGTTACATTAGAAGGGTCAGAAAATTTACATTCAAACGGCATTATTTACTGTACATACACAGCTTGTTTTTACTAACAGTTTTAGGTTGCTGCATAAAATTACGACAACTCTTGAATTAGTTTTAGCATGTTAATGAATGTGGCAATGTTAATGTATCTGGTCCTGGTGGGCTAGATCTGTTATGCTGCTGTTGCTGCAGACCAAGTATAGACTTGCTACTGCTAATAGATACACAGATATATGCTGCTGTGAGAATGTAAGATATGCTGCATCTGCATAAAAAGATATACATATATCCCATAGCAGATCTAGGCAGGTGGAGCTGGGGGAGGTGGAGGGGTTCAGAGGAACTCTGATAGGGTGCTGCAGGACTAGCTTATAGCAAACAATGAACCAGTCTATTTAAATGTTCAGTTCATTAGCTGTAGCCCTTAAGACCTTTGTTCATCTTCGGAACACAAATTAAGATATTTTTGATTAAATCTGCGCGCCGATTCACTGATTTGATTCGTGAAGCTCCGAAGCTTCAAGAAGCAGTGTTATGAAATCGGCCATCACTAGAAATTGTTAAAAAGCCGTTATTTAGTTTTTTTGGCACACAAAAAATATTCTCATTGCTTTATAATATTAAGGTAGAACCAATGTACTCACATGAACTGATTTAAATATGTTTTTAGTACCTTTATGGATCTTGAGAGAGGAAATGTCATTGCTGTGAATGCAGGCCTCACTGAGACATCGGATTTAATCAAAAATATCTTAATTTGTGTTCCAAAGATGAACAAAGGTCTTAGGGGTGTAGAACGACATGAGGGTGAGTAATAAATGACATTATTTTCATTTTTGGGTGAACTAACCCTTTAATGTTATGTGTCACCTACATGCTGCAAACCTTAGTAATCATGCAATATGACCCTTTTAAGTTGGGCAGTAAATATGTAACATATTCTAATCACAAAATAGGCATGTGAAACAAACACAGAGCTTCAACATTTATTGTACGTGTGTTTCGTGATCATAATGAAAATGTATGAAAAACAAATCGCTAAGTGATAAGTGGCAGGCTTCATCAGAGCTTGATAAGAAAAAGCAAACAGACAAACGGAAGTCGCTCATTGCCTTGAGGAAAATACTCATATGGTCACTATAATAAGATTAGATTTGAAGTGCACTGTCACTTTCTGTAGCTGTTAATATGTTCACTGGATTAGGGGTGAAATGGCAAAGAAGAGCTGGAAAAAAACAACAAGCCTATCTAAGCTAGTGCTGTTTAAATAAGGACTGGCTTGTTTCTATGTCCCAAATTGCCCTTTCAGTCTGGTGAAGCATTTAAACCATTGACCCATAACGTTCAACGGTTTTAGAGTAACCAGCCCAAAATAACCAAACTCCCTTTAAAGCAAGTCAGTTCACTAGGTGGCCATCTTGGTAACACCCTTGTATTTACTGTATGAGCTCACGGCAAGAACAAAATGCATGGTATCTACCAGTTAATAATTAATGTGCATAAAGCAAACCACAAATGGCGAGTTATTAGTTTTACATTAATACATTATGGCACGGTTTCACAGAGAGGGCTTAGATTAAGCCAGGATTACTGTGGGTCTTAGTTAAATTAGGGCATTTAAGTAGCTTTTAAACATGCCTTAGAACAATAAAACATTACTAATGTGCATCTTGAGACAAAACAACAGCACTGATATATTTTAAGATGTCAGTGCAAGTTGCATTCAGTTAAAACAGCTCAAACATGAATTTTAGTCTGGGACTGAAATTAAAATTATGTAAAATGGTTCACTATAGAAGGGTTAAAAAAATGGTGTAGAAACAATTTTCACTCAGAAAGAAATGGCAAGTAACACATTGAATTAAACATGCTAATAGTTTTCTGCTGTTTCATCCTACATTGTCCTCGAACCACCTTACTGAATGTTTCAAACTTCTTCTATTAATTGAATTTTATCCTCCCCTTATACTGTCTCTAAACTAACTCAGGATACCATGACTAGTACTTGCCCTAACAAAGTGTAACTTACCCATTTGTCCTATCCTTGGCATGCATTTATACTGATGGCACTTGGCATAAGAATGTTAAAAATAAAATAAGACTTTCATTAGTTTCTTCACATTCACCCACCATAAGGGACTGTGAATGCAGTCTTGCAGCTGTCACATTCTGTAGAGTTGGAGATTCAACCCAAAAATCCTTCAAAATGTGATATATTATAAATTATACCATCTGTAATTAGCATCAATTAGCATGCAAAGCCATCCTCTCATGAAAGTGCGCAGAACTTCATAACCCCCTCTTGGAATGATGATTCAGATTTAGAGAGATGTTGAGAGTTCTTAAAACATGTTGTCGTACAGATTTATGTCTACAGTGGAAGGCAAAAGCTAATTTTAAACCTCAGTTCGTTCACAACATATGGATTCTAAAGGAGCAGCTAAATTGCAAGCAAATGCGAATAGTAAAAGTCAGCTCCGAATTACCATAATTATGAGTTTCCAACTTGTGAAAATGTCTCACATTTTTGTTGAATTCATTTTTCATAAACAATCTGAGTTTTCACACTAGACTGTTGAGAGTGTGACATTATGCAAAAACAACCAAGATGGAAGCAGCTACTTTTTTGGCAACCTCTGTTTGATATGGCATTTTAATATTTTGCAAGAGGTGAATTAAGGTAGTAATAAAGTATTTTTCGGTCATTACTGTACCAACAAAGCCACACTTGGATCCATTTTGGTGTTATGAGTGTTGCCATAGAAACAAAGTGTTCATTCATGTGTCTGAGCAGAAGTACAATCTCAGAGATGTCATTTTGTAATTACGAAAATTCCGACACAATGTCAACGCTGCATGAACCTCTCACACTGAGCCATTCCTGATATTTCTTTCTAGTTGTTATTATATTACTTTGGAAACACCTGAATAAGCAATGAAATAGGCCTAATGATTTTGATCACAGGAAAATGTATTAAGGACCCTCTTTGGTTACAGAGACTGAAACAAAGTGCAGATAAAAAATAACAATTGTAGCTAGAACCATTGTGTATCTATCTATCCATTTCATATCATTATCATAATCAAATATATAGTTTTTGTTAGAAAGGCTCAGTTCCGTGCACATGCGCTACTTTCCATCATCAGCAGAGACTCGGCGGAAGGTGCGCGCAGGACTGTGTGTGCAAAAGTGTGTGTCAATAAACAAATGTAAGTTGCCTGTTTATCAAGTAAATGTGTATCGTGCACTGTTAAGCGCATGTGAATGTGCTTTCTGATTATATACAATATTACTTGCAATTTGTGGTATATATCTTGCAACCGGTATTGGATTTATATGCATCTATGTGTGATTATCTCATTAATACCTGACATCGTTATTCGTTATTTCAGTATTTTATGTGCGCGAGGTTTCTGATTACATGCATGTCATTTAAATTACTTCATAAACCATTTCTATGGAAGCTTGTTTCTGCCATGAAATAATAAAATAAGTAATTGCGACTTTTTATCTCACAATTCTTGCGAGATATAAACTCACAATTGTGAGTCATAAAGTCATAATTGCATGATATAAAGTCAGAATTGTGAGTTATAAAGTCAGAATTGTGAGATATAATCTTGCAATCGCAAGTTATAATGTCTAATTGTGAGGGGAAAAAAGACTGACGTTTTTTTTTCTCAGAATTGCGAGTTTATATGCCTATCTCACAATTCTGACTTTAAAACTTGCAATTGCATGTTATAAAGTGAGAATTGCGAGATAAAAACTCACAATTCTGAGGAAAAAAAGTTTATATCTCGCAATTCTGACTTTATAAGATGTAGCTGCAAGTTTACAACATGCAATTCTGAAAAAAAATCTCTATATGATTATGATTATAGTTTATAAAGTTATAAATATTTTCTTACAAAAACGATTCGCTTCAATTCAGAAGGACTTTATTAAACCCCTGGAGCCGTATGGATTACTTTTATGATGGATGGATGCGCTTTTTTGGGCCTCAAAAAAAATGGTACCATAACTCTGATTTTGTTTGGCTGAAAGAAGAAAGTCATATACACCTAGGATGGTTTGAGGGTGAGTAAATTATAGGATAATTTACATTTCATTTTCATTTTTGGGTGAACTAACCCTTTAATACTAGGTGGAAACAGAGGTGGACTGTCTGAAAAGATATTTCTTCACATGCTCAATTAAATGGCAAATAGATCATATACAGGTACAAAGCCTTCCTTAGAGCTTTGAGGTCAACATCAAACGTACCGTGCTGGAGCTGTGATGTAGAGTATCATTGTATAAAGCTCCAGTTTCCCAATTCTTCACTTTCATGAATCTGGGACATTTGGAGGGACTTCCATTCTGTACAGTCTTAGTGGGGGAAACTCTTCCATGGGATTGCGGCTGTGGAGGAACAAACATTATTAGCAAAATTGCTTCTAATTTGTCTATTAGCAAACACTATTATCCACAATGACTCCCTGTACACTTATTACAAGAACAATTCAAAAGAACGTTTTGGTTATCAACACAGACATTTAACCATCTTTATTAGGTCACTAAGCAAAACCAGCCTTTTACTTCTTGAAAAGAATATTAAATGGCATTAATAATGTAACATCTAATAAAATACATGCATATAAAACAATATCAAAATTCTTTGTATCACCAATCATAAATATGCAAATATTGATTAATATACTCACATATTCATATAAGCATGAGGATTGTGCTAAAAGGCGATCACACATAGCATTTTTTAAATCAGTCATACATAAAAAATATGTATGTAAAAAGCATAATAATAAATTTCTATTTCTTCAAAAGAATGTTTTTGCTATCAGCACAAGCATTTAAACATCTTTATCAGGACACTAAGCAAAACCAGCTTTTTATTTCTCGAAAAGATAGCTTTTAAGTTTGACATTAACCAGCTTCTATGAATCCTCAACATCTGCGTGAAGACAAATGATATTTGACAGCAATCAACTTTCTTTGCAAAGTTCTTTATTCTAATTTAGGTATTTTAATAACCAGCAGGTAAAGGAAAGAAATTAACTATACTCAAATCGGCAAAGGAATAATCAGCATTATTAAGCAAAGATTTAATTGAGCTACAGAGAGAATAGAATACTCTCATTGACTTGCCATTCAAAAAATGACTGTAATTTGCTTCCTGTACAAATGTATCAAAAGTTGGCATCTTTAAGCCAATGGAAATCAATCTAGCCGCCATTATATTCCTTATGAAGACCCAGTTCACAGGCCGACGGTTTCGGCACCACATCACTCTCATAATTGTGGTGGTTTCTGATGATATCAATGCAAACTTCAATATCAGCCTTGGCCCATTATGTTCGCTGTCCCCTGGAAGAATAGTGGGCGTCCTTCAACTCAATCGATTTGATTCTCCTCAGAAGAAAAATATGTCTCTGGCTACACAACATGCGCAACATACACGATTGTTATCTCAAAGCCGTCACGCTGCACTCGGCTGGCACGGAAAACACCACACTCATGTTCACGCATGTGAGACATCTGAAGCTGAATGGATGAGAAGAACAATCTTGCCACAAGTGAAATGTGAGGACAAAAGCGGATATGATACACCCTTACATATACGAACGTGCACCGTGACAGGAAGGCAGTGCGAAAGAAAAGATGTAAAATTGAAAAAGGAAACTTCAACTGAGGATTCTGTGTACATGACAGCGTTGCCCCGAGCAACAACTGACACACACACACACACACACACAACCACGTGTACAAGCGGGGTGGAATAATCGGCAACATCATCGACACTTCAAGACCACTTACCCACACTGGAGCGCTTCAGAAACAAGCACTCGATACACTCACGCAACATTCACAGACCCCCAGAGCCCACCTTTACTGCTGCGCCTCGTTATTCAACTTTGCTCGACAACAGCCACTGCGGGGGTAACTGCTTTGTCTACGTCTCATCCTACGTCTCATCGTTAATACACCACAGCTGTATTAACACAAGCTGCGCAAAAAGCTTTATTATGTAAAAGAGTAACACGAGCTGATTTGACAAACTAATTTCACAAGCACAAGCTGCTAATAAATAAAACATTCTGGAATGACTAATCAGCTGAAAAGATTGTGTTTCTTTGGATATCATGGAAATTGTCTGTATAAACAGGCCTACCTAATATTAGCTTTATATACCTAGTAAGGCTAGATAGCTGCTACGATGTTCTGTGTGGCTGATCGATCGATCAATCATTCATCCATCCATCCATCGATCATCCATCCATCTACCTATTCATTCAACTACCCATCGATCATCCATTCATCCATCCATCCAAACATCATCCATCCATTCAACCACCCATCGATCATCCATCCATCCATACATCCATCCACCTATCGATCATCCATCCATTCAACCACCCATCGATCCATCGATCACCCATCCATCCATCCTTCGATTATTCATCCATCCACCCATACATCCATCGATCATCCATCCATCCACCCGTACATCCATCTTTCGATCATACATCCATCCACCCATCGATCATCCATCCATCCTTCGATCATCCATCCATCCAACCACCCATCGATCCATCGATCACCCATCCATCCATCCATCATTCATCCATCCACCCATCGATCATCCATCCATCCACCCATCTATCGATCATCCATCCATCGATCATCCATCCAACATCCACCCATCCATCATCCATCCATCCATTGATCATCCATCCATCCATCCAATCATCACTCCATCCATCCACCCCTACATCCATCTTTCGATCATACATCCATTCACCCATCTATCGATCATTCATCATCCATCAATCATCCATCAATCCACCCATCCATCCATCAATCCACCCATCCATCCATCCTTGATCATCCATCCATCCATCGATCATCCATCAATCCATCCATCCACTCATCCATCATCCATCCATTCACCCATACATCCATCTTTCGATCATCCATCCATCCATCCACCCATCCATCCATCGATCATCCATCCATCCGTTGATCATCCATCCATTCACCCATACATCCATCCTTTGATCATCCATCCACCCATCCATCAATTGATCATCCATTCATCCATCCATCTATTGATCATTCATTCATCCATTCATCCACCCATTGATCATCCATCCATCTATCCATCCATACATCGATAATCCATTCATCCACCCATCAATCCTTCAATCATCCATCCACCCATCCATCCATCGATCATCATCTATCCATCCATATGCAAATCATAAATATGCAAGTATTGATTAATATACATTATTCACATAATCATTTAAGTATTTAGAGTTGTACTTTTACATTAAATGATTCATACATAATTTAAAAAAGCATAACAATAATAGACAAATTTCTATTCATTTTTCTATTCTATTTATGTCACTTTGAAAAAAAACATGTCAGATGCATAAATTTAAATGTAAAACCTAATAGCTAATGGTGAATATGCATTTTAGTATCATAGCAGTTATTAAACCACATATTTTTGAACTGGTGGAATGTTGTATTGACATTAGCATCCAGGAGAGGAACTATCTGTTTTATAATTGAACTTATGAGGGCACGGAATTAATAAAAATGTAGATGATAAAACAATATTTCTTATTTTTCATGCAGAGCTTTAAAGGCAGCAGCATCATTGTTTAATGATGTTAGCAGCTCATCTGTCCAACTGCTTTGCACCACTTCCACTGGGCGAGCGAGCCTTATTAGAGCTTAAATTATGCAGGACACTGCTGTTAGCCTTGGAAAACTCAGCACATTTCTAAAAAACCTCAACCACATCAGCCAGACTGAAATGTTATTATCATCTCAAACATTTCAAATCATCACACCTGTGTTACTTTAAGGGGGTTTGCAATCACTAAAGCAACGAAACATGCATTCTGTCTAGTGTCAGCAAGGTTAGCTTTCCAAAGTACAGACACTTCTTACAAAAAAACAAGCTGTTCCATTTACGGCTTGATACAGAAATGTAAAACAAGTTTAAATTTGTCTAAAGCAACCTAAAGAGAACGCTCACTTATCATCATCTCAGCAGGAATATTCTGTAGATCTAACAGTGTGTCGAGAATATTCTGGTCATGCTCGAGCAAATTCATTACCCAGCAGTGCGTGTCAGTGAGAATATGCTAAAAGTGCAAAATGTCAACATACACTTCTGTTATAACAGGTTATTATAGAGTAGCCAAGGTCTCAAACTGTCAGAGCGAAGTGAAGATTGGAAGGTACAAGGGAATGTGTTATCAACCCTTAGCCTTTGCAGAGATTGTCATATCTGGCTAGCCATTTCAGGTCATTGTGACTGAATAACACACAGTCTTAAGTCTTATGCACTGTTCGTTTAGGGTGTACACTCAGGATGTTTGGGGTCTCCTCAGACACCAGTAAAATGTTATTTTGTGGCATAATAATGTAACAAATTTAACATTGCTCACTTTATTAATGTTTTTACTCTAATGTTATAAATGTGTGCTTGAATTTGTTCTCCATCGTGGATGTGTTGTGGTGTCACTCCACCATTTCTGTGTGTGGTCTGCATTTTTAATGATTTTTTTTTGGGGGGGGGGGGGGGTTATCTCGGACAAATTATCTAACTTTTGTCATCTCACCTTTTCATTTCTTATAAATGATTTTGTGGGTTTAGGGGGAGGTGGGGTGTGGGGTGGAGGTTGTTTGAGTGTTTACATCGTGGATGTGTTGTGGTGTCACCCCAGAATTTGTTTTTTGTTTTCTGCATTGTACCTGACATTTTTTGACAAATTACGTAACAGAAAGCAATTTTTTTAAAAGTCTCCTATTGATTCCTATGGGTGATTTTTGGAAGTGGGGGGCAGTGCTGTGTGTGCGTGAGCACAAGCGTTCAAGGCTGATTTAGTGATTTTATTTGACAAATTAGGAAGTTTACACAACAACAATGTACAAAAAACAGAACGTTTTTCCTTTTCGTTTTTCACGTACAGATGACAATGCAGTCAAAATGATCCCTATTCACACGGATCCATGAAAACGACTAAAAACGCTGTACTATTCATGCCAGGCTATCCATGCCAGTAGCTGGCAATGTCACTTTGTAAAGAAACACTATGTGCCTATAGACTGAACACGTAACCTGCATGCACATGACGTCACTGTTTTCACAAATTCATGTTTTTGTAGTTTACACAGAGACAATAATGGGATCGTTTTCAAAAACTCGCACTTTGAAACCCGTTTTCAAAAGTTTGCATTTTCAGGTACTCAAAACGCTGTTGTTGTGTAAGGGAAGGGACACACCAAACCGGCGCTAAAGAACTAGCTCTGATGAAAGCCGTCTGTGTCGTCGCCTTGCGTCACCTGCGTCTGGGAAAAAAATCTGTGCTTGAACACGGCAAAAGGAATACAACCAACTGTCAACAAGCACATGTGTTCTGTGCCTGCGTGTAAAGAAGATAACTATCTATTTAAGCAGATCTATTTGTCTATATATTCATCATTCAAAAAGGGAAAGTGAAATAAGACTGCAGGTATTCAAACCATAAACATTAACGCTTTGAAAATCAATCATTCTTTATTCCACTCCGCTCTGTTTATATTATTATGAAAATATTTGTGCAGTGGAAAGCTCAGGTAAGATGACGTAAAATTAGAAGCCTTCCTGCAAACTCCAAAGTGGTGAAAAAGGTGACATGTTTACAAAGTAAATAGTTGTAGGGGGGTCTGGGGGCATCCTCCTCCAGGAGAAAATTTTCATTTCCTAGAGACACTAGGGCTGGGCATTGACACAAATTTCACAATTGAATTTGATTTTGATTCAGAAGCTTGCGATTTGATTTCAATTTGATCACCTTCAATTCAATAATGATTAATTTGGGGCCAATCAGGTACAGTACATGGCAAATTTACTCAAAGAAAAAGTATCTCTCAATTATTGCTGTAAACTATACAGGGAACCACAGCTGGTACATCATTATAATATTAAAGGTTAAAATGAAGTGTACTTACATATAAATTACACATAAAGAAGGTTTTTTTTTATAAATTTATAATACATTCTTAAAGACATAATTATGTTTCTATTTGTTTTTAATATCGGCCTAAACATTTAAATGGTGGCTGTCATAAAATGGTGTTATACATTCAGTACTGATGCACATGTTAAGTACATGAATATGCAATGGCCTATAGTCACAGTGGATATATATCAAAATGCTCCTCTCTAAGTTCATTTTTGTAGCAGACTAACAAGTTTTTTGACCTTGAACGGCTTTTCTGAGGTACATTTTTACAAGCTATTTTATTGGCGCTTTTCCGCGGTTGAAACGATGATTGATCGATTAACGTTACATATGACATGATATGGATTTCAGTAAGTTGTACTGTATCTTTCAACATACCTTCAGTATTCATTCGTCCTACATTCATTTCTGTTTATTTCGTGTTGTAAAGCGGAAGAGATGATCAGTTCACGTGCGCTCTGCCTCTGTTTGAACTGAAGTGCTACAGCGATGTGTTAGTCACACCACAGAGCGCCAAAAAAGATCACGACAACTATGGTTAACAGTCTATGGGGATTTTCGATTTATTGTGCCTGCAAACTCACCCTGTCACCCCCCCCAAAAAAACTCTTTGGATCTACACGATTCACATAAATTAAATATTTTAATTCAATCAGAGTTCTCTCTCTCACCGACGGCCCGACGACGATTCTACATGCTGAATTGGAAAAAACAACGGCAACCGACTAGAGCAAATAGCGCGGAAAACACTGAAAAAACGAAGTCTGCCGATGGTCAAAAACAGCCCGACAGATAACTGTTGGCTTGGTGTGTCCTTGGCTTAAATTAACGGCCAAAACGCATAAAAAGTTTCTCGTTAGCTAATGGGGAAATTATGTGGTCTTTCATTGCTCCCTTTGCCAAGTGCGTCCCAAATGGCTTCATTATGACATACAATTCCCCTGCTCCCTCCAAAGTCTCCACTTCAAGGGTTCTACTCTTCAGAGTGAGTAGGGCATAGCGACGCTCACTTCTGATTGGAATTTGCCCAAGATCTTCAGGAGCACTTGATAATTATAGACAGGTGTGTTGGATCAGGGTTGGATCTGAATTCTGCAAGTAGGTAGAGCTCCAAGATCAGGATTGTAGTGTGCAGGGGTGCCCCCCACCCCGCCAAAAAAGGAAAAAAGTATAATGCATAGTTTATGAATGTGAATTCTGGACACATCTATAGTCTTTCCTCATCGGGAACGTGAGACGCCCCCTGTGCAGATCCATCACTTTAAAACTTCAGCTTCTTACAGTCCTAACCAAACACAGCAACAAGCAATAAAGGCTATTTCTTTGATGTAAATCTGACACCTTGTGTAAATCTGGACATTTTGTTGATCATGCACATTTCACTACATAGCCCTGCCCACTACTGCATTATACATTAAATATCATCTGATTGGCTACAGCAGTTTTGCACTTATTGACAAATTGCTTGTTGCTGGAAACTTAGTGCTCTAAGAGTTCATATGTCATCTCAACAGTCATCTTTCTGCCACACTAATAGTGTCAGGCATCGTGCACAACAATCACATGCTACCATCTTCTTGTCTTTCTATTTCTCTTATACTCTCTCACTCTCCCCCTCCTCGTCTTACTCACTGATGATTAATCATCCACCAGACACTGTATTACGCGAAGGAGAGAGAGAGAAAGAGAACAACTCCGTCTTGGACCACACAGCTGCATCCATTCATTCCTCTGCTTTCTTGGATCGCCTCCATCCATCCGGTTTCTTTCAGAGGGATAATGCGTCACAAGAGGCCAGATGAGAGAGTCATGTGCTGATGTGAAATGTAAGCACTGCTACCCCCACAACCAGGACTGTAGAAACACATGCTACACCAGCACTGTGCTGGCAGGTACAGAGAAGACCATGTGACAGGTGCTAGAGAGAGGCTTTCATATGGTTACTTTCACATATACAAGTGACCCTATAAGTACTTGAAGTACTTCTGCAGTTAATTAAGCTTGAACTTCTTGACATGCAGACTCAAGTTATATCTCATTTTGTAGAAAATTTCAGTCGTGGGTGTGTTTTGTATTTTTTTTGTTTTTGTAAATATTGTATTTTTTAAATATAAGGTTAAAGGTGCTAAAGCTGATCTTTTCGTCGACTGAGAAACCAAAGACTGTTACTGAGTTTTTGAAATGAGCGCATGTGTAAGAATTTCGAGGGAACGCCTCCCAAAACTCGTGCACGAGTATTGGAACACGAGTGTTTACCACCGGCATTCGCTGTGTCGTGTTTGTGGATTCATTATGTCGGACTCACTGCAGGTAACTCATAATCTGCAGTTGTTACTCCTGTCTCCTGACAAAAACATTGCATGCGGCGCCTGTGGAGTGTGGAAAGTTACTGGAGCGCGCAGCCGCGCTCGTCTCTCACAAGGAACGTCATGGCAGTGATTGACAAGCCAGAGGGCCAATCGTTGATGTTTTTAAGGCCCTACCTCGTGCACAGATGATGTATATTAATATTATTCCTTTCAGTGCACCTAATAAATAGTCTTTTATCAGTTAGTAAAGACAGTTTCAAGTAATATTGCAAAAATGTATAAAACAAAACATCCTCTTTAGCACCTTTAAAGGCACAATATGTAAGATTTTTAGATTAAAATATCCAAAAACCCCTACAACAATGATATATATTTTGTTGACATTTGCACTTACATTATTCCAGCCTTTTCCAACAACGTTTAAATCAGAAATCAGCAATTTTAACCAGGACACGGAGAGTGTCATTACGTCGCCTGTCAATGACGTCATATCCGCGCTACCTTCAATTTCAAGTTTTACTAATGTTGATCTAGATTACTGTAAAGTGCAACAAGTCTCTCATAGCAGCCACCGAGCAAATGCACAGAGTAACGTTATAATATAAATTTCAACACACTCAAATGTATTTAGTATGATTGTTTTAACCATGTAAAACAGTGCCACATTACCCCACGTACGCAATGAAAAGAGACTGCAGCATTAGCATAATAAAAGCTTTGCTGGACTCGAGATCAGTGTGCATCGCAGGTGTCAATCATTAGCATTCGCTTCAGGGGCCTCGTTCTGTTCCCACGGCACACCTGTCCTGCTTCATACCACAGTCACGTTAATAAAACTTTAATACATTAGCTCATCCATGAACATGATTTCTGCCCGAGTCCGTTGGATTCCTTTCCATCAGCTGTGGATATGAAGACGACAACTTCCATGCTTATTCACAGCATCATCAAGCTATGCCTTTGTTTTGGATAAGCGACCTCTAGTGGCGAAAATTACATATTGTGCCTTTTAAAGTTTGCAAATCTCCCAAATATAGGTTCTTTGCAGCAAAGAACCCTCAAGAAACCCATATAGTGGTTCTTTTGAAAACATGCTTGAATTTACATTACAGAATCTTCAGATCAGTCAGAAAACTAAAAATGTCAGTAAATCACTGTTCATCTTAAGAATTCAGAAAATAAAAAGATATTTATTGGACTATGTCCTGTAATTATTTTTAACAATAGGACATTGACTATCTGCCAGCTGTCAAGCAGATCAGGCCATATTTACAGAAAGTACAGCTTCAATATATCTGAACTTGCACCTTTAAAACAGAAAAACAAATAACGATAGATTACTGACTCACTCGCAGTCCTTCAAAGCCACATGTAAAGCCATTTAGACTGTATTTTACCTTGTCACTCTCTGAGTAAGGGTTGTTAAGCACCGTAGGCATGCTGTCCTTTCTCCAGAGGTCATCGAACACTCTGTCGTTATCCGACGCCAGCTGGGCGTTCTGTCCATTTCCCACACCAAGGTCTCTGAAAGTCACAAACAGTTCAGGTCACACCTCAAACATCAGCCAGAAGACCGATATATATGCCAGCCAGAATACCGATATAAGTCTTGATATATGTACAACTACTCAAATCACATTTGATTATATTATTATAATTTTTTTTTTGTTTTGTTTTTTTTTGTCTATTGCATGTGTATAACTTTGGGACTTATAGTAACACATTCTTCACAAATGTGAGAAGAGTGAGAGAAGCATGATTTGTTTTGGATGAGATGCTGCCCAGTCGGATTGAAATTCCAAGCCTAATTATGATTTGTTTAGTAATATAGAAATCTGGTGAAGTGTGTACTTTTTCAAACAATAAAACTTTGAGGCCATTTCTAATCATTGATCTGTTTATTTGAGCATCTTGCCCAACAACAGCAACAGTGACTCAACCACTGGTATGAGTTTGGGGCAGGACTATTTGTTTGACCAACCAATGGCAGAAGGGAGGAGAGTGTTTGGGAAACCTATTTGGAAACAGTCATTATTTTTACACACTTCACCTTGTTTGCACACTCAACGGGGACAGCTGCTGTTCATGAACCACGAGGACTAAATCGATTCAGTTTTGTGTAATGAGGCGTTTACAGAGTAGACGATCATTTGATCTTCACATTTCTGAAGACGGTAAATCTCATTCGGTTAAACAATATGACAACATTACAGCACTAGAGTGTAACAAATAATTTAGGCATAATTAATTAGACCAAGTGGTGTACTGTGAAAACTGGGTGTGATCACGAAATGACAATAATACTTAATGTCTATATTTATCCATTCTATTATTAATGTTGCTGGAAGCTTCTCACACTGCCTGTTAGTATTTCATGTTCACTTAAGCGCAATATGAACATTCAATGCAAGAGTAATTTCAAAGACTGAACGGAATAAATACACTATGTACAGATTCACTCACTTACGGCTCAGCAAATAAACAGAAAATGCACTCATTAAAAAAAACCTCAACTGGAGTACATACAGGCATATTTTATATAAAATAGTATAATTGATTTTACGAGCAGGATGTCTTCTCGATTTGTGTTTACAACATGAAACCAATAATGCTTTGAAAGAACTCTTTTCTTGAGCAATAGCGCTCATGTAATTAGCTGTAGTGTTTTCATTACTCATGCTCTACCACTTGAAGCTTTTAGAACAAGATATTTCTGGGAACAAGTGAAGTTAAGTCAGGTTTGCAGACTCATCTTTGCTTCTTAAATGCCACTTCAGAACTGTAATCCAAAATGAAGTATGCATTAATAACTTATATTTGCACATATATTGAAAAGTTTAGAGGTTTCCTGGAATGCAATCTATTTTGTACTCTGGTGAATGTAAGAAGTGGAATGTTGAAAGTTGATGCTTTCAGCAAGGCAATTACATGGAGTTACTGTAAGTACCTAAATCAGATTCCAATGTGCAGATCACATGATCAGACTCACTGAACACACAACAGGCATCATTTAGATTCCATTCATGTCAGGACAAAATATGTGTTGAAATTTTACTTGCTTAGTGTGCATTCAAACTTTGTTTTAGTTTACTTCTTTAAAAATTAATATTTGAGTTTGAAAAACTTTGACTTACATTGACGACATGTTTGACAATCAAAACTGAACCCAAAACAATGTCATGAAAATATTTGAAGGAATCTGATTTCTTGCTTTTATTTGAATTCTACATTGTGATTTTTTTTCTCCTTTTTTTGCATTATCTATCTATGGCCGCCTTTACTCTACAAAGACGTTATTTGTTGATTCTCATGCGCAGTCAGCAGAAAAAGAGAAAGTTACATTTAAAGGTAATGTGTTACAATATTGTGTTACTCCCTAAATTAATTCCTTAATTAATTCCTCCCTAAATTAATTCCTTAATTGACATTAGTCGATAAAGTGAGTTTACATACATAAAGTATATTTGTGTAATTTAACATTTAATTAATTAAAGATAAAATGTAATTATTGCAGGTTTATGTAATATTCTGATTTTGTATTTCCCTGTTTTTATTCATTTTGAGGAATACTGAATCTGTTTTTAAGCAAGTGAGATGAGTAAATGCATGTTCACATTAAGTCTATAACTACAATAACCATCATGTTTCCACAGTGCTCACAACACCTCTGCACTAACTCTCAATTTCTCTCAACGGAGAAACAGGAGAGCTGTCAGTCAATAAATGGGAAAACAAAGTAACTTGCATTACTTATTCGAAAAAGTAACTCAGATATTTTGTTTGTAAATTTAAAAGTAATGTGTTACTTGAAAAAGTAATCTGATTACATAACTTACATTACTTGTAATGCAATGTGAACGGGCCTTAACCAATAGTGTTAACATGAGATAAAAACACATTTGCTAAAGCAACCCTGCCATTTAAGCTTGGTTCTACAAGTCTTTGAGTTTTATCATAACTCATGCTTCACAGGGCTCGTACCAGAGTGCTTCACATTGCAAGTGCATTGCTGTACTAGGTGATATACTGAGCAAATTTACTATGTAAAAATACATATGGAACTGGTAATATGATGTAAACATCAAAATTTATTAGTTTACATATCATTTTGAGATCAAAATAACGTAATTTTGTGGATGGAACTGTGCAAAAATAAGTCTTTAATTAATAATAATGTGCCCTGTAATAATAATTTGTGTGAAAGGAATAAAATTTGTTAGCAGGCTCTAGTGTTTATTTAAGTTGAAAACTGTAGTGAATTGCATGTATTGGTACATTTTTGGAGTTTTGCAAAAAAGTAGGTTGAGGCACATACTTCCAAGTAATTCTAGTTAACAGTTCATGCACTATAGTAAAAGCATTTTGAGGTCAGAATAACATAGTACTATGAAAGGAACTAAGCAAAAATAAGTCAATAAGTCATTAACTAGAAACAGCATAGTATTGTAAAAGGAAATGTGCAAAAATAAGTCTTTATTAATTGATAATTTGCCCTCGTAATCATAATTTGTGTGAATATTGGTATATTTTTGGAAAAATGTAGGTAGAGGCATGTATTTCCAATGAGCCTACTGTATAGCCGCTTTTCCACTGAAATTACCTGGAATAATTTATCATAGGAACTTTTTTCCCCCAGACCTGTTGCTGTCTGCCTTTCCATTGCAGTCTAAATTACTGTGAAGACAGTCGTGACGAAGGACTGCACGCGACTTTCCAGTTCTCACTGGATTTCGTCCTCCGCATATAAGCTTAATAATAAAGCCTGAACCTCATCATCAGTCCACTCCATTGTTGATTCGAATATCAAACAACTCTTTCTGCATGCACCGCAACCGCCTTTTAAAAATGGTGGTTCATGCCGTGTGGAGTCAACCAATCAAAATGCTGCGTGAACTCAACCAATCAGCATTTTTAGTGCCCAAGTCCCACCCCTGAAAGTTCCTGAACTTTGAAAAAAGTACTACCTCGTGAGCAGGGACTTTCTGAGGGGGAAATTTTTACCCAGAACTTCATTTAGACCCTCGTTCCTGCAGTCGAAACACACCGAGTACCACCCCAAAGTTCCTAGTTCCTGGGGAAAGTTCCTGCAGTGGAAACGTGGCACTAATGTTGCAAATGTTGCACTAATGACATCACTCACCTCTCCACCTGCACCTCGACATCCTTCCTGTCTATGACTCTCTGACCTTCTCCATTGATCTCTTTTTTGCTGTTCTTGATGAGCTTCAGCACTGGCTCAATCTCCTTCAGCAGGTCGTTGTTCTCCTCCACCCCATTGAGGAGGAGGGCTGAATGGCCTCCTTCTCTTAGCAGAGAGTCCTGGGATAGCAGGGGAATCAAGGGTTTGTTCTCTCGCGGTTCTTTCCCGGGAGTGTAGGCAGAGGACAGGTTCTCTATCGCCCTGAGCTCTTTGGTCATGTTGGGCGTGACGGGCGAGCATCGTTCGCACGACCTGCTCTGAGCGGGGTTGACGGGCCTGGTGACGCGAACCGTTCTGGGTTTACCGTCGCCGCTCAGCGTGGTCTCCAGGTGAGTGGTGAAGCCCTCGGGTCCCCGGAGGATGAGGACGGCGTGGCTCTCGGGCGACACGTTCTTCAGGGTCTCGAGCGCACGTTCATAGCTCAGGTCCACCAAAGGCTTGTTGTTCACGGCCAGGACAATGTCGCCGACCTGGACCAGCCCACATTCCTCTGCCGCCCCGCCCCGGATGAGGTCGGAGATGATAACGGGCGGCTTGCACACACGTTGTTTGACCAGAAAGCCCAGCCCACCGATCTTTCTTTTGAAGAGGCGCACTGAGATGATGTTGGGCTGCAGCTGACACACGCTGGGCTCAGATTCCTGCATTGTGTCTTTCTGTGCGTCAGCGCTGATCTGCAATTGAGTTGAATGTGACAAAGGAGAGCAACATGTCAAATGTGTCAGCCACGGCAGGCGAAGACATGCAGAGATGCAAAACAATATGGGCTAGTAAAATTCACTTTTTCATTGTACTAATGGCATCCTGTGACATTTAAGAAAATATAGAACTATGTCTGAATATAATAAGTAAGAACAGGTTTAAAGGAATAATTAAACAAAAATAATTTGTTCTTAGCTTATTCTTTCATATTTCCATGGAACAAAAAGCAAAAAAATGCCATGAAAAATGCCAGTAGTCCATATGACTCATGCTCTATATTTAATGCTTTAAAGTCTGATAAGTCTGAATCGTGAATGAATTCTTCTTTTGGGCAAGTTCTTTTCAATGAACTCTTGATCTGGTTCACAAATCAGACTGAATGATTCGTTCACGAATGTAACTGACTCGTGATCAAGTTCTTGAGATATCAGGAGGAGAAGTTTAGCAGTAAATGAACATTATTCAATTAAATTTCAGTAGTTCTCATACAAAACTATTGTGCAGCTTCAAAAGAACTAAAATATAGAGCATAAGTTGTGAAGATTCCTTCAA
The DNA here is from genome assembly GCF_018812025.1 of Megalobrama amblycephala. Taxonomy (NCBI): domain Eukaryota; kingdom Metazoa; phylum Chordata; class Actinopteri; order Cypriniformes; family Xenocyprididae; genus Megalobrama; species Megalobrama amblycephala. The sequence goes on from NC_063047.1 coordinate 31,000,658, forward strand.
ATTTTGTTTTTGTACCACAGAAATAATACATCATACAGGTTTGGAACGACATGAGGGTGAGGAAATAATGACCGAATTTTCTTTTTCTTTTTTGGATGAGCTATTGCTTTTCTTTGAATGCAAGTCATTATTTCTAAGAAAAAGTAATTCAGCTCAATTCATCACAAATTTTTTTTTTTCATAATAATTTCAATGATTGAGTGGTGACTCATATCACAGTGTACAAGCTGTGAACATAGACTTCAATTCAGTCTTTCCTTTCTGTTGACAAGCCAGTAGCATTTCCTTCATGAGCATCATTAAACGTTCACGTAAGAAACACTTAGAATCTACAGTCCTCCTGCATCTCGCCTTTCTTGGCAGCATGAAACGCATATGGCCTCGTGTGAACAACTATTGTCCAATTTTGTCAAAATGGGACATTACTAATTCAGATTTAGAGTGAGACATTACAATTGCAGGGACTGTTTTGTAATGAAGAACAGGGAAAAACACAACTAACAACTTTCAATTGCACTGCAGCTTCACAGCATGATCTAACTTCTTGTTTATAATACACTTGTTTTCAAGAACTATTTGTGGATAGTAAAATAACAAAAATGCATTTGTTATAGATTACAATGAGATTTCCCACTGAGAAAATCATGTGCTATGCATGTCAAAGCTCTTAAAGAACACATTACATTCCTCTATTAGTATAGACATATTGACATTTTGCTGTTGGGCTATACTGTGAAAATGTGCTTCATTTTGGTTACATAACAGGTTTTATTCAAGACAAAATTCTATTTAATATGACCGACTACATTAGGTTCCATCAATGAAAACAATTTAACTGTCAGATCAGGTAGAAATAGCTCCTCTTTGCAAAAAATAAAAAAATAAAAAATTATATATATATTTATTCGAACAGTTAACATGTATTGGTGAATCTTGTGATATTATCCTTATAATTACCATAATTTACCAAGACATGATCCAAAATTCCCAAAGTTTTAAGAAAGATTACCAGATACAGATGCTTTGCATGCAGATTATGTGGACATTTATTTTTTTAAAAAAAAGCTAAATTAATTAACTTATGAAATCAGTAACCTATTAGAATAATGTTTAAATAAATCTCATGTGCGGATATATCTGCTATAAAGCAGAAAAAAGGGTAAATAAATACTAAAAAGCATGCTTCGAGCATTTATAAGTTGCCTTTTCTTAATACAGAAAGACAGAAACACATGCTGACAGTTCTCAGAAGCAGGCAAGAACTTCCCATACACAAATACACTCAATCAATTATAGCCTATGACCCTTTTTTTAAAAACCAAATGATAATAAATATGGGTTAACTATAATATAGAGTTATCAGAAGCGCTGACCTGCAGCCATGCATGCTTGTTCAACAGGACACACCAGTTGCATCATGAGCTACAGCAAGTCCGCATGCCCATTTCACAAAGCATCATCGAATATACCGTATGCATTTCACAAAACATGTGGCATTAATAATAAAATATACTTTTGACAGTTAAAAAGCAAAAAAAGCAAGGTAACTTACCTTTTCACTTTGAAAAGCTATAAATATCGTCTCAAACAGTGCGGTTATCCCCTTGGCAATATTCCGATGGAAGGTTAAGACTTTTTTTCTTGATGTCCCACTCAGAAGAAGCGTGGCATGTCTGAGCGAGCTGCTGTATAAACACGCAGCGCGTGAGAAGCTCTGCGCTTCTGCCGCTCCGGTACGCGAGCATTTATTCCGCGCGCACTGCTGTCATTCTGTCATCCATCCCTCCCGACGCTCTGCCTCCCTCAATGGGAGGGTTTTACAACCCCAGTGCACTGGCATATATAGGAATGAATGATATTTGCACAGTAATATGTGTACATCCTCACATTAAACACGATGAATTTATACGTTGAAACATCTCAAATTAAAACGGAAATCAACATTACAATATCTGAAATGTGGAGACCGGAGAGGATTGTAAGTTAACGCCACGTTTAACCTAAATTATTAGCTAAACGGGTGAAATCACTATTATACGAAGCTGTAAGTACAAATGTTTAGTTGAAGATTTCTAAACTATTTTAAATTGAAGTGGACAAAAATGCTACATCAAAGTTTGAGACGCATAGCACAACAAATCCCAATTTACAGGTAGTATTGTAACAAAATCACTCTCCAAAAATCATGAAATTCCATGCATGTTGCAGCCTTTTCAACACTAAAAACATGAATTGTTGGATTTACTTAAAAAAGAAGTGTCAAGTGTTTCCACGCAACTATATTGAGTAATTTGTACAAATGACAATTTAGTTGTACAAACAAAAGAAATTCAAGTAAAGCTGACAACATTTCTTTGAGTAAATACAAATTATTTGAATTTGTCAGTTACATAATATTTATATGTGCAGTTTACTTATGTTTAACGTTATAAGGTGAACACATTTATTGACTTAATTTACCTTAACTATTTGCTCTACGAAATGCACTCAAAAAAAAAAAATGGTAGGCTATCTGCATAATGGTAACCACAAAATTCAAAAACATTACATAAACTCCTCTAAATGTACAACATAACTGAACATTACACACTAACATTAACAACATCTTTACTGAAAAACACATAAAATAACACTTTAATCCCTAAATTTACTCTCCTAAAGCAGTCCCTTGCAAAGCATGCTGGGAACTACCGACCCACTGCCTAGTTATGTCTACATTAATTTGTGCGTTTCACTCAGAAATGTTAAGTTGACTGAACAAACACTTAAGTAAAGCTGACAATACTTATTTTTAGTAGAAACAACTCAGTTAAATTAAGTTCATGTAGTTACATGAGTTTTTTAGTAATGTGAACAAGGGTTGTTTGAGTGAAACTAACAACAGTGAAAGTTCATTTTTTGAGTGAATGTTAAATTGAAGTAATAAGTAAAATCATTGTTTCAGTGTCAAAGATCAATGCTGAACTCATTTGCAATGAAGATCTGTTAATCAAGATTTATTTTTCATTTGGCATTCATTTAAAAACAATTTGGATTACTCAGAGAATGAATTAAGTTTATCAGAAATAAAACTGCTCCAGCATGGTCATTTTAAACAACACAATCCTGTATTATGTTGATATAAAAAAACACAGCTATCTTCTAGCAAGAATGCCTTTATCTTTGTGGACCTTCAAAGATTGGTGTCAAAGGTTTCCTGCATTACATGGTCAAGTAGCAGGAGAGAAGAACACACCATGAACCACACACACACACACTTTCAATAACAGATTACGTACTGTAGTGTTAATTTTTACACTAAGCTAAAACTTTCAACCTCAGGATACTAAAAGCTCTAGCACAAATTATACCAAATTAATAATAATTATGCACATTGCATTAAGAAGTTTAATCTGCCAATTTTATATTTGAGTACAGCTTGTATATTTGAGTTTACAACTTTATTTTTGCAACACCCACACAATGTACAAAAACATGTTTTCATTCAATAACAGGCTGAACCTAAAGGTCATATTTTTTTTTAAAGTTTTGGTGAGATGTTTTTTCCACTAAATAAATGTCTCGATGCAGCATAACGAACTGAATCTAGTCTTCAGAACCAGTCATAATGAATTTGAATGAAGGTTTTTGGTGTCAACACCAGCCATGCGTACATTGCAAGCTAGATGTTTTTTCATAAGCCCTAATATTGTTTTGCAATGTGTCATTCAGACGGGATCTTCATTTAAACAGGCAGCATAAACAGACGCATATGAATTTGCACCGCAGGAGGAGAGACACGTTCAACAAGCTCCAGACTGACCGCAGACTCACATCAGAGATTCTGATTGCTTTATTAAACAAGACTGTATAAGAATAAATATGTTATGTGATGTGCATTTTTAATGCATGCAGCGCAATAGAAAAAAAAAGAATAAGAATAATAAAAAGAATAAATTATAAAATATTTTTTAAATCAAATATTAAATGTATTAGACTTGTGTGAGACCACTGGATATTGTTTTCCTCATCTACATTTAAAATAACACTTAAAGGCTTCATGCTGACTATATAGAAACAGTATATTTTTTGATTAAATTCGTTTTCCTTTTCTACCCATAAAACTATTAAATTAACCTCACTCAAAAACACATTATTTAAACAGGCAAAATCTGAGAGGATTCTGCTGTGCACGGGAAAGTGTATGGGAGATTTTCAATCTGTGATGTGAACAAATGCAAACACACACACACACATACACATAGAGCCTGTCGGCCTGGTCGAGCCATTATGTCAGTCACTTCCGACTTGAGTGCTGCCATCTGCCCCCTAATGAAACCGTGCACTGTGGCTCATAACACACACACACACACACACACACTTTCTTCTTACACCCATCTAAATCACACGCACAGCAGCAGCAGCAAACAAACATTTACACATGCACCCTCTCAATGAAAGCTGCAGAAACTCGAGACAAAACTCAAGCTAAAATTACAAATGTTACTATTTTGCCATTTCTTTTTATAGCCATATTTTCAGTTTGTGGGGGATTGTGGGTAGTGTCACTGCAACGCGTTGCCAGTTCTTGTCTGTGTAAAGGTGATATATACGCACCATATATTCCCATTAAATACAATTTGTCCTGTTTTGCCTCAGCTTTTAACACTGGTAAACACATACACACATGCACAGCAATATTTTAATTACTCAGGTATGACCAAAACAATCATTTCTGTAACTGTCTGATTCTTTTTACCTCTGGTTGCCATGGAAACTTTTTCGTTGTTGGTTATGTCGTTCTTTCTCATACAGAGTCAGAATCTTCAACACAGCAGATTTTCAGTTTGGAGAACAAATATTTTTCTTGTTTACCTTTTTTTTTACATTTTTTTTATTTTATTTTGACTTAGATTACTTTTAGAGTATCTAATAATAGTTTTCATTGATGGGTAACTCACAAATAATAAAAAAAACTGTCTTTCAATATATGCAAATGCTGCAAAGAAACAGTGTTTTTAGTGAAAATGTTTCTATTTTGTATTCTTCTCTAATTGAATATACATTTGTTCATTACAAATTATATTACCAGCATGACATTCATTTCAAAGAGCGTCTTGTAAAATCTGACCTTTAGTTAAAAGAAGTTAACATGGTCAGTTTCACAAATTTGATTAGTGTAGAATCTTTCATATACGTTTCCCTCTCTGAATTAGATTTATTTTGTTAATTTTAAAAATTTAAGTTTAAAAGAAAAAAAGGTTTTCAGCGTGGTCTGAGAGGGATACATTTTTTAAAATACATTTTTTATTTATATATTATTTTCTATGAATTATGATGACACTAAATATTAATGTGAACCTGTGAAGGGTGATACCAGTGCTATTTTAGTATTACTGAGATACTATTATAATATCATATTTTGATGTATTTTTTTATTTTAATATTTTCTGTTTTAATTTTAATTATTAGTTATTTTTGTAATTTTGCTGTGTTATAATCTTTTTAATGTCTATAGTTTTCATTCATTTTTATTTTAGTTTAAGTTATTTTGTTACGTCAAGTTAAACTATATGAAAATGAGAAATGTGTACTTGCCTGTCAACATATGTATTTGCATACCAGACATCGCAGTCATTAGCATAAATGCTGCCTTCGGAGGCTGCATTCCAAGGTAGGAAGGCATCAAGGCACGTCCAAATCCAATGTTAGCTTCACTTCCTGCCTCCTGAGATACCTTCATCTGATCGATTTTTGAAGGCAGCATACACTAGATGTATCCTTCACTGCCTTTGATATCCTACAATCCTATGCATTCCATTCAGTTACAGTTGAGCTACAAAAAGAAAGATTTTTTTTCACTTCTGATGCCATTTCTAGCATGAAATTACTACTGTGGTAATTTAACATTTGTTTAGTTCTCACCAAAGCTCGCTCTATTGTGATGTAGATCATTAAAGGAATAGTTCACCCAAAAATGAAAATAAAGTCATTTATTACTCACCCTCATGTCGTTCTACACCTGTAAGACCTTCGTTCATCTTCGGAACACAAATTAAGATATTGTTGATGAAATAACATCTTATGATAACATCTTAAAATAAAATCTTTTGAGTCAAAACAGTGATTCGGATCGCGTATCAAACGCCAAACTGCTGAAATCACGTGACTTTGGTGCTCCGATCCACTGGCGCACAAAAAATATGCTGCGTTCACGCCACCTCGTATTTACCGGAATCTTGAAATGACAACACGTGACGTTATATTCAAGCTGTTCTTTAGTCCTTGGACTGGGAATTATGTGTTTCTATGGCACCACTATCAACGCCTAAATGAATCTACAGCGGTCAGGCGGTACAGTGTGGTACATGTGGGAGCTTTCAGAAAACTCCCAGCTTACAAGCTGTAATTACGAGCTCTACGAGGATGTGAACGCTTTTTACAAGCTAGAATCTAGTAACTACAGGAATTACAAGGGCGCGTGAACGCACCTTTATTCTCTTTTTTTTTTTTTTTTTTTTACACCTTTATTCTCATCGCTTTATAGAGTACCTCAGGGATGGCGTGTTTTTGTAGGCCAACCCGGAAGTTAGCGGTTCCCTCGATCAAAAGCCTATGCATTTTTGGAAAATCATAAAAAATAAGCTCTGTGTTTAACAAAGAGTTATGCCACTTACACGTTTTGTCTATCAAGATAATCTTTACAAGTTAACACAACATTTATACATTTTGAAGCCTAAATAAAGTCATCAGATATAAACAGCTAACAGTAGGCTATAAAGCACAACATGGTCGCAGATCAACGTCACCACCACCAAGCTTCCTCAAAATTTATTTTAAAAAACAACTTTATTTAAAAACATGCTCGCTGATTATGATCTGCGCTGTGTATGAATACTTATCCACTTTTTCATGAGAAATGCTGTACAAATGTCCTGTTTGTCATGATGACGTCTAAAGTCCCCGCCAAAGGAAGTAGTCCCTTTTAGCAACTTGTTACCAACCACCGTTTTTAAGACACAATAAAGGTTTAAAAAATCACAAGCGGGTTATAACCGGTGTGTTTTATGTCATAGATCAAAACGTGAACATATTTAGAGGCTTTGTTAACCACAGATCTTATTTCAGGCGATTTCTTCTTCTTCTTCTTCTTCTTCTTCTTCTTCTTGTATGATTTAATGGCAGTTGACAATTTCAGGCGATTTAGCAAAAACCCATTGACTTTAGGGCGATGGAACAGGAAATCCTAAAATGCTAACTCGCTTCCGGGTTTTGCCTACAAAAACACGTCATCCCTGAGGTACTCTATAACAGTGGTTCTCAAACCTGTCCTGGGGACCCCCCACCACTGCACATTTTGCATGTTACCCTCATCTAACACACCTGATTCAAGTCATCAGCTAATTAGTAGAGACTGCAAGAGTTGAATTGGGTGTGTTAGATGAGGGAGACATGCAAAATGCGCAGTGGTGGGGGGTCCCCAGGACAGGTTTGAGAACCACTGCTCTATAAGACCTTATTTTCCAGAGAAACAAGCGCGCCGCCATCTTTAGAATATTGTCTTTGAACTTCCGTTTTAGCGGTAGCCCATATTTCTATGGCATAGTTTTTGAAGAATAATTAGCTGGTGAAGTGAATTTACCTGTTGTAGAGTTAATGAAAGTTATCATGAGCATTGTTATGTTTAAAGCAGATTTCTAAACAAATGTCAGTAGACCTGGAAGATTTTAAATGAGCAGTTCATTCATAAATACGTAAGATCACTGTGGAAATACAAACCGGAAGTCAAAAGACAACGAGCGCAGCGCTGAAAAGGGGCGGGGCTACATAAGGTCTATAAAGGTAGAACCAATGTACTCACATGAACAACATAACGCTGCCTGCAGAGTCATCTGCCAAAGTTAAATCGCCCCATACCCTTAAAAAGGGCACTATTTGAGTGGACAGCCATTTGAACCCCAATAATGAGTGGACAGCCGATGTACGTACGGCTCAACGAATACCAAAATGCACTGTCAGAGTCGCGTGCTGAATGAATTCCCGCATCTGACCAGAAGATGGCGCCCATAGCTGAATCAAACCACTGGTCCAGCGTAATATCATACAGGTATAAATTCCTTTTTAATTGGTTATTAAATTGCTTAAGTTTTATACATGTACAGAGTTCAATATAAATCTTTTTATCTTATGCTGCTGCTGCTGGTTTGCTAAGTTTCAAACGATTATTATTAAACAGCCAGCACAAATTATGCAAAAGCGGCAGCCCTTCTGGTGCACTGACTGTGGCTGAATTCACTCCCTCGTTTTCATTCAGTTCTTCAAATGGACTACCAATATAGCCTATTAGTGGAGTAATTTAAGAAATAGTGAATGAGGGTGTAGGGGGCAAAAACACAGCCATGGTCACTCACAGAGCACTGCAAACAAACAGCAGCCACCTTTTATAGTTCCTCCTGAACCAAAACAACAAGCTTATGCTGCATGCTATGTCATGATTAAGAGATGGCAACCCATGATGTTCTTCTCGAAAATATGCGTTTCTGTGGCAACACTATCAACGCCGAAATGAAATCTGCAGCAGTCAGTTGTTACAAGTAAGAGCTCTTTAAGTTGTTTACATTCAATATTATTGTAATGTTACATGCTTTGAGGTAATTTATCGCCTTCTCTCATGACGTTTGGCAGACACTGCTCTGGCTGTGTGTTTTGGATGAGGCGTGGTGTTGGTGAGGGCTGTGAAGGACAGTTGGGATGCTTTCAAAGCTATCTTGCTATTGCTAACCAGTCCGAAATTGCCTACCCTATTATTTATGTCAAGTAACAAAAACGTTTTTATGGTTTTAGTTTTAGTCTACAGTAATAACCCTGGGTAATACACAACAAAAACCATTAAACCTTGTTCAAATAGTGTGAGAATGTTTTTTTTGTTTTTTTTCGTTTTTCAGTCTGACCAAGGGTGCTGCATGAAGCTGAATTGTAATATTTAACATGACAAATCTATGATAGCAGGCTTCTGACGTCGTAGCCAGTGTATTTTTGACAAAACTCAGGAAGATTTGAGACAGGTCAGCTGCATTTCAGGTAGATAACTGTATGTTTGAGATAAATGTGACAGATGTTGCCTGTAATCAGTCTCAGTGGCATGTCAGGCATGAGAGGGACTGCAGTGCGGCCCCTGGATCTCTTAAGTCAGAAACGGTCCTCACTCTGCTGCTGATCTCATAGTCTGAACAATAACAGTATAACGGTATATTATATACAACTGTTTATGTTGCTAACCCTTAAACCCTTAAAGGATAGTTCACCAAAAAAATTTAAATTATCCCATTTACTCACTCTAGCAATCCTAGGTGTATATGACTTTCTTCTTTCAACCAAACACAATCTGAGTTATATTAAAAAACAATTCTGGTTTTTCCAAGTTTTATAATGGGAGTGAATGGTACCCTAGAATTTGAAGCCCAAAAAAGCACATCCATCCATCGTAAAAGTAATTCAGGGGAATTTGAAGCCCAAAAAAGCACATCCATCCATCATAAAAGTAATTCAGGGGGTTAATAAAAGCCTTCTGAAGTGAAGTGATGGGATTTTGTAGGAAAAATATCCATATTTAAAACTTTATAAACTGTAATCACTGGCTTCTGGTAAAGGCCATATGCGCATTCACGAGTATAAGGTGGGATGTAACTCCTCTTTTATCGAAATCCTCTGACATTTCTCTTTAAAACTTCTCATTTTAGACTTCTAATTTGTGACCGGCGTTTTGTTTTGCTCTATCCTCTGAGTTTCCGTGTCCGTCAACTGACCCTTCGGCAGGAGTTTGATTGACAGTCGATCTAACCAACCATAACGCCGAATCCACCATTAGGTCCGACAAAACAGTCAGGGGACTTAGCAGATTAACGTAGGTGGACTTGAACTTGAAAAATGGTGTGTACTGACGTCCTTTCACGATTGAAAAAACATTCCTTATAATGTTCATTCATGTTTATTTGATGCTATAAATGAACTAGTAGGAAGAGATGATCGGTTCACGAGCCGCTTGAACTGAGGCACTACAGCGATCTGTCACAACACATTAAAGTGCCACAAAATGGTATTTATTGTTTAAATTTCTTTAAAAATGACAAAATTTTAAATTTGAGACTTCATTTCATATCAAAAGTAACCTGCTCTGTCTTGTCTGTCGACGTGTTGTCAGTGTCCTCTTTGCTCCCCAATGTATTTTTCATTGCCGGAAGCCAGTGACTATAGTTTATAAAGTTTTAAATATGGATATTTTTCTTATAAAAACCCATTGCTTCGCTTCAGAAGGCACTGTAGCCATATGGATTACTTTTATGATGGATGGATGTGCTTTTTTAAAAACTTGGGAGTTATTCAATCCCATTACAAAGCTGGGAAGAGCCAGGATATTATTTAATATAACTCTGATTGTGTTTGGCTGAAAGAAGGTAGTCATATATACCCAGGATGGCTTGAGGGTGAGTAAATTATGGGATAATTTTTCATTTTTGGGTGAACTATTCCTTTGATTAATCTTTTCAGCCAAAGACTAAAGCAACCATGGCACACAACATGTTCTTCTCTTTGAAAGTAATTTGTTTCACCTCTAACACGTGTTCTAACCAGACAAAATGCAATACAGTGATACGCTACAAGTGACCAATAAGCAATGAATTGATAAAGGGATAATCTCTTTTCATGAGTTTTGCTCTAACCATCTGCAAACATCTGATAACATTTTGTCTGACTCTTGAAGTAAGTAAGAACAGGGCATTACCATCTCATTTCAAATCATACACAAAGAGAGGCTATAGCCACTTTATTATGAAGTTAAATAGTTTCAAAGTGTAGCAAAATTGATGTCTATACAGTAGCTGCTAAAATTGTTGTGAAAAACACTTTTGCGTCAAACTCTTTGGGTATTTCAGTCGAATTGATTTCAAATTCTGTACCATGGCATTTGGTGCAAAACAAACATAAATGGAAATGTGTGTCAGAAGTATTTTTTGCTGACAGTCTTTGTGTGTACAAGAGCAATTGAGTATTTTAGAATCAAGACCATTGTCCGTTAACAATAGTAGCAGAACACTTGGCATGCTTTTTTATTGCCTTTTAATTAGGTATCATTTGAAAGCTTAAACACTCAAAATTCATCCTGTGATGAAACCGTTTTGAAATGGGACATTGTGTTACCATGGAAATGGTACTTAAAAATCTTTTTGCAGGCTCTTTTTTTTTACCCCAAATTATGTATGGTAATTCAAAAACCTTAAAGGATTAGTTCACTTTCAAATGATAATGACCCCAAGCTTTACTCACCATCCTAGGTATATATGACTTTCTTCCTTCTGATGAACACAATCAGAGATACATTAATAAATATCCTGATGCATCCGAGCTTTATAATGGCAGTGAACAGGACCAACGAGTATGAGCTGAAGAAAGTGCCTCCAAAAAAGTGCCTATATTGTAAATATAATTTTTTTCTGCAATGTTATCAATAGTGTCTAACGTGTCAAAACAGATGAATATGTGACTACAGTACTCTGCACCATTCACACTACTCCAAGTGGCCTTCGGAGTAAATTCGGCAAAGAGATGCTCTCTTTTGAATGGACTGCTCTTCCTTGAAGTGACTGTCGGACATACATTTCGCTCACGGGCTTGTGGAAGGGCCCTTCATGAAGGGATTCAGTTGTTTTCATTAGGAATAACCCCACAAATACAATCCCCTTCACGAGTGCCCTTCAGATGCACAAATGGCATTTGGAATTGGCATTTGTTTCTATTTCGTACTGTGTAGCTCCATCTACAAATAAAATCTCACAGGTCCAAACTGCTGCTCTACATCACAGTGCATTAAATATCTTCTGATTGGCGGCAGTTCATCACATTAACTATGAACAGGTTATATTTACATTTTACTTTTTTATCCAAAGTGACTTACAAAAGAGGAACGAAAGCACTTCATCAAACAGCTAACAATATTCGTAATATATGATTCCAGGTTTATTAGACAACTAGGAAGCAAGTGAGAGAAGAGAAGAAATGCAGAATTGTTTTCACTAAGTCCTAATTCTTAGACAGTGCGTCTGATGTTCTATCATTTAAAAAACAAACAAGCATGTTTTGTGCTTTCTTTTAAATAAGTGGCATTTGGTTTGACATTTTATTTAATGCAATGGCGTTCTTGCATTTTAAGAATGTGTGGCTTAAGTGTGCAAACATATTTAAGGGCCACAGTAATGATATATAATTAAGATATATAATTTCTGCACTTACACAGATTCAACTTGGATGCACCTCTTTTGGGGCAGCAAATAGTTTGAAGAGCTACGTCAAAAGAACATGCCATGAATTGTGATTGGCTGACTGGCTTTGATCTTCCTAGGCAATGCTTTTGAGACAACCTGTCAGGCCACAGTACTAGCCATTACAAACAGCAATAGCTCGCCTGGAGAAACATCTAAGGAATGCTTTAACCAGTCATAAATAAGTTTTTATTGAGTCATGCTGCATGACAGGCATGGTGATGATGCCTTTATATCTTTACTTTAAAAATAAATTACTACATGAACTCTATGTGCCATGCAAATACATTTTCATTTTGTTTTGGGTCATAGTGGTTAATGCATCTAAACCGATGGCTGAACATGAATTATCACCATTATACCCTTGAGCAACACTCTTAACCCCAGGTTGCTCCATAGTGACTGTCCCTGTATTTCAAGTCACTTTAAACCGGTTTGCAATGTATGGTTATGTTTAGATTTATGGTTGACCATTAGTGACAGTGCCCACAAGTAATTTGTGACATTAAAGGTAGCTGATAAGGAGTCCGCACAGTGTATCTGGGACCTTGTCTTCACTGCTTCCTCTAAGTACCAAGAAGTACATACAGTTGATCTGTCCAGACCAGTATACCAATATATTAAAGTGACAATCCTCATCCACAAACTATGACTAGAAACTGAACATCATAAATGGCAAACTCTGCACATGCCAAGCAAAAAAAAAAAAAAAATGCTTGTAAACAACTACAGTATGTGTAAACAAACAATTAATGAAGCATTAAACTATTTATAACAGTTGATAAATTGAGTGCATACTTACCTTATACCTTACAGTGAAACAGGTGTTCTTGCACATGGACTGATGCTGATGTCTCAAAAATATCTTCAAATCCAACAACAAATTTACATATATTTACAGAGGCATGGTACAACTTCAGTGATTTACTTGTGCATTCAACTACAGATACAAATTGATGTGTGTTTTTGTATTGTGTTATCATATAGTGTATATTTGAGGATGTCAATGTATGCTTTTTAACCATGTTGTGTATATGTAACTGTAGGTCTTCATACACATAAATCTATAATTTGATAGTCGGTGATGTTAAGCACCCTTACTTCCTTATCCTTTCCAAACACTGCACATTTTAGATTATGCCATGACCTGAATACTCCATTACCTTTCTACGGAAGCCCTGAAATGCAAAATGCAATTTTTGAAGTGCCTTCCTGAATCTGCTTTTTTTCTGCTGTGTTTAACAGCACAAAACATTATATATCTTTCTAAATATTTGTTCAATGTCACTTGAAGTTATTTTTTTTTATTTTTTTTTATTTTTACATTAAAAATTAATTTATTAGATTTTTGGCAAAAATGTGCAGTGCAAGTGATCTTCAGGAGCAGGATTGAGAAACACTGTGGTATAGTATAATATATTTGTATACTAACAAATTATATTCTCTCATTGGGTTGATAATATATACATCTCGGTATCAGTCAGATTCCTCTCGGATTTCATCAAAAATATCTTAATTTGTGTTCCTAAGATGAACAAAGGTCTTACGGGTGTGGAATGACATAATTAATGACATAATTTTCATTTTTGAGTGAACTAACCCTTTAATTGTGTAATATAGGAAAACAAGCATCAGCACTTCTGTTTTATCAATATGCAGAGGGCCAGTTCATCACCAGTTCAATATGACGTGGCCTTTCTGTTTGAAGGGCCTTATGGTTTTGTTCCCGCTGCACCCTCAGATAATGGCTGCGATGGTAATTTTGTCCAGGCTCAAAAGGGCAAGCCTGGCATTTGTTGTAATACATGCTGCAGAATAGCAATTATATTTGTATTTGGGTTTAAAAATAAATTTCATGATGATAAACTGGAAATGTGCATGCTGAATTCATGAGACAATAGTACAGTTCCTGTGGCAGCCTTGAAGTTATCAATACTTTTGGAATCAAATTAATTTTAAGTATAGTAAAAGGTATATTAAAGTAGTAGTTTCTCCCGTTCCATCCATCATTTTAAATGGAATTGTTCACAGAGATGGTCGCAGTGCATTATGGGATTACCTTATATGTAAAGGATAAAGAATGCAATGTTGAATTTGGCCAAAACATTGCAGATAAGATCCAGTAGTTTTTGTATGGCTGAAAATGACCAGCATTAGTAGACTACCCTTACAAAAAAGAAGTTAATTTAAGTGTGCTATTAGAATACTTTGTCTACGTTTTATGTACTTCTCAGAAATATACTTGAAATTACACTTAATACTTGACTTATACTGACAGAAAAGTCTAAGTCTATTTGGCCCATACTTGTACTCAATCTTTTAATCGAGATATACTTAAAAGTATAATTAGGTATTCTTACTTGGCTTGTAGTTGTGTTTAATCTTTTGATTGAGTATTTGATTGAGACTATTAAATCCTTTTTTCACCTAGTTTTACATACTAATAAACTTACATTGTTTGAAAATATTGATTTATAAAGTAAACCGATATGTTCCCAATTCTGAGTATGTGAATTTTGTGTAGTACAGTTGTAGTGTATATAGGAATTTACTTTAAATCTACTTAAAGTACACTTAAAGGTATTTCAAGTATAAAAAATAATACATAAGGAACATAGTAGTATACTTAAAGTGCAAAAATAATATATAAATAGCTATGATGTTAAGTTCACTTAAAGAAAACTTACAAGTATACTTGAAGTATAAAACTACTAAATTAGTTTACTGGAAGAATACTTCAAATTGAACTTTAATAAATTAAATAAAATGTGATACAAGAACTTATCTAGTAAACTATTAATATACTTATAAGTTCACTTGTAGTATAGTTGCAGTACAAATGAAAAACAGTTGTAAACTAGTTGTGTACTCAAAGTTTACTACTGTTACACTTAAAGTATACACTTTTATACACTAAAAAGTGGGCCAATTTAGTCCCAAGTAGTATTGAAATAGTACACTTACAAGTACTACTAGTACATTCATACTTACTACATAAAGTATACTTAAAAATATACTTGAACGTTACTTAAAGTTACGTCAATTTTAAAATGATGTAAATTCAATGGAATCAATTCAATGGAAAGGATTCCAGAAGAGAAGACAATGCTGAATAAAGTCGTAGTTTTTGTTATTTTTGGACCAAAATGTATTTTCGATGCTTCAACAAATTCTAACTGACCCACTGATGTCACATGGACTACTTTGATGATGTTTTTATTACCTTTCTGGACATGGACAGTATACCGTACATACATTTTCAATGGAGGGACAGAAAGCTCTCGGACTAAATCTAAAATATCTTAAACTGTGTTCCGAAGATGAACGAAGGTCTTACGGGTTTGGAACGACATGAGGGTGAGTCATTAATGACATCATTTTCATTTTTGGGTGAACTAACCATTTAAGTATACTTAATAAAATAACTTTTTTTGTAAGGATATATATGATATTTCCACTGTTTTTCAGTGCATGTGTGAGTATTTATTTGTATATGTGAGTTTCTGCTTGTCTCAATGTTTGTAGGTGTATCACAATGTAGAATATTATAATATTTCACAATATTACTGCATTTACTCTATTTTTGATCAAATAAAAGAAGCCTTAATCGGTGACCATAAAGGAACATTTTTAAAAAACATTTAAAAAATGTTTACCTCCCCCAAACTTTTGAACGGTAGTGTAAGTTCAGTGGAAGTACTACTGTCTTCCAAAAGACACCATTACACCATGTGCATAATGATGAATTCATGATTATGTTCAAACAATCATTCAACTGATGTTGAGGAATGAACTAATATATCGGCTGAGACCTTTCAGACACTTTGAAAATTTGTGGGTGTATCACAAGGTAGTGAGTTACCTGTCAATGAGATTAATGGTTTTATGACAGGTGCAAGACAAGTTTAACCAGACTGCCGGTATGTTTGAACAGTGAACTTCAGTATCCTGTGATTATGTTGTGACTTTCTGCCCTTTCAAATTTACAGTGTTTCCCATTAGCACAGGGTTGCATCACTTTGTGCTTCAGAATGTAGAGTGAGCAAAGAGTCATAAGTTAATCACAGCATTCGGAAATATATATTCCACAGGAAGATTCAGTGGCTCAGAGCGAGAAAAAATCATAAAATTAAAATGTTGGCAGGGCAGATTTTCTATTCATGTCATTGACAGCATCCAGTTTCTTTGCTCAAACACTAAAAGAGATTTACTTACTGTATAAAATTGTATGAAACCCACACATACGACAAGCATATGTCATTACATCACTTTTGATATTATATACAGCTGCATGATATATATATATATATATACAGTACAGTCCAAAAGTTTGGAACCACTAAGATTTTTAATGTTTTTAAAAGAAGTTTCGTCTGCTCACCAAGGCTACATTTATTTAATTAAAAATACAGTAAAAAACTGTAATATTGTGAAATATTATTACAATTTAAAATAAAGTTTTCTATTTTAATATATTTCACAAAGTAATTTATTCCTGTGATGGCAAAGCATTAACTTTCTATTCATCAAGGAATCCTGAAAAAAAAAGTACACAACTGTTTTCAACATTGAAAATAATCATAAATGTTTATTGAGCAGCAAATCAGCATATTAGAATGATTTCTGAAGGATCATGTGACACTGAAGACTGGAGTAACGATGCTGGAAATTCAGCTTTGCATCACAGGAATAAATTACTTTGTCAAATATATTTAAATAGTACACAGTTATTTTAAATTGTAATAATATTTCACAATATTACTGTTTTTTACTGTATTTTTAATTAAATAAATGTAGCCTTGGTGAGCAGACGAAACTTATTTTAAAAACATTAAAAATCTTAGTGGTTCCAAACTTTTGGACTGTACTGTGTGTGTATATATATATATATATATAATATATATATATATATATATATATAACACTAACACTTTACAATAAGGTCTCATTTGTTAACATTATGTATTAACTAACAACGACCAATACATTTAGTACAGTATTAATCTTCGTTAATGTTAGTTAATAAAAATACAGTTGTTCATTGTTAGTTCATGTTAGTTCACAATGCATTAACTAATGTTAACTTTTGATTTTAATAATGTTTTAGTAAATGTTGAAATTTGGGTTGAATGAGGATTTTGATATTAAACATTTTTTTGTAGGGATTTATTTATTTATCTGCTGTTTTTAACAATTAAGATATTGTTATATTTTTGATATGACCTTTAGATGTATAACATGCTTTCTCTCGACTCTTACGAGGTTCATGTGTATGAATACTGATTCTTACTATATTTTTCTGTATATCTGTGCACTTTACTTTTTATTTATTTTTTATTTATTTATTCATTCATTCATTCATTTTTTATTTTTTTTTTGTTGAATATTTGTGTTTTTTCTGGGGGGGGCGGGGGACTGGTCACATGAGCTATATTATGTGTCACCTGTTTCTTGAGTCAGTTTGATTAAGCTGAACACCTGTTGTCTATAAAGAGTTGATTGTATTCCACATGGATGTGCGTGATGAAGACCTTTTAGTCGAAACGTTGTCTTGAATAAATAATTTATTGGAGCAGTTATTTTCAGTGTGCGGACTTCACGTTTCTTTTTTCATCACTGTTTTTTTTTGTTGTCCTGTACCTGAGCACATTTAGGTTTTTGGAATGTGCACACATACTCAATATTTTTTTATTCTTTTGTTAAAAATTACTTTTAGACCAGTTGCCCAAATGGCTCAGAAAATATAGCAGCATTTCTTTGCTGATGCCACTTTTGTGTGTGTGTGTATAGTGAAATGACATTCAGACATTTCTAGGTATGACTTAAGTTTCCATTTGGGGCCACTGTATTCTACATATTATTTGAGAAATAGAAATGACACTTATCAGATACACAATTTGTCCTCCACTTCCATGCAACTTCTGAATACTGCAAAGCCTTTTATGGATAAAGGAAACACAACAGAGGAATTCTCTTGTGATTGGTGAGGGGAAATGTAAAATATGGCCTCTAAATAAGTCCTCTAATGCGTGTAGTAGTACAGAGACACATATAAGTTGGCCAAATCATGTGAACAAACATCAGGGTGAAAAAAAGAATCTGTTAGAGAAAAGATACTATACAGGCAAAATGAAACCATGTGGAAGTTTTCACAGGAATTATGTTGAATTAATAATCTTATTTCAATAACAGAACAAGGGTGGAGAGTCGGAAGAAAAACACTTTCTGGAGGCAAGTTATGACTCACACTCCTTACTGAGCCACTATACTGTTATCTTGCACTGCTTTCCTCTTCTCTCTTTTGCTCACAAATGTATTCCTAGCAGGATGTCGCATGCAGTGTCTGAAAGAAAG
This sequence comes from Megalobrama amblycephala, assembly GCF_018812025.1. Lineage (NCBI taxonomy): Eukaryota > Metazoa > Chordata > Actinopteri > Cypriniformes > Xenocyprididae > Megalobrama > Megalobrama amblycephala. The sequence goes on from NC_063047.1 coordinate 31,019,308, forward strand.
ATGGATAACTTCACCTTAGACCATGCAAAGTTTGCAAAACTTTCATTATCAACCCATATCAACCATATTTGGTCACGTGTATTCTTTTTCTAGGCCACTGATATGACTGGCGTCTTCTTCTCATGTGTGTGTTCATAACTTTAAACATGTTTGTCAAAAGTCATGAAAAAACAATTTATCACTGGTTTTGATAAATAAGTCTTTATTTCTGCGGGCAAAAGTAGAACCTGACCAAAAGCGGCACAACAGAAACACATATTTGGTAACAAGGCCTGCAGCAGTCCAGAGCTGACATTCATGACATCTGCTGATATAAATACCATTTGTTTACAAGAGTAAAAAAACTATAGAAATATCACTGTACAATATGTACACAGCCATTTATCCTCATTTTTTGCACAATATGTGATTTTCATTCACAATGTTTTATGAAAGGAAACTCCATGAGGAGGTGAAATGTGTGGGAAAGGAGTTTGGAGCACAGTTACAGTAGATTGACTTTGAGATCATTAATCATCATGGATGGCATGAACTGAATGAGCAACATTAAATAAAAATAGGAAAGCAAAAACAAAAGGCTTCTGTGAAAGCTAGTGATGAGGCCTGAAACAGAAACATTTTGTATATGTAATGTAATTTTTGTATAATATATGTCTTCATTTAAGGTTCATTATAGTGACCATTATAAAACTCATTATAAACGTATACTGTATGAGTGAATGGTGTCTTTTTATAATGGATCCTGGAGAAGTACCTTTGCTCAAGCAGGGTGTGAACGCCCCATTGCTCTTAGGGCAGGGGTGTCCAATCCTGCTCCTGGAGGGCTACTGTCCTGTAGAGATCAGCTCCGATCCTAATTAAACACACCTGGACCAGCTAATCGTCTTACTAGGCATACTTTAAACTTCCAGGTAATTGTGTTGAGGCAAGTTGGAGCTAAACTCTGCAGGACAGTGGCTATCCAGGATCAAGTTTGGACACCCCTGCTCTAGGGTATTTAAGTAGAACTAAAGCTCCCTTGTGGTTTCCCTAGGGGTTTGAGTTTTGATGTTATATTATGCCGTTCTTGTCTTTGCATCCTTTCTTTGAAGTTGAGAGTTTCATTCTCCCCTTGGAAATACTGGTATATTGAAGATCATAGTTGATATACTCCCTTTGGTAGGCGACTCCCTAAGGGCTTTGCCAAGGTCCTGACAAAGCTGGGCCATTTTACCTTAGATCTCTGCTCTTGGGGCCTTATAAGGTTGTATAGGCCGGGATGTCCCTTGCTATACAGCATAGAAGCTTGGATATCTTCTCTTGCTATTGGTAGATACTGGCTTAAGGAATAAAGACACTGAGCAGTCTTTGAGTCATATTGGATGTGCCCTTGGGGTTGACACACTCGGACTCTGGCTAAGTAATCCTTAGAGTCAATTTATGCTATGGTCACTATGTTTGTGCACATTCACAGCTTAGTGAGACAGGCATTCCCTCAACATGTGTAACTGGGGGAGTGTAACATAGGCCAGTAATAGCTGTGCATCTAAACCTGATTTCAAGAGGCATGCTAGCGACTGGCGATAGAGACTGCGGTCTTTAGGGTCCTTGTTAGTGTGCCCACCTCCTATGCTGGAGACGCCAGTTCGAGTCCCGCTCGGAGTGGGTAGAGTAGGAACGGTTACATTTGGTGCCGTGACCCGGATGGGAATGAGGTTTAGAAGGGTGAGTGTAACATAGGCCAGTAAGAGCTGTGCATGTAAACCTCACTCTCCTGGCCTCAAGAGGCATGTTAGTGACTGATGCTAGAGACTGCAGTCTTTAGCATCCTTGTTACCGCGCCCGCCTTCCATGCCGGAGATACCAGTTCGAGTCCCGCTCTGATTGGGTCAAGTAGGACCTGTTACATTTGGTGCCATGACCCGGATGGGAATGAGGTTTAGGGGGGGGTGAGTGTAACATAGGCCAGTAAGAGCTGTGCATGTAAACCTCACTCCCTTGACCTCAAGAGGCATGCTAGGGCCTGACGCTAGAGACTGCGGTCTTTAGCGTCCTTGTTAGCGCGCCTGCCTCCCATGCCGGAGACGCCAGTTCGAGTCTCACTCGGAGTGAGTCAAGTAGGACCGGTTACATTTGGAGCTGTGCCCCGGATGGGAGTGAGGTTTGGGGAGGTGAGTTTAACGTAGGCCAGTAAGAGCTGTGAGTGTAAACCTCACTCCCTTTGACCTCAAGAGGAATGCTTAGCGACTGACTCTAGAGACTGCGGTCTTTAGCGTCCTTGTTAGGGTGCCCGCCTCCCATGCCGGAGATGCCAGTTCGACTCTCGCTCGGAGTGGGTCGAGTAGGACCAGTTACATTTGGAGCCGTGCCCCGGATTGGAGTGAGGTTTTGGGGGGGTGAGTTTAACGTAGGCCAGTAAGAGCTGTGAGGGTAAACCTCACTCCCTTTGACCTCAAGAGGAATGCTTAGCGACTGACGCTAGAGACTGTGGTCTTTAGCGTCCTTGTTAGTGTGCCCTCCTCCCATGCCAAAGATGTCAGTTCGAGTCCCGCTCAGAGTGGGTCGAGTAGGACTGGTTACATTTGGTGGCGTGACCTGGATGGGAGTGAGGTTTGGGGAGGTGAGTGTAACGTAGGCCAGTAAGATCTGTGTGTGTAAGCCTCACTCCCCTGGCTTCAAGAGGTCTCGGTAGCAAATGACGCTAGAGGCTGCGGACTTAGAGCACCTGTCTCCCATGACGAAGGCGGCAGTTCGAGTCCCAATCCCGTTCGAGTTTACACTTCAAAAAGGGAATGTGTAGGTTACGACTGTAACCCGGTTCCCTGAGAAGGGGAACGTGACGCTGTGTCTCATTGCCATGCCTAGGGCTTGCCTGCATGTCTCCTTCAGACAAAAGAGTTGATGAAGTTTATACTTACAGGTGCTCCGCTTGCGACGTCAAAGATTGCTGTCAGCCAATGAATTGGTGTGTTTGGTACATGTGCTTCAGACACTGGTGACACTGATGGCATTCCCCATAGTGTCAACTCCATGACGCAGCATCTTGTTCCCCTTCTCAGGGAACCAGGGTTACATAAGTAACCTTGACGTTAGGAAATAAATCTTACTGCACTTGAAAATTTTCAGCATGTGCTTTAAGTTGAAAGCATGTTATAAAGTATTTCATAATTCCCTGATGTATACTTATATATACTCTCAATGGTAACTCATTTGAATGCACATTACTTAGGAATATCCAAAAGAATTTAATAGCGTTTCCTGCCAAGTTCTAATCTGATTGTTTGACCTTTGCGACTTTTGAGAGGTCGGGCAAATGTTCTCTTACTGTTTAAGTGGGCTGTTCTTGGCCAGACTAGAATATTTCTTACTTTTGCCTGTTTTTAAAGTACATTGTGTGCAATGGTTGATGGTGCAACTTTCTGCAATGATGTTGATTTAGATGACATGTTTCCTTTCATCCTTTTTTGCAGCACGAGAGATTCTGGGATACATTCACGGTTCTCGCGGCAGAAACGTTGTCTGTCCACCGCTAGGTCACAGTTTGAATCTTCATGGCAAGTATTTACTGATAATAATTGCCAACATCTGAAAGATTGGGCACTGTGTACACATTTCAGAATACAGATTGATGGGAAATCTTCAGCAAAGTTTGGTATAATTCATTACTTAACTCACATTCAACAGAACGGGCCTCATGAAATGAAATGTGAATAACCTTAATGAACTGATTAAAGAAAAACAAAGATTTCTCCCTCCACAGATTCTAGGAAACGTTCAGAAAGCTAATCAGATGATATCCGAAGCGTCTTACAAATGAGTGCCATGAGAGAGATGGAATGTGTGATATGCCTTTCAAACGGAGCATCAGAGGTGAAGATTGTTAATGAATTCTCTTGCTCACAGGGTTGTTTGGTCTAATTATCCGGAATGTGAATTATTTGGTAATTATCAAAGCAGCAAATCATTCGCCTACGTTGAAAATTACATGAAAATGTGCCTCAAAGCGGGGTGCGTTGAAAAATTAACAATTCTGCGTTGGTTAACGACTTGTGGAATTATGAAATCAGCTGTTATGTGTGTGTGGGGGGGGGGGGCTTCTTTTATGCCATAATGTGATGGTAAACACATCCCGTCATAAGTAATTAAATGCTTTGCATTTTAATCAGATTCTTCTGAGAGGCATGTTGACTGTGCGGAGGGTTCAGGTTATTGTTGATGGCGTACTTTCATTTAATGCTGCACAGCTCAATCAGCCCATCTTCCTGCTCTACAAATGCTAATGATCAAACACTCCCACAGTCAGAAAAAAATGAGAACAAAGGTTAAAACTTTATACATTAAGAACATTAACAAACATTATTACATTGCATATTGCTTATCAGATCATTAGTTAATGTGCATTCTATAGAGCCGCTAAAGGGACATGGCAAAGGAAAAAAATATGAAATGTGAGGGGAAAAATGATGTCAATGCTTTTGCGTTCTCTCACATTTGTTTTGCGTTCCCCTGAGAAACTTTGCATTCCCTCGCAAGCGCACGCAAATGCATTGAAATGTAATTTTTCCTCCCATCTCATATTTTTTCCATCACCATGTCCCTTTAGGGGCTCTGTAGCATTCAAATAGTTTAAAATGTCATCTTTTTTTTTTTTATAGTATTCCTGTAGCTCAAACAGTTGTGCTAGCAAAGCCAGGGTTATGGGTTCGATTCTCAGGGAATGCATGAACCGATAAAATGTATAACTTGAATGCAATGTAAGTCACATCTGCCAAATGCATAAATGTAAATGTAAATTTTCATAAATATTATTTATAGAAATTTTATAACATACATTTTTAAGAATGCATGAGTGGTGTTTGACTGTGCAGAACTCACGTCACAGTTGCAGGATGTTAACCAAAAATTCTGTCATTAATTACTCACCCTCACATTGTTCCACACCCATAAGACTTTCGTTCATCTTCATAACACAAAGGAGGATTTTTTTAATGAAATTTGATTTGATGCAACACTTCATGGCCCAGAAAGGTACTCATGAAAGTAATCCATGTGACCCAAGTAGTTTAACCTCAATTTTACTCTTACGTTGGAGATGAATATTTTTATAAACAAACAAACTGGTAAATGTTTTTTTTTCCTCAAGCAAAGCAATCATGTTGCTTCATAAAATTGAAGATTTCTGATTTTTGAAGAGGTCAAATTACTTTAATGATGTTTTACAACATTTCTGGGGCTTGAAAATGGTAGTTGCATGTAGGTTGTCAATAGAGGGACAGAAAGCTCTCAGATTTCATTAAAAAGATCTTCATTTGTGTTCTGAAGATGAAAGAAAGTCTTATGGGTTTGGAACGAAATGAGGGTGCGTAATTAATGACAGAATTTTCATTTTGGGGTGTACTATCCCTTTAAGTATGTAGCAATTGTGATGTTTGGTTTAGCAAACACCACTAATAATGTTTACTGATGATTTGCTAATAAAAGTTATGTTTTACCAAAGAATTTGTTAGATATTACTCATAAAGAGACACACAATTAAGCACATCCCACCTGTCTGCCCTCCTCTTACCTCTCCTGTATGAGTCTGACTAATGCAAATTATTTATTATGCTGAAAGATAAAGTTCAACTAGCATTGTCTGTCCAATGGCCAGAAAATGTCAGTCAGATCATTTTACTGTCCTGAGTGCAAAGAGTAACATAATTAAATGAGGGCTTGTGCGGCTGCATACCTGAACAGCTCCTGCCCAGACACTGACTCATCAGATGACAGAGACAGAGCATGGTTTGGGTGATAGTAAGCATATCTTTGTGTATGTTTTACATTACATGTAAAAGGATGACGTTACCTGGGCACTGAAGTAGCATATGCAGTGATACAGCACAGAAGAGAGAAATGAAAATAAAGATTAAATGAAGCAGACATTAAAGGTGAAGTGTGTAATGGCATAAATAAATACTGTTTCCAAACAGCTTTATACAATTATTCTCTTCTCATAGTGCAGCAGTTGGTTCCAGAAGTAAATATTCTTTCCAGTTGGTGAGAATCTGTTATTTTATAACTGCATTTAATATTAGTTTGATTGGCCAATGTTTACTGTTATCGAGTGTGTCTACTTCTGTGCTAAGGATATATGTACTGTATGCACATTTTCTTCTGCTAGTGTTATATACTGTACACTACCATTCAAAAGTTTGGGGTCATTAAGATTTTTTTTTAATGTTTTTTAAAGTATTTTATTCTCACAGAGGCTGCATTTATTTAATCAAAAATACATTAGAAAACGCATAGTTCCGGCCCTTGATTTTGATTAGTTGAGCCGCGTTCGAAGCCGTTGTAAAATTCCCGAAAACATACAGCTGACCGCATTGCATCGTGCCACTCAGTGAGCCTGTCTTCGCAACCTTAGCAACAAACATATGTTTGTTCTCAATTGATTTTGTACATTGAAGCTTACTGCATTATATAGAAGAGTATTCTATCCGTTTGAATGTCTGCTGCGATCTTGTCCTTTTAACATTTAACATTGTCTTTTGCGTCTTGTTCCGTGTTCACAACAAGTTTCAATAGAAAAGTCTTTGCGACTGATGAATCCCTCATAAAGGCAATCTTTGCTGCCATCTAATGGCATAATAAATGTAACTTCTGTTGCTGTTCACGGTCAGGGACTATTTTTTCCAGTGGAAGGAAGGCTTTTAATGATTTTACCTCATGAAAGTTGCATTGATATATATTTTTTTGGCTTTAATATTTATATTGTGTGGTAACCATTTTATAAAACCAATAAGCCCCATGAAGCTGTGGTTTACAGTGAATTTATAACAGCTAAGGGGGTTTTAGGCACTCCGCTCTGCATAATTCACTGTAAACCATGGCTTCTTGGGGCTTATTGCTTTATTAAAAATATTAATATTGTAAAATATCATTATAATTTAAAATATCTGTTTCTATTTTAAAATGTAATTTATTTCTGTGATGGTAAAGCTGTTATTCCAGTCTTCAGTGTCACATGATCCTTCAGAAATCATTCTAATATGCTGATTTGCTGCTCAAGAAACACCAGCTAACAGGGAACATTCTCAGAACTTTGTTTAACGTTCTGTCAAGGTTCTCTCAAAGTTATGAATAAACATTCTTCCAGTAACATGCATAGAATGTTCGTTCAGAGTTATCTGGGGCCTTTTATAAAGCGAGCGTACGCACAGATTTGATCTTAGAGCGTGCTTACGCTTAAATCCACAGCAATGCTCAAAGCGGTCTTTGACGTGGAAAAGTGCCTAGCGCCATGTCAGGGTCTGAGTAGACGTACACACTTTTCCTGGTCAGATTACTGCAGGTTTTTGGAAATCTAAGATATTCTTGCAGCTCGCCAAGGATTTGGACGATGACTGGTGATCTTTTATATGTAAATTACATTAATTGGGGTGTCGTTTAAAACGCGGAGAACTGAAACCATTCAGCTCCGTGCAAGTTGAAGATCATTTGCGATTTATAGATTTCAATCTGAAAGAGAGGCGTACGCTCGTTTTCTGTGCGTGCGTTCATTCTATGAATCACATGTACGCACATTGGAGAAATGAGCGTAAGATCAAATTTAGGACGGTTTCTGCTCAACATTTTATAAATGAGGCCCCAGGTCTTTAATAATGTTCAGAAATAATTAAAAAATAATGGGAATGTTACAAAAACATTCTTAGAACATAATTTTGTTAGCTGGGTTGTACCGGTTTTCTGATTTTCAAATAGTTTTTTAATTTGAATCATAAGTGGGATTCATGTGATTCATCTTAACTGGAGCTGGTTGTTTTGGTTCAAGTCTCAGAACTCTATTTGAAGGATTATTTGAAATCCCTGTGGAGGAAAAGAATGGGTCATGGCCGCTGAAAAAGTCACAGTTACGTTCAATTGTTGGAATAAACAGGTGCCTTATTCCCAAACTCATGCGATGGTTGAGGTAATTTTGCTGTTTCAGACCAATCAAAGAAACAGAGCAAATATTTGAGAAGCTACAAATGGCTTGTTTATTTCCCTTCTTGTCTTTGAACATTTAACTTGGATATTAAAGTATAAAAAAAATGTACACTTCACCTTTAATACAGCATGAATATCTCCAGAATGGTTGATTGCTGGAGGACAGATATGGGCTTTGTCTATGCAGATTACGAAGACGATGCAGCGTCTTTTTGAAATCAAAATCTAACCAGGTACCAGTCATATTCTGCATAGACTAACAACACAAGGGCTCTCTATAATGAACTCAGCCCGTCGATCATAAGGGCCACAGGAAGCCAGCGTCAAGATTTCCTGTCACATGACTGATGAGGTAATAACTCATTCCAGGGCTTGATTGATTGTGACAATGCAGTCCAGATGAGATAATTAGAGAAAGGCCTTCTGAAGAACAGGAACCCATCACTGTCACAGCCTATGAAAAGGAAAACAGATGAAGTTAAACCAGCATGAGAAATTATGTTTATTTCCTCCTCTTCTGTTGGGACATATTTAAAAATACACACAGAAACACAATTAACTCCAAAACCTAGTGAGCTGCTTACCTAGAAAACATTTTGAGACATCAGGTGGTCATATGACACAAAAGCTGTTTATAAACGTAGGCAGCAACATTATGCCTTCTTTAGTCCTTTATTCTAAGGCTATTCTTACTGTGTCGTGTCAGTAGCTTAGCAACATGCTAACATGAACTATTGGAATCAACCTTGAGTGTTTGCTGAGTTAATTAAGGAGCATTATTTGTGTTCAGTGAGCCAAATCAAGGTTATCAGCGTTAACTAAAACCAAAACCATAAAAAGAAAATTCATTATTTAACACTGAAATAAAAGATAAAACAACTATAGTCCCCTTTACACATGCTACTAACTATACGTAACTTTGCAACTACATGTTTAACTCTCATTAGAATATTAGTAGACCCTTAAAGGATTAATGCATTTGAGCTTTATAATGGCAGTAAGCTGGATGAACGAGTATGAGCTGAAGAAAGTGCCTCCATCCATATCCATCCATTATAAACGTACTCCACACGGCTCCAGGGGTTAATAAAGGCTTTCTGAAGCGAAATGATATGTTTGTGTAAAAAACAAATCCATATTTAACAAGTTTTGAAGTAAAATATCTAGCTTCCGCCAGACCAACTTCCGTATTCAAATTATGGAAAAAAACGGAACTGGCGTCGCGTCAGTTCCGTAAATTGGATAGGGAAGGCGTAGGACGTAGCGTAAGCTTTTTGAACTTGTGAGAGTCTTACACTTTCTTCGTAAGTAAAATACGGAAGTCGGTCTGGCGGAAGCTAGATATTTTACTTCATAACTTGTTAAATATGGATTTTTTTACACAAACGCATCATTTCGCTTCAGACGGCCTTTATTAACCCCCTGGAGCCTTGTGGAATATGTTTATGATGGATGGATGTGGATGGAGACACTTTCTTCAGCTCATACTCATTTGGTAACACTTACTGTCATTATAAAGCTTGGATGCGTCAGGATATTTATTAATATTTCTCTGATTGTGTTCATCAGAAAGAAGAAAGTCATATACACCTATTAATACTCTAATGAGAGTTAGTTGACAAAGTTATACTTAGTAAAATGTCCAAAGTGGACTATAACGAAATAAAGAGTTACTAATACTTAAGCTTATTTCTTATTTCTGAGCCAAATAAATCACTTATTGTGCATTTCAGTTACGATGTTGTCTTAGAAAGTAGCTGTCTATGTAGGCAGTAGACAGCAAGACAGCTTTTGGAACAGAGCTAGAAACAAACTCACATTATTCTTTTCTGTTTTTTTAAATTATTTTCATTGTCAATATCCATCAGCCCACTCTGAACTGTAAGGATCTCATGTGATCTCAGGAGGGTGAGTGAATTTTGCCCTCACATTCATACTTTTAACATGTATTTTAGGTTAAAACAAGTTTTGTCCTTTTCTTTGTTTTTATTGCAATATTTATTCTAGAAAGTTGGAAGGGTATTACATTTTAAAAATGACTGCTAACAGATGTTAGATGAAGATCTTTTTGATCAAATCTGAGTCCTTTCTGTCCCTCAGTTGACAGCTACTCAACTACTACTTTGATGCTCCAAAAGTTCATAAAGAGATCATAAAACTAATCCATATGAATTGAGCGGTTTAGTCCAAATTTTCTGAAGAAACTCGAACACTTTATAAGATGAACAGATTGAATTTAGACTTTTATTGACATATAAAAATTGATCAGCGAACATAAACAGAAGCTCAACCGAACCTGCTTGATGCGCAAGAACAAACCTCTTCCAGAAGCTCAAACATGCTGCGTAACACATGAGAATGAACCTCATTCGTTCTCACACACGTCAAGCAAACTTGCTTGATCTTCTGTTTACCACAACTGATGTGTGCACTGATGAATGTTTATATGTGAATAAAAGCCTAAATTCAATCTGTTCATCATATAAAGTGAACGAGTCTCTTCAGAAAATTTGGACTAAACCGCTCAATCCAAATGGATTAGTTTTACAATCTCTTTATGAACTTTTTGAAGCGTCAAAGTGGTAGTTATTTAGCTGTCTATGGAGTGACAGAAATCACTCAATTTCATTAACAAGATCTTCATTTGTGTTCCGAAGATGAACAAAAGTCTTACGGATTTGGAACAACATGAGTGTGAGTAATTAATAACATAATTTTTGGGTGAACTAACTATTTAACATTGCACAACATTGAGCACTGCATTCTCAGCATTGCCTCAAGGGGGCGTTATAGTGGGAATTAAAGTTGTGTCACATGACATGACTTGTCATGACTTGCATCAACATTTCTAAATAGATTGAACTCAAGCATTGATCAAGCATTGTAATGGAACACTTGAAGTTCAATTTAACGCCAAAGGCCTATCATGACATTTAGAGGAAAAACGATGCATGGCAGAATGTTGAGAGGAGCACTGAAATCTTAGCGCAAGTCACGTGAAAGGGCATTTAGTGTAAACTGCCTTCTTTTATGTCAATTTCATTGACCTTCAATGGAAAACCCTGCTGATCGAGTCAGAAATGTATCAAAGTATAGCAAGCTATCTGAATAATAACAATAATTAAAGTTATTTTCTGCCACAAAAAATGCACTTGCAATGCTTTGGCCACAGGATTTGCATTTGCATTTGTGCACTTGTGTTGAGTATGTTTTTGGCCTTAAACCCTAAATTACGCACAATAAAACAATGAGCACGACAGGACATTAAAAGTCTGCATCAGCATTCTCGTCGTCATTGCTAGTGGATCTCCAGCCTGCTGTGCGGTACAATATAGCCACTCTTTTATCACTCATCTTTAAATCTAACCTTTTCTCATTCTCTCACAGCTTTCCTTTTTTTGTCCCAAGTTCGTGACTAATCAGCACAAGCTCAGTGAAGTGTGTGGGTGTCATCAGCGAGGTAAAGAAAAATCTCGACTCTCCTGCGCATATGACTTTTAAACTAGACATCTGAAGCATGAAATTGGTCAGAAAGTCCTCCCACATAGACAAGACATGTATTGATACAGTACCTGTGACTGGACACCTTTTAGATTGGAGCGAAAATGCTCATTTTCAGTGCAAACTCAGCTTTAGGCCATGAATCCAGTTCAAACTTTCACAAATGTGAGTGTAGTAGCAACAAGATTTTAAAATTTAATTTACCTCCAGGCCTGGTTTGGCCATCCCAGTTCATTCAGAACGACAGACTTATTATGGGTGAAAGAAATTATATGTGGAGGTAGATAAAAACGAGAAGAATCAACAATGGAAGGTTCAACATTTCAACAGAAGGTCATGTTCAACACATCAGACATTGGACAAAAACACAAAATTATCTTTTTGATTTTGTTCTGTTTCTGAATACATGCTCTGTACCAAAACTTAGTGAGCCACCTTGCTGTATGCTGTCTACACAGGCAGCTACCTTCTAAGGCAGCATCATAAATGAAATCAAACCTCATACTGTAAGTAACACTCTTTAGTGTTCTTCTGTGCTTAAAACTAACTTTTTGAAACAGGCAGTTATGACACCAAAATTCTAGATACCAATGAAAACACAATCACAATTCTCTTTTCCAATTTTGATACCACAGCTAAAACTACTAGCCTAATAGGCTATAAATGTAAATATATCTGCATAGTCTTCACTACAAATTTAACATAGATTAATCCTTATTAAAGTTACAAAAGTTATTCAGCCAAGAGTAGTGAGTGATTTTTACTTTGTCATTTGTTGTTTGATGACCATTAAAAACGTAGACAGATTAGGACAGATTAGGCTGCTGTCACTTTAAGACCTAAAGCACAGATCCAATATACCGATACTCTTACACAGGCGTTTTATTTCTCAACTGTTAAGTTCACTTAGGACATAACCAATTATGTTTACTAGGATATTCAATGAGACAGGAATTTTTGACATAGTTTTGTGTGAATTTGTCCATTCAAGCACAAGAAGATGCGAAAGAGAGCTCAGTTTAGTATTTGTGCACTTGACACCATTTCATATATACTTGTCAACGCCGATTTTTACTCGCATTTGGTGCTTGGCGAGTGCAAAATGAACAGGAAACTCAATACACTAAAAAACAAAGTTTCCAAAAGAGGGTTTTCACATTGAATGCCGTAGAAGAACCTTTTGTCCACTATAAAGAACCTTTTGTGCTATGGAAATGGATCTTCATCCCAGCTAACAGGGAAAGTTCTCAGAACTTTGGCTAACATTCTGGCAAGGTTCTCTCAAAGTTATGAGCAAACATCCTTCCAGTAACATTCATAGAATGTTCATTCATAGTTACCTGGGGCCGTATTCACAAAACATCTTAAGGCTAAAAGTAGCTCCTAACTTGCCGATTTAGGAGAAACTCTTAAAAAGAATGGGCGTGTCAGTCCTAATTTTAGGAGTCCTAAATTTTTGCTCTAAGAGTATTTCACAAAGCATTTTAGTGCTAAAACTAGCTCCTAAGCCTGTAAAACGTTAGTAGTCAAGAGGACTCCTAAGTCACTAAGACCAAATCACAAACAGTCCTAATTCACCCAAAGACACTGAACACCATTAAGGCAATAGCGATAGAGCCTTGGGTGCTGAACCTTTTCTTCATAAATGCAATACATTTTGATTTATAGATTTGAATCTACGATGAGACGCCAAAAAAAAAAAAAACTTTAACAAATAAATAAATATTACCTGTGGCAAAGGTTTCACACTTACAAATGATTAAATAGATAATGTATATATATATAATAAGCGTATTTGGTGTGCTGTCCAAGGGGATGGAGGGCTCTGAGCTTGGAATTTAGCCCAAACCCAAAGTTATCCCCATATCCCCAGCCGAGCGGGGTGGCGGAGGGATGCAGAAAACTGTCAAAGTAACTATACAGGTGCTGGTCATATAATTAGAATATCGTGAAAAAGTTAATTTTTTTATTGTAAATTATTTAAAAAAATAAAACTTTCATATATTCTAGATTCCCTACATATAAAGAAAAACATTTCAAAAGTTTTTTTTTTTTTTTTAATGTGTTGATTAGAGCATACAGCTCATGAAAGTCCAAAATCCAGTATCTCAAAATATTAGAATATTTACATTTGAGTTTCATTAAATGACCATCCCTACAGTATAAATTCCGGGTATCTCTTGTTCTTTGAAACCACACTAATGGGGAAGACTGCTGACTTGGCAATGGTCCAGGAGACAATCATTGACACCCTCCACAAAGAGAGTAAGTCACAGATGGTCATTACTGAATGGGGTGGCTGTTTACAGAGTGAAATATCAAAGCATATTAAATGCAAAGTTGACTGGAAGGACGAAATTGGATAGGTAAAGGTGCACAAGCAACAGGGATGACCACAAGCTTGAGAATACTGTCAAGTAAAGCCGATTCAAACACTTGGGAGAGCTTCACAATGAGTAGAATGAAGCCGGAGTCAGCGCATCAAGAGTCACCACACTCAGACATCTTCAGGAAAAGGACTACCAAGCCACTTCTGAAACAGAAACAACGTCAGAAGTTTCTTAGCTGGGCTAAGGAGAAAAAGAACAGGACAGTGAACAGTGGTCGAAAGTCCTCTTTTCAGATAAAAGTAAATTTTGCATTTCATGTTGAAATCATGGTCCCAGAGTCTGAAGGAAGACTGGAGAGGCACAGAATCCAAGCTGCTTGAAGTCTAGTGGGAAGTTTCTGAAGTCAGTAATGATTTGGGGGGCCGTGACATCTGCTGGTATTGGTCCATTGTGTTTTATCAAGTGCAAAGTCAATGCAGCCAACTTCCAGGAGATTTTGGAGCACTTTATGCTTCCATCTGCTGACAAGCTTTATGGAGATGCTGATTTCCTTTTCCAGCAGGACTTTAGCACCTGCCCACAGTGCAAAAACCACTTCCAAGTGGTTTGCTGACCATAATATCACTGTGCTTTATTGGCCAGCCAACATGCCTGACCTGAATCTATGGGATATTTTCAAGAGAAAGATGAGAAACAGTTGATCCAACAATATACAGATGATCTGAAGGCTCAATAGTGCCTCAGCAGTGCCACAGGCTGATCACTTCCATGCCACACTTCACTGATGCTGTAATTTGTGCTAGGAGCAAGTCATTTGCTGTAATATGTGCTGCCGACCAAGTACTGAGTGCACAAATGAACATACTTTAAAGAACTTGAACTTTTCTGTTTTGCAAATGCATTTTTTGATTGATCTTAGGAAATATTCTAATATTTTGATTAGAAAGACTGTTCGAATGTGTTTCTCCCAAACTTTGTTTATAAAACGTAATTTGTCGCTTGAATTCTGCATTCTCTTGAGATGCAGACATCCAAGAGGCGGACAATTAACTGTATATACTAGTTTATTAGTGACAATTGGCCTACATTTTAAAACCTTTATGGCAACAATATGGCAACATTTTATATTTTTATTAAAAAAATATTTATTTGAATAGGGCAACATTTGTGTTTTAAAACCATTATTTTAATATGGAAACATGACACATCATTCTACAATATTTCTATGATTAAATAGAATCAGCCAATCACTGTGTGTAAACTCCATAGCAACGAGGTCAACCCCACCCTTACTCTTAGCTTAAGACTTCAGTCTATTCCTTAGTAAAAGTTTGTCTCAGCAGCTTTGTGAATAGGTTTTAAGAGAAAACTCTTAGCTAAGAACTTTTACTGCTATTTAGGAGAACTCTTTGTGGTAAGATAAAATGTTTTGTGAATATGGCCCCTGGTCTTTAATAACGTTCTCAAAATGTTAGCACAAAAATATTATTTATACATCATTCATGAAACGCTTTAGTTGGACATTCGACTAACATTTTTTAAACATTACTACTAGTCCTTGTTCCAAAACATTCTGTATTCAAAATGTAATGTTCCTATAATGTTTGTAAAATAATCAAACTGAATGTTCCATTAATGTTTTTGTTAACCTGCACATAAAGAAGAAAAAACGTTTTTGGAAATTTTGAACACTAAGAACAATCAGAAATAAGGTTTTGATAACTTAATGGGAACGTTATCTAAATGTTCTTAGAACATATTTTTGTTAGTTGGGATGGAACCATCAATGCCAGTAAAGAACCTACTGTAGAATGAACATAAAAATATATAAAACACTCATATACACTGTCTGGCCAAACAAAAGTTGCTGTTTGGATTTTAATAGGCAAATACTTAAGAATGTATTAATGGATCATTATAACAGTGATTATTATGTTTCTAGCATGTTATATGTTTTGCAACGGATCTTTTAACCCTAACAAATGGAGTGTGTAGGCTTTCATTTCTTAAACAACCACGTCAGAAGATGTATCATGGCCATATTCCAGGATGACAATGTCAGGATTCATCAGGGTTAAAATCGTGAAAGAATGAAGTGACGTGACATGTGGCCAAGTATGGTGACCCATACTCGGAATTTGTGCTCTGCATTTAACCCATCCAAGTGCACACACACAGCAGAGAACACACACATGGCGCAGTGGGCAGCCATTGCTGTGGCGCCTGGGGAGCAGTTGGGGGTACGGTGCCTTGCTCAAGGGTCTCACTTCAGTCATGGTATTGAGGGTGGAGAGAGCGCTGGATATTCACTCCCCTCACCGACAATCCCTGCCAGACCTGAGACTCAAACCCATGACTTTTGGGTTACAAGTCCAACTCTCTATCCATTAGGCCACGAATGGTTAGGAGTCCAGACCTTAAATTCATTGGAAGTCTTTGGGATGTGCTGGAGTAGACTTTACAGAGTGCTCACCTCTTGCATTGTCAATACAAGATCTTGACCAAAAAATGATGCACCTCTTGATGGAAATAACATCACAACATTTATTTCTGTCAAGAGGTGCATCGATTTTTGGTCAAGATACTCTGTAAAGTCTCCTCCAGCACATCCCAAAGACATCCTGAGGTTAAGGTCTGGACTCAGAGATGCCAATTCATGTGTGAAAATGATTCTTCATGCTCCCTCCCAACCATTCTTTCACAATATGAGCCTGATGATCATTGTCATCCTGGAATATGGCCATGATGTGTCTTTCTACATTGTTGTTTAAGAAATGAAAAGCGACACACTCCATCCTTTAGGGTCAAAAGAACATATGTTGCCAAGCATATGCTAGAAACATAATAATCACTGTAATAATGATCCATCCATAGACTCTAAAGTATTTGCTTATTAAAATCCAAACAGCTACTTTTTTTTTTTTTTTTTTTGGCCAGGCAGTGTGTATTGTGCAAAATAATCAATTTTTATATCATGTCGATTCTTATAAAGACGTCTTTATTTTTACTGAGCTTGACAGTGCATTCTGGGATTCCATTTCCTGAAAATGATACAAAGTAGCATAATCAATTTGCCTACCTTTCGAAACAGCCTTTGCACAGTAATGTGCTCATGATGCCTTAAAACGCTTCCTCTGTAGTCAGCTCACCGGGTTTTGGAACAGATAAATCTAATATGAAATATATACAGCATGCATATCTAGTGTGTAGTCTACACTGAAAAGACAGCTAATTACGACACCCCCTTTCACTTCCGTTACCATGCGCGCTCTCTCTCGCTCTTTCTTTCTTTCTTTCTTTCTTTCACTCACTGCTCCTAATTCAATTAAGGATCCCCTGCTAATAATCTTGTGTGGTATGGCAATTTATCGTCTTTTATGATAGCACTCCACGGGTCTTTCTTAAGCACTAACGCTCATCTGACTCTGATCCAGGGAATGAAATGAGTTTATCTGCTTGTAATTGGCGGATCTCAGAGGTGCTTCTTGATGAAGGTTTCAGGTCAATTCATTTTCTGCATATTTCTGTTATGTGTTGAGTGAAACCAAGGTTTTTGAAACAAACATTGCTATTTTTATAACCACATTACATTGACATACTTGTGAACTAATTGTCTTACTTGTATGTGTATAAAAATATTAATTATATATTATATAATAAAAATAATTATTTAAAAAATACTTACATAATTTGAAATAAAATATTAGAAATATTAATATTACAAAATATGCCATTAAACCCCATTTTGAGCCATATATCTGTAGTGAGGTTCAGGCTCACCTCATTTAGCATTTTAAACAGTGATTTGCCCTAATTAAACTCATCAGCTGAGGGAGAGATTGGGAGCAACAGGAGCAGATCATTCTCTTATTAGAAAGACTAGCCAATAGAGATGTGACATTTGCAGTCACATGGTGTCCAAATGAAAATTGTATCTCATGTCATTTCAAACACATATGAATTTCTTACTTCTGTGGAACACGTAAGGTGCCTGAAGAAAACTGCATGGGATTAAACAACCAGTACGTTATTTAAAATGCGCTTTTTTCCACAGAACAAAGAAACATGTGGGTTTGGAAGGAGTGTTATCCTTTTAAATACACAAAATTATTTTTAGCTCTGAATGTTGACCCTTCTTGTCTTAAAGGTTTAGTTCACCCAAAAATGAAATTTCTGTCATTAATTACTCACCCTCATGTCGTTCCAAACCCGTAAGACCTTTGTTCATCTTCGGAACACAAATTAAGATATTTTTGATGAAATCCGAGAGGTTTTTTTATCCCCCATAGAAAGAAATGAAATGACCACATTCAAGGTAGTAAAGTCATTGTTAAAATAGTCAACGTGACTACAGTGGTTCAACCTTGATGTTATGAAGCGACAACAATAGAATGACAGGGGACAGAAGAAATTGTTCAATAAAGTCATTATTTTTGTTTTGTTTTTGTGCACAAAAAGAATTCTTGTCGCTTCATAAAATTAAGGTTGAACAGCTGTAGTCACGTGGGCTATTTTTAACAATGTCTTTAGTAGCTTTCTGGGCATTGACAGTGGTAGTTAAATTGCTGTCTATGGACGTGTCAGAGAGCTCAAAATATTTTGTGTTTCGAAGATGAACGAAGGTCTTACGGGTTTGGAACGACATGCAGGTGAGTACTTAATGACAGAAATTTCATTTTTGGGTGAACTAACCCTTTAAAGCTTTGAGATTTACTTTAAAAAAAAAAAAAAGGTTACACTTTATTTTGATAGTCCCCATTAGACATTCTGTTGATTAAGTAACATTACACCTACATGTCAACTAACTCTCAGAGTAGTTGAGTATTAGTAGGCTGTTAGGGTTAGTAATATAAGTTGACATACTTGCAAATAGTATAGTCAGTAGAATGTCTGTTGGGGGACCATCAAAATAAAGTGTTAGCAGCTATTAAGCAGACAGTCAACTAAAACTCTAATGAGAGCCAGTTGACATGTAGGTGCAATGTTACTTACACTCTTAGAAAAAAGGGATCAGTGGGTTGAATCGTTGAATCCTAGGGTTCTTCACTCAGTTTTAATCAACCCTTTATACCAATTTAATGAGAAACGATTGCATAGCATTTTCATGTTTAACAGGTTGTTTTCATTTTTTCTAGTGCTAGGTCAATGCTTACAAACTGGTTAATTCATAAAAATGAATTAAAACAAAATCCATAAAAGGGTCCCAATGATGGCAACCCCTAAAAGGTTGTATATATGAAGCGCCTCACAGAACCCTTTGAAGTTCTATATAGAACCTTTATGATCAAAAGAATATCTAAAGGGGACCATTAAAATTGATAGATCAGAGTTTTTCACCCATCTTTCTTTTTCTCTAACCAGCACTGTGAATTCTTAGGCTAAATCCGACATCAAGAATCAGTTTAAAGACATTTTATTAATTGTGATATTTGTGAATATTTATAGTGTGATTTAGTCACTTATTTGGTATAGTTGCTCAAAATTGTTATCTAAGTTTAAAGGGATAGTTCACCCAAAAATGAAAATTTGATGTTTATCTGCTTACCCCCAGGGCATCCAAGATGTAGGTGACTTTGTTTCTTCAGTAGAACACAAATGATGATTTTTAACTCCAACCGCTGCCGTTTGTCAGTCAAATAATGCTAGTGGATGGGAACTTCTAATGGTGCGTTCACACCAGACGCGAATGAAGCGGTAAGCGCGAGTGATTTACATGTTAAGTCAATGCAAAGACGCGAATTGACATCCTGCGGCGCGAATTGAGCGATTCGTGTGAATCGCGCAAGTTGAAAAATCTGTACTTTGGCGAATTTCCGTGCCGCGTTAACCAATCAGGAGCTTGCTCTAGTAGTGACGTGACATAGCGAGCTGAGGCAGAAATTCGAAACAACAATGGAGGACAAAATCATCATCGCTATACATCTTCATACATTTATAGAAACAGAAATAAAAAGGATCGTGTTTGAAAGAAAGTGAGTGAGGAGGTCGGACAATCTGATAAGTTGTAAAAAACGGTCTTTATTCAATTTGATCTATATATATATATATATATACATATTAAGACTACAAGCCAACTAAAGACGACCAATTAAGCTTATTCACTGTAATTTACAATTATTTCCCCACTGACAAGTTGTGTTTATTCAGAGGAAGTGTGCAGAAAGCAGTGGGAGAGTCTGGGACACATAAAGGAGCGGGAGAGCCCCTCTCATGTCTGTTGTGAAGGGATTTTCACGCACGAATGAAGCGAGTAAACTCAAAATGTTCAAGCGTCCAAGTCCTACTACGCGCGAATAGCGCGATTTATTCGCGCAAGTCGCGTGTGGTGTGAACGCAGCATAAGAGTAAATAAAACGTGCTAAATCCAAATTAAACCCTGCGGCTCGTGACGACACACTGATGTCCTAAGACACGAAATGATCGGTTTGTGCGAGAAACCGAACAGTATAATTTTTTACCTCTAATACACCGCTATGTCCAACTACACTCAGCATTCGCTTAGTGAGGTCTGATCGCGCTCTGACAACGGAAGTGATGTCTCGCGCATATAGAGGGTGTGCACGTGACGTCACCGTCGACCGTTACGACTGCGGTCACGGCCACTGAGTGGCAAAAGACTGAAGGGCTCGCCTCGCCACGTCTTAAATTCGAACGCATTGTTTTAGAACTATGAGTGTACACACACCGGCGGCGACATTCGGCGCCTGTCCGCGGCGCCCAGCTACGACTCAGAAAAATGTAATGCGTTCGAATTTGAAAGACGTGTCGCGGCGCAGCGCGGCGCTGAGCGATCGAGCAGCAGCATTGGTTTTCAGCGTGAATGTCGCGAAAAACACACAAAACACATCCAAACGTGAAAGAGCTTTGTGATTGACTGTACAAATAGCTTTGACACAAACCCTGAGGTATATATTTAAAAACTGCAGAAAGCAACAGGGAAAGAAGCAAATGGATCACTGCAATTCACAGAAACAGCTCGACTCCAGGCAGAGAAACATGTTTTAGTTATCATTTTGTTTCAAATTGTTGGATTTTGAGGTAAAATCATACCGTATATATTGTATTGTTATTAGTTTGACAACTCATCAATTAATTATTTTCCATCTTATATTCTGCATAATTGGGTGTTTTTAAATAAACAACACTGACAAAAACTATACGATAAAACTATATATGTTTTAGGGCTGGACAATATAATGATATAAGTGATTACGCGGATTTAGTTATATAAAATATTGCTTTATGCTTTGTGTCTCCCCGCCGTCGAAATCAGGCACATGTAAATGTCAGGAAACACGACTCCAGGCTGCATGTCAATATCCATGGATTAGGTTTATTTTTCAAGTTGTAAGGAACACATTCAATTCCAACCTTTAGTGTAATTCGTTAGTTTTACTCGCGTTTTCGCAGTTTCCCCTGTTAAATCCAATCACGCAGCAGGTTCTTTTGCCAGTCAGTCCAGCTGAGGGTGAGGGAGCGTGTTTTCGGCGGGAAAGTGACGTCGATGCATGAGTGCTAGACATCACTTCCGCTGTCAGAGCGCGATCAGACCTCACTAATCGAGTGCCGAACGCAGTTGGACATAGTGGTGTATAAATAATGATATAAATACTGTTCGGTTTCAAACACAAACCGATCGTTTCGTGTCTTAGGACATCAATGTGTCGTCACAAGCCGCAGGGTTTAATTTGGATTTGTCTATGTATATTTTTTCACTCTTATAGATTGTGTTACCATTCATTCGCATTATAAGGCTGACAGACGGCAACGGTTGGAGTTAAAAATCATCATTTGTGTTCTACTGAAGAAACAAAGTCACCTACATCTTGGATGCGCTGGGGGTAAGCAGATAAACATCAAATCTTCATTTTTGGGTGAACGATCCCTTTAAGTGAAAGACTTATTTATTCACGATCCAACTCATTAAAATAATTACAATCAAATTATTCTTTACTTAACCACTTAAGACCTTATCATCTAACGTTTAAAGCTTTTACATAATGTAACATAGGTTTTCTGTGAACATAAAACATGAATCATGACAAGGAGCAAAAAGAAATGACGAACAAAAAACAAAAGTCCAAAATCAACACCTTTTTATTTATTTCATAAAGGATGAGTGCAAAGAAAGAGCTTGTGATGTGTACCAGTCGCTAAGCCATGGACCATAAGGCATCAGTAAATACAAGCTTTATATATATACTTACAACAAATACATAATACAAAAAACTCAATCATGGAGGCCATCAAAGAAATCTGCAAAGACACGCACACAATATCAGAAAAGAAACGTAAACCAGAGCGATGGAAAAGTATTGATAAATAATCAACGACCACCAAGTAAATGCATGGATGGATAGTAAGACGATAAAAAGAAAAGAAAAGAAAACAACAACACACATACACACATACATACATTCATAATGGGGCAGAAATATAATAGATGACAATGAGGTCGGATTCAGTGACTGGAATATTAATTACAGCAACAGATTATTAAGCAAAATCTACAGCCTGTTAAATAGGCCTGATATGGAAGCTGCTAATAATGGTTGTTAACAAGATCCCATCTTCTCGTCTTTTCTTCCCAGCGTGAAAACACTGTCCCAACACATCCTCATAGCCCCCATTTAAAAAGAAAATATATATATAAACATTATAGCACAGTTATTTATTTATAGGTTTAAAATTTTGCCTTACAAGGCCTGATATAGACTTATATTTGTATTACTTTCTCAGGTTATCACATAAGCCGTCATAGTTTGTAAAACTACTATGTGTGGTACTGTATTCGGGGGGGTCCGTAACATTAACAAATCCCCTAAAAATGTTCTCATGCATGTAAAAACGGCCGACCGTACAAATATAAACGCCCACTTAACAACATCTGTATTTTTGTGATCCTAAAATATACTTCAAAAATAACAGCAGCAACAAGTTTGTGAGCACTGGCACTGTTTATGACCCAAAAACCATGGCTTTACAAGTGAGCAGATTGTCTGTACCCATGGTGCGGAGATGGTGGAGAAAGCGGGATAGCGGTTCTGTTTAAGCCATACCTAGCTAGCGACACCAACCTGATCACCGTTCCGTGTTACAACATGGACACTCCAGAACTTGCAACATGCAACAGTCATATTAATGAGACGTGATTTATAATAATATACAAAAATGCCGTCGTGGTGAAAAGTGCACTATTACTCGTGGTACTGTGTATTCTCTACAATATAACAATGTGTAGCCTAGTACAAACAACGCAAAGCTTTAAATTATGCTAAAACATTCGTAAGTATGCACTGATAAGAAAAGGTTTGTAAGTGTGATAGATACAATCTGTTATATCTATCCCTTTCTTTGTAGGCTCAGGAATAGCAGTTTACCTCTAGGTAATTCTGTTTTTGTCACAGTTAGGCATGATACAATTCAAGTGTCGATAATATACATATGTGCCTCGTGGCACACTCAATTGTACGAACGCATCTTTCGATATAGGCGATGCTGACCGCGCCAGTAAATGAGTGACCGCCTTATCTACAATGCAACAGGAAGGGAGAGAAATTCGTCACATTCCCGGAAAACGTGTCTCCCTGCGTTACGGTAAAGCTTTGTGATTCGCACGTAATAGTCAAACAACGGCATGGAATTCTGTGAAACATTTACAGCATGGATGACAGAAAATGTAAAACAACTCCAAAGGGTACATTTCTCAAAATCGAGAAAAAAAATACATTCATCCAATGACTTAATTCAGAAAGGAAAAAAAAAAATAAACAATACAGACAAAAACTTGAATAACACTAGTTTCAGTTGTTTATAAAAATGCATTGCAGAGGTTCAACGAAAGAAAACAACATTCACTGAAAGTGGACTCATTCAAGATAATGAGAAATAATCACAAGCAGTTGATATATGCAAAACAGATCAAACATTTAGCAAAAACAACAACTGAAAAGAAAAAAAAAAGAGAAAACATCTCTCTTTCACGACCAAACGATACACCAGAAAATACTGTGTGCTCTAAATACGCTAAATGATCACTGCTTTAAGGAAACGTTGCTAAATACAGCAGAATACATGCACCATCCAGTAGCGACTCTCGACAGATTCGCGTTGACTGACTCCATTTTAACGTTACCTCATGATTGTTTGTTTTGTTGGGTTTTTTTTTTTTTTTTTGTTCGTTTGTTTTTTTATAAACGGGCATTTTTGAGTTTAGCTCATTTCACATACTCAGCTGATTTCCAGAAGTGTACTGGGTGAGACAGGCGACGGTTGCGTTTCGGCAGTTTCTCGAGTAGTTCCACGAGCTTGGAGAAGCTGGGCCGCTCTTCCTGTTCGTACGCCCAACAGAACAGCAGGATGTCCTACACAGGAAAAAAAGAATCTGTTCATATACTTTGATGCCATGTAAAAGCCGGTCAAGCATGTCAGAGTCCGTCTCTTCCAATAAAAATAGACTGAATAGCCACTTTCATGCTTCATAAAAGCACAATAAAAGTGGTTCATGTGACTCGTACACTATATTCTGACAGCTTTGTTTGTGGAAAGTTGCTATTATTCAGACTTTCTCATATGTTTTGCTTAACTGCAACAGTCTGGACCCCAGAGCCTGTGAGGTATATGGAAATACTCACGGATATCTCCTTGCCCATGCCTATCTGAGTGAGGTTGGGCTTCATTCCACTTCCCACCTGCCAGATAATGACTTCAGCTGGCTGGTTCTTAAAGGGCCACTCACGCGCATGGAGCTCGTACCAGATAGTGCTGAAACATATGACGCATACGAGTGTTAGTGTGCATGTACTGGTTTCTTTATACTAGTGAGGGCCAAATGTATAACAATGTTGTCACTAATATAATAAAACCTCTCAAAAGTAAATAAAAAACTAAATAATGTCTTAAAGTGCCCCTATTTCGGATATTACCTTTCATGTAGTGTGTAATATAACTGAATGTAAAAGTTTCAATGATTAAAGTGCAGTTTTTGTCTCCCAAAAGAAAGAACCGATTTGAAACGAGTCATCAGTAATTCCAGTCTTACTTCCTGCTTGAACCTGCATAGGTTTGTGACAGATTTACATAATGCCAACCTATGGTCTTCACCGGCTGCCCGCAAACAACGTTTACTTTGACTACCCCTGAAGAAGAAGGGTCGAGAAGACATGCGCTGTAAGCAGTAGACCAATCACAACAGACCAAACCATCTGACCAATCAGAGCAGAGTAGGCTCTCGGAAAGGAGGGGTTTAGAGAGACCGGATCCTTTACCGAACCATTTCAGACGTGTGAGAAAAG
This sequence comes from Megalobrama amblycephala, assembly GCF_018812025.1. Taxonomy (NCBI): domain Eukaryota; kingdom Metazoa; phylum Chordata; class Actinopteri; order Cypriniformes; family Xenocyprididae; genus Megalobrama; species Megalobrama amblycephala. Next base: position 31,044,380 of record NC_063047.1, read on the forward strand.
AGTCTTAACAATGCCTTTCAAAAACTTAAATTATATAAATAGATCTTAATTATAATTTAACTTAAAAAGAACAAAAAATCAGATGGAACTCCTGTATCACAAGCTCGAGTATGTGTGTGTGTGTGTGTGTGAGGATGAGGACTAGCGCCTCCCTGAGGACCCGCAATACAACAGTTCAAAAGCTTTAAAGCACTTCTGGTGCACTACATCACTTTGCGTTCCCTGAAGCCGATATAGTCAGAAGTCATCCAAGATAATTAATAAATGACTTTGAGGTGCTGTTGACTGCTGAAAAACACAGTATTCTGCTCTAAAGAGCATGCTCGTGTTAAAGTTTACTAAACCACACTTAAGAGCTCATTAACAATCATTGAACGAAGAGCCCTGCTGAAAAGACCAATCATCCGAGTTCTGCAATTTAAAGCCGTGAAACGTGCAGCTTGCTGAGACTGGTGAGAAAGAAAAAAAAACTGATGTAATTGAGATGGCTTTTGCAAAACTGAAGCAGGGAATTCACCATGAATGAACTGCATTTGCAACCAATGATAGTGTAATTTATTTGCATGTAAAAAAAAAAAAAAAAGTAAGCAATTCGCATGGTGCATTTTCAGTCTTGCAGGTGGTTTCTTAGTGCTAGACTAGACCAGACTATTCCAGATCAGGCAGTCTTTTAATTTACTAGTCTAATACTTTACTGAGACGGTACCATTTTACTACCGTGATCCAGACACCTGAATCATCTCTTAAAAACACTGAAAGTGCGCTCGTGTACACCGTGAATCTGGACATATGCCCTGGTGATAGATTCTTCTACATCATTTGATGAATTACCGCTGCCATGATTGCTAGAAACCGTACATAAACATCTCTTTTTTTTATATAAAAATTAATTTACCACCCACAGAAAACAAAGTTGAGTGTGCCAGGCAAATAGTGCTGAATAATGCGCATACTATAATTAGCCTAATTTACATAGAAAGTAAATAGAAAAAAGACTTTACATAGTTAGTAAATAAGGCCATTTAGTGAATTTAGTTTAAAGGTGCCCTAGAATTAAAAATTGAATTTATCTTGGCATAGTTAAATAACAAGAGTTCAGTACATGGAAAAGACATACAGTGAGTCTCAAACTCCATTGTTTCCTCCTTCTTATATTAATCTCATTTGTTTAAAAGACCTCCGAAGAACAGGCGAATCTCAACATAACACCGACTGTTACGTAACAGTCGGGGTGTACGCCCCCAATATTTGCATATGCCAGCCCATGTTCAAGCATTAGACAAGGGCAGGACGTCTGGATGTGCACAGCTGAATCATCAGACTAGGTAAGCAAGCAAGAACAACAGCGAAAAATGGCAGATGGAGCGATAATAACGGACATGATCCATGATATCATGATATTTTTAGTGATATTTGTAAATTGTCTTTCTAAATGTTTCGTTAGCATGTTGCTAATGTACTGTTAAATGTGGTTAAAGTTACCATCGTTTCTTACTGTATTCACGGAGACAAGACTGTCGTTGTTTTCATTATTAAACACTTGCAGTCTGTATATTTCATAAACAAAACTTCATTCTTTATAAATCTCTCCAACAGTGTGTAATGTTAGCTTTAGCCACGGAGCACTATCAAACTCATTCAGAATCAAATGTAAACATACAAATAAATACCATACTTGCGCGATTAGACATGCTGCATGACGAACACTTTGTAAAGAACAATTTTGAGGGTTATATTAGCTGTGTGAACTTTGTTTATGCTGGTTTAGGCATTCACGAGCTCGGGAGAGATTTAAAGGGGCTGCAGCCTGAATCGGTGCATATTTAATGATGCCCCAAAATAGGCAGTTCAAAAAATGAATAAAAAAAAATCTATGGGGTATTTTGAGCTGAAACTTCACAGACACATTCAGGGGACACCTTAGACTTATATTACATCTTTTAAAAAGACATTCTACGGCACCTTTAAGCGCAACATACACAACATGGTCAAAAGTTTAGAATATGTAATCTTATAATCTTCTTTAATCTTTTTGAAAGAAGTCTCTAATGTTCACTAAGGCTGCATTTATTTGATCAAACTAAAACAATAATTTTGTGAAATATCATTAGAATTTAAAATGACTGTTTTCTATTTTAATATACTTTTTATTTAATATAATTTATTCCTGTGATGCAAAGCTGAATTTTCAGCACTACTCCAGTCTTTAGTGTCACATGATCCTTCAGAAATCATTCTAATATGCTGATTTGATGCTCAAGAAACATTTCTTATTATTATCAATGCTGAAAACAATTTTTGCTACTTAATATTTTTGTGGAAACCGATACACTACCATTCAAAATGTTGGGGTAAGTGAGAAAAACAAACAAACAAACAAACAAAGAAATTAATGATTTTATTCAGCAAGGAAGCATTTTGATCCAAAGTGGCAATAAAGATATTTATAATGTTACAAAAGATTTCTGTCAAATAAATTCTGTCCTTTTAAACTTTCTATTCATCAAAATATTCTGAAAAAAGAATCACAGTTTCCAACATTGATAATAATAAGAACCGTTATTAATAATTGAGAACCAATAATAACTGAGCAGCAAATCAGCATATTAGAATGACTTCTGATGGATCATGTGACACTGAAGACTGGAGTTATGATGCTGAAAATTTAGTTATTTTTGATTGTAATAATATTTCACAATATTACTCTTTTTACTGTATTTTTGATCAAATAATGCAGCCTTGGTGAGCACAAGAGACTTCTTTCAAAAATATTTAAAACTTTTTACCAGTAGTGTTTTGTACAGTACATACAGTACATACAGATAACATCATAAAAAGTCCATAAAACAGAACACGAGAGCATTACAGGCATAACATATCCCACAGCTGCTGTCATAAGCCAATGCGAACTGTGCCGCATTAAAACACGGCACTCGCAGAGAACAACGGAAGTGAAAAGAGGAAGCAGAAGGAACAATAGGGAGAATTGCTTTGGGGTCACCTCTAGGTAATGTGCCTTTAGTGTGACCAGCTGGACAGCTTGCGTGGGTGCTGTATTTGGCTCCCATAGAGTGACAGTGTGACAGAGCCTCCATATGGAGAGAACAGCTGAGGACGCAATTGTGTTAGGACCCAACAGAGCAGCATTCCTTCATTTCGTCAACCATCCATCCATTCTTTTATTCATTTGGCCCACACACTCACTGCCTCTGGAAAGGCCCGGGTCAGGTAGAAAAAACTACAGATGGAGGTTCAGTTCTGCATTTCGTCTCATGTGAATACAATCTGATTAGTGGAGGCTGAGCACTGAGCAAATCAATTCTTTGATAATACTCATCCTAAACGAGCCATATTCTTGATGTTGTGATATAGCTGTACCATTCAATGGCCACTGTAGCAATTAAACGGACATATTTAAATGGAAAAAAGATTTTGGTTGATCTGATTGGAAATCAATAATGTATTTGGATGCTTAAAGGGATAGTTCACCCAAAAATGAAAATCCTGCCATCGTTTACTCACCCTCAAGTTGTAAGAATTTACAAAGCTGTATGAATTTCTTTCATCTGCTGAACACAAAAGAAGATATTTTGAAGAATATGGGAAACAAAAACAGTTGATGGGCCCCAATGACTTTTTCATCAATTAAACTTTTTGGTTACCGACATTCTTCGAAATATCTTCTTTTGTGTTCAGCAGAAGAAAGAAATTCATACAGGTTTGGAACAACTTGAGGGTGAGTAAATGATGACAGGATTTTAATTTTTTGGGTGAACTATCCCTTTAAGTGACACAAATCTATGAATGTCAATGCATTAGATAATATATCAAAAGAAGTGGCATCTGGATGCAAATGACGCTAGGGAGCTTCTCAAAACTAAAGTCACTTTTCTGAGACATTTTGCTCAATGTCTTTTAATCAACTGGTGGTTTGATGATTTTTAGTGGATACATGACGTCAGTTCAAGTTTATTTTGAATAGTACAGTTTTTAATTGCATTTTTAATGTTTTTGAAAGAAGTCTCTTATGCTAACCAAAGCTGCATTTAATTGATCAAAAATGCAGAAAAAAGTAATATTGTATTTAAAATAACTTCTATATGATTCTATTTTAAGCATAATCTATTCTTGTGATGTCAAAGCTGAATTTTCAGCATCATTACTCTTCAGTCTTCAGTGTCACATGATCCTTCAGAAATCATTCTAATATGCTGATTTGCTGCTTTTAAAAAACATTTCTCATTATCAGTGTTGAAAGTTAATATTTTTGTGGAAACTGTGATACAACTTTTTTTTTTATCAGGATTCTTTGATGAATAGAAAGTTCAAAAGAACAGCATTTATTCGAATTAGAAATATTTTTTATTATTATAAATGTCTTTACTGTCACTTTTGATGAATTGTATGCATCCTTGAAAAAATAAAGTGTTAATAACACTAATGAAATGTTATTATATTCTAGATTTAGCATCCAAAAATGGTTGTGCTGATACTATAAGAGCACATTCGATGTGGAGAGAAACAGGCTTAGGCTTATTTCTGTAAATAAAAATGGATTCTGTTAGTTTCCCCGAGTGACAAAAGGCAGAGAAGCAGTGAGGGGTGAAAACACGGGTGCTGAGAGGGCGACAGAGAGAGAGACCCACCCAAAGGCAAAGACGTCAGACTGTTTGGAGAAGGGAAGCTGGTTTTCTGCTGTCTCAGGGGAGAGCTGACGGATGAGCTCAGGAGCCAGATGACACAGCCAGCCGCTTGGGATCCGCAGCTTATCCTTTCTCCTGCTGGAGAGAGAGAGAGAGAGACAGAGAAGACCTGAAGTTTAAAAAATAATCAGTCACAACACACTAACGATTTATTTGTGCTACGCAAAAGGTCAGAGAATAAACCAAAAGATCATTAGAGTGACAATTCTGTCAAAGAAATACAATAGAGGGCAAGCAACTATTACTCTCCCATAGTCTGATTATTGACAAAGTCTAGTCCTCAAATGAGATCTCCTTCTGAACTTATCGTTTCCCCCTAGACAGCAATAAAATCAAATGAATAGCAAACTTTTGCTTTAATCTCCCGTTTTCAAAATTTCCTCCTAAGAGAATTTCTTTAGAAATGTATCAGATCTCAACAAAGATATTTCTCATAATCTGAGCTACACAATTCACAATCAGTTTTTAGCTCTTTACTCTTATTGTTTCTACATTTTGTCTACTTTTCTTTCTAAATCTATTTATAATTTTAAATACAAAGTTGATAGTTGCTACTAATTAGAAACTCGGTCTGTTTCAAAGATTGAATGGCAAGAAACTAGCAACTTTTTTTCTTTTTTCTTAGAAATGCTGCAGTTGGGAAACTTGTAAACACAACTTTGTTTCCCCACTGGACCGATTAAAACCTGTGAAGCCTCTACAATGATAAAGCAGTTGCCTCGTTCTCAAGTGTCAGACATGGATTTGGAAGTGGTCTATCACTGACAGACATAGAGCTGCTTCAGCTTGACTGAGTCTCTGATCCAAGAAAAAACAAATTCACTCACCCATGATATACAGCATAATATACCTTCAAACCAGGGACGGAAATTAATGGGGGCTTGGGGGAAAATGCCATCGAAACTGACAAATAAATACCCCTTAAAATTCTTTCTTTATTATTCTCTTTAATTTCTTAACATATTTTACAATATTTTCTTATTATTGTTGAAAACAGGTGTGCTCCATAATATTTTTGTGGAAAACTTTGATACATTGGGGTAAGACACATTAAACTGATCAAAAGTGAAAGTAACAACATTTCGTCCCTTTGGAATTATAAGGTTCTTTTTGTCAAAACTGATTTATTCACACATTCTAATTCTGTGACAACTTATTTACATTATGTTGTGTAACTTTTGTAACTTTTTATTTAGAAAACAATGTCCTATCTATAAAGTCGAATGGAATGCAAAAACTTTGAAGCTCAATATCTCAAAACTGCTCAGAATGCAGATGGAACAGATAATTCCAAGGGGACGATTTATAATGTGACAAAACATTTCTATTTCAAATAAATGCTGTGTGTGTGTGAGACCCACGCTGGCAAAATGAGTCTCAATAAGCACATTTTCAAAAATGAGTTATTGTTATTTTCTATTAAAAAACCTTCAAACAGGTGTAGCTCAGTCATTTTTTTGTCTGATTCCAACAAATCATACATAATTTTGAAGTCGATAGAGTCAATTTTGAAGAAAATCAATTTAAAGTTTTCTGAAGCTTCCAAAACAAAATTACCTAACAACCATATCTTAAAATCCCTGGTAACACCACCAAATTTGGCACACACTTCATCAAAACCAAATATCTACAGGAAAATATATATATATATATATTCAACTTTTTTTCAATATAATATTTTGAAGCACTGTCATTCTGTTTATGTGTGTATATCGGGATCTGTCAGTCAGCACGAGTCAGATAGATTTGTTTACATTTCATTGGCCTTCAAAAATTCGCTATGAATATTCACAAGTTGGAATGCTGCGCTTTAAAACGATACCAAACTTGGACTAATGAGGAAGTTGCTGAGGGGAAGCACGAGTGGTGATGGTCATGGACAAAGGAAAGTTACTCCTCTCAGAAAACGTACAAATAAAGATACTTTTAGATGTTTAATTGCTAGTTGAAGCATTTGGATTGCTAGATGAGGGCTTAATGAACTCATTTTTGTGAAAACCTCAAATTCGACCAAAATCGACAATTTGACTTGTTTTGCCTGTAGCTCGTAATTGACCCTTCGCAAAGACCCGCCGCCCTTAGTTACTGTTGCTTTGTCCGACAAGCCGTGGCGCTGTCATGCCACACACAGTGAAAAATACATCGCAGAGCAAAGAGGACACTGACAACACGTCGACAGTCAAGACAGAACAGGTTACTTATGATATTAAACAAAGTCCCAGCTTTCAAACTGTGTCGTTTTTAAAGGTCCCGTTTTTCGTGGTTTTTTGAAGCTTTGATTGTGTTTATAGTGTGCAATATAACATGTGTTCATGTTTCGCGTGTAAAAAAACACAGTATTTTTCACATAATTTACTTATCTGTATACCGCTGTTTCCACTGTCATAAAAACGGGCTGATGACTTCCTTGTTCTATGAAGTCCCTCTTTCAGAAACACGTAACAAGTTCTGATTGTGCCAGCGGTTCCTGTGTTGTGATTCAACAGCAGCTTAGCGAACCTTGCCCGGAAAGGTCACGCCTCTTACCATAACGTGGAGATGCACGCGCTCAGTGTTATTGTAAACATGTGCTGCACATAGTTTTACATGTGGATTATAATTTTCGGGAACCGAGTTAAACATAAATTGTAACCATTGATCTCTAAGTACAGCATCCCTGGGAAGGCCAAACAAAGGTGATTGGACTGCGGGATGAAAATAACAGCGTTTCGACGACATGGCGACAAACACACTCTACAAACGCAACTCTTGCTCTTCTCCGTGGGAGCGCAACAAGACCACGCCCCCTTTTTTGTGTATTCCTGTGGGCGGAGGTTAGTCAAAAAACTGTTTTAGTGACGTCATTAAAGAAGGAAGTAGAGGGATGTAGTCCAAACTGGCCGTTCGATGTAGGCGACTTCTGTTAAATAAAATATCTCGCTTGGCATTGAACTTTGAGCTTTAAAATTTTACAGATTTTATTTATACTCTAACAACAACATTACACACTAACTAAAGTTTGAAACATGGGATCACAAAGAACGGGACCTTTAAAGAAATTCAAACAATAAAACCCATTTTGTGGCTCTTTAATGTGCCGTGACAGATCGCTGTAGTGCATCAGCTCAAGCAGCTCATGAACCAATCATCTCTTCCTATTAGTTCATTTATAGCATCAAATAAACATGAATGAACATGAGAAGGAATGTTGTTTCAAATGCGGAAAGACGTCAGTACACACCATTTTTCAAGTTCAAGTCCACCGAGGTTAATCTTCTAACTCCTGACTGCTTTGTTGGACAAAATGGCGGATTCTGCGTTCTGATTGGTTAGATCGCTTGTCAATCAAACTCCCGGCAAAGGGTCAATTAGTGTATTCCGTCTCATTTTGCCAGCACAGGTCACACACACATATATACACACACTGCCTGACCAGAAAAAAAAAGTCGCTGTTTGGATTTCAATAGGCAAATACTTCAGATTCTATGACTGGATCATTACTGCTGTGATTATTATGTTTCTAGCATGGTATATGTTTGTGTGTAGCTTTTCATTACTTAAACAACCATTTAGGAAGACATATCATGGCCATATTCCAGGATGACAAAGCCAAGATTCATCAGGCTCAAATTGTGAAAGAATTTTGTGATGTTATTTCCATAAAGAGATGTATCAATTTTTGTTCAAGATCTTGTATTGACAATGCAAGAGGTGAGCACTCTGTAAAGTCTCCTCCAGCACATCCCAAAGACTTTCAATGAATTTAAGGTCTGGATTCAGAGGTGCCATATCATGTGTGAAAATGATTCTTCATGCTCCATCCCAATCATTCTGGAATATGGCCATGATGTGTCTTCCTGCATGGTTGTTTAAAGGTGCCGTAGAACGTCTTTTCAAAAGATGTAATATAAGTCTAAGGTGTCCCCTGAATGTGTCTGTGAAGCTTCAGCTCAAAATACCCCATAGATTTTTTTAATTATTTTTTTTAACTGCCTATTTTGGGGCATCATTAACTATGCACCGATTCAGGCTGCTGCCCCTTTAAATCTCTCGCTCCCTGCCCTCCTGGATCATGTCAGTTATTATCGCTCAATATGCCATTTTTTGCTATTGTCCTTGCTTGCTTACCTAGTCTGATGATTCAGCTGTGCACAGATCCAGACGTTAATACTGGCTGCCCTTGTGTAATGCCTTGAACATGGGCTGGCATATGCAAATATTGGGGGCGTACATATTAATGATCCCAACTGTTACCTAACAGTCTGTGTTATGTTGAGATTCGCCTGTTTTCCGGAGGTCTTTTAAACAAATGAGATTTATATAAGAAGGAGGAAGCAATGGAGTTTGAAACTCAACGTATGTCTTTTCCATGTACTGAACTCTTGTTATTCAACTATGCCGAGGTAAATTCAATTTTTGATTCCAGGGCACCTTTAAAAAATGAAAAGCTACACACTTTATCAAAAGTTAGAAGAACTGTTCCCAAACATCTACCATGCTAGAAACATAATAATCACAGCAGTAATAATCCAGTCATAGACTCTTAAGTGTTTGCCTATTTAAATTCAAACCAGCCATGTTTTTATATGCAACAAAGGCGCACGACCTCTTAGGTCTTCCATTGCATTAAAACAGCTATTGTCTCAAATCTGAGCAGCCCCCATCACACTGCCCAGAGTAAATTTCCATTGACTTCATCTCTCAAAAATAAAGAAACCTTGACATTTTATGATGCTTCAGTATGAGTGCGTCCACAGCCTCACTAGCCTCTTGTACCTGTGAAACGTTGCCTTACAGGGATGTGGTATTTCAAACAGCAGCAAATCCCAGAATAATCAGATCTTATTACAGTCAGACCCTGAGTCATAATACATAACTAATGTAAAATCATGTTATTAAGAGCCAGACTTGTGCTTTACAGATAAACAATTCATAATTATGCTAGAGCCTGCACGTCTCTGATGGCCGCTCTCAAATACTATCCATTCGATCTAATAACTCCTGATAATAATTCACATGGCTGCGGAGGTGTAGAAGTGGGCTGATCAGAACGGCAACAGTGAGCCGATCCAAGAGACTTGATCAACAATGGCTGCAATGTAAACCTGTCGCTGTGGAGACGTCGTCTTTTTCCCGGTAATTACTGCCAACGTACGTAAACACACTTGTGCGAAATCTGCCTGATAATCAGATGAACCGATGGGTCCGAGTGTTTGTAATATCGCTCCATTGGGGATGTTGATTTACTGCTTGTAATGCCAATGAAAACATTTTCAAAGAGGCGAGACTCGCAAACACAAATGGGACGAGTGCCAAAACAACATCAACATCATCACGGTCATCAGTGGTGGCAAACGCTTCATGTTGCCCCAGATAATTTACTCTCATTTTCAGTGCTTTCAAAGCCAAAGACTTCATTAAACATCTTGATACACCAATAAACATATAAAATCAAAACAAAGAAGTAGAATTTATTAATTAAAATTGTGTATCAGGACTGTTGATTAGTAACTGAATATTTTAAGATATTGCTGAATCTCACTAAACCTGTCAAGAACATGTTCAGGACATATTTAATCTCAAATGAAAGAAATTATTCTTTTTTTTTTTTTTAGTCTTATTGAGCTTTTTTGCATTGTGGCATTATTATTACATGACATCTTATCAAATTCATCATATTTCACTCATTGTCATTACTGTTAATACTGGAAAAAGTTGTTATTATTATACATGTAAAAATTTTTAAAATTATTTAAATGGTAAAATGTGTATAAATCATAGCAGTATTAAATTAAATTAATCATGGCATTACATCATGGCAGTACTAAAAATGAAAATTAACATGACATCACATTTCCCTCATTCTCATTACTGTAAAAAAGTTATTATTATAAATGTAAAATCTTTAAAATTATAGAATTATTTAAATGGAAGAGTGTGTTGTCATGACAGTATTATTAAATTAAGTTAAATGTGCTTGAATGTCTTGAAAATAACGTCAATGCAAGAACATCTTAAAGTGCCCCTATTATGCCTTTTTAAGGTTCCTAATATAGTTTTGGGATTCTCCTACAACAGGTTTGCATGCATGCAAGGTCAAAAAGCACGTTAGTTTTCTCATAATATACATTTAATTTCACCTCAGTTCTCAATGATTTGTAAGCGATTCGTTAGAAGCAGTTCAAAGAATCAGTCTCTCTAAACCCCTCCTTTCCATGAGCTTACACTGCTCTGATTGGTCAAATGGCCCAATCCTTTGTGATTAGCCTACTACACGCACTGCAGTGAATGACAGCTATCAATTCGCAAGACATTGTATACAATGTATGGACAGAAAAGACAGCAGTGATTTTACCGTATCAATTTGAGCCCGAATCCGACGATGAAACGTCTGAAGTAGTCGATCAACTAGAAACTGATTCACATTTACGACTGGAGTAGGACGGTTCTATATGGTAAGTGTCACCTTAGTTTGTGTTATTTATAAGACGTAGGTGTAGGTGCACCTGAGGGAACTGGATCAGAATGCCAAGCGAAGCTGGAAACCTCTTACATAAGATAAACATTTAGGCCAGATGTGAACACAGACTTTTTTCATCATAACTATTAACAAAGTAAAAAATGGCTATATCATTGTTTGACATTTGCTGTTTATAGCGCAGACTAGCATCTTAACATCCTATTACAATACAGATAGAGCTCCACTCTACTGTAATAATAAAAACGCAGAGGAAAAAAACAGTTTGTTTCACAGTGATGTAAGCGAACCGGGCCTACAGATATGTTGTAAACTCCCACGTTAGCCGAGCACAAATGTGAATAGTTGATAATGCGTTACACTTTGTAAACAAAAGTCGTGCTCCATCCTTGATAAATACTCCAAGTAATAATTCAGACAAGCTGCATTAATCGACACATTTTTAGACAATATTGGACCTACATCTGAATAGCAGAACTACAGAAACGTGAGTTAGCCGGTTAGCAGGAGACATACAGACTAGGGTGTACGTTACACAACATAACATACAAAACTATGAATTTTGGATGATCGCTAGAAAATATAAAGATCAATTATTAATCATACTTACGAGCTGAGATTCAGAGGAGCAAGCTGGTCCAAATAAACTGGACATTGATCCATATTTTAAGATCAAGCATTTTGTGAATCCTGCGTTAAACTCCCCAAGGTTTGAGAAGCAGTGGTCAGTAAAATGATGGGAACACAATAAAAGATTGTATTGCTGTAATATTGTAAAAAAAAAAAAAAAAAAAGAAAAGAATTTTCCCTGACGTCTGCGTGCGCAATAAGTGGGCAGACAATATGCTAATGTTTTGTTGTGACGTTACAACGAAACGGTTTGGGATTCCTTTTTTTTAAACGACTCATTTTATTGATTCAGAGTCTTTCTTTTGAGAGACAATAACTTTATATACGGTGCACTTTCAGATTTAAAACTTTGCAGGATGTTTTCATTCACTTAGAGCCGTTACACACTACATGAAAGGTAATTTTCAAAAATCCATAATAGGATTGTGTGGCGACCAGGGCGGGCCAGAGCCGTGAGGGAACGGCGCGAGGCCGGTGGCGCGAGAGTTAATGAGCTCCACCTGGGAGGCGCACCGGCCTTGAGTCTCTCACGGAGGAGCTCCGGAAGCATAAAAGGAGGAGCGACGTCAGTGAAGGAGGAGAGAGGACCAGGCCTGGACTTTATTTTATGTTTTATTATGTTTGTGTGGCTATCCTATTTTTTATGATTTTGCAGTGTAACCAGTCAAATTCAATGCACTGTAATATACTGTACAAGTGGACATGTCCTCTTATAACCCTTCCCTTTACCTGATGAAATGCATTCAAAACTGATGAATAATCAAGACATATGTCACAGATTTACAAAAATGAAACGTCTGCCACTGTGATTCAATGGCCTTGCCTGGAGGAAGGAATGTCTTCAAGTTCATTCAGCCTTAAAGAAGAGGATGTTTCCTCTTCATACAGTGCAAGAGAGCAACAAAACGCATACATCAGACACCCTTTTCATGGATTTTCCTGTTCAAAGGAGTGTGGCGGAGAAAGGATTCTTTTAAGTCTTTGTCTCTTGAAGGACAATCTGTAAGGTCCTATCTGTAAAGACTGTGTGGTACTCAATTAAGAAGGTGGTGGAGGTGATTAGTTCGAAGCCAAACAGCATGTAAAATGCAGACTCCCCCTCAGGTAGCTGTTATTCAGTACTGATCTGAGAAAAATATTGTGCTTTTTCCTTATGTTCTGTATTATGACACTCAATCATAAATCAATTTACGCCAAAATCCTCATCCGCATCACACACGCGGGTGGAATTGAAATAATTACTTGGAGAAAATGGCATTAAAACATAATTAAGTGAATATTTGTAACACTGAATATTGATTTGAAATTTAAATTGAAATGAATTGACCCTAAGGGAAGCTCTTGCTCAGTTGATAGACGGCAAAATATTGGTCATCATTGCTCATATCACTCATCCTCATGTGAACAGAAACGCTTCTAGCTATGCAAGCTCGATTTCACGCATTGTTGCTTTCTGAAATGTGTAACATTAAAGGGATAGTTCACACAAAAATGTCATTATTTTCTCACGCTCATGTTGTTCCAAACCAGTATGACTTACTTTCTTCAGTGAAACATAAAAGACATTTTTATTAGTCTTTTTTGTCCATACAATGGAAGTCATTGGGGTCCAATGTTGTTTTTGGACCCAAATGTTCTTCAAAATACCTTCTTGTGTGTATTGCAGATAAAATACTTGTTACTGTAAAAAAAAAAAAAGTTGTACAGGTTTGGAACAACATGAGGGTTTTTTAGTGAACTACAGTATTTAAAGAAGCCATATTATGCCTTTTTACAAAGTCTTGATTTTGTTTTTTAGTCATCTAGAATAGGTTTTCATGCTAGAATTTTCAAAAAACACCTTATTTTTCATATATTATCCTTCTAACCTTGATTGGTCAGCTGGACTGTGTGTTGTGATTGGTTACCGCTATAAGGGTGTGTTCACACTTGTAGTTTGGTTCGCTTGATTTATCCTGGTCCGACACCAAACCTAAAGATACCAAACCTAAAGTCATAGGGAAACGTTCACAACCAGATTGGTCAGCTTTTATGATGTATATTTGGTGACAGAACTTATTGAACATCCAAAAAAATGCTGTGCACTGGGCTAAAAGCACTCGTTGTATGTGCGTAGCCTACATATGATGGTATTTTGACCAGCTGGGAGTTTAAAATGCGTAAAGGAGTCAAAACAGTGGCAGGAATCCCTCCGTCACAAACATCTGCTGCGAGGAAATGTGGTTCTGATGTCTGTACTGAACTGTGACGGGCAACATCATGAAAAAACAGGTATGCTTGAGCATTCTGACCTTTTTAGGGTCACATCTTGTGACATCATGTCCTGTTTTTGGTTTGTTTACATGTTTTTGGTACATTGCATTCATATTTCATTCGAACTACACCAGAGTTCGTTTGGAAGCGAACCAAGACCCACTTGTTTGGTGTGCACCAGGGTTTGGATGATAGCATTCACACTTATTCAAATGAACCGCACTAACAGAGCAATCGCACCAGGGTTCGTTTTAATCGATCCAAACCTAATAAGTATGAACACACCCTTAATCAAATGAACCATATCAGAGCAATTGCACCAAGGTCCCTTTTAATCGAACCAAACCTAATAAGTGTGAACACACCCTTATTTAAATGAACTGCACTAACAGAGCAATGGCACCAGGGTTCGTTTTAATCGAACCAAACCTAATAAGTGTGAACACACCCTTAATCAAATGAACCATATCAGAGCAATTGCACCAAGGTTCCTTTTAATCGAACCAAACCTAATAAGTGTGAACACACCCTTATTCAAATGAACTGTATTATCAGAGCAATTGCACCACGGTTAGTTTTAATCGAACCAAACCTAATAAGTGTGAACACACCCTTATTCAAATGAACCGCACTAACAGAGCAATCACACCAGGGTTTGGATGATAGTGTTCACACTTATTCAAATGAACTGCACTAGGGTTAGTTTTAATGGAACCAAACATGCAAAGTGTGAACACACCCTAAGTGTGTTTTGGAAATGTCACGCCCTTTACCATAACCGCGAGTTTCAACACACTTACTTACTTTTTGCACATGCTATGTGTTGGCCAGGCATTCATGTCTTTCATGCAATTAGGTAAAGTATGTTTCTAGCTTTATACTTTGTCAAGCTTAAAAAAGGACAAAAAACAGCACCATAAAAAGAGTCCATATGACTTGTGCACTATATGTGAACTTCTTTCTATTTAGACATGGATATCTGGTTGATATTCATATTCATATTTTTGCAGTGAACTGAAAATACATTGCAAGAGGGAGTTTCCGTGATAGAAGTTATTGAAGTCCTGTCAAATGCTGGTGTGTCGATAACATCTGCGGCTACTTCAACTCACTGAAGCATACATTTATGAAGAACCAAGAGAACACTGAAGGTCAAACTGGATTTAGCTCTGTGGCCCACACTCTAATAATTACAGGCTTTGGTTTTTAATAAGCAGTTCTGAAAGTCATTACGGAATTTAAGGACATTATTAATGGCCTGCCACACGTATAGTGCGATGGGTTGTACATTTGTCACTCTTCTACAGACGACATAGAGATTACGATCAGAGCTTAGGCGACTACTCTCGATTTCAGCTAGTGAAAAGCCTATCTAGACAGCATTTTATAGCATCACAGGTGCACTCATGAAGTAAAGGCTGTTAAAGGATTAGTTCACTCCAGAATTAAAATTTCACCCTCATGTCATCCAAGATGTTTATGTCTTTCTTTCGTCAGTCGAAAAGAAATTGAGGTTTTTGAGGAGAACATTCCAGGGTTTTTCTCCATATAGTGGGCTTCACTGGAGTTCACCGGGTTGAAGATCCAAATTGCTGTTTCAGTGCAGCTTCAAAGGGCTTTACACGATCCCAGACGAGGAATAAGGGTCATGTTGGAATCATGTTGGAAAGGTCACATCACATAGGTGGAAGTACAGCGGTAGGGCGAACAACTCTCATTTTCTCCTCCAACTTCAAAATCGCCCGACATCGTTGTTTTACCTTTTTTTTGTAAAGGCTGCTTGACTTAGTCTTTGCGCATTCGCTTTGTAAACACTGGATCAGTACTTCCGCCTATGTCACGTGTGACCTTTCCAACGCGATTACGTAATGTGTGGCGCATTGCAGAGCAGTGCAAGATGAGCATTTGTGGTTAAAAAGTATATCATTTTTATTTTTTAGTAAATGACTGATCGTTTCACTAGACAAGACCTTATTCCTCAGCTGGGATCGTGTAAAGCCCTTTGAAGCTGCACTGAAACTGCAATTTGGACCTTCAACCCGTTGGTAGCCGATGAAGTCCACTACATGGAGAAAAATCCTGGAATGTTTTCTCAGAAAACTTTATTTCTTTTCAAGTGAAGAAACAAAAAAAAAAAGACATAAACATGGATGACATGGGGGTGAGTAAATTATCAGGAAATTTTAATTCTGAAGTGAACTAATCCTTTAAAAGGTACAGCAGGCAGAAACATCATGTTGCCTTCTTAGATACCTCATTTTGGCCAATATTTAAGGCAATATCATGTGTATCCTATGAGAACGAAGCAATTCCAGAATGCACAACAATAAGCTCAGTGAAAAAAAGAATGCAAGATGAAAATGTTTTTTCGATAACAAAAGTATTGATAACAAATTCACTGGCGGTCGGAATAAATAAGATGTTTTTGAAATGTCTCTTCTGCTCACCAAAGCTGAATTTATTTATTCAAAAATATATACTATAAAAACAGAAATATTGAGAAATTACACTTTAAAATAACTGTTTTCTATTTGATGAATACAAAGTTCAAAGGAACAGCAATTATTTGAAATAGAATTTATTTGTAACATTATAAATGTCTTTACTGTCACCTGAATCAATTTAATGCGTCCTTGTTGAATAAAAGTAATAATTTCTATTTTTTTTTTTAAAAGATCACACTGAAGACTGAAAATCCAGCTTTGCATCACAGGAATAAATTACATTTTAAAGTATATTCACATAGAAATTAGTTATTTTAAATTGTACTAACATTTCGCAAAATTATTGTTTTTACTGTATTTTTGATCAAACAAATGCAGCCTTGATGAGCATACGAGACTTCTTTCAAAACATTCAAAGTTTTAATTATGTGTGTTTGTTTGTAATTTTACGTACCTGCCTGCTTGTAGAACACCAGATATTGTGAACAGGCCAAAGTCAGTGATGACCACTTTCCCGTTGTCATAAAATACATTCTTGGATTTCATATCTTTGTGAAGGATCCCTTTGGCATGTAGGTAGCCCATGCCCTGGAAAAAATGGGTTAATGTAATTAGGGCTGCATGTTTTGGTAAAAAGCCTAATTGCAGTTTTTATAAATTGCAATTTTTTAAGGTGATTAAGAAAAAGGGGAAAAAAATCTCAGGTTTGCTGTGCTTGTTTGTAACGCTGCACAATTGGGCCAAAAATTATGTGATTCTGTATCAATATAAAAATTATTATTGTTATAATACTTATTATTTAATCAAAATATTAAACAAAATAAAAATATATATTACTACTGTAATATTTTACTGTGAAATAAAATAATTGATATTTAATAAAATAAAAATTATTATAGTTATTTTACAGTACAAATGTCTTTATTTTCTGCAGTGTTGGCACATATTCCCAAATGCACATTATAAGCAGAAAATAAAACTTAAAAAAAAAAAATGAATCATGAGTTGCTTGCTTGTACCAGAACACAGTGCTATAAGCCATATTGTGATTTTGTTTTTATTCTGATTAATCGTCCAGCCCTAAACGTATTCATATAATGTATAAAGGAACAGTACATGTTCAGGTAGATATGAAAGCTTCCCGACACTATCATGTTTTTCAAAATGACTGCTGAATCAATTTTAGCTGACATTTAGCAAACAGTCTTCACACTGACTTTACATCAGTTACTCTTACCTTCACCATCTCTTGTGCGATTTGTCTAGTCTTGTTCACGTCGAGAACGACTTTTGCATCTCGTACCACTGAGTAGAGGGTCCTGCCCTTACACAAGCTACAACAGAGAAAAACAACAAAAAACACATATTAGACATCAGCAGTGAACATAACATCAAAATATGTTCATTTCATGTAGCCTGGAAAGCTACTTGAGCAGATTGCAGGTTTTCAAAATGATCTTTGCAGAAATAAAGAACAAAAGCATTACA
Source organism: Megalobrama amblycephala (assembly GCF_018812025.1). Lineage (NCBI taxonomy): Eukaryota > Metazoa > Chordata > Actinopteri > Cypriniformes > Xenocyprididae > Megalobrama > Megalobrama amblycephala. The sequence continues at coordinate 31,062,355 of NC_063047.1, forward strand.
GGGTCGTGTAGATCCAATGTAAAACGACACTCAAATATATATGAATCTAAATATGCATTTGACTATTTTCACAATTTATGTGCAAAAATGCAAAAAAATAAATAAATAAAAATCAATGAAACTGAAACTAGAAGCTCTAAAATGAAAGACAATTAAAATTAAATTAAATATCATCAGATTGATTATTGATGTCCATGAGAGTACTAAAATGTATGGGTCATAGTTATGTCTGTCTGTCTATCTATCTTCAAAACTACTTCAAGCTTCAAACTATTTCAAACATTCTCAACTTTCTTTAGTGTTTAATGTTACTGTTTGAGAATGAAAAATGTCTGTAGAGTTACAAAACACAAAGTCAATCCAAAGGGAGTTATTCTCTATATCAGTAAGCACTGTTTCTGAACTCCCTGAAAGGCCTCGATTGAAGTCTTGAGTTTTCTTCTGGGAATGTACGCATCACATTATTCCTCATTTAAATAATTCCCACCCAAGGCATATGCAAAATAAAGGGACGAGGCCTAGTTCAGTTGCGTTAGTAGTGTTTTGAAATTTGTGGTTACGTTAAGGGTTGTGGCATATCCGAAACTTGCTCGAAGCAGATCATTCACAACACACTGGTCCAGCTGACCAATCAGAGAACACTGTGATTTTCAGAAGTAGAGGCTTCATACAGGAACTAAATCAATCGTTACAGACAGACTGGGAAGAGAGGTGCTGCAACAATGTAAAATATGGGGGAAATAATAGGCTTGTTTGACTTGATGCACAGACCGATTGGCGGCTGACTTGAAGCAGTGTATGTCGGTAAGAAATTTTGTCCGACGCCATCTGACTGTGACGTATGGCATCAAAGTACCGCAAGAGCGATTGGAGAGCAGTCGGATGAGTCAGCCAGCGCAGTTTCTCAAGAACGGCTGCACGAGCTCTGATGACGACACAGCTGTTTCACGATTGGCCGGATTCACCGCATGATTACGATCACGTACAATACACAGGCAATCAATCCAATCGACAGAGTTAAGGGCAGAGGCAGAAAGGAGAAAGAGACATTTTTTGAGACTTTTTTCAAAAGTTTAGGGACAAATCTAGCAACTTCTTGGACAAACCTTATCTGGATTCTTTTTTTGCCCACTGACCATATTTATATAGATCAATGAATTTGCCATTATGATGTCATCTAGTGACATTTAGCTACCAGTTTTAGCTACTTTCAAATGAAAGCAGTTGGCAACAGTGAAGAGAAATCTAGGGGAACAGGTAGAGAATCCAAAAAAACAAGAGACATGAAACCAGGGCAAATGCTCAGAAATGCAGTACAGACACATACAAGACTTCGCAATGACTGAATGAACAGACAGTGTTTAAATAGGCAGGGTGAGACACAGGTGGATGTAATCAGGCATAATGAGTCCAGGCAATGGGTTGTGGGAAATGTAGTCCATGGTGAGATAACCAAGATGGAAAGAGTGCCCTCTTTCTCTTTTGGCCAAAAACCGAAAATGCCATTTTCGGCCAGTATTTTTCGGCAGACAAAATTTTGGTTCATCCCTATAAATTATGAATGTTATTTAGCTTGTTGATGAAGAATAGCAATAAAGCTTACCAAAAATACAACTCACTTAGAGGGTCAATGAAAGCAGTAGGCAAAAGCAATAGTCAAAATACAATATTATGTATTTTATCCATTTCTATTCTTGTGCTGCCACCAAGAAAAATGGGAAATGAAGTTAGGGTCATTTGACAAGTCTCCTGGAGCAACCTGTGGTTAAACACTTTGCTCTAGGTCAGTGATCGAACTTCATGGATCACCACTTGCAGAGTTTGAACCGACAATCCACATTATCATATGACATGTGTTAGCACAGGAATGATATGCTGTTCTGTATTTACAAGCAGATTTAAGTGCTGTCACTAATGATGCTGAGTGAGCCGTGAACTTCACCTCGGCAGGAAGGAGCAGAAAGACACCCCTCTAACTCCCTGACACCTGAGCTCCTACTGTGCCACCTCACAAAGACGTGTGCGTCTTTCCCCGGGCTGCCCTCTTCCTCCCTTTATACATATTCATAAAGGCATCAGGGTACGACGCTCATTTATAGCATCACTCTGGCCTTTTGGCCTTCTGCAGTGTGGGACCATTCAAATACGTGATGCACAAATGCAAATGCTGAACTCTGTATGTACGCCGTCACTAAAGAAAAGTCCCGTGTGCATCACATTTCAGCTGTTAACACTAATAATGTCAAGACAGACTATTCCAAATAATGACAGGCTCTGACATTCCGGGGCAATTATGTTCTATACGCTGCATTTGTGAGCGAAAGCCAAACTTTTATTCCACACTGCAGGGGTGATATGGAAAGCAATCAAAGTATAATCACTCATGACAATGCTGAGACAAACAATCAATATTTATGTCAATGTTTATTTTTAAGAAAGAGCCCATTTATAGCAATTATTTCTCAATTTGTTTGTTTGAGCCTGCTTTGCTATGATTAAGAACTATGAATAAAATCATTATAACTTTTGTCTGTGTTAATAGTAAAACACAAAATCATGCACTAAAATTAGTTAGGATTAGACATTAATAAATGTCTACCAGTGTTTGGCCAAATGAAAACTATTTGTCAGTAAGGTAAGAAAAATAAACTGAATTGATTCTTGTTTAGCAATTTTGACTGGAAATTAACTCACAAATACTGAAAAAGTCAGATCTACATTTAAATATTGGCTAATATATTATTATTCATTGTTTATTGTTTTGTGTGTGTACACACACACTCACAGGCTACTTTATTAGGTACACCTGTTCAACTGCTCATTAACACAAATATCTAATCAGCCAATCACATGGCAGCAACTTGGTGCATTTATGCTGCGTTCACGCCACCTCGTATTTACCGGAATCTTGAAATGACAACACGTGACATTATATTCGGAGCTGTTTACATCCTTTTGGTCCTTGGACTGGGAATTATGCGTTTCTATGGCACCACTATCAACGCCTAAATGAATCTACAGCGGTCAGGTGGTACATGTGGGAGCTTTCAGAAAACTCCCAGCTTACAAGCTGTAATTACGAGCTCTACGAGGACATGAATGCTTTTTACAAGCTAGAATCTTGAAACTACAGGAATTACAAGGCCGCGTGAACGCACCTTAAGGCATGAAGACTAGGGGCGGGCGAGAAATTTGTCAACCGGTCTCTATCGCGGTTATGCTTACGTGATGTTGCCATGCTGCGCCGTCACAAAAGCTTATCGTTTAAAACAAGTGATTTCAAGCCGTCCAATAAGCAGCGAAAGGAAACTCATTTCGGTATATGTGTGCACTGTCTGAGAGACGCACGCACATGAAGCCGCTCAGAGCGCGGGAGTTCTTTTTGCCGCCTTATTGCACTTGAACGGTCAAATAGACACACTTATGTGTCAAAATGCCCATCTTTGCTTGTATCCTCGCAAACACAATAATTTTTGTCTTAAGTGAATGTAAACAGTTGAGAAAAAAGTGCATGTGCATCAGTAAATATTGCATTCGGTCTTAAAGTGACAGCAGCCAAATATACCTGCTGATGTTTGTGTCATTAATATTAATCAAACAACAAAAGACAAAAGGAAAATCAATCACTGCTCCTGACTGAATCGCTTTTGTAACTTTAATAAGAAAAAAATATATATTTAAGTCTTATTTAGTGCGTGAAATTTTTCAGATAGGTCTATTTGATTTGTGTCTTTGCTCTATTGAAGTTTTGTCCTAATGCTCGTAATTAATTTCTTTGTTATTTTATCACTGACTGTTTACTTGTCTTCAGTAAGTTTGAGGTTTTTTTTTTATTTAGACTAGTATTAGTTTTTCATGATATTGAAATTGGTGATGAGAATTACTGAATTTCAATCATATCAAAAATGTTGCTAACACTTTAATTATAGAAAGAGAAAATTGAAATCCTCTGTTGAAATCTTTTAATGGCTGTGGCCATGCAGCTCAGCATCTGCTTCCAGACAAACAAACAGGAAGCACCAATTTGTGTGGTAGGAGGAAGGAAATAATATTTGCCATCTCCTGTTCAGACAGGTTGCTAAAGTACCACTTGTTTTTCATAGCATCTCCATATTTATACTGACATGCCTTCTGAGAATCTTCAGAAAAATTCAGCCACTTATATTTACATTTGTGGTCAATGACATGTCCTTTCAAATTAGGCTGAAAGCAGCTACTAATGCAAGCTATGAGGTCATGCTGATTAGAGAAGTTCAGGAAAAGTGAGTCAACTTCCCACTAAGATATAGTCGGGCACTGGAAATTTTGAGCTGTGATCACTCATCAAATTCTGTTCACGCCTACCTGGTGATGATGGCCAGATGAGGGGGTCTCATACATGCTCCCATGAACAGGACCACGTTTTCATGCCGCGTGTTCCTGTACGCCATCACCTCTCTTTTAAATGCTTTCAGCTGTTCTTCATTGTCTCTTTCAATGTCAATTAGTCGTATGGCCACTTCTCCATGCCAGCGTCCATGGTAGACCTGTCCAAACCGGCCTTTCCCTATCAGCTCTCCGATCTCCAGCTGCTCCATGGGAATGTCCCACTCCTGCAGGAAGATGCTGGTCTGGCTGGCCTTACGTGGGAAGTTTCGTGCGGACAAGAGGGAGAGATTCATCTCCTCGAACTCATCTGCTGAGCCCTCTGCCTCATCATTGCCTTCCTCGTTCTAAAAGATAGATAGAGCGATAAACAGAACAATAGAATGACAGACAGACACACAGATAGATAGATATACAGATAGAATCTTAAAACTCTTAAAAATAAAGGTTCTAAAAGGGGATTTTAAAAGATCAATATTTTTTCATACTGTGAAGAACATTCTAATAATCTAGACCCCAAAAAGACCCATTTTTCACTATAAAGAACCTTTTGTGCAATGGAAACGTTCCAAGCAAAAAGTCATGGAATCATCGATGCCGATAAAGAACCTTTATTTTTAAGAGTGTTTGTACTCAGGTTTTTACCACATGATAGTGCACATTTGCTATAGAAGCAGGATGACTCACATCAGATGTTGGCTCAACCTCAATTTGTAGCAAGGGACTCCCTTTGGGACTGTGTGAAGAGAAAACAGAAAATGTGTTTGCGCAGGGAGGGTCATTTACCTCAGCAGAACGAACCAATGTTTCATTTTCAAAGGCCTATAATCGAATTAAAATCCATTGTTTACTTTACGCCATCTGAAAGGATCACATAAAAAATTCTGCTTGCTCATCTTCGTATTTTTAGCTTCTACAAAAGTGGTTCATACAGGCTCTACAGCTTAGTGAGCTGCCTTCAGTTAGCATGCTAACTGTAACGTAACCTCACATATAGCTAAGATGACAATATAGTGGTGCGGGGATGACGTCAAAACCCAGAAGACTAATTTGCCACTGGTTCACTCAAGAGTTTCCTATGGGGTTTTTCAATTTATGATTAAAACAAGGTCTGTGGTAAATATGAGTTGACGATACTTGAATGTTTTGAAGCCAAATCGAAAATGCTAATGTTTAAGCTGTTATTTTTATTTATTATGTCCCTTTTCACAAGATGTAATATAAGTCTCTGGTGTCCCCAGAATGTGTTTGTGAAGTTTCAGCTCAAAATATCCAACAGATCATTTATTATAGCTCGTCAAATTTGCCCCTATTTGGGTGTGAGGAAAAACATGCCGTTTTTGTGTGTGTCCCTTTAAATGCAAATGAGCTGCTGCTCCTGGATGCTTTTCAAAAGAGGGCGGAGCTTTAACAGCTCGCGTTCGGTTGCTCAACAACAACAACAATGCTGGAAAATCTCAAGCGGCTAAAATGAGGATTGTCAATAACGGTGTTCAGCCTTACATCGTTCAAACCGGAGTCGACACTGATGGAGAGACTCAGGAAGAAGTTATAACTTTTAGAATGAAACTGGATGTTTCTGAATGGTTAGTGGATAAATGTATGTAGTTGCTGTGAAATTTGATTCAACTTATCAACTAGCATGTGCCGTCATGTTAATCTTTTGTGCAAATCCAGCGTTGAATTGACCCGCGTTTGTGAAGCAGTCCGGCGTAAAATGACAGCACTCTACTACAACAACTCTTCCTCTTCTCTAAAGCAGCCCAACATGGCCTAAATAGTGTTCTGTGCTCGTCAGTGCAGCCAATGACAGAACAGTTAGCATGCTTTGCTTGAACTTTTGCCATGGCGTTAGAACTGGTACACCGTTGTTGCTTGCGAAAACAAAATGGCGACACCGTGGGTGGAAACGTGCAGATTAAAGGTTGGTAATATTATAATAAGATCTCCTTCCTACGTCACTAGGGGAGTGAAATCTTTGCGGCTCGTTTTTTCACATGCTTGCAGAGAAAGGTTTACCAAAACAAAGTTACCGGGTTGTCCTCTTTCACGTTTTCTGGGTTGGTAGATGCACTGGGGACCCAATTATAGTACTTAAACATGGAAAAAGTCAGATTTTCATGATATGCCCCCTTAAAATTTTAATAAGTAAAACTAATAAGTAACCAGATAAGAACCTTTGGAGTGTGAGTGTGTGCAGTTTAATTGTAGAACAAACAATCAAGTACCATCAAGTTATGTTTACCACAGACCTTAATTTACTCTTAAAATCTTAAAGTCCCTGTAAAGTCAATTCTGAGAATTCTTTCAAAACACTTTATAAATGTTACAAATGTATTGCTGAAACACATTACAAAGACTGTGAATTGTGTAATGCTTAATTGTGAAGTTAGAGCGTTAAACAGTTTTTCACCAAGTCTCTGCTCAGGATTTTTTGGGCGGAGCTAAAACGGGGGTCTGATGACGCACTTGGAACCCCGAGCATAGCCCCGCCCCTAACACTATTTAACTGTCGATGACGCACTGAGCGTGGCGCCGCCTCAGCCCTTTTGCACATTTAGCTAGTAATGCCTTTGTCACGCAAATGCATATTACATGGTTGTTATAATATACAACATGCTCGGTCTCCTTATTTAAATTTCCTAAAACGATGATATTAAGGATTCTAAAGTGATTGTTCTACAACGGATAGTTTTACAAACTTTCATCAGACAGCTGGGATTCACAGATAATCTGCTGTTTTTGGTGAATGTGACTGAACAGACCTCGGCCGCCCTCCCGCCTCGGCCTTCCTACCGTCCCACCAATAACCGATGATATATGGGGCCGGACAGAGTCTCTCCCGTCCCGGACTTCATCCTCCCGTCTCGCGACACCATCATTTGTCGACTCGACAATAGTAGGCAGTTCGTGCCCACCAATGAGTGTAAGTTGCCAAGTTTGCTTATGTTATAATAATAAGTAGTCCACAGTAACTCTACTAAAATTTGCAACCCTCTAAATGATTCTTTTTATATGCATCAGTATGTTTGACTCATTAGACTCAAGTCAGTTGAGGCTGCAGCTCTAGCGAGTGGGTGTGGTTTCAGCGCCGACAGCGGACACGCCCCCCAGCGTTTGAGAGCAGAGAGCGCTGCCTATTTTTTCGAGATTTTGATAACTTATTTCATTTACTTGCAGATTTTTTTAATCATTCAAATTTGGCTGGGAGGTTAATAACACATTTTTCTGCGGTGTGACAAACTCAGAACACATACTTTAAAATGACTTTACAGGGACTTTAAAATAAAAAAATCTTGAGAGAACCAGTGGTGAATTTTGACTTCATCCCTGCACCACTCTATAATTACCATATACATAAATATCACAGACAAATACCAGGCAAAATAGTCTATTTTTAATCAAGACTAATGTATTTTCTATGAGCACTTTTTGTCAAAAAATAAAATACAATTCAGCCTGGACAGCTGACATAAGCCAAAAAAAAAAAAAAAAAGAAGCATCAAACCAAACCTCACGGGCTCACATCAAATAAGTACAATCAGTTTTAGGAAGCAAAGTATCATAGAAGGCAGCATGATGTTTTTGTGCCTGTTATAAAAAATGTATAAGGAAAAAAAAAAGAATTCCATGACCTTTGTAGCCAGTACAGCATATAATCATCAACTTCCTCTTACAAAAAGAAATTCAGTGTCTAAAATTGCATAAATCTCAAGGCCTTTTTCAGTCTGGATGACTTGGCTTGTACATATCCGTGGTAAGAAATGTGTTTGTTAATACGCCTTTGACCCTTGTTTGGGTTGAAGAATATGGGAGGACAGTGCCGGAAGATCTGTCAGGGCATTTATGCGTACATGTCTGTAAACAATTGCACTCTGACTCTACAGTTATGTCAAAGAACCCCATAATGCACATACTGCTGTGAAAGCACAACAGAAACTGAAATTTGTTTTTTGAAGTTATTGCATCTTGATTCATTCAATTAAAAAGGCCATTTTTCTTTATGGGTCTTTGAGTTTTCCAAAACATAGGCAGATATGGTTGACATCATCACTGTAGCGTGAACTCAAGCCCCACTCTTTGTTTGGCGAAAGTGTGTGTGTGACTTGTCTCCAGTCACATCAACTATTGCACCACAAATATTTTTGCTCTAATAATTCTGTAATCTAAAATGCTCATATCTGCCATAAATAGACACAAGCCGTGGCGTAACTGTCTGACATGTCTGTGGCCTTTCACTGGGCATCGCTCTAAATACACACAAAGTCAGTACAGGACAGAACATGACATTTCAGACACATTTGTATATTAATAAACAATGCTAAATGGTCTTGGCATGTCTTTATAAGTGACAAAAAATAATATTTCCACAGTTTATGGTATTTGACCTCAATCCAAAAGAGCCAGAGAGAGCAACATAACAATATATACAGTAATCTACATTTTATGCTGCTAATTTAGCAGCATCTTCAGAGAACACCGTAAAACGAGATGTAATTAGAGCCTTTTTTTTAGTTTGGCAGTAAACAAATCTTTAGTCCTAGCTCTGAAAACTAGATCAGAATCAATGCATAACCAAAATTTCCACAACAGCCTTAACAAAAGATAACGGTAACACTTTACAATAAGGTTTCATTTCTTAACATTACTTAACTACATTAGTTAACATAAACTTAATTATGTTCATTTATTAATCTCAGTTCATGTTCATTTCAACATTTACTAATACATTATTCAAATTAAAAGTTGTATCTGTTAATATTATTTAATGGACCTCAGCTAACATGAACTAACAATAAAAAATGTTAAGTTTTTTAACAAACGACTCCAATGCTGGATGACAAAATAACCTTATCAATTTCATACACTACATTGTTGAGTACATAGTGCACAGTATATATGTGGATAGTGTATAGTATGTCATTTATGACACAACTCTACTCTTGCCTTCTATGACCTCAGACTGATTTGGAACGCTCTGCATAGGCAGACTGATGTCATCATGTTTAAATGCATCCTAATATGTCAAATCAACATAAACTCACATACACATATAAACACACGCACACACTTACCCAGGCTCAGACAGAACAGGGTGTAAAATGACTTGAGGGGCCCTGGTGGGAACCTCAGGGGCCACATCTACAAAGAAAAAGAGTTAAAAGATAAGTCACAAGGCAGAGATGAGAGAGAAAATGACATAATTTGTAAGAGAGTGTATTTTTATAGACTAACAGAGAAATAAATTCATGCAGCAGTACTGCTGAGAGCAACATTTAACTCTCTGATTTACACTGCAACAATGTGTTTATTATACAAACATCTGAAGACTAACTACTGGTCAAATGTTTGGGGTGAGTAAGATTTATAATACATTTATTTAGCAAGAATGCATTAAATTGATCAAAAGTGGCAGTAAAGACATTTGCAATGTTTATATTTCAAATAAAAGCTGTTAATCAAGAATCCAAAAAAAAAATATATCACCATTTCCACAAAGATTTTAAGCAGCACATCTGTTTTTAACATTGATAATAATAATTGTTTCTTAAACAGCAAATCAGAATATTAGAATGATTTCTGAAGGATCATGTGACATTTAAGCCTGAGTAACGATGCTGAAAATTCAGATTTGTCGTAACAGGAATAAATTACATTTTAAAACGAATTAAAATAGGAAGCAGCTATTTTAAATAGTAATAATATTTCACAGTATTTTTACTGTATGTTTGATCAAATAAATGCATTAAAAGTTTAAAAACATTAAAAAACTCTTACCGACCCCAAACATTTGAACAGTATATGTACACACACCAGGCAACTGATTTTATACATAAAATAAAATAAACTCTCAACTTAAGCCACCATAGAATATCCAGTGATTTATTTATTTGATAAGTAAGCAATATATAAAACATTGATTTTGTCTAATGGACAAAACTGGCCATATGTTTCCTTCTTAAAGCTACAACTGTGACTGTGATCTCAGCAGCTAACATAGGTTACCTCTTCATTGGAATTAAACCAGCGAAATTGCCACAAGTAGCCTTTATTTCAAACTACCAGGCTACCAACAACATCATGGCTTTCCTCCCTCCATGCGTTCATCAAAAACATGCAGCGAGCTGAGTGCCTCCCACAGAATACAGGCACTTATCAGCCTTTATTTGTCAGCGAGGCGCAGGCGACCTCGCCTTTAAAAGAACCATCATTATAGAATACAGCATTGCTGGTTAAGAGACGACAAGAAGTGGAAAGAAAGACATAGGGAGAGGGTTTGTTGTGCCTCAAAGAAAAGATGGCATAAAAATGACATCAAAAAAGTTTGCCTCTGCATGTCGCACTGCATTATGGGTAGGGGTAATGACCAATTATGACACACTTACCAGGGAAGATGAACTGCTGCTTGTATTTGTAGAAATGAGATGCTGAGAGGAGCACAGGAGAGAAGCAGACAGAATTCAATAAAATTCAGCAAACCCCCCAGATGATTATTGGCGTGTGTTATTGCTCTGCAAAATTCACCACAGTTTATCACAAAGACAACATACAAATACTGACTTATAGGATACAGAAATGTCCAAAGTCTGAGTCCAGACTAAAAATCTGGGATTCAATCAGCACGTTTACATGCAATTATGCTTAATTAGCCAACAATGCACGTGGTCATGTAAATGTGTTAACCCGTTTTCTTTTATCGGACTAAGGTCATAAGTGAATCCTCCGCAACTGAATGCAAACTGGCATTTAGATATGCCTCCATTAAGGCTACGTTCACACTGCGAGCCTTAATGCTCAATTCTGATTTTTCCTCAGATCAAATTTTTTTATCAGTGTATTATCTTGTCCTTTTAACAGTTAAGGAGTTTTTCCCGTGACTGACAGCACTAGTCAAAGCATTTGACAGTTGTGTCTTGTTCCGTGTTCACAACAATTCAGTCTTTTAAATATAAAAGTCTTCCCTACTGACTGACACACTCATAAAGACAGTCTTTGCCGCCATCAAATGGCGTAATAATGCAACTTCTGTTGCTGTTCACGGTCAGGGACTATTTTTTCCGGCGGAAGGAAGGCTTTTAGTGAAAGTTTACTTCATGAAAGTTGCATTGATCCATATTTCTGGCTTTAATATTTGTTTTGTGTGGTAACTGTTCACATTGTTGTTTTAAATGTGGCCAATATCAGATTTCCAGTGTGAACAGATCATGGTTCTGAACTGAACTGCATGCGCAAAAGAACAATACAAACCGGGTTACCAGGATTTTAACCACAAAATCCACTCAATTGCTTATCAAAACTAGTCCAAAACTAGCCAAATCACGTTCCATGAGGTATCCCAGTAAAAATCGTGTTCTGGGGGTTAAATATCACGTTAGTGCAGTTTGCACAACAACCCGTGGAAATGGTGAAAAAGTAACACAATTCTGCGGGAAAATCATGGACTTGGCAACACACAGCGCGTTGTCATACGGAAGTAAACATTAAAGTAAGCAATTCCGCATTTATTTATAGTATGAAATTATGTGCAGGCAATATGAAAAATAAAGAACGATGAGATAAAAGAGAGCAGAGTTTTGAAACTTTTATGATACGAGCCCTCATGTTTTGCTTGTATTATAGAGCCGTCTCTGTAATACTTATGAGTTTTGACACATCTCTGCCCTTCTACTGACTACCTTTCACAACTGTCTTCATAACGTTGGATATGTAAAATCTTTGAATAGACTCCCATGAGTGCAGAATCATGACGAATGTTGATCTTGAGTGACGTAGAAATCGCATGAATTCTGATATGACTGTTCACACTGCGGTCGCATTACAAAACATTTGACCTGTATCGGATTTAGTACCACATATGGAAGTGGCACATATCAGAATTGAAAAGATCAGATTCCACGTGGTTTGTACTGTTCACACTGTCATGAGGAAAACAGATGAAACGAGTCACATGAGGGCAAAAAAAGTCAAGTTCAGCCCTACTTTTTTTCTCATTCTAGAAGCCATTTTACTCAGATTTATAAAAACAGTTAGTTCCTGTCCTTGATTCTGATTGGTCAATAGCTGTGTTTTATTCACGATAAAACACGGCTCTGACTGCTTCCCCCAACGATTCTGTGTATCACTACACAACACCCTTAGCAACCAATCTTAGGAACGTAAACATATGTTACACCGTGTCTAAATTCATGCAGTGTCACCTGCATTCAGATTTAGCAATTTTCTTTCAGGTCAGTCCTATGTTCATAATAAAAAATCAGTTTAAATGTCCAATGTATTATCTTGTCCTTTTAAATGTTAGGGGGTTTTCCCATGATTGACAGCACTAGTCAAAGCATTTGTCAGTTGCGTCTTGTTCCGTTTTCAAAACAATTCAGTCTTTTCAATATAAAAGTCTTCGCTACTGACTGACACACTCATAAAGACAGTCTTTGCCGCCATCTAATGGCATAATAATGTAACTTCTGTTGCTGTTCACGGTCTATTCACTGGACTATTTTTTCCGGCGGAAGGAAGGCTTTTAGTAAGAGTTTACTTCATGAAAGTTGCATTGATACATATTTCTGGCTTTAATATTTGTATTGTGTGGTAACCGTTTTATAAAAGCAATAAGGTACTCAAGGCTAGTGCTGTATCATGAATAAGTCACGGCTGAAGGGGTTGCAGGCAGTCCGTTTCTCTTATTCACGATACAGCACAGACTCTCGTACCTTATTGCTTACATATGTCACAATAGAGAAGAAAAGACTATCGCAACTTCCATGGCATAAAAATTTTACTTTTTCGCTGGCACATAAACACATCTATCTGTTTTCTTTCGGCTTATAGACCTTATTCACCAGAGAAAAAAGAGTGCAGCCATCAGAATTTTGTCTTTGAGCTTCCTTTTTTGCCGTATCTCTGTGTATTTCTATGGCATTGCTGTCAAGGAGTAATTAGCTGGTGATTACTTATTGTAGAGTAAATGAAAGTTATCATGAGAATTGCAATGTAAGAAGCAGATGTCATAAAAGTCAGTAGACCGGGAAGATTTTAAAATGAGCAGTTCATTCATAAATCTGTAAGATCTTACCTCCATGCTGTGGAAATACAAACCGGAAGGCAGAACACAACAAACACAACGAGCACAGTGCTGAAAAGGGGTGGGGGTACATAAGGTCTATCGAAGTGCACATGTGTGATATGTGACAGGAAAGCATCCTTACTGTGGATTTAAGAGCATACAGACACAGCGAGCGTGTCGCGGTATGGGAGGAAGAAATATATCGCACTCTTGACTCTTGACCCAAGAAAGAGTCTAAAAATGTGTTCTCATCTTGTGCAGAAGTGGTACAGTCAAAATGCTGCATCCGTAACTGCAGGAGAGGAGAATATGAGTTTCCTGCTAACATTTTGGAATACTCTTGGGTTTTTAATGCTTTATTTAATATCACAACGGACATAACATATGAAATACTCTGAGTCAGACGCACGAGTGGTTAGGTTTGACGTCACTACTGGGGAATAACCTGATTTATTAATAAAGTTTTTTTTTTTAAACGCGGTTTACTTGCGTTGCCAGGTTACTGGTTTGCATCTAAACCGAGACAATGGGTTATTTCAATAAGCTGATTTTTGGGAGTTATCAGTATATCGGTGTGCATGTAAACGTGCTGTCTAATTTTAATTTAAAATATGATTTTGAAAAATGTATAACAAAAAAACGTTAACAATTTAAAAATATATATATATTTCTACACACAATTATATTTCTATATCACTAATCAAATAAGCAATTTATTCACAAATTCACAAAAAAAGAATCACAAAAAAAACCCCAGCAGTGCTATATATATAAAATCCAACTTTTCACTCAAATTGTTATGCTGATATAATTTGAAATGATTGTTTTGTTTTGTTTTATTAAAGAATAAAAATGCAAAATGTAATCATTTATTTGAAATTCAGAGGAAAAAAATAATATTATGTTTTGGGTTGGTACCTGTAAGGTTGGACTGTTTCGGTTGTCTGGCACTCTGCGGGGAAGGGTGCAGAGGAGACGGGGGCGTCGCGCTGGGCGGCAGAGGGGGAGCAGGAGATGAAGGGGTGGAGGAGGTGGTGGAGGAGGGGTTGCTGCTGGAGTCGGGCTGATATGGCACAGCGATGTGGTCCTGAAACAGAGAGAGACAGACCTTTTGTAATACACAAAAACACTCCCTACTCTCTGCTCATTACTGGCACGGTCAGACATCAGTAAACCTGGCTTCATTCTCACGGTCAGTTAACGATTAATCAAAAACCAGGGGTGAGGCGGCTGTAAACCTGATCTCCTATGGGCTGAAAACTGGACAGTTGTGCTACGTTAGAAAACTGTCCAACATAAGCCCCTTTGACACAGCAATTTCAGTAAATTACTGTAAAATTACCAGAATGACTTCACTGGTAAATACACAAATTTGGTGTTCACACAAGCAACGCCGTTCTGACTTTTTACCGTTATGAGACCATTCACGCATACGCACCAAAATACTGGTAAATTCTATGATGTCAGTCATTGGAAATGCTGCGCCGTTAAAAAGCTTCTGACTCCCCCATAGACAGCAGTTTAACCACCACTTTCAAGGTCCAGAAAGGTACTAAAGACATCGTTAAAACAGTCGACGTGACTGCAGTGGTTCAACCTTAAA
This sequence comes from Megalobrama amblycephala, assembly GCF_018812025.1. Classification (NCBI taxonomy): domain Eukaryota; kingdom Metazoa; phylum Chordata; class Actinopteri; order Cypriniformes; family Xenocyprididae; genus Megalobrama; species Megalobrama amblycephala. Next base: position 31,077,384 of record NC_063047.1, read on the forward strand.
GGGTTAGTTCACCCAAAAATTAAAATTATGTCATTAATGACTCACCCTCATGTCGTTCCAAACCCGTAAGACCTCCGTTCATCTTCGGAACACAGTTTAAGATATTTTAGATTTAGTCCGAGAGCTTTCTGTCCCTCCATTGAAAATGTATGTACGGTAGACTGTCCATGTCCAGAAAGGTCATTAAAACATCATCAAAGTAGTCCATGTGACATCAGTGGGTTAGTTAGAATTTTTTGAAGCATCGAAAATACATTTTGGTCCAAAAAAAAAAAAACTAAGACTTTATTCAGCATTGTCTTCTCTTCTGGAATACTTTCCATTGAATTGATTCCATTGAATTGATTCCATTGAATCCTTTCATCTGTCGGTGTTGGTAATGCACTTTTACATCGCCGTGGTTGTTTTTAGCGATTAGGACATCCGCGACATGCACACTTACGCACCATTTTAAAAAATATAGCAATACCAAAATACAAACAATGTAGAATAGCTTGAATACAGCGTGCGTCTCCCTCAGACTGTAAACGAAGCTCTGGCACACCAGATAACACGTCAGCAGCGTCTTACATCAGGAGTGTCACTGCGGAGTCGTGAACCACACTCCGGAGCAGAAGGGGGCGGTAATGCACCAATAAGCTGGATGCCAACCGCCGTAAAACAGGAAAGAAGAAGAAGAAGAAGCAGAGTCGTGAACCCAGATTGACAACAGACCCGGAAGAGAATACAATGCTGAATAAAGTCGTAGATTTTGTTATTTTTGGACCAAAATGTATTTTCGATGCTTCAAAATGTCGCGGATGTCCTAATCGCCAAAAACAACCACGGCGACGTAAAAGTTACGCCGAACGATGAAAGGATTCAATGGAATCAATTCAATGGAAGGATTCCGGAAGAGAATACAATGCTGAATAAAGTCGTAGTTTTTGTTATTTTTGGACCAAAATGTATTTTCAATGCTTCAGAAAATTCTAACTGACCCACTGATGTCACATGGACTACTTTGATGATGTTTTTATTACCTTTCTGGACATGGACAGTCTACCGTACATACATTTTCAATGGAGGGACAGAAAGCTCTCGGACTAAATCTAAAATATCTTAAACTGTGTTCTGAAGATGAACGAAGGTCTTACGGGTTTGGAACGACATGAGGGTGAGTCATTAATGACATCATTTTCATTTTTGGGTGAACTAACCCTTTAATGTTATGAAGTGATGAGAATACTTTTTGTGTGCAAAAACAAAACAAAAATAATGACTTTACTCAACAATCTCTTCTCTTCCGTAGTAAGCACACATTGAAGGCCAGCTCATCATTGACTGGCTCCTGCGGCTCACAAATACAGCATCAGCCAATACTGAGCCGCCGTTCAGATGTAAACACAGAAGCCTTCACTGTGCTTACTGCATCAACTGCATAGGAGACTGACATGGAAGAGAAGAGATTGTTGAATAAAGTTGTTATTTTTGTTTTGTTTTTGCACACTTCATAACATTCAGGTTGAACCACTGCAGTCACGTTGGTGGTTTTAACGACCTTTCTGGACCTTGAAAGTGGTGGTTAATCTGTTGTCTATGGAGGAGTCAGACAGCTCTCTGATTTCATCAAAAATATCTTAATTTGTGTTCTGAAGATGAACAAAGGACTTACATGTGTGGAACGACTTAAGGGTGAGTAATTAATGACGAACTAACCCTTTAATAATAAGGTGGATACAAAACAGAAACAAAAACAAAACTTCTTAAAGTCTCAATTCTGACTATTCTTATTTTTTATGGAATATTGCTGTATTTATTATAAATAATTTACCCATGCACATCGTTATTTTTTTAATTCATGTACCCTCATAATCTTTAATCAAAATAACTTCCCCTCCCTCTTGCAGCAAAATCTCTTCTCTGATGACGTGTTTACTGGTGTGAGGGCGGGACAACCTGTCACTCACATGAGATCGACCAATAGCAAACCACTTTGATCCAATCAATTCCTGTTGGACAAAATCAAGTCCTGGCCTTCATTTATTCCTGTTCAAGAAGCTGTTACACTCAGATATACATCACAATAGAGAAGAAAAGACTTTGCAACTTCCGTTTCATGCTGACTTTAAGACTTTCATACAGTACATAACTGAAAGTTACACTTTCATACATCAATACAATCGTTTTAAGTTTTACATATACAAATGATTCATTTTAGAGTTATATTTATCTTTAAACTTTTTTTAAATTTGCAAAGTGAACTGCACTTTGTCACAGTTATTCCACAATTTCACCTCTTTGACAGATATATTAGGTAAGAGGTATATTAGGTATATAAGGTAACGAAATATCAAACATAATGTAGCAGCATATTCTTTTGCAGTTACTTTTTACCAGCTAGTTCTGAAGTGACTTTTATTGGATATGAAGTCAGTTCCCTTCACACAGGAGTTCTAGCAGCATTTATGGAGAGCGCGCACACACACACACACACAGGACGTGTTCTTGCATTTAAAAGCACCTAAATAAAGCGCAATGGAATGGAATTGAACGCAGGGTTCTCAAGACACGTTTTTAAACATAGACTTGACACGGTGTCTTAAAAATGTCACACTCATCTTGCCGTGATTTGTTTTCCAATACACACATAAGAAAACCAGTTGTACCAAAAATTACAGGTAGGTTGTTTGGTCTGCAAAAACTGCTTTTGAAGTTATTTCAATAAAAATCAAAAGCAAACATGTTGTGTTAAAAATTAAATTACAGGAAGGACTTGTAGTAATAATGTTGACAGTGGAGGGATGTAACAGGGTTGAGATGCGTTTGCTTAGACGTAATAGTACGCGACTATTCTTACCTTGTTGATTTTGTTGGTCTTGGGGAGAGTCTGGCTAATGTGGAGGTCTGAGTACCTGAGGGGGTTGTTTATGTCACATGGTACCGACTCGGTCCTGACGAGCTGACGAGCTGAGAGAGCGAGAGAGCGAGAGAAACAGCATAGTATCCACGGTAACAGGAGGCAGTTGTCACGGTAACAGAAAAACTCTGAAAAGTCTTGTCACATTTTAATGGAAGAGCCACTAAACCATGTATTATGTACAGTATATATCAGAAATATCACATGGAAATTCAACAGCAGCGACCAGGACATATAAAATATCATTGTTCACTTCTTCCAGCAGAGAAAAGATCCATTAAAGGGATAGTTCACACAAAAAAGAAAATTCTGTCATCATTTACTCACTCTCAAGTTGTTCCAAACCTGTAAAAATGTCTTTGTTCTGCTGAACACAAAGGGAGATATTTGTAAGAATGTTAGAAGCCAAGCAGATCTCACCCCCCATTGACTACCATAGTAGGAAAAAAATTACTATGGTAGTCGTGAGGGTAGGGGCGAGATCTGCTTGGTTACAAACATTCTTCCGAATATCTTCCTTTGTGTTCAGCAGAACAAAGAAATTTATACAGGTTTGGAACAACATGAGGGTGAGTAAATGATGACACAATTTTCATTTTTGGGTGAACTATCCCTTTAAATTTAAAGTTGAAAGTATTTAAAAATTGGTTTGACATTTTTCCTATACTATATTCATTTTTCATATACTGTAATATATCTATATAGAATATCTTTCAAAAGAATGGGGTCACATCTCTTACCTTGAGATGTTCCTTGATCTGCAACATAACAAATGAGGGAACAATGAGGTGGTGTAAAACAGCACAGATGGAAAAAGAAAGAAAAATGGTAAGAAGGTTGCAGACTGAAGGTTAAACCTAATGCTTCACAGAGAACAAGACAAATGGTTTAATACATTATTACAAAGATGTCATGCCACTAAATACAAATACATTCTTCATTGTTCCCACAATTATTCCCTTTAAATGCATTCTCCTTTTTGGGAACCAATTTTCAAAACGCAGTGTTTTCATAATATACAGATAAAGCCTGTAATTAAATATGTTCAATTGAATACAAAACATGCTTTGAACAAGAACATTGCAGTTTCTGAAGTCATATTTGAACCATAATTAATGGCCTGCCATGTGTAGTACTTATGGATTTAAGCATTCATGAAGTTAAAAAGAAGAAGAAGAGAAAACATAAAAGTTTAAATACCTCTGAATGGGTCCCTACCTCCTCTGTGGTATATGAGTAAATGACAGGGCGGTGCTTCTTTGGTGCATTTGTTGTGGCACTTCAATCTGACAAAAGAAAGCATGACAGAAATGTTTATTAGTTTGCTCTTGTAAAAGCAAATCAATGAATATTCAAAATAAACACTTAATATGCAGCCATCATTTTGAGGGTGTCAAAAGCCAGCAAGTATCTTAGTAACAAGATGCCACAGTCAAGGGTGGTAGAGTGGAAACTATTAGGAAGGTAATTTATTCAAATAATCTTTTAATGATAATGATAATTATGCTCAATTTGAATGTTCAGACACTACTGCAGGCACAAAGTGTGTAGCGCTGAATTATAAAGAGGCTTTGATTCAAACAAAAACATCAAATCGCATCTTTACCAAACTAAAATGTTAAGAATTTTCATTTTCAGACATTTGTATGATCATAAGAGATGGTTTAAGAAATGGTAATAAATAGTCAAGTATATATTTAACATTTGACATTTATGATGTCATGATGTGCAAAGACTCTGCATCAGAAGTGGCACCAGACAGAATTACAAAAATAGCTTGATTTTTATGATCTTTTGATCTTCAAGAAAACGTAAGTGGTGTTTGGCCATGCAAAAATCATCACAACGATTGCTAGGGTGCTAAGACTTGAATTTTAGCACACTGCTAAACTTTTTTTGCTTTTGGTCTACAGATATGGTTTCAATATCAGTCTTTGGAATTTTTTTGCCCATTTTATTATCCAGAGGATTTCCATTTTGTAAATTTTTGGCTCATGTAAAAACGTCCTACACTTACTTTGAAGGAGAGAAACAAGCTATATCTAATATTACTGTATTTAGCTAACGGTTGTTTCATAACAGATTTCTCAAACACAGCCCCTCTTTTACCATTGTTCTGATTCAGACAGGTTGACAATTTGTTGAGCCGTTTATGCTATGCTATGCTACAAACAATGCTTTTCGTTGCCACTTAGAGGTTAGGAAATATCACACAGCAAAAATAACATGAAATGGTAATGTTAAATAATATCATTTATAGCATTTATACTTGCAGAACAGGCTAATAAATGTCTGTAATTATTGGAATTATTAGACACCATTGGAACAACTAACAAACACAAATACTAAAACTGTTTTCTCTGTCAATTCATCATATACTTGAACATTGGAAACCCATTTCTACCACATATGAAAAAAACCCCATGAAAATCGTTATGAGATAAAATGTCAAAATTATGACATAAAATAATTGGAATTAAGATATAAAAAGTCATAATTATGACATAAATCAATTACAATTATGTCAGATTTTGTCATTTTAGTAAACTTTTTATCTCAGAATTTAGACTTTTTGTCATAATTTAGAATTGTGTCTCACTTTTTATCACAATTTCAACTTAAGTCATAATATAAGTTACTCATTAATTACTCACCCTCATGTCGTTCCACACCCGTAAGACCTTTGTTCATCTTTGGAACACAAAATAAGATATTTTTGATCAAATCCGATGGCTCAGTGAGGCCTGCATTGACACCAAGATCTTTAACACATTCAGATGCCCAGAAAGCTACTAAAGACATATTTAAAACAGATCATGTGACTACAGTGGTTCAACCTTAATGTTATGAAGTGACGAGAATACTGTTTTTGTGCCCAAAAAAAAACAAAATAACGACTTTATTCGACAATAGTGAAGAGCGATTTCAAAACACTGCTTCATGAAGCTTTGAAGCTTTACGAATCTTTTGTTTCGAATCAGTGGTTCGGAGCGTGTATCAAACTGCCAAAGTCATGCCCCCAGTGGTGAACCATTGAAATTTTGAAAGACTTGTGATGTAATGAAGCCTCGTTTACTGAAATCACATGGCTTTGGCAGTTTGATATGCGCTCCGTACCACTGATTCGAAACAAATGATTTGTAAAGCTTCAAAGCTTCATGAAGCAGTGTTTTGAAATCGCCCATCACTAGATATTGTTGAATAAAGTCGTTATTTATTTTTTTTGGCACACAAAAAGTATTCTTGTCACTTCATAAAATTAAGGTTGAACCATTGTAGCCACATGAACTGTTTTAAATATGTCTTTAGTAGCTTTCTGGGCATCTGAATGTGTTAATGATCTTGCTGGCAATGGAGGCCTCACTGAGCCATCAGATTTTATTGAAAATATCTTAATTTGTGTTTCCGAAGATGAATGAAGGTCTTACGGGTGTGGAACGACATGAGGGTGAGTAATTAATGACAGAATTTTCATTTTTGTGTGAACTAACCCTTTAAAAATATATACATGTATGTGTGTGTATTTAAATATTCATAATTATACACAGTACATACATATAGTATGTACAGGTGCTGGTCATATAATTAGAATATCATCAAAAAGTTGATTTATTTCACTAATTCCATTCAAAAAGTGAAACTTGTATATTATATTCATTCATTACACACAGACTGATATATTTCAAATGTTTATTTCTTTTCATTTTGATGATTATAACTGACAACTAAGGAAAATCCCAAATTAAGTATCTCAGAAAATTAGAATATTACTGAAGACCAATACAAAGAAAGGATTTTTAGAAATCTTGGCCAACTGAAAAGTATGAACATGAAAAGTATGAGCATGTACAGCACTCAATACTTAGTTGAGGCTCCTTTTGCCTGAATTACTGAAGCAATGTGGCATGGCATGGAGTCGATCAGTCTGTGGCACTGCTCAGGTGTTATGAGAGCCCAGGTTGTGCTGATAGTGGCCTTCAGCTCTTCTGCATTGTTGGGTCTGGCATATCGCATCTTCCTCTTCACAATACCCCAGAGATTTTCTATGGGGTTAAGGTCAGGCGAGTTTGCTGGCCAATTAAGAACAGGGACACCATGGTCCTTAAACCAGGTACTGGTAGCTTTGGCACTGTGTGCAGGTGCCAAGTCCTGTTGGAAAATGAAATCTGCATCTCCATAAAGTTGGTCAGCAGCAGGAAGCATGAAGTGCTCTAAAACGTGGATTGTGTGCCTCTCCTCTCTTCCTCCAGACTCTGGGACCCTGATTTCCAAAGGAAATGCAAAATTTACTTTCATCAGAGAACATAACTTTGGACCACTCAGCAGCAGTCCAGTCCTTTTTGTCTTTAACCGCTTCTGACGCTGTCTGTTGTTCAAGAGTGGCTTGACACAAGGAATGCGACAGCTGAAACCCATGTCTTGCATACGTCTGTGCGTAGTGGTTCTTGAAGCACTGACTCCAGCTGCAGTCCACTCTTTGTGAATTTCCCCTACATTTTTGAATGGGTTTTGCTTCACAATCCTCTCCAGGGTGCGGTTATCCCTATTGCTTATACACTTTTTTCTACCACATCTTTTCCTTCCCTTCACCTCTCTATTAATGTGCTTGAACACAGAGCTCTGTGAACAGCCAGCCTCTTTTGCAATGACCTTCTGTGTCTTGCCCTCCTTGTGCAAGGTGTCAATGGTCGTCTTTTGGACAACTGTCAAGTCAGCAGTCTTCCCCATGATTGTGTAGCCTACAGAACTAGACTGAGAGACCATTTAAAGGCCTTTGCAGGTGTTTTGAGTTAATTAGCTGATTAGAGTGTGGCACCAGGTGTGTTCAATATTGAACCTTTTCACAATATTCTAATTTTCTGAGATACTGAATTTGGGATTTTCCTTAGTTGTCAGTTATAATCATCAAAATTAAACGAAATACTGATTTGAAATATATCAGTATGTGTGTAATGAATGAATATAATATACAAGTTTCACTTTTTGAATGGAATTAGTGAAATAAATCAACTTTTTGATGATATTCTAATTATATGACCAGCACCTGTAAACACTTTTATTTTGGAATTTGGATGTGATTAATCACGATTAATCATTTGACAGCCGTTTCTAAAAAAAAATGATGTCATGAATGTTTTTTTGTCATAACTGAAACATTTATGTCATAATTTCAACTTTTTATGTCATGCTTATGATTACAAAAGCATGATTTTGTTTTCTTTTTGTGGAGGAAATATCCTTCTAGACAAACGTAGAACTTACTTGCAGTTTTTGCATTTCAAGCCGAATAGCATTCCTTTCCCGCACACGATACATGTCTGCGACATCCAATACTTCGTGGAAAACCTGCAAAAGCACAAATAAGTGGCGTAATTCATAACTGACCCTTTTTCAGACACTTTCTCAGAGAAAAAAAAAATCTAATTTCATCCAGTTTTAAAATGCATGAGGCCATATGGGTTTGTTTTGCTTCGCTGTCAAACTATCAGCAGATGGTTCTGACCTTTTGACAACCACTCCTAAACTCTTCAGATGAAAGAGCGAATGTGTCACTGCAGCGATCACGTTTGCCAACTAACCTTTTCATCGAGAGACAGATATGTGCAGCGTACGCCCAAAGATAGACACTTCGCCGTAAGAGTAATTTAATTGTAACCGAGTATCTCTGAATATCTCCTTTGCACTCAACTGTGCATCTGCACTTGACAAATATACGCGAGGACAAATGCCATATGGATGCATTGGCGATTGTTCAGCAGAATTGCATAGAAAGTGCTCTCTTTATTCCTCATTTCTTCTATCTCTATCTCTTTTTGTTTACATGTAGTCGCATTTGCCGTTCTCCACAATGAAAGGGCCATTCAAATCTCCTGCAATAGAGTTCCTCTGAAGGGTCACTGTGCATTTGCCAATCTATTTCTCTGATATGAACAGAAGCTGACAGTTAATAGAATATGACTAATGGGCTCTGACAGTGTCAAAGTGTCTTCATTAGATTGAAGCCGTGCTGTCTCATAAAAGAGGCGGCTGGCTTTAGTACGCAAGCCCACATCACCGTAGCCGTCTCAGTTTAAAGTTGACATGAGCGTTTCAATTTTTTGGATCTGTTTATCTGCTCGCGTTTTAGAACTGTGGCAGTTGTCCATCTATGATGACATTAATTTCCACCCCTGCATTCAATTCTGAAGAGTTCATCCCTATGCCCTAATCCCTTCGAAGGGTTTACCCTCCAGAGAGAGAGCCCTTCGAAGGGATGAAGGGTGTAGTGGACCAAAAAACTTGTGCGTCATCTTGCCAAGCCAATTAAGGTGACCCGATCGGGCCAGTGCAAATAATAAAATGAATTATCTTTCATGTCTCCTTGCGCTTGAATGGACAAATTCACACAATCAAAATGCCCACTTTTATCTCAAAATGCCCACTTCGGCAAGTATCCTATTAAACATAGTCGGTTATGGCTTAAGTGAAGGTAAGAGGAGAGAAAGAACGCATGTGTATCAGTATATTGGATGTGTGCATTAGCTCTTAAAGTGACAGCAGCCTAATATTCCTGTTGCTGTCTGTGTTTTTAATGTTAATCAAACTACAAAAGAAAGAAGTCACTCACTGCTCTTCACTGAACTTTTTTGTAATTTTAATAAAGATTGACTTTTATTTAATTTGTACAGTGAAGATTATATGCAGTGTTGTTTCACATTTGATTACTTTATTCAATGAAAACTACTGTTAGACCTTCATGAAAAACCTGAAAAGCACTGATTATTTCATTTGTATCTTGGTTCTGTTGTATTTATGTATTTGTGATGTTGCTTGTAGTTTAATTATTTGTTCTTTTTTATTAATTTCTGTTTACTTCTCTTTAATCATCTTTGAAATTTATATTAGTTAGGCTAGTAGTTTTAGCTGTGGTATCGAAATTGGAATTGAGAATTGTTAAATTTCACTGGTATCTAAAATTTTGGTGTCATAACCTTATTTATAACAATACAAGGATACAAAAAAACAAAAACAATAACTATTTTATTCATTTATTACTTTTTTGGGATGGGGCCAGTGAAAATTGAGTCATTGAATACATTGAATCGAAAATCGAGAATCGAATCGAATTGAGATTTTGTGAATCGGAACCGAATCAGGACATCTGTATCGATACCCAGCCCTAATCCATGAGACCATAGGTTGTCCCATTTGTCAGTAAACATGAAGTGTAAGAGCATATGAAGTGTGCCATTTGGGACAGGGCCTCTAAAGGGCACTTTGGTTTGTAACAGCCCTTCAATATGGCGGCCATAATTGGTCCCACTCTGAAGTGCCCTTTGGAGGTTGATTTTTAGCCTTGGTGAATTTTGCATGTCTTTTGACAGCTAAGATGTCATTATAACCTTTATAACCTGCATCACAAAATCTGCAGTGTTTCGTAGTCTAAGTGCAAATGCAGGCTCTATGTTTGACTTGGGATCAATGGTATTTGGTGTAATCAAGTCGTCAGACGTGAGCAGGCCTGACTGGAGTTGCACAACCATGAGTTAATTGGCTTGACATATTGTAACCACTACCGCACACTCACACATGCACAAAACTCACCTGTGTTTTATAGAGTTGCCGAGGTCTCTACGAGGTATCTGAGGGGACCAGCGAGGAACAGACAGAGTATCTAGAACAGACAAACACAAGAAAACAGAATTAAAGCTTGGAAACACAGATTACAAGGTATTATAACACCAAGACTGTTGTAAAACTTAAAATCACTTTCATAAAGCGCATAAAAGAGCTATTATAATTCTAGTTTCCCAAAACTGACTAGATGAGCGACAAAATGGTTGTAAAACAAAGCAATGTTGCAAGAAGACATACAGTGATTTTTACCATGGTTAAGAGGTTTTCTTAGCCACAATACAAACAAAACAGTGGCAACAGCAATAGGATAAAAGACACAAATGTTTAATAAGGAATTATATTTATTATCAATCATTAACTATTATTTGGATTAACAAAGGTTGATTACCAAGCATCTTGACACATTAAAGGGTTAGTTCAGCCAAAAATGAAAATTCTGTCATTTATTACTCACCCTCATGCCGTTCCACACCTGTAAGACCTTCTTTAATCTTCAGAACACAAATTTAGATATTTTAGTTGAAATCCGATGGCTCCGTGAGGCCTCCATAGGGAGCAATGGACACTTCCTCTCTCAAGATCCATAAAGGTACTAAAAACATATTTAAATCGGTTCATGTGAGTACAGCGGTTCAATATTAATATTATAAAGCGACGAGAATATTTTTGGAGTGCCAAAAAAACAAAATAATGACTTATTTAGTGATGGCCGATTTCAAAACAATGGTTCAGGAAGCATCGGAGCACAGATGAATCAGTGTGTCGAATCTGCTGTTCGGAGCGCCAAAGTCACGTGATTTCAGCCGGTGGCAGTTTGACATACAATCTGAATCATGATTCGACACACTGATTCATTAATGCTTCGATGCTTCATGAAGCAGTGTTTTGAAATCGGCCATCACCAAAAATATTCTCATCGCTTTATAATATTAATATTGAACCACTGTACTCACATGAACCGATTTAAATATGTTTTTAGTACCTTTATGGATCTTGAGAGAGGAAGTGTCATCGCTCCCTATGGAGGCCTCACGGAGTCATCGGATTTCAACTAAAATATCTTAATTTGTGTTCTGAAGATTAATGAAGGTCTTACAGGTGTGGAACGGCATGAGGGTGAGTAATAAATGACAGAATTTTAATTTTGGGGTGAACTAACCCTTTAATATACAATGCATTGTATATTTACAATATATAGTATTATATATACACCGCTGTTCAAAAGTCTGGGGTCATGAATTTTTCATCTTCTGTACTTTCTATTCATCAAAAAATCCTGGTATTTTTTTATTTTATTTATACCTGTGATGTTTATAATAACATTTTAAAATCTGTTAAAGGTCCCGTTTTTCATGGTTTTTTGAAGCTTTGATTGTGTTTATAGTGTGCAATATAACATGTGTTCATGTTTCGCGTGTCAAAAAACACAGTATTTTTCACATAATTTACTTATCTGTATACCGCTGTTTCCACTGTCATAAAAACGGGCTGATGACTTCCTTGTTCTATGAAGTCCCTCCTTCAGAAATACGTAACGAGTTCTGATTGTGCCAGCGGTTCCTGTGTTGTGATTCGACAGCAGCTTAGCGAACCTTGCCCGGAAAGGTCACGCCTCTTACCATAACGTGGAGATGCACGCGCTCAGTGTTATTGTAAACATGTCTTTAATTTTACCCTATCAATTTGAGCCGGAATCAGACCCGGTGATTGGACTGCGGGATGAAAATAACAGCGTTTCGACGACATGGCGACAAACACACTCTACAAACGCAACTCTTGTGTATTCCTGTGGGCGGAGGTTAGTCAAAAAACTGTTTTAGTGACATCATTAAAGAAGGAAGTAGAGGGATGTAGTCCAAACTGGCCGTTCGATGTAGGCGACTTCTGTTAAATAAAATATCTCGCTCGATTTTATTTATACTCTAACAACAACATTACACACAAACTAAAGTTTGAAACATGGGATCACGAAGAACGGGACCTTTAAAATAGAAAACTGTTATTTTTAATATATATTAATTATTTTTTAAAGTATTACAGTTTTACTGTATTTTGATCAAATAAATGCACTTAAAAAACATTTTTAAAATCTTACTGACCCAAACTTTTGAACAGTACTAACTTCATTATGTTTTGTTAGAAAGGGCACAGGCCAAACCAAACGAAATTTTCCATGTGATCATTATTTAATAATATATAAATCCTTAAATGCTTAAAAAGATTTGAAGAATTGAAATTAGATGTCTTCTGTCATCACTCAAATGGAAGAGATCTGATGAAACCTAAATGGAGACTTGTAAGACAATAATCGCATTTGCTTCCCACAGCACTGTTAGTTCAAAAAGCCATTCATCAGATTGTCCACGCTCAATTACACTCCATTTGTTTATGATTAACAGGGAGATACGAGGACTAGTACACATGCCCACACACAAACAGGATAATCTGCTCTGCTTTATTATAAACATAAAATACTGTATGAAAAAATATGAGGAGCCTTGCATTCATAATCATATTTCTGCCTTTGATTGCATCCACTTATATATTTACTTGTGATTCCTGATGACTGACTCTGTCAGTGTGCATTCCATGATGCTTATATCAAATATGGATGCGAGTATGACCTCTGATTTCTGCTCGGCTGCATCTTTCAGGTGGATCGAGGATGTACACAGTGTTCCAAATTAGATCAGAGTTTTGATATGATCTTTGTTCTGGAGTGCTGGACCTCTACTGAAACACAAGTGATCTTGAGGGGTAAAACAGCATAAATATACAAGTGCTTCTCTGACTATGGGCACTTTAATGCCTCAGGGCTTGATTTTTATCCAAACTTATAGGTTTCAACTTTTTGTTATATAAAGCTCACCATAAACTTTTTACCTTTTACTTTTGCTACTTTTGCTTGTTTCACTCTTGCCTCAATCCCAAACTTTCGATCTTTAAAGGAATAGTTCGCCCAAAAATGAAAATTTTGCCATCGTTTACTCGCCCTCAAGTTGTTCCAAACCTGTATTAACTTCTTTGTTCTGCTGAACACAAAATAAGTTATTTTGAAGAATATGGGTAACCAAAAAGTTGCTGAAAATCACTACAGGTTTGGAACAACTTGAGGGTGAGTAAATGATGACGGAGTTTTCATTTTTGGGTAAACTAACCCTTTAAGTATTAAAATCCAATATAAAATATTACACTCTACAAGATCTGATATATATGGAATCTAGAAAATAAGCTGATACACTCTTCAAAGTGTACATAAGAGTACAAAAGGAAGAGTCCTCAAACTTTCTAGGAAATAATGAAATTAAATGGAGACAATTGAGACTTATGCTTAGGTTGTTTTAATGCGTTTGTTTTCTTTTCCATCGCCTCTATGCATGTCAGTTTTATCTCTCTCTCTTAAAAGTGTCATTCTCTGTTGTGAAGTGATATAATTGTTATTAAACTTTTGTTGTCAAAAGTACAGACTTCGGTACCAATCGGTACTGAAATTTTAAAACTGGACACTTTGAGCGCTGTTGAACGGATTCATAAACACCTCTGATTGGCCATTGTGTTGACGTGCTCATCGGATATGTCTCTGATTGGCTACAATAATCAACGCATGAGAGCGTTTGAAAGAACATGGAAGTGTTTGAATCTGAAAGTGGAAGCGGGAGCGTTTGAAAGCAGGTGTCTATCAGAGGACTGGTCGGCAATAGACGCCTGCTTTCAAACGCTTCCATGTGTATCAGTGTAAGCGCTTGGTGAAGAGCGTCATTGATGACTATTATGTTGATCATTGAAGCCAATCATAGACATATCCTATGAGCCGTGAACACAATGGCCAATCAGAGCTGTTTACGAATCCGCTCAACAGCGCTCAAAGCATCACATTTTTAAAATTTCAGTTATGATGTGGTACCGAAGTCGGTACTTTTGACAACTTTATTCATATATATATATATATATATATATATATATATATATATATACACACACATGAGTTATAAAATCAGAATTGTGAGATATACACTTGCAATTGCAAGAAAAAAGTTTGAATTGTGAGCTGACATTTTTTCTCAGAATTGCGAACTATTTCTCAAGAATTTTCTCAGAATTTATATCCTGCAAGTAGGACTTTATCATTTATAATTGCGAGTTTATATCTCACAATTCTGGAAAAAAAAGGTAAATGCTAGATATAAAAAAGGCAGAATTCTGAGATAAAAATGTGCAATTACCATTTTTATTTTTTATTCCGTGGTGGAAAAAAGCTTTCATAAATATCTAAGCAAATATTTAAATAAAAATAAACTATTTTAATATTTATAGTATGAAAAAAAGACTTCTATTAACCATAACACAATCAATCACTAATTGATTGCAATCAAAAACAAAATATTTATGTATATTATATTTATATTATATTATAACTAATATTTCAAGGTAAAAAATAACTACAGTTGCTTTAATAAATAACAGTAATTAAATAGTACTAAAAATAACATCCGATGACCTCTGCAGTGAGGTATGCACTATGATTAAAAATTATAAACACTACATAAAAATTGTTAAAGTGAGTAAATACTAAGTGAAAACAAATGTATAAACTACATTATACTGCAGTGATAATTTTAGACAAAACCCTTCCTTGCCTGTTTCTATGGTAACCACTCAAAGTTTTAAAGGAGATGATGCAAATTATAACGGACTCCAGAAATTTTCCAAAACTAATCTTACATTTACTATAATAATAAAATACATAAGTAAAGACTGAACAAACAAAAGCCAATTGAAAACAGACTTTCAAACAGCAGTTTGAGAGCATCCTTCAAAAAAAGTACCGGCAGCATATATAGATATAAAGATGGCATCAAATAATACCATAGTACTTTGATAAGATACAGAATGATCAACATATTCATATACCAAGGCATGTACATGCTACTTGAAAACCTTTCATCCTATGAAGAAATGGAGAGAAAGAGAGTCTTTCATTATAGACCCGAGTTAAAGGTTTACCTGACAAACTCACATCGTCTCTCAGCAGGTAAATGTTTTATCCACAGGCATAGACAGACCTACTTACTTGTGAATACAAACCAGCATCACTACAGAGAGGCTGAATTTATGTTTAATTGGTACAAATATTGCTAAAAATAACAAAACTACCAGAGGCAGGTGTCTAATTTGCAGAAAAGCATTATACGTTTCTCTTTTTGAACCAACAACCAGTCATTAAAAACCACCATGTTGACTCAATAGCTCAATTAACTATCAAATTTAGACATGACAAGACTAACTGGATTTTGTTCATGCCAGATGAAGCAACAGTTGGCCAATTTTCACGATCGACCAATCACATGCCAGTGTTAGTGATATAAATATCACAGGCATCTTACAAACAAACAGACTAAACAAATGATTTGTAAAACAATGACTAACATAGCGGTCCGCCTCAGTCCTTTCCAGAATACAATAAAGCAACTTTATTAGATTTACAGTTTGATAAGATTTCAACTGAGACACTTTTTCAATAAGGAAATATGAGTGAGTGACGCTAAGTACATTTAACACCTGCTATTGACCTGCTCTTAAACAATTCTATGGATTTGACTGACAGCTAGATAAATGATGTTATAGAAGTGCTGCACTGCGTCGTTGTGTCATGAAGATAAATTGTTGCAGCCAAGAAGTTACAGTTAAGAGTTGCCTTTTGCATTAGTTTTAAATTCTTTCTATATAGACAGAAAATAAGCTGACGCTCTTCAAAATGTATGGAAGAGTACAAAAAATGAGTCCTCAAACTTTCTGGAAAGTAATAAAAAGAACATTTAGAACAGACTTCCTGATAATTTACTCACCCCCATATCATCCAAGATGTTTATGCATTTCTTTCTTCAGTCGAAAAGAAATTAAGGTTTTTGAGGAAAACATTTCAAGATTTTTCTCCATATAATGGACTTCAATGGGGTTCACCGGGTTGAAGGTTCAAACTGCAGTTTCAGTGCAGCTTCAAAGAGCTCTACACAACCCCAGATGAGGAATAAGGGTCTTATCTAGTCATTTTCGAAAAAAATAAATAAAAATGATATACTTGCACTGCTCTACAATGCGCCACACATTACGTAATCACATTGGAAAGGTCACGTGTGACGTAGGTGGAAGTACCTAGCAAGTGTTTACAAAGCTAATGTGCAATGACTAAGTCAAGCAGCCTTTACAAAAAAAAAAGGTAAAACGACGATGTTGGACGATTTTGAAGTTGGAGGAGAAAATGAGATGGAGTTTTTTTTTGTTTGTTTGTTTGCCCTACCACAGTACACAGAGATAGTGCAAGACGAGCATTTGTGTTTAAAAAGTATATCATTTTAATTTTCTTTTTAGAAAATGACTGATCGTTTCGCTAGATAAGAGCCTTATTCCTCAGCTGGAATCATGTAGAGCACTTTGAAGCTGCAATTTAACCCATCGGTAACGGTCCACTAAATGGAGAAAAATCCTGGAATGTTTTCCTCAAAAACCTTAATTTATTTTCGACTGAAGAAAGAAAGACATAAACATCTTGGATGACATGGGGGTGAGTAAATTATCAGGAAACTTTATTTCTGAAGTGAACTAAGTGAACTATCCATTGGGTCTATTGAGCTATGTAAGAGCAACATCCAAACAACACCATTTTACTCTGTGTAGTTCTCAACTTTCAGTTGTGAAGTTAACAGTTAAACTGTAAGCATTTCATAGTATTGCACACACTATTTGTATCCTGTGTTCAAGTCAAGAAACTCGAAACCGTGAAGCACAGGCCTCAGGCACACTGTTGCTTGCTGTATACAATAATACTGTCACCGCATGCAGAAAAACAGCAGACGCATTACCAGGTCTGACGACACTCACGAGGCCTGGTTGCTGCCACTGCGTCCGGCCTGGAGCCCCATCGGGAGGTCCAGAACGCAAGTAATGCCATTACAGAGGCTGCCACAAACTCAACGAGATTATACCTCAGCAACTGGTTTATCGGAAATTCAACTATAACGTTCTTTCATCTTGTTTCACAACAAGCCCTTGCTTCCCAAACTCTAGAGGAATTTGGTTGTTTGGGTAAAAAAAAAAAAAATTGTCTCAACAGTGAGGTTATTATCAGCGTTGGGGAAAGTTACTTTTAAAAGAAATGCGTTACAATATTGCATTACTACCTAAAAAAAGGAACTAATTGAGTTATTAGTAATGCGTTACTTCCAACAGCGGTTATTATCGTTGACTAAAAATACTAATTCTACTATTAACTATTAATACATACTATATTAGCTATAATAGTATAAATAACACTGCTCAACAGTGAATGGATTTCAATAAGTTAATTCAATTCGTCAAAACCCATCAAAAAAGGGGTACATAAAAATAACACCCTAACAGATACCCTAACAGATATTTTCCACAGTGTACAATGTACAAAGCATACACCAGATTGCCAAAGCTTGGAGGGGGTCTATCATTCATAATTCTGGAAACAAGCAGTCAAAACTTTTCCCTCCATCTGTACGATAATCTCATTCCAAAACTGAGTCTTTTGCGTCATTCTTGTGTCATTCCCAGTCTTCTCACATCCACACTGCTTCCGTTCGGCCCATTATTCCTCTAATAGCCCACGCTAAGAGGCCCCCGGTGTAGATATTGGGCTTGGACAATATGCGCTTACACGCTGCCAGGTGTCCTGGGACACGTGTAAGTTTGGGACGCTGCCCTTTAATAGGTGATGAGAAGGGTCACATTGTGAAAAGAAACGACAAAGAAAGTTGTAATTGCCCAACGTGCGTCATCAGACATCTGTCAACACTAGCTGTGATCTAATGGTGCTGACCAACCTAGATGAGTTTCATCGTCTTTAAGGACGCACATGGGATAAAGCTGAACAATGTTGCTCAAAAAGAAATTCAGATCAGGGAAAGTATAGATAGAAGAAATGCACAGTATTTACTACTTAAAGGGTTAGTTCACCCAACAATGAAAATTCTGCCATCAATTTCTCCCCCTCAAACCCATAAGACTTTTGTTCATCTTCAGAACACAAATGAAGATATTTTTAAAGAAATCTCAGAGATTTCTGCCCCTTCATTGAAAGATTTAGAGATTAAGAGACTAACATTAAGAGATTGCAAAAGAAATCCAAATTGAGGAGTTGAATCCAAGTCTTCTGAAGAGACATCATCACTTAATATAATGAACATATTTAAAGGGTTAGTTCACCCAAAAATGAAAATTCTGTCATTTATTACTCACCCTCATGTCGTTCCAAACCCGTAAGACCTTTGTTCATCTTCGGAACACGAATTAAGATATTTTTTGATAAAATCCGATGGCTCAGTGAGGCCTCCTTTGCCAGCAAGATAATCAACACTTTCAGATGCCCAGAAAGATACTAAAGACATATTTAAAACAGTTCATGTGACTACAGTGGTTCAACCTTAATGTTATGAAGTGACGAGAATACTTTTTGTGTGCCAAAAAAACAAAATAACAACTTTATTCAACAATATCTAGTGATGGGTGATTAACACTGCTTCATGAAGCTTTGAAGCTTTACGAATCTTTTGTTTCGAATCAGTGGTTCGGAGCATGTATCAAACTGCAAAAGTCACGTGAACCATTGAAATTTCAAAACATTTATGATGTAACGAAGCCTCGTTTACTGAAATCACGTGACTTTGGCAGTTGATACATGCTCCGAACCACTGATTCGAAACAAAAGATTCGTAAAGCTTTATAACATTAAGGTCGAACCACTGTAGTCACATGAACTGTTTTAAATATGTCTTTAGTAGCTTTCTGGGCAATTGAAAGTGTTATTTATCTTGCTGTCAATGGAGGCCTCACTGAGCCATCAGATTTTATCAAAAAATATCTTAATTTGAGTTTCCGAAGATGAATGAAGGTCTTACGGGTGTGGAACGACATGAGGGTGAGTAATTAATGACAGAATTTTCATTTTTGGGTGAACTGACCCTTTAACTTAGGCTTTTATTCACATATAAACATTGATCAGCAAACACATATAGTGCATATATATGCACTATATACAGGTGCTGGTCATATAATTAGAATATCATCAAAAAGTTTTCAAAACAGAAAAGTTCAAGTTCTTTAAAGTATGTTCATTTGTGCACTCAATACTTGGTCAGCAGCACATATTACAGCAAATGACTTGCTCCTAGCACAAATTACAGCATCAGTGAAGTGTGGCATGGAAGTGATCAGCCTGTGGCACTGCTGAAGCACTATTTAGCCTTTAGATCATCTGTATATTGTTGGATCGACTGTTTCTCATCTTTCTTTTGAAAATATCCCATAGATTCAGGGGTCAGGCGTGTTGGCTGGCCAATAAAGCACAGTAATATCATGGTCAGCAAACCACTTGGAAGTGGTTTTTGCACTGTGGGCAGGTGCTAAAGTCCTGCTGGAAAAGGAAATCAGCATCTCCATAAAGCTTGTCAGCAGATGGAAGCATAAAGTGCTCTAAAAATCTCCTGGAAGATGGCTGCATTGACTTTGCACTTGATAAAACACAATGGACCAATACCAGCAGATGTCACGGCCCCCCAAATCATTACTGACTTCAGAAACTTCCCACTAGACTTCAAGCAGCTTGGATTCTGTGCCTCTCCAGTCTTCCTTCAGACTCTGGGACCATGATTTCAACATGAAATGCAAAATTTACTTTTATCTGAAAAGAGGACTTTCGACCACTGTTCACTGTCCTGTTCTTTTTCTCCTTAGCCCAGGTAAGAAGCTTCTGACATTGTTTCTGTTTCAGAAGTGGCTTGGTAGTCCTTTTCCTGAAGATGTCCGAGTGTGGTGACTCTTGATGCGCTGACTCCGGCCCAAGTGTTTGAATCGGCTTTACTTGACAGTATTCTCAAGCTTGTGGTCATCACTGTTGCTTGTGCACCTTTGCCTACCCAATTTCTTCCTTCTAGTCAACTTTGCATTTAATATGCTTTGATACATCACTCTGTAAACAGCCACCACATTCAGTAATGACCATCTGTGACTTACTCTCTTTGTGGAGGGTGTCAGTGATTGTCTCCTGGACCATTGCCAAGTCAGCAGTCTTCCCCATTAGTGTGGTTTCAAAGAACAAGAGATACCCGGAATGTATACTGTAGGGATGGTCATTTAATGAAACTCAAATGTAAATATTCTAATATTTTGAGATACTGGAATTTGGACTTTCATTAGCTGTACGCTCTAATCAACAAATAAAAAAAAAACGTTTGAAATGTTTTACTTTACATGTAGGGAATCTGGAATAAATGAAAGTTTCATTTTTTAAAATAATTTACAATAAAAAAATGAACTTTTTCACAATATTCTAATTATATGACCAGCACTTGTGTGTGTGTGTGTGTGTGTGTATATATATATATATATATATATATATATATATATATATATATATATTATTATTATTATTATATAATCTCAATTATTATTATTTTATTTCAATCATTAGTGTGCTTATGCTTGATGCTTATGTGTTTACTTGATAATAATGAGTCCAGATTGCTTTAGTGTTCTATCTGGATATTTTCATGTGTTTATTTACAAGCAAAGAATCACACGTACCATGCAGGGAGACACGCAAAGGTTCTTCAGAAGTTATCATCAACTGTGTTTTAGGTGGGACAAAGTAAATGAGAACCCAAAATAATGTGTTGTCCTACACAGAGGTTAATGGGTGTGTTTACTCACTTGCTGAGGGGGTGTCAGAGTGAACCGGTGGTGTCGAAGGGACAAAATTAGGGAAAAAGAAGGAGCGAAGTGAGTGGTCGGAGTGGAGAGGAGAGCGCTGCGTCGGCAAGTTTTCACAGCTCCCAGCCACACTGCTGTGTATCTTCAGGTTCAGCGGCTTGTTCTTTTTTTTTGTTCTACAAAGAGAGTCAGAGGAAAAACAAATGAGCCCAAAATAAGACAAGATCACATTGTTTACAATGTTTTATCTGGATTCCAAACAAGCACCTGCACGTCAAGCTCCAAGACGGATTTATCTTCAAAACTCTACACAAGTAAACCCACATGCACACACATGCATGTATATGCAAACTCATGTATGCACAATTAATAAAACAAATATTTTTTAAAACTGATTCAAATTACGGCTTGAGTGGCTTGATTAGGGTTGGTTGAGCATTGTAACCAGTCACAGATTAGTCAAATGAGAGAATAAATAGAGAAATTGCACTTTAGGCCCTTCAGTAATGACAATTGATCCTAATGAACAAGGTTTTAAGTTATACTTTTCTTTTCACAAAGTACCATTGGTAATTTTAATTTAATTTAAACAGTCAGTGAGCTTGTGTTGAACTGCAGGGCTCAGTTATCTCAACTTGCATTGACCACTTCAGTGATTATAATGCAATCAAAACATCTCACAAAACAAGCATTGGCATTACAATGTACATTATATTATTTTAAGCATTTTAAAGGTAAATTTAACCCAAATTATGACTTTCATCATAATCCTGCAGCCCTAAACCCATGTAGGCTATAACAAGACCTTTCATGCTACAGTTTTTGTAGCTATTTTGAGTACTTCTCACATATCAGTAAGACACACACACAATCTCACACTGTTAAACGATGTTGCTTGTAGCATCTGTGAGAAACCGTTTATTTGCTAAAAAATAAACAGACCACAGGTTATCATCAGGACTCAGTCAGCAATTAAAAAAACACATTACACCCAGGGCTTAATTTATGCTGGAACAAGCTGGATCTGGCACCTCTGAAATCCGATCCAGCACCTCATCTGGGGATCTTCCATGTCATATACCACTAAAATATATTTATTTGGTGTGTACCTGTACATGTATTCATCCCGAACTGTCGTGGTACGGACGTCACGGTTCGGTGCATACAGTCAGACAAGGAATACAGTCGGTCACAGGTGATCCACACTCCAATCCAGAAAGGGGAGTTTTTTATGATCGACTACACCTACCCCATCCCTAAACCTACCCTTAGTGATATATAGTGCATATACACTTTATGAGCATATGCGTTCCCTGGGATCGAACCCACAATCGCATGATCACATGATTGCATACTGATATTGCAATGCTCTGCCAATTGCGAAACCCAAAATATGACACAGATAAAAGGGAACAATGCATTAAAATGAAAGTGTCCTGTTGTCGAAAGGGCCCAACTTTAGCAAACGCTCCTATGGGTCGTATTTCAGCGAAGTGACAAACGACCTATATAGGCGTATTGGTTGGAGAACATGTTGGTAATCTCTCAACCAGTGTTTCTACCGTGGAAAGACATCAATAAAACAGCTTGACAATATCTCACATAGCATTTACCTCAGGCAAGTCATTTAGTGTCCACAGCATGTTAGTTCATCAGAGAAATTAACTCTAGAAGGGAGCATTTCACTAAATATATGTACTATATTTGCTTATATAGTCATTATATTTACTTTACCTGTTAGTAATGTCTTAATTATTTAATCTATGTCATTAAAACAAGTTATGACAGTAACTGTGTAAATGATCATATTTCAATAATGAATTGGAGTAGAAAAATAATTGAAAAATAACTTTATAATTAGACTTAGAAGTTAATGCAAAACTTGCCTTATGTGCAATTTACGTTTTTTATATATATATATTAGGGGTGTGACGAGACCAGTATCTCACGAGACGAGACGAGACTCGAGATTGAGTTCACGAGACGAGACAAGATGGCGAAATACATGACTAGAAAAAATATTCTGCAGGTGTATTTGAAATGTTTTAACTAATCATTTTGTAATGAATGTCATTTCAGTTCTACTTTCTGAGACTGAATTATCATATGCAGTAAAAGACAACAATACTGAAGTACTGTAAAAGGTTTTGCCACTAACTCAACTGACTGGCTTCTCTTCAGATCTTACTGTACATGAATTATGAGCTTCTACAGCTTTTGACCTCCTAACTGAACTCCTCTCCACAAACTGATCACATAAATAAAAACAGTATAAATAAAAATGGTAACACTTTACAATAAGGTCTCATTTATTAACATTAATGTATTAACCAACATCAACTAACAACAAGCAATATATTTGCTACAGTATTTATTAATCTTTGTTTGTTAGTTAATAAAAATAGTCATTCATTGTTAGTTCATGATAGTTCACAGTGCATTAACTAATGTTAACAAATGAAACCTTGTTTGTACTAGTAAATAATAAGAAGAGAAAACTGTTATTCATTTTTATGGTAACACTTTACAATAAGTGCAACCATAATCGCACTCTCTCAATATTCAAAGATCAAATAAGACCAAATTTTTCTTTGATACAGAGCTGAGAGATGGTTACAACTAAACTGCCCAGCCTAAAATAGCTTTCATATTGAGAGATATTTGCATTCATCAGGGAGCCGCTTTCAAATGCGGGGTATTGAAATCGCGTTTGAATGCGCGCGGGCGTTTACTTTCACTTTCAGCGATCGCGCGTACTCTTTAAATATGGAGTGGCGGTGACCGTTATCCAACTGAATTAAATGTTTTTTTTTATTTAAATACAAAGCAAAACGACAGTGGAGGCATAATGTAAACGTAGAGGTGGCATATTCTTTCCTAATCATCCTAACACTCTGTCATGGCAACATCACAAGACTACTTTTCGTCTCGACGAGAAATCTCGTCACAGTTTAGTCTCGCGAGATCTCGTGCCACGAGATCTCGTCACACCCCTAATATATATATATATATATATATATATATATATATATATATATATAAAAATAAATAGCAACTGAATTTAATAGTTCGGGCTCTGTTGTTAATTGTAACCTTTAATATTATAGTAATGTGCAAGAAAGTGCTCCCTGTATATAGTTTACAGCATTAGCTGAGATAAGATTTTTTATCTTTAAGAAAATGTTAATTATAATTACATTTATTTAAAGAGAGAGGCACAATTTTTCAATAAACCACTGTTTTATAAAAAAGAAGCAAATTTATGTTTAGTTCTCTCCCCCTGTTCCGAACAGTGATTTCAATACAGAGGTACGTACTGAACCGTCATGTTTGTGTACACCCCTAATATTTATGTTATGACTTGTGTACATATGTTCAGGACAATTATGTATAATAACAATAATGTTGTTGTTAATAACTTGCTATGTTAAATGTATAAAAAAGAAGTGGAAGAAATGCAGCTACAAAGTGGTCCAAGCCATGTTTTGGCGATGATTTATTGGACTTGACCGCTATTCACATTTCCGACGGAGGACTGTTACGTGGCGTTTGTACATGAAGGCACAAGGATGAAGGAGAATAAGTGGAGTGCAATTTAATAATAGAAACATGCAGGAAACTCAATATACACATCAAACATCAACACATAAACGAGAACGGACAAGGAATGAAGAAAAACACAGGGTATACTGTATATACACGTGACAAACAAAGGGAACTTAACAAGATAATTAACAGGGCACAGGTGAATGAAATGACTAATTAAACAGAATGGGGAAAACTAGGTCAAACTAAGGAAAACAACAGTGGACATTTAACAATGACAAGCAATAGGCCTATATATAAAGAATATATATAAACTTCGATATGCTTCTGTTAAGCGGTTTTATGAAACTTAATCATGCAAGTCGCTATGGATATTTTCACTTTTGATTCCTCTTTAAATCTTTGCAAGCAGAGCCGTGTTGTGCCCAATTCTGATCCCCTCCAGATTATCAAAAAAAAGTTCTAGCTGAGCATGTTAACATGATTTTTAGGTAATATGCATCATATCTTGAGGAAACTTGCTGTGATGGAGCCCATTGCTTTGGAGAGAGTTATTTGTGTTGTTGGACATCGTTTTATTAAATGCTGTGAGGCATTTGGGCGCTTAAACGGCCGCTATCCCCATACTCCAGCAGCCTCCTTAAATACCTGCAAGCGCCCACGAGCAAAATGACTATGACTAGAGTTTAAACTTCTGTACGAATGTCAAGGGCTATGTTGGTCAGACCTTTTGTTGGGCTTAGCGCATAATGCCATGGTGTTTGATATGCACAAATGTTCACAACACATCATCAGTATGTGAATAAACGGTTTCCATCGCTTTAATGCTCATCTGCAAAACTCAAGATAATCTGCGTGTAGTGCATTAAATTTCTATGCTGATTCTCAGAGTATATTCGCATGTCTGTCAGGATTTCTTGTGCGCATTTTCAAAACGCACATCAAAATAGTTGGATGGAAACCCGACTGAGGTTGCGCATATGTTCTGTTTCCCTACCCCACTTACTTGCCGGATCCGTCACCCTCCCCCCTTGTTCCGGGACCTCAGAATTTACTAATTAAGCACTGATTATACCGTTCAAATCCAATTAGATCCATTCATTTTCTGTGTGTATGGGTGCATGTTTGCAAGGACAGATGTCTTACTGTTCAGAGAATAGCTTTGAAATTGTCATCATGTCACCTTTCTCTTAACTTCGTAAGTTCTATCGTTTTAATAATCAACATAATAATCTAATAATGAAATAGACTTATATGGAATCCACTATGAAATTTGCTCCAAATACCCGTAAAGGCAACTATTATTGCTGTGGGCAACTCTCACAAACTTCCCAGTGGGAAAATGAACTGTGCTGTTCTAAGACAATTGGTATCAGATCCAGGTGCAACAAATTTGCATGTAAGTGCCATGCATAATTAAAAGAAAAACTCTCTTAACCGTTTCTTTTTCCTGTTGATATGCATCTCTCAATACTGAGCACACTTTTTCAAAAATTCTTCCAGCATGCACTTTCACACAGCAGTTTATTTTCTTGCAAAATACATTTAAACCACCAAAACATCTCAAAATCAACCTCATTCTACCATAGAGCAAACATTCCAAGACAAGACAGTCCCGTGTGTAAAAAGGGGCTGTACTACTATTTTTACTACTGCTTAATGCGGAGTGAAATAGCATTTCATGAATTTCCAAATGAGGTGATTAAATGCATTATGTATCAAAAGAAAGACAAAATGATCCACAGCTTATTCCACAGACACTGTAGGTATTGTGAAATGCACACAAACAATTGTATGCAAGATATAAAGGGATAGTTCAACCAAATATGATAATTCTGTCATCATTTCCTCACCATCAAGTCGTACCAAACCTGTATGAATTTCTTTCTTCTGCTGAACACAAAAGAAGATATTTTGAAGAATGTCTGTAACCAAACAGTTGATAGACCCTGTTGACTTCCATAGCTTAAATTTTTTTCCCCCATACTATGGAAGTTCATCAACTGTTTGTTTACAGACATTCTTCAAAATATCTTCTATTCGTACAGGTTTGGAAAAACTTGAGGGTGAGTAAATGAATTTTCATTTTTGGGTGAACTATCCCTTTAACACATAACATATCAAATTAAAAAGTTCATCTCTCCTGCTGTAACTAAAGATACAACATTATGAATATATCGTATTGATATAATAAATGAACATGAATGTTTTTTTTTAGCATAATTCAATCTTTTTCTTTTTTTCTCTCAAAACATATTCTGGGTCAGATTGGACTTTTCAGCTAGACAAATTTATGTTTGACAACCTAATATTAAAGCCTAACTGGACAGCAAAACATTTTTTACCATATGAGAAAGAGTTTGAGTTGACATCAAAAGAAAAGTGTGGGCATCAAAACATCCCTGATTGGTTCTTTTCAATGGTCAGATCACTCACTGAACCCACTTCTAAATGTATAATTAATGAACATATTAAATTAGATTTTTTCCCTGTTTAAATGTTTTGTCCTTTTGGAAAAAGCATTGAAGTTTAAGAAGCTTTGAACTAGGAGGGAGAGACAGATATGTAAACTAATAGCGAATTAAAATGGAAACACTTCCAGCAAGATGCAAATCATTAAACATGAAGATTCTTCTTAATACAAATATTTTTTCAATCCAAAAAAGGGAATTAATGTTCACCGATGGTTAGATATTTTGGTGCATTGTGAGAGTGTTTGTGTATCTACCGCCGATGTGCAAGACTCTGAGAGCACAATGCATTAGTGTGTGGATATGACAAATACTGACAGTGTGTGTGAGAGAAGATTTCTTATTGTGCAGGGATAAGCAGAACGGCGAGGTGTGTGAAAAAGGGAGACAGAGAACAGGAGACAGACAAATAAAGACGGATCAACAGGGTGACAGGCACAACTGACTGGCAGCGAACTACTGATGACAGATTTTCATTCTTTCTTTTATACGTTTTGCTTTTTCATTTTTTTTTTTGCCATCTTGCTTTCTTTATTTTGTTGTCTTAAGACTAGGTGTAAAGTGCCAAATAGTCTGACATTTTATCAAACTATTACACAGTCTGAGGTCTGACATGGATGTTAAAAGTAAAACAAAACAAAAATCGATAGGGCTGTCAACTTATTGATAAAAATTGCAATAAAATTAAATCACATATGTGACAATTGCTGACAAAGGCCCCCAGAATGAAGATAATTCAAATATAATCAAATAAATGAAAAGACTTTTAAAATAGCGTAAAATATATTTCATATATAATTTCCACGTCACTGAATGTAAGTCTATCACTTATAGGATTTATCTGTGCGCTTGAGTGCTGATTAGGTTCTGTATTATGATTATAAATAGGCAAATAACGGCTCATTATTATGATTTACGTCTTATTAATAAACACGTGCGATTAGTCAACTAATCACTTAAATGAATGCCTACTATATATATATATATATATTAATTAGGGGTGTAACGGTACATGTATTCGTCTTGAATTGTACAGTACGGACGTCACGGTTCGGTTCATACAGTTAGACGACAAATACAGTCAGTAACAGGCGATCTGCACTCCAATCCAGAAAGAGGCGCGTGCGGTAATGCAACACTGTTTGCTAACCACCACAAAAGGAAAAAGCACAGAAGAAGAACAGACAATCTATGCATAGATATGTTTATGTGTAATCACTCAATCAGTGTTTCAACCACAGAAAGAAATCAATAAAACAGCTTTGAGAATAATATCTCTTGTAGCATTACATTTACCTCAAGCAAGTCATTTAGTGTCCGCAGCATGTTAGTTCACTAGAGAAATGAACTCTAGAGGGGAGCATTTCACTAAATATATACTCTATATAGGTGTATATATTCTTTATATTTACAAACCCGATTCCAAAAAAGTTGTGACGCTGTACATATTGTGAATAAAAACAGAATGCAATGATGTGGAAGAATGCAATGATGTGGAAGATGTGGAAGCAAATTTCAATATTTTATTCAGAATACAACATAGATGACATAACAAACTGAGAAAAATGTATCATTTTAAGGGAAAAATAAGTTGATTTTAAATTTCATGGCATCAACACATCTCAAAAAAGTTGGGACAAGGCCATGTTTACCACTGTGTGGCATCCCCTCTTCTTTTTATAACAGTCTGCAAACGTCTGGGGACTGAGGAGACAAGGTGCTCAAGTTTAGGAATAGGAATGTTGTCCCATTCTTGTCTAATACAGGCTTCTAGTTGCTCAACTATCTTAGGTCTTCTTTGTCGCATCTTCCTCTTTATGATGCACCAAATGTTTTCTATGGGTGAAAGATCTGGACTGCAGGCTGGCCATTTCAGTACCCGGATCCTTCTTCTACGCAGCCATGATGTTGTAATTGATGCAGTATGTGGTCTGGCTTTGTCATGTTGGAAAATGCAAGGTCTTCCCTGAAAGAGACGACGTCTGGATGGGAGCGTATGTTGTTCTAGAACTTGGATATACCTTTCAGCATTGATGGTGCCTTTTCAGATGTGTAAGCTGCCCATGCCACATGCACTCATGCAACCCCATACCATCAGAGATGCAGGCTTCTGAACTGAGCGCTGATAACAACTTGGGTTGTCCTTGTCCTCTTTAGTCCGGATGACATGACGTCCCAGTTTTCCAAAAAGAACTTCAAATTTTGATTCGTCTGACCACAGAACAGTTTTCCACTTTTCCACAGTCCATTTTAAATGAGTCTTGGCCCAGAGAAAACGCCTGCGCTTCTGGATCATGTTTAGATATGGCTTCTTTTTTCACCTATAGAGTTTTAGCCGGCAACGGCGAATGGCACGGTGGATTGTGTTCACCGACAATGTTTTCTGGAAGTATTCCTGAGCCCATGTTGTGATTTCCATTACAGTAGCATTCCTCTACGTGATGCAGTGCCGTCTAAGGGCCCGAAGATCACGGGCATCCAGTATGGTTTTCCGGCCTTGACCCTTACACACAGACATTGTTCCAGATTCTCTGAATCTCTGGATGATATTATGCACTGTAGATGATGATAACTTCAAACTCTTTGCAATTTTTCTCTGAAAAACTCCTTTCTGATATTGCTCCAGACACTGCCACTCTGAGAGGCTCTTTTCATAGCCAATCATGTTGCCAATTGACCTAATAAGTTGCAAATTGGTCCTCCAGCTGTTCCTTATATGTACATTTAACTTTTCCGGCCTCTTATTGCTACCTGTCCCAACTTTTTTGGAATGTGTAGCTCTCATGAAATCCAAAATGAGCCAATATTTGGCATGACATTTCAAAATGTCTTACTTTCAACATTTGATATGTTATCTATATTCTATTGTGAATAAAATATAAGTTTATGAGATTTGTAAATTATTGCATTTTTTTTTTTATTCACAATTTGTACAGTGTCCCAACTTTTTTGGAATCGGGTGTGTACTTTACATGTTATTAATGTTTCAATTATTTAATATGTTTAAATAAATTTATCATGAAAACAAGTTATGACAGCTACTGTGTAAATAATCCTTTCAAAAATGAATTGGAGTAATAATTTTAATAATTATAAGTTAATGCAAAACCTGCCTTATGTGCTATTTCCATGTTTTTTTTTTTTTATTTGAGCTGATTATTATATCTAAAAATAAATAGCAACTGAATGTAATAGTTTGTTTTCTGTAACCAAAAGGGCTCCCTGTACACTGTTACAAGATTAGCTGAGATAGATTTTTATCCTTAAGAAAATGTTAATTATAATTGAATGTATTTAAAGAGAGAGACACAATTTGTTCAATAAATCACTGTTTAATAAAAAAATAAAGAAATTATATATATAAATAATAAAAATAATAATGTGAAATGAAAGAATGAATATTAATAACATTATTAAATTAATATATACTGTATAGTTTTACATATAACCAAAACTTATTTCCAAAGAAGGAAAACAATACAACTCCAACTGAAGCCTTTACTGGCTTCGTCAATGAAAGCAGCCACAGTGAGCGTGTTGTTTCTGTAGGGCTGTCAAAGGTTTTTGGAAATGATCTGTTTGTTTTGTGTGTGTGTGTGTGGCAATGCTGTCACTGATGACAATGATATGTAAGTGTCCAAGCACGCAAGGCATTCGTGTGTGGATATGACACATACTGACAGCAGATGTTCTTGAAGGTGTGTGTGAGTGAGTGAGAGAGCGAGTGTGTGTGTTTGTGAGTGTGTGAGGCAGTACTAAAGGTTTTGGAACAGGACGCAAGGGACAGGGAGAGACCTTGTCATGCTGTTACTTCTAACCTCAGAAACTATATTTAAAAGAAAACAAAGATGAGGCCATTTCTACAAAATGAAAACAATTAGCTTTAGAAATCAAGCACATGTGATACTAACAGTGCACATATCAGGCAAGGAGACAAACTAAATGTAAAACAGTGAACTCAACTTTCACAATGTGAATGAAAGTTTAATACTTAAAGGGTTAGTTCACCCAAAAATGAAAATAATGTCATTTATTACTCACCCTCATGTCGTTCTACAGCCGGAACACAAATTAATATATTGTTGATGAAATCCGATGGCTCAGTGAGGCCTGCATAGACAGCAATGCCATTCAGACTCTAAAGGTCCATTAAGGTACTAAAAACATATTTGAAAAAGTTCACGTGAGTTCAGTGGTTCAATCTTAATATTATAAAGCGACAAGAATACTTTTTGTGCGGCAAATTTCAAAACATTTCAAAACACTGCTTCAGAGCTTTACAAATCGAATCAGTGATTCGGAGCGCCAAAGTCACGTGATTTCAGCAGTTTAGCCGTTTGATAGGAGATCCGAATCACTAGTTCGAAACAAAATATTCATAAAGCTCAGAAGCTTCATGAAACAGTGTTTTGAAATCGACCCATATAGATATTGTTGAAAAGTTGTTATTTTGTTTTTTGGCACACAAAAGTATTCTTGTCGCTTTATAATATTAAAATTGAACCACTGAACTCACATGAACTGTTTCAAATACGTTTTAGTACCTTGATGGATCTTGAGAGTTTGAATGGCATTGCTGTCTATGGAGGCCTCACTGAGCCATCGGATTTCATCAACAATATCTTAATTTGTGTTCCGAAAATCTATTTATTTTTCTTTACATCCATCCATCCATCCATCTTCAAAACTTTCAAAAAAAGGCTTTGTTAAAGGTGCCATCGAATTGAAAATTGAATTTACCTCGGCATAGTTGAATAACAAGAGTTCAGTACATGGAAATGACATACAGTGAGTCTCAAACTCCATTGTTTCCTCCTTTTTATATAAATCTCATTTGTTTAAAAGACCTCTGAAGAACAGGCGAATCTAAACATAACACTGACTGTTACGTAACAGTCGGGATCATTAATATGTATGCCCCCAATATTTGCATATGCCAGCCCATGTTCAAGGCATTAGACAAGGGCAACCAGTATTAACCTAACGTCTGGATCTGTGCACAGCTGAATCATCAGACTAGGTAAACAAGCAAGAACAACAGTGAAAAATGGCAGATGGAGCAATAATAACTGACATGATCCATGATATCATGATATTTTTTGTGATATTTGTAAATTGTCTTTCTAAATGTTTCGTTAGCATGTTGCTAATGTACTGTTAAATGTGGTTAAAGTTACCATCGTTTCTTACTGTATTCACAGAGACAAGAGCCGTCGCTATTTTCATTATTATAATTATTATAATTCATAAACACAACTTCATTCTTTATAAATCTCTCCAACAGTGTGTAATGTTAGCTTTAGCCACGGAGCACCATCAAACTCATTCAGAATCAAATGTAAATAAATACCATACTGGATAAATACCATCCAAATAAATACCATACTTACGCGATTAGACATGCTGCATGACGAACACTTTGTAAAGATCCATTTTGAGGGTTATATTAGCTGTGTGAACTTTGTTTATGCAATGATAGAGTCGCAAGCTCGGGAGGGGGCGGAGAGCACGAGATTTAAAGGGGCCGCAGCCTGAATCGGCGCATTTCTAATTATGCCTCAAAATAGGCAGTTAAAAAAAAATTAATTAAAAAAAAATCTATGGGGTATTTTGAGCTGAAACTTCACAGACACATTGAGGTGACACCTTAGACTTATATTACATCTTGTAAAAAAATGTTCGATGGCACCTTTAAGCCAAAATTCAAATTATATCTTGACAAACTTTTCTCCACTGTAAAAAAAATATTTTTTCGAAGTTGTAAATAAAGATTACTATTTCAGATTTTCTACTTAAAAAAATGTTTATCCAAATCTTTGTAATTGTTTGTGAAATTTACTAGCAATATCTGAGTGAAAACTTTTGAATACATTTTTTTTCAATATAGTTAAAGGGATAGTTCACCCAAATATGAAAATTCTGTGATTAATTACTCATCCTCATGTCGTTCCAAACACATAAGACTTCATTCATCTTCAGAACACAAATGAAGATTTTTTGATGAAATCTGAGAGCTTTCTGTCCCTCCATAGACAGCTACGCATCTACCACTTTGACGTTTCAAAAAGATCATAAAGAGATTGTAAAACTAATCCATTTGGATTGAGCGGTTTAGTCCAAATTTTCTGAAGAGACTCGATCGCTTTATATGATGAACAGATTGAATTTAGGCTTTTATTCACATATAAACATTCATCAGCGCACACATCAATTTTGGTAAACTGAAGCTCAAGCATGTTTGCTTGATGTGCTGCGTAACCAATAAGGTTCATTCTCGTGTTACGCAGCACTTCCAGAAGAGGTTTATTCTCGTGCATCAAGCAGGTTCGGTTGAGCTTCTGTTTATGTTCATGATCAATCAAAATTTTTTTAAATTGCAATTCTGTATTCTATTCGCTACCTCAATTAAATTTAATAATTGGATCAGAATTCAAAAGGCATTCTCAATTAAGTTCTGAATGGTGCTCATGACACAATATCTGGCCATAAACACCACATTATTGAAACAAACTGCAGCTGGCCACTTTATATCGGTCAAATGGCGTCTTCCTGCCTAAGTGGGCAGTTCTTATCTGAACTAAGCAGTAATGAGCAGCAGACTCAATGCCGCTAGACTTGTTATGTGAGACTGGAGCGTAAAGCCTGCCGTGGACTCTCCCCTCAGTAAGACCAGCGCTAATATGGAGGAACAGGGATAGTTAAGCTTCATTACACCTCAGCTACGCTCATTATTTGCAACTCTGCTCCGCAGAACGGAGGGAAAAATGTGCCATAAAGGTGAAGGAGAGGAGCAGTAGGGCAATATAATTTATCTACTTAAGGATATATATTCAAGATAAGAGCACAAGACTCACAATATACACTGTAAATAAGAAATAAAACAAAGTTTGTACTTGTATTTGCATGTTGTGTGAGATTTCAAAAGAGTGAAAAGAAAAAGAAAAATGTACCATGGTAACCATAGTTTCAGATAAAATGCCAATTAGTAGCTAATAAACATCATATTATTATGTCTCACATTTACTGTTTTTTTAAAACACCTAAAAGCAACAAGTAACAGTATGTCACTTTTTAAGAGGAAGAAAAGCTAATAACTCTGTTATGACTTTTTCTTCTTTTCTTATAAAGCTAATGAGGACAGTGAAGAAAGAAAAAAGTGATATTATATAAAAGGGAATTTCATAACAAACTAATAAATGAGTGCATGTCTCTTTAAACGAGCAACATTTCATACTGTGATGGAAGTAATAATTCAGATCTCGGTCAGACTGCACTGCATACATATCACTGAGATGAAAGGCAGATAGGAAGTGGGATCTGATTCATTGATATAGCTGGTCTCCAGATACTCGTTCAGGGTCTCCTGACAGGTTTGTGTCCGACAGCTCGACTCCCGTCAGTAGGGCACGGCAGTGATAAATCAATGATACGCAGGGATGCAACTGAGGCCCGGGCCCTCTTAAACACTCATTTAAATTCGCAATCATGACTCCAATCTGGGCGGGAGGGAGAAGAGAGCGGCTCATTACGAAGGCCAGACTGGTGAAAAGAAAACCGGCCACACTGGTGCTTATATGCCTTTAACCTGACCGCTCATTAATGAGATGGAGAAAAAAAAAAAAAGACTGGCATTAACATGGATGAGGACTGCTTAATGGCCCGATCCCTCTAACAAACAGTGCTTAAACACACGTGCAAGGAAATTTACAGCCTAACACATATAATACATAGAAAATGCAAGAGAGAAAGAGATTTTCTGTAAGAAAAAACTGTGGCTGGGTGAAACTCATGACGCCTGTCAAGAATACGCTCAGGTCTTGATTGAAAAATTGAAAAGGAAAAAAAAAATTACTCTGACTTTTTCCACATTTCCGGGTTTCTCAGAAGCGGAAGTCATCATAGTTGGGTAAACTGCTACTGGTGAACTGAAACTACGACAAATATACTATTTGCGTTCCCATTTGCTCAGATATAAAAAAGAAACAATCCATGATATTGTTTCTATTACTTCCCAAAGGAGTAAAAAAATTAAGAGATTGAATATGTTGGTCAGAAGAGAGAAAGATTTCAAATTCACCGTCACTCCTTCAGTCGCGGTATAAGAAACTCTCACACAGAAAACGGACTAGTTAACTTTTATACTAGTATTTGTTGTTCTGTATTTAACATGTTAATGCTTACAATGCAAATTTTTTTTTTTTTTTTTTTTTTTTTTTTTTTAAATCATAGTGACTTTATCGCAGCATTGAGAATCCTCAATGATAATACTGAGAATTACAAACTCAAATGTAAAACATTAAGATGTATGATTGTGCTTAATTGACATTAAAATAGTAATGTCACAAATCTGTGTTTTTTTTTAGAGTGTTTAATAAGATTCACCCAAAGACCTACACTGATTCTGATTCTGAGACAGACAGAGACAGAGAGAGAGACATGAGAGAGAATTCGACCAGGTGCAGGTGCATTAGGGTCTTGATGGATGGGACTCTATTAGCCATGTGGATTTATGAGCTGTTTGTGCACATTTTGAAGAGAGAGACCATTAAAAGTGCTTTTAAGACTGCACAGCACTGCTGTTAGCTAGTAAACTCAATGTTTATATATTTGAAGCTTGACAAAATAATCTATAAACATAAAAATAATTTAAAAATGTAAAAAAAAAAAAAAGAAAAAAGAAAATGTTTAACTATCAACAACTAGAAAGTGTCCAAATATCATTTGTTTACTAGTTTTATTGAACACTACGTATTTTGTCATGCAATAGTATATCTAGTGTTTTACAATATTAGTTGGACACATTATTTGCAGAAATGAACATAAAAAAAGAGATTTAAATCTAGAGAGTTTGGTGTCACGTCACATTTAGTATCGGTACAGTAGGGGTGTGTGATATCACGATTTTTGATCATAGACGATTAAAATCTCCACGATCTGCTTATGAAGAAATATCGTAGTATCGTGCTACAATGCTTTCTATCAGTTGCAGTTCTAGCGCCTCCGTCTCAGTTTACTGTTCAACGTGACGTACATTCACATCACATTTTAACGCAGTGGCAGAGTAATATTTGTGGGACACTTCAATCCACAAAAGTTCATTATTTCATGTGCCTTGCCGGTTAAACTTTTCTTTTGCGTGCTGATGCTCTGTTCTGACATGCGTTTTTTAGAATGCGTACACCTGAAGCGCACAAGCACTAAAAGCCTGTCAAACAGCACCTGATTACTAAGTTAACTTTGGAGTCCGATTGCTCTAATACTGTCAAGTACACACAAAGTTTACATAAACACAGTTGGTTATGTCTAAAGTGAAAGGAAACATTTGAGAGAAAATTGGATACGTGGCATATACGTGCAGGTCTTTAAAGTGACAGTAATATTAAAGGTGCCCTAGAACCAGTTTTTACAAGATGTAATATAAGTCTAAGGTGTACCCTGAATGTGTCTGTGAAGTTTCAGCTCAAAATACCCCATAGATTTTTTTTTTATTAATTTTTTTAACTGCCTATTTTGGGGCATAATTAGAAATTAGAATTGCACACGCTCTCTGATTCAGCTGTGCACAGATCCAGATGTTAATACTGGCTGCCCTTGTGTAATGCCTTGAACATGAGCTGGCATATGCAAATATTGGGGGCGTACATATTAATGATCCCGACTGTTACGCAACAGTCTGTGTTATGTTGAGATTCACCTGAATACCTGTATAGTGAGTTCTGTACAATTCTTCACCAACCTCTAAAAACAAACGGTTAATGCATGATTCAACACCAGATCATCCCTTCGACTCAGTCACTCTATTTCACCATTACTATTTAAAAATGACCAGGCAACCCAAAAACTACAGAAAGTCCTTTAGCATCTTCAATCCTCCATCAGCCAAGAACAAACATTTGGGTTAGGTCAAAATGTTGATGAAAGTGCAATGTTAGGTAAAAGAAATCCATTTCCCCAAACCAGAAATTTACAAATTTAGTGTAATCACTTTTCATTGTATAAAGGTGATTCCGTCTGTTTGTATATACAGTACAGTCCAAAAGTTTGGAACCACTAAGATTTTTAATGTTTTTAAAAGAAGTTTCGTCTGCTCACCAAGGCTACATTTATTTAATTAAAAATACAGTAAAAAACAGTAATATTGTGAAATATTATTACAATTTAAAATAACTGTGTACTATTTAAATATATTTGACAAAGTAATTTATTCCTGTGATGCAAAGCTGAATTTTCAGCATCGTAACTCCAGTCTTCAGTGTCACATGATCCTTCAGAAATCATTCTAATATGCTGATTTGCTGCTCAATAAACATTTATGATTATTTTCAATGTTGAAAACAGTTGTGTGCTTTTTTTTCAGGATTCCTTGATGAATAGAAAGTTCAAAAGAACAGCATTTATCTGAAATACAAAGCTTCTGTAGCATTATACACTACCGTTCAAAAGTTTGGGGTCAGTAAGAATTTTTATTTTTATTTTTTTGAAAAGAAATTAAAGAAATGAATACTTTTATTCAGCAAGGATGCATTAAATCAATCAAAAGTGGCAGTAAAGACATTTATAATGTTACAAAAGATTAGATTTCAGATAAACACTGTTCTTTTGAACTTTCTATTCATCAAATAATCCTGAAAAAAAATATTGTACACAAATATTTTGTACAATTGTACACATTAAATGTTTCTTGAGCAGCAGATCAGCATATAAGAATGATTTCTGAAGGATCATGTGACACTGAAGACTGGAGTAATGATGCTGAAAATTCAGCTTTGCCATCACAGGAATAAATTACTTTGTGAAATATATTCAAATAGAAAACAGTTATTTTAAATTGTAATAATATTTCACAATATTACTGTTTTTTACTGTATTTTTAATTAAATAAATGTAGCCTTGGTGAGCAGACGAAACTTCTTTTAAAAACATTAAAAATCTTAGTGGTTCCAAACTTTTGGACTGTACTGTAGAACCCTAAACTGTTCATTAAAAAGTCTTTATACAACAATCTGCAATGATTGCATAACTAAAAATGGGCTTATTTTACTGCTTGCAAAATTTTGGCTTTCGGTTTATACAATGGTAATACAAATCTAATATTTATATACATCTACACAAATTGTGTATTGGCATTCCGTTGCATCATAATTTGCTTGATTCTCTCATTTTTGTATGACTTCTGTGAGCCCAAAGCAACATGATCCTATTTCCATTTCCTTAGATTGAAGCCCCGACGCCGCAATAGCCCTGAACTAAACACGATGATCAAACACAGGTCTGCTCCTCGTCTTATTTCAAAAGTTTTCAGCAATAAAAAACACTCTCATTAAAAGTGAGAGATGTGGATGGAGACAGAGCAAAGGGGAGGTAACAGACCTAATCAATCCAAACACGGCGGCTCACACTGAAGCAGATGCAAATTTCTCAATTTCGAGTAATCCACGGTGGAATTACTTGAAGAAAAGGCTTCGCAGCGTGATTCATGCGCCTCCTCCTCCGTATTCCACCCTGTTCCCTGTCCCCTCTCCCGTATTTACTCCATCAGAGTCTCCCGAGCTCATCAGAATAAATAAAGGAGTGCTTAACATTTGCCGTTAGCCGTTCCCACGCATATACACGCTCTCATTAAGCTGTACAAACACACCTTAACTTTCATAAAGGTGTTTATATATATATTCTTTTAGAAAACTTCATAAAATTAAGCTTTCTCACATACATGTATAAAGTTGCATGCATTCACTCGTTTTGAATAGGATTAGTAAATGTCATCTGCGTGACAAAGTTCTACAGTTCTACACTTAAAGAGGCCATATTATGCTCTTCTACAATGTCTTTATTTTGTTTTTGGGGTCCACTAGAATGGGTTTTCATGCTTGAATGTCAAAAAAACACTTTATTTTTCACATATTTGACATTATTGCAGCACCTCTCTTCCCAGTCTGTCAGTAACACTCTGGGGTGCGTTTCCCGAAAACATCATTAGTCAACTATGGTCGTAAGTCACATTGAACTCTATTGGTAACGACGGAACTTGCGACCATAGTTCGCTTTGGGAAACGCATCCCTGTTTAGTTCCTGTCTCTGTGAAGCCCCTCCTTTCGAAAAGTGCAATATGCTCTGATTGGTCGGCTGGACCAGTGTGTTGTGATTGGTCAAAGGCTTAGAGCGCATTTCAGAAATGCCACGCCCCTTACCTTAACACACTACTAACACTACCCAACCAGGCCTCACCCCTTTTTTGTGTGTGACTTGGGTGGGAATAATTTACCATTTCACTGTACCACCCGTGGTACAAATTCCATTCAGAAAGAGACCTTAGGAATGATATTGTGACGTTTTTCATAATTTATATTTACATCTACATTTACGCATTTGCTAAACACTTTTTTGCAAACCAACTTGCATTGCATTTAAAGGGTTAGTTCACCCAAAAATGAAAATTCTGTCATTAATTACTCACCCTCATGTTGTTCCACACCCATAAGACCTTCATTCATCTGAACACAAATTAAGATATTTTTGATAAAATCCGATGGCTCAGTGAGGCCTGCATTGCCAGCAAGATCATTAACACTTTCAGATGCCCAGAAAGCTACTAAAGACATATTTAAAACAGTTCATGTGACTACAGTGGTTCAACCTTAATGTTATGAAGTGACGAGAATACTTTTTGTGTGCCAAAAACAAAACAAAATAGCAACTTTATTCAACAATATCTAGTGATGGGCAATTTCAAAACACTACTTCATGAAGCTTTGAAGCTTTACGAATACTTTCTTTTGAATCAGTGGTTTGGAGAGTGTATCAAATTACCAAAGTCATATGAACCATTGAAATTTCGAAACACTTATGATGTAATGAAGCCTCGTTTACTGAAATCATGTGATTCTGGCGTTCCAAACCACTGATTCGAAACAAAAGATTCGTAAAGCTTTGAAGCTTCATGAAGCGGTGTTTTGAAATCGCCCATCACTAGATATTGTTGAATAAAGTCGTTATTTGGTTTTTTTTGGCTCACAAAAAGTATTCTCGTCACTTCATAACATTAAAGTCGAACCACTGTAGTCACATTAACTATTTTAAATATGTCTTTAGTAGCTTTCTGGGCATTGAAAAAGGAAGTGATCTTGCTGGCAATGCAGGCCTCACTGAGCCATCGGATTTCATAAGATTTTCTTTTCATAAGTTCCAAAGATGAATGAAGGTCTTACGGCCGTGGAACGACATGAGGGTGAGCAATTAATGACAGAATTTTCATTTTGGGGTGAACTAACCCTTTAAGGCATACAATTTTATCAGTTCATCCATTCCCTGGGAATCAAACCTATAATTAATAACTCTTAAAAAAATTCTTCAATGCAGTTTGACCGTATGCATTTTTTAAATCACAAGTAACACGTAACACGCAACTTGGGAAATTACAGTTTTAAAGTAGCTAGCTGTCTTCCGGCTCATCAAGTAGTTGACTAGCACAGAGGCCTGAGAGACATTGGCCTTTATGCAGATGCATGTTGACGCTCATTAGCATAGCAAATAAGCTTTGCTAATTATCTCTACAGCTGAGAGCAGCACTCAGCTTGAAAAGGGCAGAGAGAGAGAGGTGGCCCGGGTACATAAGCAAAATTAATAGCCATCCACTCGATGCTAAAAAAGAGTTTAAGAGGTGACAGGAGTGTTTTTTCAAATGGAGAATGTGACGACTGCTGAGCATTGCAAACATGAGCGTTGAGAATTAATTGAATTACCCCAGGAATATACAGTATATATACACATTTTACATATAGGAATATATAATTTTTTGAAATATATGTGAATAATATTTGTTTTGATATATAACAAAAATATGATATATACAAAAATACAAATACAAAAGTTTGAGGTCAGTAAGATTTTCTTATGCTCATACAGGCTGCATTTATTTGACCAAAAATATTTAATATTGTGAAATACTGTTACAATTTAATTGTATTATATTTTAAAATGTAATTTATTCCTGTGATGCAAAGCTGAGTTTTCAGCATCATTACTCCAGTCTTTAGTGTCACATGATCCTTCAAAAATCATTCTAATTCTGCTGATTTGCTGCTCAAGAAACATTTCTTATTATTATCAATGTTGAAAACAGTTGTGCCGCTTAATATTTTTGTGGAAACGGTGATACATTTTTGTCAGGATCCTTTGATGAATAAAAAGTTAACAAAGTACAGAATCAATTTAAAATAAAAATTTTGAAAATTCTTTACTGTTTTGATCAGTTTAATGCATACTTGCTGAATAAAAGTTTATTTCTTTCTTTTAAAAAAATCTTAGTGACCCTAAACTTTTGAACAGCAATGTACATATGCATATATATGCACATGTATGTAAAAGAATTGCAGAGATTAATACTGGAATACTGGTTGGCCGATATATCTGTCTACGACAAATACAGCCATAGAATATGTAAAATATATATATAAATGGACACATATAAAACATCATTGAAATCATATTAAACAGATAACAATAGCAAATGAATCTAAAAAATCCTATCAGTTACGATCCAATCACAATGACGGAATCAGATGACATGCAAATCAAACAACACTAATTTCATCATCTCCTGCTTCTCCGTTGCAGCCGTTTTTCACC
Source organism: Megalobrama amblycephala (assembly GCF_018812025.1). Lineage (NCBI taxonomy): Eukaryota > Metazoa > Chordata > Actinopteri > Cypriniformes > Xenocyprididae > Megalobrama > Megalobrama amblycephala. Next base: position 31,119,273 of record NC_063047.1, read on the forward strand.
TTCAAACCTGCCAGATATAATAAAACAGCTGTCAAGCATTCCACGCTTTAAACGCCTTTCAAAAACATCTCCCCACACACACACACGATACAATACAGGAGCCACCAGGTATAGAAAGAATGCTGCACAGTGCAAATGACACCATGAATGATGACCAGAGAGAAAATAACAATCATGTTAGCTCTTTATGAGATGACTAAAGGATAGACGCATTCTCACAGTCTCCGTAATACAGATTCTTTTCATATAACCAGAGGGAATGCTGTGCTAGATGCACATTTGAATGTTAAGAGAATTCCTATGTCCGGTCTCATTAAAAATCCCTCATTAGGAATTCTGGAGCGCGTGTGAGCCTGAGTGTCTCAGTGTGTGAGGGTCATAGGTTAATGTAAGCTGTCGAAAGGTCTGTAATTATGAGGAAGAAACATGGTGAGCTCAGGTTTATGGCCACTTCTGTCTCTCGTAGGTGTGTCACTGTACCACCAGTGAAATTCAGAGCAAATCTGTTGAATTAAAGGGTTAGTTCACCCAAAAATTTAAATTCTCACCCTCATGACGTTCCACACCCGTAAGACCTTCGTTCATCTTCGGTCGTTATTTTTGTTTTGTTTTTGCGCACAAAAAGTATTCTCGTCACTTCATAAGATTAGGTTGAACCACAGCAGTCACGTCGACTGTTTTAACTGCCTTTCTGGACCTTGAAAGTGTTGATTATATTGCTGTCTATGGACGAGTCATAAACCTTTTAGATTTCATCAAAAATATCTTAATTTGCGTTCCAAAGATGAACGAAGGTCTTACGGGTGTGGAACGACATGAGGGTGAGTAATTAATGACAGAATTTTCATTTTCATTTTCTTTAAGTACAATTTTTTTTTCTTGTCTGTTGGATATCACTGTCAATCATCACAGTTTCCGATCAAATCGCGCATTTTATTACGGTTGTCCATCCAGAAACTTTGCAGTGTACTTAGCAGCATGAAAAACTAAACTTGTATTCTGATTGTGAATGGGTAATAAACAGAAAGCAAGAGATGAGCCCTCACTTTATAAATCTCTGGATACAATGCTCAAGTCTTTGTAAATAGAAACCTTCGATGCGCTCAAACAAACATGAACTAGAGTATTTGAAAGCAGCTCCTTTCAGTGGGTAATAAAAATACCCAGTTCTCTGTACTACTGGTACTGCAGAAATGCTGGTACCATCAACTTTTTTTTCTTGTACCGGTACATTTAACATCACTAGTCCGGAATCAACAAACATTTTTCCATGTCAAAATGAGCCCATTTAAGAAGAGAAACACAATTTGAGACTCCAAACAACATGTCTGTGAGCTCCTAAATATAAAAGTTCTTCAATAAAAGTTTAGTAGATGATTCTTGAGTTTTATCTTGGGGTTTTTAATTAACACCGTGAAGATTTGGAGTCGTGATCTTGCAGTATTAGTCGTGAGACCTTTCGAGACCACATAAATGAAACGTGGCCTTGGTCTGGATCTCATTAGGTGGTGTTTGGGTCTCAGGTTATGTCTATTTCCACTGTACTAAAGGTGATAATTATGTCAACTACTATAGTCAGACCTCACACAGGGTAAAGATGTTTCTACAGCTTTTGATGTCTTTGGTGTGTATGGAGCATGTGTGCTAACCGCTGAGCCAGAGCTCTGACATTTGAATATGATTCCTAAAGTCAACATCGATTACCATTCACAACCCATTTTACTTCCATAATGTAACATATTCATAATGTGAAAGCGGCATGTAGACATTACATTAGACAGTGAATTTGCTAATACAATAGCAAATAGATATTTGACATTTATAAATAATAAAAAAAACAGTGGAATAGAAGAATTATTCACAAAAAACATTCATTCACAAGACCAACAACATGCTTTAAGAAAGTACATTTTGATTTAATGTTGACTTCAACTTCAATTCTCCCATTAACAGTCATGTCTTCAATAAGTTCCTTATTGACAGTTCAGGTTTTCTCATTAAACTGTCAGTATCAGACTATGACAGTGCCTCACCGAGATGCATTCATAATCAATCTGCATACATGCTGCACATAAGCTAAGCATCTTTCATTCGTCATGATCCTATCAAATCAACAGAAAATTCAAATCCATTGTGACTGAAATGGGAAGTCGGTGTAAAACTTGTTAATATACTACCTGTCCTGGCAGTAACTGTTTCCTCTCTCTCTCTGTTTCAGCTAAACAGCTGTTCTAATGAGATATCTGTAGCACCACACGTCATTTATTGAGGTAGGAATTGAAAACACAGCATTTCTCAATCAGCTTAAGCAAATATGTAAATCCGGCCATAAAAAAATTGTGGTTAGAATGTCCTGCAACTGGTGATGAAACAAACCCAAACCATTATGAGGCACTAAGGCTTTATACAGAAAGTACACCTCGACAATAGCAGTGAAACAATGTGGGTTTGACAGACAAGCTCATTAGCTGTTTCAAGAAAATAAATAATGAAAACCTCCATAAATGACTAATATTCTGGAAAAACTGGGGAAAGTTGTTTTGGAGAGTCTTTAGGCCCATTCACACCAAAGACGATTAATATAATGATAAAGATATAGTTCTATAAATCGTAATATATAAAATATAAAAGAATAGCAGAGTCTGTACCACCACTGTAACGATAACGCACAGAGAAACGATATCACTGGAATCACTTTCAGAATTATTTTTCCAGCCAATCAGAATCCATCCTGCTTTAAAGAGCTTGAGCATTTAAAGTGGCAGACAACAAAACTGCAGCGCACTCTTAGAATAAACAGAACGATATTGTTCGTTGGTCACTAAGTTATCATTACAGCTATCGTTCTTGGTGTGAATGGGCATTTTAGCTATGTTCAGTCATCAAAAGTCATTTTCCATCCACTATTTCCACACAAACAGCCAACGTCTACATCATTACTGTGGCAACCAATGTACATGTACCAGATACTGGCCTTGACTTATTGATGCTTTTTATACAATATTTCACTAACCAAAACATCACAAGTTTAAGCATTAGACCAATAATGCTGGAGAAACTAAATCAAGGAGATGGATGGTTGACATGAATGTGAAGCTAAAATGAAGTAGATCTGGATTCACAAATGAGTATAGCTTGAGGGTGAGTAAATTATGGAATACTTTTCATTTTTGGGTGAACTAACCCTTTAAGTAGAGATCTCTGATTTACAACCAAAATCCAGTGATGGTCATAAATATACATCCAACAACAGGCTGTAAAAATGAGACATGGTCTTGGCCTTTTTGGTATGCCATACATGTTCACGCCTAAATTTACTGCTTCGTAAGACAAAGGTTAATTATACAATACGATGACCTCCTTGTGCAAACATATCAGTGCCTGTTCACAAACTATCCTCTGCATGAATCAGTGAAGTCTCAAATGAACAATACAAGTCCCAAATCAGGTCTAGTGGAGGTATCGGAATAGCTTTGTCCTGATTGGATTTCCCTATTTGCTGGCATTCTCAGCATCCAGGCCCTTATTAAAGGGACATGGAAAGGGTCTGGATCACATCAGAGCAGGGGGACTGGTAGTCACTGATCTAATGCCATTTAATCCAGTTTACTGATCTATGCTAGGAAGTAATGTCTCTCTATTCTTCTATTTCTTTCTTTCTTTCTCTCAAGACAACACAAGGCACATGAGCATCATGAAACCTCATAAGCTATGCTCTAAAGTGGTCATGCATGCATGGCACACAAAAACTGCATGAGTCAAGAGACTATTGCTTTCAGATTATTCTAAAATAGACTGACATGTTCCTGAACGAATTACATGATACTCTAATAAGTAAAACAAAATACACAAATACTGTATGAATGTTTTTATTTTTATATTTTCTGTTTTCATTTTTATTAGTTTTTTTTTAAATATATGTATATAGCTCTTTAATTTTAATTTTTTTTTTTTTTTTAAGTTTAGTTAGTTTAGTACTTCAAGTTAAAGTAAAAGAAAATATTGATGTCTAGGCAACTAGGTGAAATAAATTAAGTTTAATTTTTTATATATATTTTTTAACATTTATTTTATTTCAAGTAACAATAATTTTATGGTATTATTTTTAATTTTGGTTTTAGTTATTCCTGGTTTGAATTACACAGAACTTTTATGTATGTATGTATGTATGTATGTATGTATATATATATATAATATACAGGTGCTGGTCATATAATTAGAATATCATCAAAAAGTTGATTTATTTCACTAATTCCATTCAAAAAGTGAAACTTGTATATTATATTCATTCATTACACACAGACTGATATATTTCAAATGTTTATTTCTTTTAATTTTGATGATTATAACTGACAACTAAGGAAAATCCCAAATTCAGTATCTCAGAAAATTAGAATATTGTGAAAAGGTTAAATATTGAAGACACCTGGTGCCAAACTCTAATCAGCTAATTAACTCAAAACACCTGCAAAGGCCTTTAAATGGTCTCTCAGTCTAGTTCTGTAGGCTACACAATCATGGGGAAGACTGCTGACTTGACAGTTGTCCAAAAGACGACCATTGACACCTTGCACAAGGAGGGCAAGACACAAAAGGTCATTGCAAAAGAGGCTGGCTGTTCACAGAGCTCTGTGTCCAAGCACATTAATAGAGAGGCGAAGGGAAGGAAAAGATGTGGTAGAAAAAAGTGTACAAGCAATAGGGATAACCGCACCCTGGAGAGGATTGTGAAACAAAACCCATTCAAAAATGTAGGGGAAATTCACAAAGAGTGGACTGCAGCTGGAGTCAGTGCTTCAAGAACCACTACGCACAGACATATGCAAGATATGGGTTTCAGCTGTCGCATTCCTTGTGTCAAGCCACTCTTGAACAATAGACAGCATCAGAAGCGGTCCCAGAGTCTGGAGGAAGAGAGGTGACGCACACAACCCACATTGCTAGAGGTCCAGTGTAAAGTTTCCACAGTCAGTGATGGTTTGGGGTGCCATGTCATCTGCTGGTGTTGGTCCACTTTGTTTTTTGAGGTCCAAGGTCAACGCAGCCATATACTAGGAAGTTTTAGAGCACTTCATGCTTCCTGCTGCTGACCAACTTTATGGAGATGCAGATTTCATTTTCCAACAGGACTTGGCACCTGCACACAGTGCCAAAGCTACCAGTACCTGGTTTAAGGACCATGGTATCCCTGTTCTTAATTGGCCAGCAAACTCGCCTGACCTTAACCCCATAGAAAATCTATGGGGTATTGTGAAGAGGAAGATGCGATATGCCAGACCCAACAATGCAGAAGAGCTGAAGGCCACTATCAGAGCAACCTGGGGTCTCATAACACCTGAGCAGTGCCACAGACTGATCGACTCCATGCCACGCACTCCTGCTGCAGTAATTCAAGCAAAAGGAGCCCCAACTAAGTATTGAGTGCTGTACATGCTCATATTTTTCATGTTCATACTTTTCAGTTGGCCAAAATTTCTAAAAATCCTTTCTTTGTATTGGTCTTCAGTAATATTCTAATTTTCTGAGATACTGAATTTAGGATTTTCCTTAGTTGTCAGTTATAATCATCAAAATGAAAAGAAATAAACATTTGAAATATATCAGTCTGTGTGTAATGAATGAATATAATATACAAGTTTCACTTTTTGAAAGAAATTAGTGAAATAAATCAACTTTTTGATGATATTCTAATTATATGACCAGCACCTGTATATAATCAATATCACATGAGTAGCTGTGCGCTATCACTCTATATCAGCACGGCTGTGATTCGGCCATAGCTAACAAATTATACCTTATAAACACTACCGACAGCAGCAAAGTCCCGAATGACTGGCCGAGATAAAGCTGTTCTCGGTGGGTACATGAGCTCTGAATGGCCGCTGATGGCCTGGAGCTCACATCTACGAAAGTGTCTAAACAAATTTTTAAATAGGCACTATGACTACATATAAATCGCATATTTGAGGTCTAAACAACTACATTCACGTCTAAAAAAACTATATTCCATGACACAATAACAGTAGTATCTGTAAAAATATAGTGGGTTTGCTCATCCTCCATGACACTCGCTGTGACGCTGCATTCACTTGGGGCGTCGGCGTTAACGCTTCTCATTTACTTTGAATGGGTATATATATATTGCATTGCATCTGAACTTTCATTCAAGATGGGGGAATTGCATATATTTACATTTTTTTATTAAATGAAATACATATATCCGGATTAATTAAGCAATCAGTGTATTCTGGGATTGTCTTAACTGTGAAGGATTACATACAGTGAATGATGTACCTTAGAAGGAAAGCCTCATTTTTCTTCCTAGCTTTTGACCTTTGTTGAAAGCATGTTTACAATGCCTTAAAATGCTGTCTACGTAGGCAGCTTGGTTTTGCTGAGCTAGAGATCAACATGTGACCCTCACACCGAAAAACAAATCAACATTTAAAAAGCACTGCACAATTACACTGAACGCTGTATAATGTAGTGTGACTCACTTGGGTGTCTGTGCGTCATCTATTCTGTTCCCCAGCTGGAACTCATGGGATTTGCTGCGGTGCAGAGCCGTGAACCCCGGCAGAAGGTGGATGAGCTTCCGGCTGGCGGGCGGTGGGGTTCCGGGGGCCTTCAGTTTATTCCTGCGCCTGACCTGCGGCGTCCCTGGAGGGGTCATGGTGTTCACTACTAACGGAGTCCGTGGAGGTGTGTGGGCAAAGTGCCTCTGTCGGGGGGAAGGAGGGAGAGAGTGATGTCCAGTATCCAGAGACGAGGGGAAGAGGCCGGAGTGAGGGTCTACAGTCAGCCGGTCCGAATGCGGGTGAGGGGAGTAAAAGGGGGGCGCCAGGGCCTGGGGGCTCTGGCACAAGTGCTGGCTATAGCGTGAGTGCAATTTGGGGCTCTGGGAGAGCTGGAGACGGACCCACTGACTGGGGTCCGACGGCCCCACAGGGGTGTTCTCTTTACCCGACTCAGACGTGGGCCACTGAATAGACCAGTCCTGCTTGGATCCTGTGGACACACAGTGTGAGAGGTGGAGGTTTGTACTGGCCAGAATAAAGAGGCACAGGTAAGCTAGAGAAGAAACACTGGAGGAGAGGAGATGATATAAGATGAGAAGAAATAAGAAAAGAAGAGATGAGAAGCAAACAGGTGATGAAATAATAAGAAGAGAAGGGACAAGGTGAGATGTGGTTACATGAGATGAGACAAAATTTGACAAGGATAATGGTTGTTGTTTTTCGTTTTCGATGCCTGACGTCGATATCTTAGAGAAGAATGTGGCCAATGGCTGATATAAAGCCGGTATATGATATGACACAACTGAACTGAATCTGAAGACACATGCTCAAAATAAAATGAACATTTATTTTACATAATATTTAATAAAATAATCAGAAATAATTAACTGAAAATGAATCAATTTGAACATATAAATTAAACTTAATTAATGTTTATTTTACATCATACTAAAATAATTTACCATATTTTAAAAACGCAATCTGAACAAATAAACTGAACTTGATAAAAACAAATCTGTAAAATTAATATTTAATGCACATATTATTTATGAAAATAATTTTAAATTATTAATTTGAAAATGAATCCATTTTTAAAAAAAATAAATCTGTAAAATAAATATTTGGAATAATTTGAACATTAGTCAATTAAAAAAAAGACAAATATCAGACAATATTCATGCCATGGCAATATATCAGTTGACCACCAGACAAAAAGAGAAGAGCAAGAGATGACGAGACACTAGAAAAAACAAATAAAAGAACAGAAGACATGAGAACACGTGAGGCAAGAGAAGAGAAGAGAAGAGAAGAGAAGAGAAGAGAAGAGAAGAGAAGAGAAGAGAAGAGAAGAGAAGAGAAGAGAAGAGAAGAGAAGAGAAGAGAAGAGAAAATGAGTTTGATACCAAGTGCCAGATGAAGGATGTCAACAGTGAAGAGACTCAGACTGCATCTATCATGACAAACAGACAGAAAGATGAAAGGATACGTGTGATTGAGAGCAAAGTGATTCTGAAATGTCTCAATGTAATGACTACTGAAGTTGACTGATACGTAAACACACTATGACAACAGACAAACATGAGAAAGAGAAACTGACGGTGCCTCACCTCCATTACTCTGTAATTTGTCATCTTCAAGTTGTTCTTGAAAAAAAAAAAAAAAAACCCACAATGCATAATCATTAATATATATTCAAATGCAATTCAATACATGTTTATTTGATTTCTCCACAGCACATTTCTAAAAACATTCCTATTGCAATTAAGAAATGATGAAGCCCATCTGTAAGTATCATTTATATCATTTATTAGATCACAATTCAGGTATATTTATCATTAATGATTATGTTCAACACAAATGAATCTTATATTTAACCCTTTTTTAATTTCTGAACAAATCCCATTCGTAACAGAATCACCAACACCATTAATGTAGAAGAACTACAAAGAGGGAAATTAAAAGATGACAAACGCAAAGCTCATAGTGAACTTTATCTATTAGTGATCCACCTTTTGTTCCAGAGGATACCCATCATCCATCATGTCCTGTTTTTCAATCTCTCTAGCTCTCTCTATCGCTTTTCCTTCTCTCAAAAATGTTGTGTTGACACAAATTTCAGTGCATTGACGTTAAACTCTGCATTACAGCGAACAAACAGAAAACCAGAAGACTGACATTAAACATGTCTAAACTCTAGAGTTCTTTTCGGCTTAACCCATTTTCTGAGTATATGTATTTTCAGGAGACTGAAAAGTGAGCTGTGGAAAATGTCTTCAACTCTGGGAGAGCAGGTAGGCTGCTGAGATTTGATTGATGGTGCCTTTATTTAGAATAGCTGAAAGACAGGAAGATGGATGGAAACCCACACGATGAAATATGCTATCAGGACATCAATTCTTTTTCAAACTCGACTAACAGGTTAAATGTAAAAGTGGTTCAATTTTTCATTCAAGTTAATTGTTTTAATTCTGCACCTTATTAAATTGTGTTTTCCCAAAATGCACGTTAACTTTACGGTAATTTCATTGTAGATACAGTGGGCTCCACAAATCTGTGCGGGAAAACGTTCACCCTCACACGAAATTCGAGATCACATCGATCCTATTAAAATGACTGGATTTTATCTATGGCCCTGTTTACATCTGGTATTAAGTAACATTTTCGTAAATCCGATCACAATTGGACGATGCTAAATACAGGTGTAAACGTGGTCTAAAACGTTTTGAACTTGTCCACTTTCGACCACATCCAGAGGTAGTCGAAAACACATTCGACCAGACTACTGACCTAACGTGTAAACTTTATGGAAAGCAAGGTGGAATTTAAACTTTGCCGACCGAAGACCCAAGTTTGGTTTGAAGATGAAAAACATACCAAGCACAATGTTCTCTCACCATTCACTGCATTCAGCGTGGTCTATCAGAGAAGAAACAAAAGCTGATGATCTCAGTATGTTTTTCTGTTTTCTGTTATAAGTAAATTGCGCAAGCTTACTTTGTCTATTAGATTGAAAGATCTGACAAAACCCACTCATTTACTTGCCTTCCTTCAAAGCAAGTAGTTGAAAGTGGACAAAAGAGACATTAAAGCACCAGGTGTATCTGGGAATGTGTCTCCCTGGTCTAGTTGTGATCAGATTGACCAAAACTCATCTTAATACCAGGTTTAAGCAGGGCCTATGAAAATTTACCGAAAAACAGACACGTGACTACACATTTTTAGGCTTTAATTTAATTATTTATGAAGCATACATCTATCCTTGCAGAATGAGTATTGAACATTTTTCTTGAAGTGTGAATTTTATTAATAAAGAATAAGGTCAGGACATATCACAAGCTGGATTTGAATGCATGGGCATGACACACTGTAAAACCGAACAGCGAAATTAATTACATGAAATGAGTTTGTTTCACTCAAATAATAATATGTGGCCCTATAATACACCCGGCGCAATGCGACGCAAGGCGCAGCAGCGCAAGTGTGTTTGCTTCCGGCGGCGTTCGCGTTTTCCCGTTCAGCGCCACGTCCTTAAATTAGTAAATGCATTTGCGCCAGTTAGTGCGCCCATGGACGTGCTGGTCTAAAAAAGAGGTGTGTTCAGGCGCATTGCTATTTTAAGGAGCTGAAAATAGACTGCGCCATAGACCAACTTAAACCTGGTCTAAAGTCTAAAGTCAATGGCGCAATATTTTTTTGTTAAAGCGCGTTGGTAGAAACTGCGCCTCTGGGCGCATCCACAGTGCGCTTTGACTTTGCTTATTACACACAGGGATGCACATCACACAAACATGCCAAATATTAAAAACAAAAGGATTACAGTGTAAAAGAATATTATTGTGTAGGCTACATAAATATAAAAATGTAATGATGAATAGTCATTGCGTGTATTAGAATTAGGCTACCTATTTTCAATTCAGCCTATTACTACTTATAATTAGGGATGTAACGATTTATCGCAGTACGATATTTCGCGATGCAAAAATGTTACGATATGTATCGTAGAGTGATGGCGATACTTTTACGATATGACGGTAGTCTAATTTTATTGGTTGAGCTGCCGACGTGACCTACTCTGCAACATGGAGGTGGCAGTTAGAGACGGGTTGTCACCGCATATTAAGGGTGTGTCTCAATCAGCTCTCTAGTTCAGTTTTTCGCGGACACATCGAATCTTGCAAGCAGGTTTAAACGTTTCTCGCGTCAGTCTCTTGCTTGGTCGCGTGAGAAAAGTCGTGACTTTCTTTCACCGCAGTGCCACAGCAACAGCTGTGCTCACAGAAAAGCAAAAGATGCTTGCGATGCTTTGCTTTAAGAAGTTCCGCGGCGCCGTTCACATATTGTGTCTTTTCCACGTGCAAGTCAGTTATTTCAAATGTAGCCACGCGGCAGACGCGCTCATAATGGGAGCAACGCGGTCACGACGCGCATGCGGTGCGTTTTTCCAGGCGCATCGAGATGAACAATCATAGCTGTACAGCTGTCTCATCTCCATAAATATATCTCATAGTAAAGCTAATGCAAGGGCTATAAATCATTTATCCTTTGCTGAAATTTCCTGATCCTCTTAGAGAGCGCAGTTCATGGTTGCATAGCAACGACCGACGCCACAGGAGCGCAAGCGCTTTGGAAATAATGAGAAGCGGTGCGGCCGCGCCTTCCACGCATTTTTAGACGCGATATGTGAACGGCCCATATTCATAATTCATGTTCATGTTAGATTTAACATTATTTTTCAGTGACAGACAGACCTATTCAGCTGTTGATTTGAATACAGAAGGTTTTTATTAAACCTTGAAATGTGATCTTGTATGTACAACAAGGGAAATTATTGAAATTTGTTAATGTTTTTTGAATAAATGTTGTTTGAATTTCAGTTTCATTTTGTTCAAAATATCGTGATACGTATCGTATCGTGAACTCCATATCGGGATACGTACCGTATCATGACCTGAACGTATCGTTACACCCCTACTTATAATGATGAACGAAATTGGCTATTTAATTGAACAATCGAGCCAATACACACACATATATATTAACTGACTTTAACTTTGCGCACAAGCAGATCGGTTTCTTTGCTTGAAAAGCGTTCAGCTTTTCCGCCAACAAATTCCGCCATGTAAATAGCAATCCGCCATGGCGCGAGCGCATCTCGCTCTTAAAAGGAATGGGAGATGACACTCTGATTGGTTTATTGAACGTTACGCCCATTACTCATTAAGAGAATAGGGACAACCCATTTCAAAAATGCGCCCCGGCGCACGGACCGTTTTTCCGTCGTTAAAATAGCAAAAGTGGATTTGGACACGCCCTGAGTGCACCTTCTCCATGATAAGCGTGCGCACACACATCACCCAGAGCAAGAGCAAGAACACACCCATCAACGCACTTCGTTCCGGATACGGAAGCCGAGAGATTTTTCAACAATGGGTGCGTCTCAATCAGCTCCCTAGTTCAGCAGTCAGGGCACTGATCAGGGAGTTGGCCACATTCATTTTCACGATATACTGATTCATGAACTAGAGAGCTAGGGAGCTGATTGAGACTCAGGGAATGTCACTAAAGGAGTGTGTTTTTGGTAGGGGTGTAACGATTTATCATAGTACGATATTTCGCGATGCAAACATGTTACGATATGCATCGTAGAGTGATGGCGATACTTTTACGATATGATGGCAGTTTAATCTTATTGGTTGAGCTGCCGACGTGACCTACTCTGCAAGGTGGCAGTGAGAGAAGCCGGTTGTCACCGCATATAAATGGTGTGTCTCAATCAGCTCTCTAGTTCAGTAAGTGTTTCGGGCACACATTGAATCTTGCAAGCAGGTTTAAACGTTTCTCATGTCAGTCTCTTGCATGGTCGCGTGAGAAAAGTCGTGGCTTTCTTTCACCGCAGTGCACAGCAACAGCTGTGCTCACAGAAAAGCAAAACACGCTTGTGATGCTTTGCTTTAAGAAGTTCTGTGGGGCCGTTCACATATTGCGTCTTTTCCTCGTGCAAGTCAGTTATTTTTTTCGAATGTAGACGCGCGGCAGGCGCGCTCATAATGGTATCAACGCGGTCGCGACACGCATGCAATTCTCAACTTTTCAGAATGCCTCAAGCGCACCGCAGGTCGTGTGACAAGAATCAACCGATCAGCTATGGCCTTTCCGTAACAAAACATCAAAAGCTCAGCCGAACAGCTGATCATAGCTGTACATGGTGGTTTTTATATCTTATCTCCATCAATATATCTCATAGTAAAACTAATGCAAGGGCTAGAAATCATTTATCCTTTGCAGAAACATCCTGATCCTCTTGGAGAGCTCAGTTCATGGTTGCATAGCAACGACCGACGCCACGGGAGCGCAAGCGCTTTGGAAAGAAGGAGAAGCGGTGCGGCCATGTACCGTACCGTACCGTATCGTGACCTGAGCGTATCGTTACACCCCTAGTTTTTGGTTGTGAGGGAAAGATTACCGTTTTCAGCTTCCCAAAGAACAAGCATTAAGGGAACAGTGGATGAAGTTTGTTTTTCCAGGGCAGCAATAGAGTTGCACACGTATTTTTGTTTGTTCCTGGAATTTCGGTGATAAATGCTTTGTAAACAAGTCCCAGTTCGGCGCTGGATTTGCAGATCGCAGGCGGTGAGTAAAACTGCATCAGATGTCTGTGTTTTGTTGGCAATCGGCGCGCAAGTGCATATAATGTAAACAACACAAACATTTTTGTTCCCTTTTTATTTATAATGATGTCGCAGCTTGCAGACGATCTCTACGCAAAAGCTGTGCGTGCTCGTGACTTTTTAGCTCTGCCCACGGCACGCCTCCAGGAGCTCTGCTTTTTTCGGAAAGAGTCGGTACAGAGTATCTGTCTTTAATAAATATGGTAAAACTAAAGACTTTTCAGAGATATGAAGGATGCACTACTACTCTATAGGTACTCAAGATTAATATGAGATTGGCAGAAACTGTGTGTGTGATTTACAGGAGATTCTGTAATGTTAGTTTTGTAGGGTTACCATTGTGGTGAAGAGTAGAGCTTGGGGTTAGGTTGTGGATGGGCTGCAAAACTTTTAAGATCACATATACTGTATTTTGTACATGCAAGTATATAATGCCAGTCTCTTTCATAGTTAGCATGTGTTATTTGCTATCTAACATTTAACCAAGATCTGAATGTGATGTTTATGTAAATGAAACTGTATGTAATTAACATTATGATGAGTGGGGCGAGGCTGAGTACTGTGGGAGTGAATGGATGCCGGTGACGTAATTGTTAATAAGAGTTTACAAATCAAACTTTCTGAAAACAGAGAAAATGTCAAAAATGGTCAGTTTCCTTCAAAGATTGTTAATCTGTAATTGCTTTGGAACTCACAATCCACCAACTCCACACACAAACATCATTACAGGACCTTCCCTCTTGTGGTTTCTACCTGGACCGCGGCTCAGCGGTCACAGTTCACTGCACACAAATCTTTTCCAAGGGCCCTTAACAACCCCCCCCAAACCCCCTTACAAGACACACTCGCTCTAGGGGACACACTCCCACTCTTTGAGCATGATGGGAGATAAGTGTTTGCTACTCCTAAAGAAGGGTCCAGTGGGCACAGCTGAAGGACTCTTCTCACAGTCCCCCCATGGCCTGGAAGATGCTCAAATGAGCATTTTAATTACAGCAAAGAGATGACAAACAAGCTACTCGAAGTTTCAAAGTTTCAGGCATGGCCACCGCTCGACCCGATGGGAGATGTGTGAAGTTTGAGATGTCAAGTTGCTTTCACGACGAGAAATAAATCACTAACTACTTGGCTAGTTACTAATACTTTGCATATCCTCGAAGGAGCATTAAACAACATCCTTCTCTTTCTTTTAGTGTGATTTCTAAGGAGTGACAAACAAACAACAATCCTTAACAATTACCCTAAATGTGTAGCTCATTTTAAAAATGAGACATTGACCAGAAATGACAAAAGCCTAAATTAAATCTGTTCATCAAATAAAGTGATTGAATATCTTCAGAAAATTTGGACTAAACTGCTCAAATCATATGGATTCGTTTTACGATTTCTTTATGAACTTTCCAAAGTATCAAAGTGGTAGTTTCGTAGCTGTCTATGGAGGGACAGAAAGCTCTCAGATTTCATCAAAAAGATCTTCATTTGCATTCTGAAGATGAGCAAAAGTCTTACAGGTTTGGAACAACATGAGGGTGAGTATTTAATTTTCATTTTTAAAACAATCTGTATTGTATGAAGTGCTATACAAAATAAAGGTGACTTTACTTGAGTGGGTTTTTTTATTGCCAAAAGAGGACTTAATTAAATTAATTAAGTTTTACATACTGTAAAACAATTTATGTATGTTCTGAGTGACTTAAACTAGAAATTAATTCTTCTCATTTTTCACGAATGAGACCCAATATTCTTGCAACTCCATTTTTTTACACACTATACCTTTAATAGAGTGCTACAAGGATAACATATTTTCATAAGCCAAGATAGCATTGCCTTGATTTCCCTAGGATTTTTCCATTTGCTTTTGGATTACTGCAGAAAATAAGCTCTGTGACCAACAAATTTGTTTTATCAAGATAATATTCACAAATAAACAACATTTATCTGCCTAAATACAATCGGCAGAAGTAAAAAAGATACAGTTATTTATTATTAATATCACTGTTGAAAACAGTTGTGCTGCAGTTGTGGAAATAAGTGATACATTTTTCAGGATTCTTTGATGAATACAAAGTTCAAAAGAACAGCATTTGAAATAAAAGTCCTTTGTAACTTTATGAATGTCTTTACTGTCACTTTTGATCATCCTTGCTGAATTAAAGTATTGATTTGTCAAAAAAATAAAATCTTAGTAAACACGAAGCAGAAGCACAACTTAGAAAAGATATCAGATTAGTACTTTTGAAAACGTCACAATAAAAGAGCATACAACCGATTTTAAAATATAATTTAAAAATAATTTATATAAAATGAGTAATGGAAACATTAATTTTGGTGGATATGCCACTGATATACAGTATTGTGCATGCAAAGAATAATAAAAAAAATTCTCTAAAAAAGCTGTTATTTGTATTTTTTGTAAACATCCTCATCTCACCACCCCAAGGTAGTTTTGTCTGTCGTCAATTTTCAACCTCAAGATTCACCTCTGTCTTGCTACAGAAAGGTGTGAATGAATCCGTCTGTTGTGCAGTAGATTGTGGCAGTCAACAGCTGTCAATAATTCCTCAGTGTTTGTTCTCCTGAAATGATGAATGTGTCTTATTAAAACAAGCAACAATTGTCAAAGATTTAATTCTACATATCACTTGAAGACGTGCGTTGCCTCGCGGTAAGTGTTACAAACGTTCTTCTTTATTAGTTTCGGTGCATTTTTGAGTTACAAATCATGTGCAGAACTTGACGCTGCAGTGCTAGAGTGTTCTGGGAGTTTGCCAAGGCATTCCTATGAGGTTCCTAATGTGTTTTGAGTAGTTGTTAATAAGTTGCTAAGGTATTATGCATGGTTGTTTACAAATATATGCAAATCTATGGGATATATTTGACTTTTGACGCTTAATTTAAATTTTCATTTAGGTCTGTAGCACAAACAGTGAGTGATGGGTTACATGAACAAATTGAATACTTAGGGTTAAAGGTTGGTTCAAATCCCCAATCCTAACTATGAGCCTTATAACACCACTAATGACATAATGTCCAAACAGAACACAAAGAAGGAAAGTCGACCAATAATGATCCAGCAAATCCTAATGAGAACATGTCAACATTTCTGAAACAATACATTTGCAGTCACAACCATCGCCTAGCAACAGTGCCTTATGCAACTGCTACAAAGGGACACATGGATACTTCTGTTAGCATCTCGATTAGCAATGCCATTATCACAAGTCAAAGATACTGCCATTAATGTCACAAAAGAACTCATGAGAGGTGTCAAGACGACTCGTAGCCCCCGCGGTTTGCCCATACATTATCATTTCCCAATGCCGTTAATTAGGTTCTGCTCTAATAATAAAGCAACATGACTTTGACTACATGACACGACGACTATGAATATGACTTAGCAGTGATATTTGTGTCAAGACAGGGCTAATTATAAAAACTCTGAGCCCTCCAGAGTGGACAGAATCCTGACAGACAGGAAATGACACATGAATCAGTTCAAAAAGACATTTGAAATATTTTGTCTCTCCAACCAAACATGCCTTTAACCAAGAGGAACTGGATGGGCTTCACTGAGACCATGAACAAACCCTCGGTCAGCCTGCAAATCAAGTATATAATTCCTTTGTTGACTTTTTTTTACTATACAGGTGCTGGTCATATAATTAGAATATCGTGAAAAAGTTCATTTTTTTATTGTAAATTATTTTTAAAAATGAAACTTTCATATATTCTAGATTCCTTACATGTAAAGTAAAACATTTCAAAAGTTGTTTTTTTTTTAATTTTGATGAGTAGAGCATACAGCTCATGAAAGTCCAAAATCCAGTATCTCAAAATATTAGAATATTTCCTAAGATCAATCAAAAAATGGATTTGCAAAACAGAAAAGTTCAAGTTCTTTAAAGTATGTTCATTTGTGCACTCAATACTTGGTCGGCAGCACATATTACAGCAAATGACTTGCTCCTAGCACAAATTACAGCATCAGTGAAGTGTGGCATGGAAGTGATCAGCCTGTGGCACTGCTGAGGCACTATTGAGGCTTCAGATCATCTGTATATTGTTGGATCGACTGTTTCTCATCTTTCTCTTGAAAATATCCCATAGATTCAGAGGTCAGGCATGTTGGCTGGCCAATAAAGCACAGTAATATCATGGTCAGCAAACCACTTGGAAGTGGTTTTTGCACTGTGGGCAGGTGCTAAAGTCCTGCTGGAAAAGGAAATCAGCATCTCCATAAAGCTTGTCAGCAGATGGAAGCATAAAGTGCTCCAAAATCTCCTGGAAGATGGCTGCATTGACTTTGCACTTGATAAAACACAATGGACCAATACCAGCAGATGTCACGGCCCCCCAAATCATTACTAACTTCAGAAACTTCCCACTAGACTTCAAGCAGCTTGGATTCTGTGCCTCTCCAGTCTTCCTTCAGACTCTGGGACCATGATTTCAACATGAAATGCCAAATTTACCTTTATCTGAAAAGAGGATTTTCGACCACTGTTCACTGTCCAGTTCTTTTTCTCCTTGTTGTTCTCGTTGTTTCTGTTTCAGAAGTGGCTTGGTAGTCCTTTTCCTGAAGATGTCTGAGTGTGGTGACTCTTGATGCGCTGACTCCGGCTTCATTCTACTCATTGTGAAGCTCTCCCAAGTGTCTGAATCGGCTTTACTTGACAGAATTCTCAAGCTTGTGGTCACCCCTGTTGCTTGTGCACCTTTGCCTACCCAATTTCTTCCTTCTATTCAACTTTGCATTTGATATGTTTTGATACATCACTCTGTAAACAGCCACCACATTCAGTAATGACCATCTGTGACTTACTCTCTTTGTGGAGGCTGTCAATGATTGTCTCCTGGACCACTGCCAAGTCAGCAGCCTTCCCCATTAGTGTGGTTTCAACGAACAAGAGATACCCGAAATGTATACTGTAGGGATGGTCATTTAATGAAACTCAAATGTAAATATTCTAATATTTTGAGATACTGGATTTTGGACTTTCATTAGCTGTACGCTCTAATCAACAAATAAAAAAAAAAAAAAAAAAACCTTTTGAAATGTTTTACTTTACATGTAGGGAATCTAGTATAAATGAAAGTTTCATTTTTAAAAATAATTTACAATAAAAAAATGAACTTTTTCACGATATTCTAATTAAATGACCAGCACCTGTATACTTTTGGGGTCAGTAAGAAAAGCAAAAAGCAAAACATTTATATTTCAAATAAATGCAGTTCTTTTGAACTGTCGTATCCTGATTTTAAAAAAATAATAATAAAAAAGGTATCACGGTTTCTACAAAAATATTAAGCAGCAACTGTTTTCAACATTGATAATATTAATAATAAGAAGAAATGTTTCTTGAGCAGCAAATCAGCATATTAGAATGATTTCTGAAGGATCATGTGACACTGAAGACTGGAGTAATGATGCTGAAAATTCAGCTTTACATCACAGAAATAAATTACATTTTAAATTAAAGCTGCAAGCAGCGATGAAAGGGCCCTTGCACCCGGGCTCACCGCCACCTGTTGGTCTTAGGAAAACAGTGAACAGTGGGCGACATGCATGTAAGCGAGTAAATACAGGAGAATTATGGCAAAGTCATTTCAAAGTGCCACACTTCCTGCTGCCAGCAGGTGGCGCTTTGTCTTTAACTGAATATTGCCATGTAGATGTCTTTAGGCCAGGACTATTATCAAACATGTGAAGTCTGGAGCAGATCAGACATTATATGCCTGAATTACAACAACTTCCTGTTTCGTGGCGTTAATCGCAAACATTAGCACTCAGCCAAGTGTTGCATGATTTAGCGTATTTCTAGCATGTTTGGTACTTCATGGCATATTAAAATGTGGGAGTGAATTACAGTGCAAAGCATGCCGTTTCCTTGTGGCGCCATGACTAACTGAATATTGTCATATAGATGTCTTCAGGCCAGGACTCTTATCACACATGTGAAGTTTGAGGCAGATCAGACATAGTATGCCTGAGTTACAACAGCTTCCTCTTTCATGGTGAAACACCAGAATTCGTCAGGCTGCCACGGACACGCCCTTCAACGAAAACCCAAGGTCTTTGCAACATATCATCGCTAAGGTCTTCAGATTAGACTGACAACATATGATGTTGATCTGGTTAAATCTCAACAAGGAGTTAATCACAGTGTAAAACGGAATTTCCTGTTGCCCACAGGTGACGCTATAACTGTAACATAATGTTGGCATGGCCAGGAATCTAATAAAACGTGAAGTTTAGGGTAGATCCTATGCCTGAGTTACAACAACTCCCTGTTTCATGGCAAAACATCAAACTTTGTCAGGCCGCCACGGACACACCCTCCAGTGAAAACTCAAGATCTTCGCAATTCGCCAAGGCCTTTAGATTAGACTGACCAAAAACGATGTTGATCTGATAAATCTCTAGGAGGAGTTCGTTAAAGTACAACGTCTGGAAATGGCAAAAACTGAAAAAATTTGCAGAGAAAATTCAAAATATCTCACTTCCTGTTGGGTTTTCAGATTTTCCACCCAGAGACTTTTTTGTAGGTATTGGGCTGCTACATGTGTCTACCGAATTTCATACCTGTACGTGAAACGTAGCGTGAAGGCCGCTTAATTGAAATTTTGTAGGTGCCGCTATCGAGCCGTTTTGCCACACCTAATTCTGAAACCCATATCAGATGTACATTTTCACCACTTCCGACACGTGTGCAAAGTTTCATGAGTTTTCGAGCATGTTTGGGCCCTCAAAAATTTGATTCATTTCAGAGAAGAAGATAGCCTGGGTGCCAGCCCGAACCCCGCCCACAACATTTTTTGGACGGGAAGTTCGGTCTGGACTCGATCCATTGTGGAGTAATTATGCTCGGCTCCCAGAAGGCCGAGCCAATCAAATTGCCAGGGCGGGCTTTAATCGATGATGGACAGGCTATCTGCGGTTACGTAACCACCCACGTGATCAAAGAGCGCTTGGGTTGAATTGGTTTTCACCAACGATGACTGCAGTTGGAGAAGTAAGATGTTTAGATTCCGCTACCACGTTTGTAATAAAAGAAATCGACAGCGCATTAATTTTAAAAGACGAACAAAGAACCGCAATCAAGGCATTTGTCGATGGGAAAGATGTGTTTGCCGTCCTTCCAACGGGATTCGGCAAAAGTTTAAGTACAACATACGTCACTTACTGCGTTGCTCTGATTGGTTGTAGGTCTATCCAATTGAGTGCAGAGTTTTTTTTTTTACTGGTTCGGTTAAGACACGCCCCATAATTCAAGTGCAATGGAGCAGTATCAGACTCACATTCTGCCTAGAATATGAGTATGACGAAGTCAGGCTAAGAAGAAGAAGAATTGACTGAGCAATTACAATAGGGTCCTCACACCACTGGTCCTCGGGCCCTAAATATATTCAAACAGAAAACAGCTGTTTTATATTGTAATAATATTTCACTGTGTATTTGATTAAATAACTGCAGCCTTTGTGAACCTAAGAAACTTAAGTAAGCTCTATTGACAGCATCTCATCCTAGTTCAAAAATTCTAAGAGATTACACTGAAATTCTAAATGGAATTTTTATGGTAATGTGGAACCAGCCCTATTGTAAGTACATTACTGGACACACATTTTTCCTTTGTTTTTATGACTGCAGCGCAAAGAAGCTGATGACAGAGGTTAAATTGTATTGAACCTGGGATATTTGTTTAAAGACAGGTAATGAGAAGTGTCATGGTTTATATAAATTGTTTCTCCTGTTTATACATGTTTCTTTTATGAAAACAGCCACTTTGGGGTGAATATTTGTGGCAATGACTCTTCTGAAAAACAGATTATTTGTAAAGCTGTTTGAGGGGCTGCATTTGTGGGCAATTGAAAACATACATCCCAATTACACACTAATATGGATGATAAGCAGCATTTACAATGAGGAAGCCTGCAGGGGAGGATTGTGGGTAAAACAAAGACACAATTAGAATTCTGAATGCGACTCTCCAGCATGCTAACTGACTCAAGAAAATAAATTTGAACAGAATTATACTCTTTAAGGCTTTTATCTCAATGAAAAATATAATCTTTTCCTATTACTTTGCTTACTTAACTCATAAGTATCTGAGCGTTGCCTCCAGCACGGCCTTCAAATCAGATGTGTGGCCGTCTGTTATAGACAATCTCTCTTATTCAGTCATAAAATCATGTTTAAATGTCTATGAGATGCTCAAAGTGAATAAATATCTCTTCAAGGTCAGAGGCACTGTGAATAAAGTAGGGTTTTCTAACTCTTGGTATAGATTGAAAACAGCACTGATAGTTTATTTAGTGCTTTTGAAAACACACCATACTCATCTGGAGCAAATACATAACGTAAACTAATTTTGTACAAAACAGATTTGTCTTGAGAAATTTTGGGCACTTAATGTTAAAATAAAACCTTTTTGTAATGTATAAACTGCCCATTCAAAAGTAAATTAGATGAAAGCGAGTTTTGTCCAACAATGGGAGCTCAATAAAATAGCAAGATGGGCAGTGTTATACACCTGATCTTTATAATCTGTAGATATATAAATGCTGACATGCTGAACGTGAAATTGCTACATAGTATTGAAAGGTCTTGGAAAATGGCTGAGATGTGACTTTCCACTTTCGCTATGGTGTATGTCTTTTAAAAGATAAGATAGAAATCCCTCAAACCAGAAAAAGTGATTTCTCCCCTGTATATCGAAGGGAATGTTACAGCAGACGACAGATTCTATTCTAGAAAGAGTCACAACCCCCTAGAATTACAGTGTAAATATTTGGGAGAACTTTGTGTATATAAATATATATATATATATATATATATATATATATTAGGGATGCAACAATACAGTTAGCCCACGGTTCAACACATACCTCAGTTTTTTAACCACGGTTTTCGGTTCGGTTCGGTTCTGTTGGCTTGACACATAAGGGGCCGTTCACACAGAACACGTTTTTCTATTCCAATGCGCTACTTTCCCATTGTTTTTCTATGTAAACACGCGCTTGACGGACGTGCATGACCGTTACGCTCGCGTCTCGCGTCTTTTGCAGCGCCTCACACATGAGCGCCGCGTTTTTAAGACTCCGTGTCAAGTTAAAAGAATTTCAACTTTTACACGCAGCGCAGCTCATCAATGTCAGTTCCAAAACAGTGGACCAATCAGAAGAACTTGGAGGCGGGGCAAGCGTTGCGAGTTGGCATGACAACTGTTTTATATAATGGCAACATGGCAGAAGAGGCGTTCATTATTATCTTATTTTCTTTTTTTCCATGTCAAAACTTGTATCTGTAAATTCTGCAGTTTGCCTATTTCTATTATTTCCGTTATTGTCGTTATTGCATCACGTCTCAAAGGCATGTCTCGAGACTCTTGCGTTCTATGCTGCGCTTTTTTTAAAACCACTCCTGAGTGCTGCGTCGCGTTTTTAGACGCAAAGACGCGTTCTGTGTGAACTAAGAGTGTTTTTTTTTATTCTATGCGTAGGCAATAGGAACAGTAAGAGGTTAAGAAGAAAAAATAAAAACGATTTATTGCAATACTCCTTTATTTTACTTAAAAGCAAAGAAAAGTCCACTAGTTCCTAGCGTATTGTATAATAGAAAATAATTTAGGCAATTCGTACACTGTTGCATGCCTTTTCATAGAGGTCGGGAATTATCTCGGTGCTGAAAAAAGTGCGACCGCGAGACAGTAGTCTGTAACGCTGATCGAGTGTTTTTATAAGATGACAAAAGCCCGCATCTCCAATCACCGAAAACGGCTGCAAATCTTTGGCAATGAACACCCCCACTGCCTTTGTTATTTTTATGTGTCTCTCGGAACCAGTTGGGTATGTATGCTGGAAGGATTCAGCGAGGGACTGTTGTTTTTTGGAGGACTTTATTACCTGCTCTGCTATCCTGCCTTCAGACAGTGATATTGCTTGGTGATGGCACCGCAGATGTGCAGTCATGTTGGAAGTGTTTTTTTTTTTTGTTGTTGTTTGTTTGTTTGTTTACCGTTTTTTCTTCCTTAGCATTATACTCAACGGCAAAACCGAAATGTCTCCACACCACTGATTCGAAAGACGCCGGCGCTTCCTCATACTGTAGCCTCACTTCACCACCGCTCGCCATGTTAAAGTGTGGAATGATGGTTCAGCGCCCCCTAACTTTAGAGCATAGTGATTGAATATTTACTCGCGGGGAGGAGTTTCCTCATCTCAGCTCGTAGACTTACAGGCACACACAAACAGTCAATTCAGAGAAATAAAACGCACATAAAACGTAAAACCGAAAAAAACGCAATTCACAAGCGCGTATTGAACCGTGGATGCCGTACCGAACGGTTCAATATTATATTGAGAATTGTGGCATCCCTAATATATATATATATATATATATATATATATATATATATATATATATATATACCGGTATATATATATATAAATAGCTTTATTTAAAGGTGCACTATGTAATATTTTCTGTCTGCTAGAGGTCGCTAGAGGTCTAGTCAAAACAAAGGCTAAGCTTGATGACGCCAAGTTTGAGCACGGAATCTTGGGACATGTGGTCTTCACATCACAGCCGGTGGAATTGAATTGGGATAGGACTCGGGAATAATTCATGTTCATGGATGTGATTATCAATGTTACTGTAGTATGAAGCAGAGCAGGACCGAGTGTTGTGGGAGCCGAACGAGGCCGCTGGAGCGATTGCACAACACACGCCTCACGAGCAGCCGAACTTTTATTATGACACAGTTGCTGGCGCCGCTTCCGCTTTTCCAGAGTATGAGGTAACGCAGCTCTGTTTATCATATTAGATACATTTGATAGTGTTGAAAAAGATGTTATAATGTGCGTTCGCTCTGTGGCTGCTGTGAGACACTTGTTTGAGACACACTGAAGTAAGATAGATCGATTTTAGAATATCATATTAAATGCTGGATGGCTTGTGATGATAAATGCCATGCAATTAATTTTAAAATGTATTGTATAACTGAGAAAATTCTGTATTACTGTTACTAAAAATAAAGCTGCATCTGATTATGCTATGTTTGCTACTTCACAAAATAGTTTTTTTTTTCTCTGAGGCATGGTAAAGCATGGTACTCGCAAATAAAAAAAAAAAATAGATTTAAACAATTAGACTAAACACGTTGAGCTATATAACAATAATTAGTTTTCTGTCTATAAACGTAACCAAACACTTTTTCACTTGTCTATTAAAACATGTAATATATAAAGGGGCGTTGGTGTTTCCATGGTTTCTACAAAATAATACCGAAAACCGAGGTTAACGCGGGTATGACGCAATTGACAGGCAACTCCTCACATGTCCTGGTGCCTTGGCTAAAATTGCAATTTTCTCACGATTTAGAAATAGTTGGAAACATTTGGGATATTGTAAGTACTCAAGTGAACAAAATATATAACACTGGCCTAGTGGTTTTTGGATATTTTACTGCATTCTTAGATATTGCACCTTTAATTGTATAAGGTTACAAAACAAAACAAGATAGATGATTGATTCCCTTGCGCTGCTTTGCTCTGCCTCTTCCACAAACAGGAAACCTGTTTAACAAAATTACTTTTTCTCTCTGGAATGCAGTGAGGTGTGAGGTCTCAAACTCACTAAAATCACTTATTCAGTTTAGTATACTTTCTTTTCTTCCGTGTCAAAAGGAAAAGTTTAAACTAATATCTGGGCTCCTTTTTTTTTTTTTTTTAAAAAAGCTCCATAAAGAATCATAAAAGTAGTCCATATGACTTATGTATTATATTATATTTAAGTCTAATAGCGTTATGTGAGGAACAGACCGACATATTGTATAAGTCTTTATTCACCGATAATCTTGCTCGACATCCCTGGTCACTATTCACTTTCATTGGATGAAGAGAGCAGCTTGGATCACAGAAGAAACAATGTCCCAAGTGGGTTTGGAATGACATGAGAGTGAGTAAATGATGACAGAATTCTCATTTTTAGGTGATCTATTCATTTAAATGAATCAGAGTCTGAATAAAGACACAGCAGAGATGAGAACGAGGGGGGTATAGAGTGGCAGACGGAGAATGAGAGCGAGAAAGAAAAAGAAATCAAGATGAAGAGAGGTGCGATTTCTAAATTATACACCACGCTTTCGTGACAGCTGGAATCCCCCATAGTCCTCGTGTGGCACCTCTGCTGAACCCTGAAGGAGGCCGTGCTGTGTCCTCAACAAGCTACCAGCATCTTAAAAGCGTCTCTAAGCCTGCCTTTAAACAAAGCGATCCAGCCTGATCACACTTTCAACAGTGCAATAGGCGGTTAGCGCTGTGTCTGAACACTATCACAGCGGGAATCCACGTTTGAGAAAAATCAGGCACTCCGGGGCGGCCGCACTAATGCTACTCAAAGCAAATACAGAGTCAATAGAGGAAAGAAATATCTGATGAGAGGGTAACATGGAATTGCTGTAGAGATTCAATGACAGCAAACTGCACCACTTTTTTTGTATCAGGATACCTGAACAGATGGAGAAAAGCCTGTAAGCAAACACTCAAATAAAAGTTTACTTAAAAAAAAAACACCATAAGGCTTGTGCAAAGTAGTATGCGTGATATAATTCACCTGCAAAGGAACATGCCAGAATAATTCTCCTTTGTTTACCCGCAATCCTTATTCTAACATTTACACAACATACTATCAGACTGAAAAAGCTTTGCTGCCCTCTGTTGGTCAACGCAGATATTTTTTGAGTTTCCCAGAGGGAACTTTTGTCTTTGACCACTGGTAAATATGAACAAAGAAAGCTGTGAAAATAAATCTGCATTGTTAACCCTTTTGACCTTTTATTAAAAAAATCTAAAATCTAACCTTTCATTGAAGTAAAACTATTGAAAATGGAGGGAAAATCTTATTATTAAATGAATGTTTTCCTCTAATACACATTGGCCACAATTAATTTTTTTCCCATACTTTTTTCAACCTCCTTTTGCCAAGATAACCGCTCTGAGTCTTCACCTATAATGCCTGATGAGTTTGGAGAACACCTGACAAGAGATCAGAGACCGTTCCTCCATACAGAATCTCAACAGATCCTTCAGATTCCCAGCTCCATGTTGATATGCTCTCATCTTCAGATTTCTATAGGGTTCAGGTCAGGGGACTGGGATGGCCATGGACCATTATAAGATTTCTAATAGAGATCGTCAAGTTTTGATTTACATCTTTTGATCTGTTGGTATTTGATATAATCCATGATGCCATGTATCTGAACAAGATGTCCAGGACCTCCAGCAGAAAAAAAAGGCCCACATCAATAAAGATCCAGCAGTAAATTTAACCGTAGGCATGGGGTACTTTTTATCTCTGTTTGCACCAAAGCCATCTGGTGGGTTTGCTGCCAAAAAACTCTTTTTTAGTTTCATCTGACCACAGAACCCAGTCCAGCTTATCGAGTTTTTGGATGAGAGCAAAGGATTTTTCTTGAAACCCTCCCGAGCAACTTGTGGGGATGCAGGTGCTGTTTGATAATTTTTTTTTAAATCTTTCTGAGACTCAAGACTCAAATAATCTCTGCAATTCTCCAGCTGTGATCCTAGGAGAGTCTTTGGCCACTTAAACTCTCCTCCTCACCATGCATTAGGATGATTTAGACACACGTCCTCTTCCAGGCAGATTCGTAACATGTTTAGTTAGTTGGAACTTCTTAATTATTGCCCTGATGGTGGAAATTGGAATTTCAATGCTTGCGCTATTTTCTTTTCTTACTATTTTGTGAAGCTCAACAATCTTTTGCTGCACATCAGAACTATATTCTTTGGTTTTACTCATTGTGATGAATGATTATGGGAGTTTGGCCTTTGTGTTTCCTCATATTTACACTCCTGTGAAAGTCATGGCTGGACAATTTCATGTTCCTAGTCACCCTGCTAAAAATTGTAAATATAAATGGGAATATACTTAGAAATATTTTACTCATAAGAATTTCTAGGGGTGCCAATAACTGTGGCCAACATGTATTACAGAGAAACATTTATTTCATAATGTAATTTTCCCCCACATTCATTAGTTTTACTTCAATGAAAGGTTATTTTTTTGTGATTTTTTTTAGTGAAAGATCAAAAGGATAAACAATGCAGATGTATTTTCACAGCCTTCTTTGATTATATTTACCAAGGGTGCCAATAATTCTGACCACAACTGTGTGTATGTGCGTATGTAATGAAATAATAAAATTGCTAAATAAAGTTTCAACTATAATTTATTTTAAACAATATTCCCTCAAAATGCATTATGTTTGCATCATCCATGAACAAAGTGGTCGGTATATTTTGGAACTGACTAAAGGGAAATCTATCTGCAGGGATGCAAACACATCAGGGGTGAAAAAGGTGAAAAAAGATGCGAAGAATAAACAAAGAAGTTACCCAGAACTTAGCGTGGTGTGATGTTAGCGTGGTGTGATTCTCATCGGATCTACGCGAATCTCGTAGGTGACATTTTTTGATCTCAAAAAGTTGAATTCTCACCATTTGCATCTATGTATCTGGTCTGCCAATGTAATTTCAAAATGGCCAAATAAGGCCTAATATATATATCAAACAAATCACTAATCATTTGCAAAACATTAACTTCCATGTATGCTTGCAGAAATGTGGTATTATAATACATGAGAGATGTGGTAACACTTTACAGATCTGTGGATCAATTAAGGCCAAAATGCAAAAAGCACAACCCAGTCCTTCAAGTGATTTTGCATCAGTTATCAAGCTCTTCTAACGTCACAAACTGGTGACATCTTAACCTGGACTGAGATTTGAACATCTGCAGAAACACTTCCTTCAATCAAATCTTTTTCAGGTAAGAGCAGGAACAGTCATCTCCAGCTGTGGAGGCAGAGAACAAACACTGCGAGAGAGCTCTTTCCGTTCATTTAAAGTGTGATGTTACCTAACACTGTTATCAAACTGCTGTATATCAGAGCTGATACAATGCTGCCCTCCAGTGGTAGAAACACACACAAGCTCTGAGGTACCACACATACAGCATGTATAAACACAGCCCTGAAGCTCACTGCAATGAAAACATCTGGAGAAAAGCCTCATTTAATTAAAACCTTTTAACTGAATGAATGTATGAACTAGGGATTGAAGTAAGTCTCACTCAATTAGTTATGTTTTTTATTTTCTTATTCCAAGCATAAAATATACTGCTGAAAAATGTTAATTCTAATGATTTTAAAATATGAGCTTCATGGGGTAACTAAGGAAGAGGATTAGGGCCAAGCAATAATAAAAAATAAAACCATCTCGAGATTAAAGTTGTTAAATTTCGAGAAAAAAGTTGAGATAAAATGTTGAGAATAAACTCGTTAAATTACGAGAAAAAAACACGTTAAATTTCGAGAAAAAAGTCGAGATAAAATGTTGAGAATAAACTCGAGAAGGAAAAAAGTCGTTAAATTACGAGAACAAATTCGTTAAATTATGAGAAAAATGTCATTACATTAACGCATTTATTCTCGTAATTTAACGAATTTGTTCTCATAATTTAACGAGTTTTTTCTCGTAATTTAATGAGTTTATTCTCAACATTTTATCTCGACTTTTTTCTCGAAATTTAACAATTTTTTTCTCGAAATTTAACATTAACTTTAATCTCGAGATGGTTTTATTTTTTTATTATTGCATGGCCCTAATCCTCTTCCGTAGGTAACAAATGATTAAATTGGTAAAAAAAATTCTGTGCAAATAATTTCCAAGTATTAATTGTTTTTATTAATAGTAATAGTAGTACTATAATTAACTACACTCATCTGCCACTTTATTAGGTACACCTGTTCAACTACTCGTTAACTCAAATATCTAAAGAGCCAATCACATAGAAGCAGCAACTCAAAGCATTTAGGCATGTAGATATGGCCAAGACGATCTGCTGAAGTTAAAACTGGGCATCAGAATGGGGAAAAACAGGAAACTGTGGTTACAATTCACATGGGCTCACCAAAATTGGACAGTAGAAGATTGCCTGGCCTTGTTTAGTGCTGCTACGTTCAGATGGTAGGGTCAGAATTTGGCGTAAACAACATGAAAGCATGGATCCATCCTGCCTTGTATCAATGGTTCAGGCAGGTGCTGGTGGTGTAATGGCGTGGGGGTATTTTCTTGGCACACTTTTGGCCAAGAGCATCGTTTAAAAACGCCACAGCCTACCTGAGTATTGTTGCTGACCATGTCCAAATAGAAAGCTTTTTAAATGTAATAATATTTCACAATATTACTGTTTTTACTATATTTTAGGTCTAATAAATGCAGCCTTGATGAGCATAAAAAATGTTTTTAAAAACAAAAAAATCATTTTGATCTCAAGCACAAAGCTCACTTCTCAGTCCATACTGCCTATAATTAATAAACTAAAATACAAAATAAAGTCTTGACACAAAGACAACCTTCTGTGTCACTAAATGCATCATATTAAGTAAAATCAGATGCATTATACAACAAAGATCTTTTTACACTCCAGTCCACAATAATGAAACTCAGCATTGTGTTGCCCTCTTCTGGACGTTCTCTGGTAGAACACACCATAACTCAACTGTGACCAAAAGTATGTGAATACAAGTGCTGGCTGTTACTCATTACTAATAATTAATTGCTGTTATTGAATTGCTTTTCCCTTGAATATATAAAGTAAGGGATTACTCTTAATGTTTCTGTAATTTAATTACAGTTACTTCTGATGTAATTGCATTAAATACCATAGACAAAAGAACAATTCTATTTAAAACAATAGTAATTTACCGTCTTATGTTAAAATGCATGGTTTTAATGTAACTTTCTCCCTTTAAATACTTTGATCAGTTCAAGAATAATTAATGCAATTTTTTATTATTTATATAAAAGAATTAAAAGAGCCATTTCATGTCTATCCTTGTATTGTTCAACTGGTCGAGGTCGAAATGCAACTTAGAAAGTAATAAGTAATGCAATACTTTCTCAGTAATTTGTACAGTAATCTAATTACACTGTTAGTAGCTAGTATTTAATTACTTTTTTTAGAGTAATATACCCAACACTGGTGGATACCCCCTTCTAATGATCTATTGCAGTAATTCTGTACTATGTGCTTTCATCCTTTTCTGTACTTTTTGCCATAAGCAGATACATAGATATGTTTTTTTATATAGATATTACCACATACCATCACTACATTTCTAATAGCACTGTCAGTAATTCAGGACTGTATGAAGGCTCACAGAACAGTCTGGTGATATTTTTAGCTGCATCCTGTGAACTCACCTGATTTGTGGGCTGATCGTAGACATGTGAGCGAGGCATTGAGCCGAGCACATTCTTCATCACTCGCTCCAAACTTCTGCAGCGTCTCACACACCTGCTCATCCGACATCTCCAATAGTGCCTCGAGAGTCAGCTCACCCGGGGAGATCTCCTACAACAAACACACGTACACGCAACTGATCAGTGATGGGACGAGTCTGAGATATGCCAGTTGACCTAGGCTGAAAAGCCAAGTGGATTTCGAATACAACTTTCAAAAAATATTTGTTAAAATAGTACACTACTATTCAAAGGTTCAGGGTCAGTAAGTTTTTATTTTTAGGAAACTAATACTTTTATTCAGTGTGAATGCATTAAATTGATCAAAAGTGACAGTAAAGACTTTTACGTTGTTACAAAAGATTTCTATTTCAAATAAATTTTGTTCTTTTGAACTTTCTATTCATCCCGAATCCTGAAAAAATCAGCATATTAGAGTGATTTCTGAAGGATCATGTGACACTGAAGACTGGAGTAATGATGCTGAAAATTCAGCTTTGCATCCCAGGAATAAATCACATTTTAAAATATATTAAAATAGAAAATCATTATTTTAAATTGTAATAATATTTCACAATATTACTGTTTTTACTGTATTTTTGATTTTAAATTCAGCCTTGGTGAGCATTAGAGACTTGGGAAAATATGTCATAGTATAAAAACAATATGGGAAAATAAAAGAGAAATTGCAGAAGAAATATTCAGAGGCAGTAATGGAAAGAAAAAACATGTTAGTGTAAAAAAAATTAATAAATGAGTTATAATGAAATAATAAAAAATATTTTAAAGGGTTTATAAAACTAACATACAGAATATTAAAAAAAAAAACAATTTGAAACTTGAAATGGACTCATGACATAAGACTTAACTTGGACTTGTAAATATGTCAGTAACACATACAATTACTGAATACTGATGCTGTTATCAACAATAAATTACAATGAACTTATTGCCTTATTAACATGAGGTTAAGTGCTTTTCTCAATGGTGACAGGTTCAAACCTACAACCTTTCAGCATGCAAGATGCCATACAACTACATATTAAACACTCAACTTCAGCATTTTAAATAGGTTTTTTTTGCCCCTTGGGAAATGTATAAAATAAATATGGCATATAAGATCATTTTAGCTTTTAATTAATTCAAATTTACTCTTCTCACAGCCTTGGTTCCT
This sequence comes from Megalobrama amblycephala, assembly GCF_018812025.1. Classification (NCBI taxonomy): domain Eukaryota; kingdom Metazoa; phylum Chordata; class Actinopteri; order Cypriniformes; family Xenocyprididae; genus Megalobrama; species Megalobrama amblycephala. The sequence goes on from NC_063047.1 coordinate 31,150,958, forward strand.
AAAGTATTTTTTTTCCCATTCACTTTTTCCATAGGGATCATTAAAAAGATCTTTAAGAGTTATAAGGCATGAGCCAAATCAAACAGCTATGAGTTGAATCAAAGCATTACAAACTTCAACTTGAAACAAAAAGTATTTGAAATCAGACAAAACCAGAAAAGTACAAAACGGCTTTAATAAGGAAAAGAACTACAATCCCATGAAGCACTGCGAATTATATAATCAAATTGAAAAAGATGGAGAAATATAAAACTATTGATTTAAGGATGCTGATTATATATACAGAAACAAATAAGTTGAAATAATGTGGGCTGATGGCTTCAAAAAACAAGGGGGAAAAAAACAACTCACAGTAGGTCTTTCTTTAAATGTTTATAAGTTACCATTCAAAATCAGTTCCCCTATGCAGTAAATTAATATGATATTGGAATAGAATAAATGAATATGAATATTATAATTCCTGGAACCTGACTTTTGCACTCTATATAGCTGCAATTCCTTCTCCACATCAGCAGGGGGCTTCAGCACTAAGGACAGCGACACAAAAACCTCAAGGCCTTCAGAGTATCTTCTGTTTACAACCTTTCATCCCATCAGGAACTATTTAGAGATGTACTGTATGGGGAAGCTCAGAAAAAGCTACTTCCCCCAAAACATCCTGATCCTTCATAAAGATGCTCTCACCAGCCAACCATAAACCATTGACACATTTACATATAATTACACATCCAGGGATCTTCATGCATTGAAAATATTTTGCCGGCCGCCAAAATAAATCTTTTTCCCGTCAAAGATTTTTTTGATCCTTTAACTTGACGATAACTGCCATTCTGCAGTAGCGGTGTAGTGTCGAATTCGGCGACACACTGAATTCTGTGACCCTAGCAGACACTGACGGTAGGGTTAGGATTAGGATTAGGTGTTGGTCAGATTCGCTCATTACAGTGCTTACTAGGGTCATATAATTCGGTGGGTGACAGAATTCAGCACAACACCTGTACCCGCTGATAGTCAGCTGCTTTAATACACTCCTGTGAGCGTTTAAGCGCTCAGTGAAGAGCTTCAAATGTTTCTATTTACAACATGTTTTTGCAGCATTGAGCTTTGAAGCCAATCAGACATATCTGTTGGGCGCGTGAACGCAATGGCCAATCAGATGTGTTTAAGTTAGTCAGAATCAACGTCTGAACGCCAGCTCATTATTGGCCGCCTCCTGCAGCAGCATCACACGCATGCGTCGTGTTGCTCACGTGTACAGCCTCGGCCAATACTGAGCCGGCGTTCGGACATAAACACGGAAGCTCTGCACTGCGTTCGCTGCGTTCACTGCGTCAGCTGCGTAGGAGAATGACAGGGAAGAGGAAAAATTGTTGAATAAAGTCATTATTTTTGAAATAAAAAGTATTCTCGTCACTTCATAACATTAAGGTTGAACCACTGTAGTCACGTTGACTATTTTAACGGTGTCTTTACTACTTCTCTGGACGTTGAATGTGGTAATTTCATTGCTTTCTATGGGAGATTTCATCTTGAATTTCATCAAAAATATCTTAATTTGTGTTCCGAAGATGGACGAAGGTCTTGCAGGTTTGGAACGACATGAGGGTGAGTGATTAATGACAGAATTTTCATTTTTGGGTGAACTAACCCTTTAAGTCTTGGAAAGTAAATGCAAAATAAGAGACTTGCCAGTTTTTCTATGTAATGTGTTACTTTGTTGCTTTGTTACCTCACTGTTTCAAATCATTTATTTTTGTGCACTTCCAAAAGTTAGAGACTTGTTTCATTAACTTGAAAAAGTCAGATTTAGGTGCAAATGGCACTTTAATAACAGATAATATAGAAATGAAATTGATTGGATCAGCTAAAAATTTTAAACTTTTATTTTCCAAAGACATGATTCGAGACAAGAATAAGCAAGCACACAAACATACACACGACGCATGATTTTTTAAAACCCAAAGCAGTTAAGAGCAAACGCGCCCTGTGGCCGATTCTAAAGATTTCATTAGTCATGTCAATCACAGAGCTGATTGCCTAAAACAAATACTAACCTCTAACCCTAACCTTAGTGTTGGCAGCACATAAACCATGGTCTCAAACTCAGTTCCTGGAGGGCCAGTGTCCTGCAGAGTTTAGCTCCAACCCTAATCAATCTGATCAAGCTTCCAGGCAGGTGAGTTGGAGCTAAAGTCTGCAGGACAATGACCCTACAAGAGCTGAGATTAAGACCACTGTACTAAAAGATAGCATTACTGTTTGTCAAAACAAAAAAAATTTACGAACTCTGAACTGAAACCTGATGCCGCTGCTCATAGAGCGTATGAGTACTAAACTGAGTTCCGGTTTACCAGTTAAATACACATACTTATATGACAAAATGCCTGTCTTTGCAAGAATCCTCGTAAACATATTAAGTGAACGTAAGCAGTTGAGAAAGAAAATGCATGTGTAACAGTATATTGGATCTGTGCATTCGGTCTTAAAGTGACAGCAGGATAATATACCTGCTGTCATCTGTGTAATTCATGTTAATCAAACAACAAAAGAGAGAAAATCTCTCAGTGCTCTTGACTGAATCACTTTTGTCTAACTTTAATAAGAATAAATGCATATTTAATTTACACAGTGAAGATGTGTAGTTTTTTTTATATATTTGATTACTTTGTACAATTTATGTAGGCTAGTATTTCAGGTATAGTATCTATTGCTTGTAATTAGTTTCTTTGTTATTATTTTATCACTGTTTACTGTCTTCAGTAAGGTTTTTCATTTAACGTAGGCTAGTATTAGTTTTTTGTGATAATGAAATTGGTGACAAGAATTATGAAATTTCAATGGTATCAACATTTATAAAAAACATATTTAAAGCAAAAATAACTATATCGTGATATATATGTTGTTATCATGAAATAAAATGACTCATATCGTGATATAAGATTTTGGTCAAATCGCCCACCCATTTGTGCTTAATTGGTTGAGGACATACAGGATTGTACATACCTCAATAACCTCTTTCCTCATGTTAACAATGCGGAACCAATGTCCCAGCCGTGGGAATCCATCCAGTTCCACATTCCGCTCCTGTAAGGACACTTTACGCTTGCAAGAGAGCTGCCGACTAAAATACTTCACCAGTTTACCCTGGAAAGGAAGAAAGAAAGAAAGAACTTTATATGGCACTCATTAACCTATACAATATTTGAACATTTTTAATATGTAATAAGTTAGAGAATTTACACCAATTTGTCACACAGAATGTGCTTAAAATTCTGCAGCATCAACAGATTTTGTCATTATGAAAGTTCCCTTCTCCTTTTATGTTTATTAAAAATTACTGACAAACTTTAATGCTCTCAGAGTATAGAACTCTCAGCTCTGTTTGCACAATTTAACACATTTTAATTGTTATATCACCATTAATTGACATTCAAATAATCATACAAATAATGCTTCCAGTTTAATCCTGTGACATAAACTAAAATAAACTTTTCTTTACACATGTGATGTTTGGTGTTGGCAGTTCAGAAGTGATACTTGTTTCATCCAGAGCTCTACCATAACGGTTGCTTTATTATTAAAGCAATTTGAATTCTTGTTAGCAAGAATTCAAATCCTCAACCCAAGCAGAAGCTCCACACTTTAACACAATGGTAACCTCTAAAACCACTAACATAACAGAAACATTTAAATACCAATATACTAGAACATTGAACAATAACAAGTCTCTCCATTTTCTCATCTTGCTTAAAAATGTACACAAAAACCCTTTATTTTAACATTTACTCTCCCAATTCAGCCCCTTTGCAAAGCATGATGGGAAGTGAAAGTCCTGTTTGAATGGGTTGCTTGATTTAAACATGTTATTTCAAAATGAAAACATCAAAATAAATTGTTTAAAGGTGTCATCGAATGAAAAATTGAATTTACCTCGGCATAGATGAATAACAAGAGTTCAGTACATGGAAATGACATACAGTGAGTCTCAAACACCATTGTTTCCTCCTTCTTATGTAAATCTCATTTGTTTAAAAGACCTCCGCAGAACAGGCGAATCTCAACATAACACCGTCTGTTACGTAATAGTCGGGATCATTAATATGTACGCCCCCAATATTTGCATATGCCAGCTCATGTTCAAGGCATTACACAAGGGCAAAACGTCTGGATCTGTGCACAGCTGAATCATCAGACTAGGTAAGCAAGTAAGGACAATAGCGAAAAATGGCAGATGGAGCAATAATAACTGACATGATCCATGATTGCATGATATTTTTAGTGATATTTGTGAATTGTCTTTATAAATGTTTCGTTAGCATGTTGCTAATGTACTGTTAAATGTGGTTAAAGTTACCATCGTTTATTACTGTATTCATGGAGACAAGAGAGCCGTCGCTATTATCATTATTAAACACTTGCAGACTGTAACACTTTCATTCTTTGTAAATCTCTCCAACAGTGTGTAATGTTAACTTTAGCCTGTTAGCCACAGAGCATATAGCCTCAAATTCATTCAGAATCAAATGTAAACATCCAAAAAAATACTATACTCACAGGAATCGATGCATGCATGCAGCATGAATGACCAACACTTTGTAAAGATCCATTTTGAGGGTTATATTAGCTTTGTGAACTTTGTTTATGCTGGTTAAGGCAGTCGAGAGCTCGGGGGTGGGGGAGTGAGAGATTTAAAGGGGCCGCAGCCTGAATCGGTGCATATATAATTATGGCTCAAAATAGGCAGTTAAAAAAATTAATTAAAAAAAATCTATGGGGTATTTTGAGCTGAAACTTCACAGACACGTTCAGGGGACACCTTAGACTTATATTACATCTTATTAAAACTGGTTCTAGGACACCTTTAAATAAAGTGAACAATAAATAAAGTGAAGGTAGTTTTTATAAACACTTGTCTTCATGACATATTTATTCACACATACATATATAATTAACAGTAAATGAGCTTCTCTCTCATGTCTTTATAGCTAACGTCAACTTACGAACTGTGAACGCTGAATAACTTTGGGTAAATGTTGTTAAGTGACATTTTTTACAAGCTGTTTTTTGTCACGTCACATTTAGGAATGACAAAACGCCATTTATTGTTTGAATTTCATGAGAAAATGTACAGAATTTGAAAGCTAAGGATTTGTTTCTTATCAGAAGTAACAAAGCGCCAAGGTCTTTGTGATTATTGGATGGGAGTCACGGATTCATAGGGTCAAATAGAACATCCTTTAACGTCCTTTTTTCAACAGTGCATCTGAAATTGCGTACTGTCTGAGTAGGTACTACATTTGAATTTGAACTTGCTTCTTGACTGTTAAATAATAGCATATATTGTTGAAGTAAAATTAGTTGTATGACACATGCAGATCCGTAAGCAAACTCTAAATGCAAATTTTGGCATTTTTATGTAAGCAATAAGGTACGAGAGGGTGTGCTGTATCGTGAGTGCCTGCAACCCCTTCAGCCGTGACTTATTCACGATATAGCACTAGCCTCAAGTACCTTATTGCTTTTATAAAACGGTTACGACACAATACAAATATTAAAGCCAAAAAATATGTATCAATCATATGTATCAATCTTGAAGTAAAATCACTAAAAGCCTTCCTTCCGCTGGAAAAAAAATAGTCCCTGAGCGTGAACAGCAATAGAAGTTACATTATTACGCCATTAAATGGCGGCAAAGACTGTCTTTATGAGTGAGTCACACAGTAGCGAAGACTTTTATATTGAAAAGACTGAATTGCCTTGAACAAGGAACAAGATGCAACTGACAAATGCTTTGACCAGCGCTGTCAGTCACGGGAAAACCCCTTAACTGTTAAAAGGACAAGATATTACAGAGGAAATTTAAACAGATTTTTTTATTATGAACATAGGACTGACCTGAAGGAAAATGCTAAATCTGAATGCAGGTAATAAACTCGCTCACTCGATTTCTTTCTCACAATACTCTTCTACATAATACAGTAAGCTTCAATGAACAATATCAACTGAGAACAAGCAGTTTACATTGCTAAGAGTGGTTGCTATGGATGTTGTGTAGTGATACACAGAACCGTTGGGTGAAGCAGTCATAGCCGTGTTTTATCGTGAATAAAACACAGCTATTGACCAATCAGAATCAAGGACAGGAACTAACCGTTTCATAATTGTCCTTAATGTCATTCAATATTTTATGATCTCTTTGAACTGATTCTAAGCATGTTGAAAAAACATGAATATTCTAAACTGGACAAGTTTCCCAAGACAGTGATGTCACTGCCATGTTTGTGCAGGGAAACGAGGAGGAATACAAAGGCAACATTTAAAGGTTTGCTACTACTTTCATGAATAAACATGACAAAAAACTTACAGGAAGAGACACTAGCTATTTTCTATAGCATTTTACACTTCTCTTTTATGTACTATATAGTATCTCTCTTTATGGTTAAAACAGCATCCATTTGTTTACAAGGATGCAGTGCTGTAGAAAGGGTAGAATTCTATAGCATACAATATAATTATATTAAACCTCAGAATATTCCAGCAAAAATTAACTATTCACACAACTATTTGGTAGACAAAAAGCATAAATGCACTACACTGTAAAAGTGATTCTTACATCACATAAATATTGCTAAAAAATGTTTTTTTCTGTCATGGATTTAAGCACAGTACGTGAGTTAGATTAATGCATTTTTGAGTTCAAATAGGTCTACACTGAAAAAAGGTTTTATGGTTCTGCTCCATTCCCAGCATGCACTGGGGCATGAATAATTAATATGGTTTGTTTGACTGTTTACCAGTTTTATTCACAAAGTTATTTTGGGTTTTACTGTCACGTTTAGAAATGTTAGAGATTTTACTTCCATGAGTAGTTTTGTCTCATGTGATTTCACATGAGAAAAAAATTGGTGTAGAAGCAATTTTCACTAAGAAATTGGTAGTAAATTTCACAAATTATTACAAAGAAATGGTACATAACACATTGAATTAAACAGCAGAGTTTAAGTAGAAAGACTGAAATAGTATTTTTTTTATGTATACTCCAATAATCTTTGCTTTATTTACAAATTAAAAAAATATTTAGAATATTAATTTTATAGAAAACATGAGGAAGCATAAATGATTATAAGAATGATTTGCAAAAACGTAATCTTATTAATCAATCTATATTCACTCAAACATTATTACATTATATTGACTTAGTAATCAGTAAATTAATATTAAACTCAAAAAATAATGCAAGAAATGCCCTTTTTTAAATGCTATGATTTATTATTATTTATTTTTTTACAATGTACTAAAGGTACAACAAGCAGCAAAACATGTTTGTTGTGTCCTGTTTGACTGATCCTGTCACACACTTACAGCAAGAAAAAAGGATGACAGTTGACAAATCATCCAGAAACTGAATGCCATCAAGATACATGTTGATCTTTCAAACTAATGAGTAAATAAGAATCAGCTATTTGATCATTTCAATTTAACAACACATTCACATTTTTCATGGTTAATGGTCATAGCAGGTAATAATAAAATGTTTTGTCTTTTTAGTATGTTTTTTATTTATTTTATTTTTTAATTATTGCATTGTTATTATTTAATCATTTTAATTTAACATTTTTGTGATTTAATTAATTATTATCCCAGTTTGATTATCCTTGCTTTAATCAGGGTTCGAATTACAAAGTGGCTTTCGGGGGAGCCCTATTTTCCGATCCTCCCTGACTGACTTTAACGCTTTTGGTGCATGTTAGGGCATTTAAAACAATAGGTTTACAGTAAACCTATTGTTTACTTAGTAAACCGTTTACTTTAAAACGCAAGCGTCAGTCAGCAGGGTTCGAATTACAAAGTGGCTTTCGGGGGAGCCCTATTTTCCGATCCTCCCTGACTGACTTTAACGCTTTTGGTGCATGTTAGGGCATTTAAAACAATAGGTTTACAGTAAACCTATTGTTTACTTAGTAAACCGTTTACTTTAAAACGCAAGCGTCAGTCAGTGTTGTCAGTGTTAGGGCAAACAGCTCTGTCCACGGTTCTGAATCAACCGCGCTTAGGCCTACATCATGCAAATCATGATAAAAAAAACAGAATAACTCACATAACAATCATAAAAAAAATACATCAATATATTAAATAGGATTAGGGCCAATCCTCACAAACGCACAGAAGTTTAAATCAGAAGTGACCACAGAGGCCTGGGGTCTTCTGTCTTTGCTTTCCGTCCTGTAACCCAGGGGGCCCTATTTAAACGATCTAAACGCAAAGTGTAAAGCGCACGGCGCAGGTGCACTCAGGGCGTGTCCAAATCCACTTTTGCTATTTTAACGACGGAAAAACGGTCCGTGCGCCGGGGCGCATTTTTGAAATGGGTTGTCCCTATTCTCTTAATGAGTAATGGGTGTAACGTTCAATAAACCAATCAGAGAGTCATCTCCCATTCCCTTTAAGAGCGAGATGCGCTCGCGCCATGGCGGATTGCTATTTACATGGCGTACACGCGATGAGTCAGTTAATATATATGTGTGTATTGGCACGATTGTTCAATTAATTAGCCAATTTCGTTCATCATTATAAGTAGTAATAGGCTGAATTGAAAATAGGTAGCCTAATTCTAATACACGCAATGACTATTCATCATTATATTTTTATACTTATGTAGCCTGCACAATAATATTATTTTACACTGTAATCCTTTTGTTTTTAATATTTGGCATGTTTGTGTGATGCGCATCCCTGTGTGTAATAAGCAAAGTCAACGCGCACTGTGGACGCGCCCAGAGGCGCAGTTTCTACCAACGCGCTCTAACAAAAAAATATTGCGCCATTGACTTTAGACTTTAGACCAGGTTTGAGTTGGTCTATTGCGCAGTCTATTTTCAGCTCCTTAAAATAGCAATGCGCCGGCAATGCACCTGAACACACCTCTTTTTTAGACCAGCACGCCCATGGGCGCACTAACTGGCGCAAATGCATTTACTAATTTAAGGACGTGGCGCTGAACGGGAATATGGAACGCGAATGGCGCCGGACGCAAACTAGCAAACACACTTGCGCTGCGCCTTGCGTCGCATTGCGCTGGGTGTATTATAGGGCCCATGTTGTTGAGGGTCGGTGACCGGCTTTCTTGCTGTCACTAGCAGCAACTTTTAGCGGCGGCGGCGGTATCACCGGCAAGCTAGTTGTAGCTGGTGCGCTGTCATCACTCCTCTTCGTTTGTTTTGTAAATCCAAATTGACTGAGGTTTGGCTGCTTTCTTTTTGACATTCTTATTAGTATCTACAGAGTGTTCCAAAAAACGAATAAAGTATGTTTTGAACTTGAAGTTAAGCTAACATTCAAATACCAACTCAGTGAGAAGTTCAAGTGGTGACGTAAACGTAGTAATTTCAGTGCAGCGCCGCCACGCATGGATGGTCACAGCAGGAGACACAGCGGAAAATAGTGTTCGGAAATAGTAATGTAATGAGAGAATAAACACACAACATTGACAAATTTTTAATATCATCATTTCCGGAACCTTAATGTACAGAAAATCAAAATCTATATGCGACACAAAAAATGGACAGTGTTTTAGAGCTCCCCCTAAATGTCTCAAAGTAGGCTTTCAGGGGAGCCCAGGTCCTTTTCAGGGGAGCCGAGCTCCCCTTAGCTCCCCCGTAATTCGAACCCTGGCTTTAATCATATGTGACCTGATCCAGCAAAATGAGTCACAGTGACCCAAATTTCAAAATTGAGATTTTGGTATCAATGGAAAGACGAGACAATAAGCTTTAAAATGATATCCTAGTCAAAGTCATAGTCATGGTTTTAAAGATATACCCATTTTAATTATGGTCGTCTGCCCTCTTTTTCAAATTGAAAACCTGAGAAAATCGCTTTTAAAGTTTTTTGCCCGTTTTTTTGTTGATATCTTTCAAAATCCATTCCATTTAAAGGGATAAACTATTTATTTTACAGTTTAATTTGACCAAAGACATTTATATATATATATATATAAATGCTATTAAACCAGGCTGAAGCTCAAATTATTTTAAAGTATTTATTTGAATTAACCCTTTAAGACCTGAAGGCTTTTTTAGAGTTCTTTTTTTTTTTCTTTTTTTTTTCTGAGCAACACACACAAAAGTAAAGACTCATAACTCCAAAACTCTAGCAAGGAGAGTCAAAAGGTAGGTATCATTTGATACAAAACATTTTAAATTTTAAGAAAATATAAATTACATTACATTTGGACATTTTCTTGCCGAGAAACAGCTGATAAAAGACAAAAAATATATATAATTTTTTAAAAATAATTTTTCTTTTTTTATTTGTCATGGAATAACTCAGGAACACAATAAGATCGCTAAAAAAAATTCTTTTTTGGTGATGCCCTACTATATGTGAGCTGCATCTGGTTCAAATTTCGTGGTGATATTATAAAGAATAGTTTGAAAAATTGTTGTTCATTTTTTCCGCAGCCAGGTGGCGCCAACGGGCGGTAAACTCCGGTTTAGAGGTGCTTCTCAGCACTCGTTAGGAGTTTTTCAAAATGGTTAGATGCATTAAAAAGATGAGATTCTAAGCTTTAAAATGATATCTATTTTGTGTTATTCCACGTTGGAAAACGAACATGGATGGGTCCGGGATCATTGGATACACACTGCATCCCGGAGAGATGAGAGACATGTTTTTAGCCAAGTATGTTAAATCATTTCGTGAGTAATATCTTGTGATCAACGCAATATATTATATTGATTTTGGATTCATTTTAATCTTGAGAATCTGCTTTAAATATTGATGTGCGATTTTTATGATCTGTGCATTTTTCATGAAGTTATGAGCACGTGAAATACATACTTGTATTCAGTTAGCTGCTGTGCTATTTTTGTTGTAAACGCATATTTCTCAGACTCATTAGAGGGTGAAAACAACGCAACAGAAGCATGTTGGAGGCTTGATATGAAAGTTTAAAGTCTTTGGTTTTGTATGCAAAAAGAATTTTTGTGCTACCTATATGGATTCAATTTTTATTGGCTTTTAAAGAGAGACACGCAAATGGGAGTTTTATTTTATAAGGCGCGCTAGTCTGACAGGAGGATGGCTGGACCGATCGCGTGCCTGTCAGTCGAAACGGGGCTTCCCATTGTTAAAATCAGTGTGTCAGTGTGTTTACATTTCTAAGCTTTTTGATTGGTTCTATACAACGTGTAACACCATATTTGTAGAGCAGAGATAATGACGTTTCAGGGGATACCGGGAAATGCTCATAAGTGACGAGAGGAGTTGAGAAGTTCATTTCCAGCTAATTTAGTGAAACCATGTCAAATTTAATAGCCATTTAAATACCTTTACTCGATTATCTGGACTACGAAACTTTGGGAGATTATTTTTGAAAGTCTGTTCTTTGAAATTAGCTTAAAAAAAAAAAAAATCGTTTTTTTCATTGGTTTTCCACATTATCGGCCCATATCTTAAAATAGAACGTTGCGACTTCCGACTCATTTCGCCAGATCGGGTCACATATGATGTAAGCATTTTTAAATCACAAATGTAAAAATGAAAATAATATCTTAATGTATTTAGTGTAAAACAAACATATAATCATTCCCACTCTACACATCTGTCCATACAGTGGATGGATGTCATGTTCTGTAGTTTCTAATGTAATTAAATTAGGGTTGCAAAATTCCGGGAATTTTCAAAGCGGGAAACTTTCCATGGGAATTAACGGGAATATATGGGAATTAACAGGAATTAATGGGAATAAACAGGGAATTTGCAAAATTGCAGGTTAGCCTATAACAGGGTACTTAAATGTTGTTGAAAAAAACATCTTGCAACATAATATTGGTTAAAACAGCCATATTTAATGCAATTTTAGTTTAATTTTTACCCTGCACATTCCTCACACAGCACACTACTTACTGCAGGGCTATTGAGGCCACACCCCCTGCATGCACTGTGCAATCCCCCAGTCCATAACATGCACATTTGATCAAAAATACAGAAAAAACTGTAATATTGTGAAACATAAAAACATAATTTATTTCTGTGATCAAAGCTGAATTTTCAGCATCATTTCTCCAGTCTTCAGTGTCACATGATCCTTCAGATAACATTCTAACATGCTAACACAACTGTTTTCAACAATGATAACAACAAATAAGTATCAAATCAGCAAAATTAGACTGATTTCTAAAGGATCATGTGACAATGAAATAACACATAACAATTTCTGCAATAAAAATATATTTAATTTACATATTTACTAAATTAAAATTAATTGAATGTGAAAAATAAATAACTGTTATTTCATGTTATGACCAAACAAAATGTTTATATTTGTTTTTATATGATACATTTTATATAAATATTATAAATCTGTATAAATTTCCCAAAATTTCCAATTAATTCCCATAAAATCCCGTAAATTCCCATAAATTCCCGTAAATTCCCATAAATTCCTGTTAAGTTTCCAAATTGGAATATTTCCAAAATTCCCCAGGTTAAGTTCCCGTGGAAAGTTTCCGGAAATTTACCGGAAACTTTCTGCCCCCTTGCAACCCTAAATTAAATATCTCCTATAACAGGTTTACATGAATCAAAGGACAAACAATGCTTTCATTTTCTCATAATATACTTTGCACATCACCACATTTTTTAACGATTCTCAAACTACTCGTTTGATGCTTCATTCTCTCTAAATCCCTCCTTTCCATGAGCCTGCTCTGCTCTGATTGGCCAGATGGCCTAGTCTGCTGTGATTGGTCTACCGCTTACACCGTGTGCAGAAACAAACTCCCATTACCATAACTGATTCAGCTCCGGAGCCTTCTGGAGCTCAACGTTTGTACACACTGTAAAGACAGTAACGATGGCGTCGATTTTACCATATCAATCCAAGTGCGAGTCAGCCGATGAAACATTGGAAGAAATAGTTATTCAACCCAAACCTCCATCGCAAGAACGACTTGAGCAGGACGTTTCTCAATGATACCCTACTCCATTTGACGTGGGTCCTAAAGCTTATGCCTGATCATAACCCTTATTTTCCAGTGATATTCATCTCACTTTTTCTATTTCTTTATTTTGTATGCCTCTCAGCAGGGGCGATTCTAGGGTCAGAGCTTTAGGGGTGCTGAGCACCCAATGAGCCCCACTGCCACCACCCACCCTCTTTTCACACAAAAACAAAAAATGTCTATTGAAAAATAACTTTATAATTTAAACATTGATTCAACTAACTCCACATTTTTTTTTTTTGAGACCTTTTCAGAACACCAGCTTAATTGTGAGGGTTCACACAGACAGCCCCCTGTAACAAACACAAAACCTTCTTCACTCAGATGGTTTTCCTGACCGTTAACTCCATGTGCCTCCTTTTGTATCAACGGTCATCAGATTGGTTAGATTAGATTCAACTTTATTGTCATTGAACAAAGTAACTGCATGCGTCTTGCGGAAGAACATTGTAACCGGCGCTACTTCTCTCCGATAACTATGGACGAGTCACCCAGGTCCTGTGCTACTCCACAGCGGCGGCGACCCGCTGGACTAAAATAGTACGAAAATAAACACTTATTATAGGCAGGGTGCGATTTGTGAAAATAACAGAGGGGGGATGTTTTGAAATATATACTATATACTATATACTATTTTTGGCAGCTGTTACATAAACATTTTTACAAAAAATCTTCTGATTTAACCTTGAGATTTGAAGTATTAGATAGCTTAGATATTTGCAACACTACAATGACACTAATAATTCTTCATTTCTGATAGAAATGCAAAATCAATCGGTAGTTATTAATTGAATAACGAGACACAAATTTACATTCAGTCGCGTTTGGTCCCATTTATTTTTGATCACAGTGCATACATACATACAAACTTTTAGTCCAAAAGTGCGCACATTTGGAGAAATGCACGTTAACCTCAGATTTCATTAGATATAATACAAGCTGGGCCGTACGCGGGGTTTTAATAATTACCGAGGTCACAGAATGTATTTTACTAGGGGGGGGGGGGGGGGCATGCTCCCCCGAGAAAATGTTGATTTCCCTGGTGTACATATATGCATTTTAAGACGTTTTAAGGCCAACAAATTGGATAACAATAGCTTTAAAACCATGTCAACAAATACATGCATGCCTGCCCAGTTTTGAGGCAGCTTTAATCGTATGTTTGGTAATTTCATGACACAACAGAACAACGACGGTCATTGCTCATAGTTTCTTTTGCGCTTTATTTAAGCTATAATAAAGTAATTATGCAGCGCGCGCCGGCGCATTTGCGCATGCAGTTCTTGAGTGCGCGCCACGAGCACAGTATATCGGCTGATTGGACAGTCATGTTAATTTTCCTGAGTTTTACCAACATAGCCTGACAAGATCTCATCTGACCGCAGCTCATTGTTGTTCAACGAAAGCTCCCTCGTCGTCACCTGCACCTTTTCCGCGCTCGTTTGACTTGCGCCTGGCGCTGAGGTGAAGTCGGAATGCGCGTCTAAAACGTCTTGTGGTCGTAAAGAGACAGTTCTATATAAATGCAGCGTTTTACTTGGCGATGTTTAAAAAAAAAAAGATTTATATTTTTTGTATTTTATATGCTCTGTTGGTGGTTTGAGGAGTAGCATCACCCAGGGGGGGGGGATTTTTTTTTTTTATCCCTACTTTTTTATCACCTACTCACTCTGCGTGTGTTTCGCGCTGGATGACGGTCGTGCTGAGCGGTGCAGGTATAGAGGAGAAGTAGAAGAGGATGACACCATTTGCTAAGGGGGATGTTTTCATTTTCATCCTTAACACATACATTTTAACCACAAACTACGGAGTATGTTTTGGACATTATTTAACCTTGTAAAAGACGAACAAAAATTTTAGAATAACAACATTTCTAGCCTCGCCCATGCCTCTCAGCCATCTCTCTTTCTACAGTCTTTTTTCAAATCTCCCTCTTGCTCACTCTCTCTCGTCCCCCATCATGAGCAGACACGCCCCCTACTGCTGATTGGCTACAAGTGTGTTGTGGTGCTCGTTCCGATCCAGTTTCAACAGCGTTTCTCAGAAATCTATTACTGCACCTTTAAACCTTGAATGAGTTGTTAGTATTTTTGGGAGAGCATGTATAGTTTAAGAGGGATCACTGTATCGCTGTAACTAAATGGCATTACGCTTTGAGCATCACTGGTGCCTGGTTGATTGAGGATGCTAATGCATGTCCATCACCAGGTAAACAAGCAAGAACCCCCAGATAATATCTAATGTTTGTAATTATTATTCCATCAACATGAACAAACAAAGTGCTTCATTGTGACATGCTGACACTAGTGACGGCTGCAATCAACAGTCAACGGGAAAATGGGTTTCCCCACGTCAAGAGAACAGAGCACAAAAATACTAGAGCTGTTGAAAAGCAGACTAGTTGGTGGAGTAAAAAAAAGGATAAATGCAATGCCAGCACACGTGAAACAGTACATAATCATGATCAAAAGTATAATCTTACACAAAAAAACACAGACCTAATCGCAAAATAAAGCAATACTAGATCATAAAAGACAAATCACTGACTATAGCCTGCTGAAAGATATAAGATACTGACAAGTGATGGTGGGTTAAGGAATACAACAGGTGTCATTCGTACAGTAACATATGGCCTACACATCAAACCCATAAGCAGGGAACGCTTTTAGGACTTCTTTCATCTACACAGACCCAGTCTAATGTAAAGCAGTATTTGAAGCCTAAATGGAAGACAAACAACTGACTGCTGGGAGGAAATCTGTGCCAAATCACACAGAACTGCAGATGGATGTGGTTTAGTGTAAAATTCCTCATCCATTCAAACAAGTGCCCGGGGATATGTGTCTAACAGGGAAGTTGTCACAAGGGCTATATCTCTGACTGTAACTATAAGGTTTCATGTTACAAGACCAGTTGCACAACTGTGTTTTCTCTAGCAGTGGATTTGTACTGTATGTTGGTTTCAAGCACTTAATTCAAATGTTGTAATTTTAAACAATTTGTTGATTGCAGAATCTCTCAAAACAAGCCAAAACAATAGTCTGATATTTTTCAATGTTAAGCTACATTTTTTGCTGTTGAATTGGTTTACAGTTTACATTTTGCTGAAAAGCCTAAAACAAAAATATTGAGCGCAACTATGGTGTCCCGTACTCGAAATTTGTGCTCTACATTACACCTATCCAAGTGCACACAAACAGCAGTGAGTATTGAACACACACACACACCCGGAGCAGTGGGCAGCCATTTTTGCAGTGGTGCCTGGGGAGTGATTGGGGGTTAGGTGCCTTGCTCAAGGGCACCTCAGTTGTGGGTAATGAGAATGGAAGAGAGCCTACATTTTCTGCCGATACTGAGACTCGAACCCACGACCTTCAGGTTACAAGTCCAACTCTCTAACCATTAGGCCACAACTGCCCGAAAAGGAACCTCCCCGTTGGGGAATCGTACTCCGGTCTTCCGCGTAATAGATGGAGATTCTGTCCAATATACTAACGAAGACAGAAAGAATGACTCAAGAACCAGTTCTTTATAGTGAATCAAAAACATGCTGTGTTCATCTGTGCCGATAGCCTAGTGGTTAGTGCGCCGACATGTGGCGCAAATGCGTTCACGACGACCCGAGTTCGATTCCCATCTCGAGGTCCTTTGCCGATCCTGCCCCCCTCTCTCTGCCCAGTGCTTTCCTGTCTGCTCTCTATTGTCCTCTCCAAATAAAGGCACAAAAAGCCCATAAATATAACTTAAAAAAAAAAAAAAAAACATGCTGTGTTCGAAATCGACCCCTAATAGGGCGCTATTTGAAGGGAACAGCCATTTGTAGTGGTGTTCAGTACCATAGTGGACGATATCGAGTTCACTCATTCAATCCCATAAAGCACCGCAATAACAACTAAAGAATACCCATAATGCACTGTGAGGTCTGCATAGAATGAATTCCCTGTTACACCAGAATATGACGCTGCAGCTGAATAATCCATCCATTTTCCAAACCGCTGGTTCGCTCACTCGATTTCATTCACTCCTTCAAGTGGACTATATTAGTGGACTTATGGGGGCAATTTCGAACACAGCCAACCAGTATGACCAGAGTAATTTGATTCAAATGACTTAAATGAATCTGTTATTTTTAGTGAATCAAACAAATATAGTGAAATCAATGTAGACCAATTTCTAAAGGAATGATTTTTATGAGTAGATTCTTTTTAGTGAATGAAACACTTTGAATAAATAGATTCCTTAAAGGTGCTCTAAGTCATGTCACGTGTAGCTAGCTAGCCTCTGTTTTGTTTGACAACACTTGTAACGTCAACAGGAAGTTACTCCACCCAGGATCACTTAGAGCACCTTTAATGAATCTGAATCATTTATTGAACCGTGAGTTAATACTTTCGTCCGGTGTTATGAGAAATCGAGTCCCCCCCAGGAATCGGGTCTCCTTTAAAGGGTTAGTTCATCCAAAAATGAAAATTCTGTCATTAATTGCTCACCCTCATGATGTTTCACACCCGTAAGACCTTCATTCATCTTCGGAACACAAATTAAGATATTTCAGATGAAATGCGATGGCTCAGAGAGGCCTCCATTGACAGCAATGTCATTCAAACTCTCAAGATCCAGAAAGGTACTAAAGACGTCAAAAATATCAAAATTTTTGCTTTTCGAAGATTAACGAAGGTCTTACGGGTGTGGAACGACATGAGGGTGATTAATAAATGACAGAATTTTCATTTTTGGGTAAACTAACCCTTTAAGACCCAGGCGGTAATGCCTGATCAAAAGTTGTTATTGTGATGTCTTGACTAATTAACCTATTTCACTATTCTATGATGTTTATTACATTAAGTGCACAAACAGCATGCTTGAAATATAAAATGAATGCATATGTATTGCATAATAAAACAAACTAGAAACAGATATTGGAAACAAAAAACATTCCTAATATAATATAAGCTAAGCTAGCAGGCTAATCGGGTAGATGCATGCTATGCTAGTACATAAGCTAAATTAAAAAAACGGTAAGAATGAGAAATGCTTGATTTCACAACCTATAGCTTCAGTTATATACTAGTATATGAACCCTGTCATTTAAAATAAATTAATGGTGATTATAACACATTTTAAAGGATATAAATCATAACGTGATTTTGCAGGAATTATAATCAGGTGTTGAAAATACTACCCATTAAAAGTCTGTTGAACCAATGGGATCACTCGGGGTCCTAAAGGAGATGCGATTCCTGGGGGGACTCAATTTCTCACCACATCGGTTACCATGTTTTGACAAACCATGTTTTGACCTAAATCAGTATCTGACAAATTATTCATGACAAAATATTAAATATTACGTTTTGTTACAATCAGTGTTATTTTATAACGATAATGAATTAATAAAATGTTATTAAGTTTTGTTTGAGTAGTTAATACATAGTTTTAAAGAGTTTTTCTGTTGATATCTGAAATATTCTAATCTAAAATCTAGTTCTACCTCAAAACTAGAATTGAATGGCTATTTTTAATTACAGGTGCAATATGTAAGATTTTCTGTCCTCTAGAGGTCGCTAGAGGCCTATTCATAACAAAGGCGTGGCTTTGAGCATGGATTCTTGGGACATGTGGTCTTCACCTCACAGCCGGTGGAAAACAATTGAGATAGGACTCGGGAAGAAATCATGTTCATGGATGCAATTATTAACGTTACTGTAGTATGAAGCAGAGCAGGACCGAGTGTTGTGGGAGCTGAACGAGGCCGCTGGAGCGATTGAGCAACACACGCCTCACGAGCAGCTGAACTTTTATTATGCCACAGTCGCCGGCGCTGCTTCCGCTTTTCCGGTCATGAGTATGAGGTAATGCAGCTCTGTTTATCATATTAGATATTTGAGTGTGTTGAAAATGTTATAACATTACTGTGCTTTTGCTCAGCGGTTGCTGTGAGAGACTGTTGCACTATGCAGTAAGATAGATCGATTTTAGAATATCATATTAAATATTGGATGTCTTGTGTTGATAAATGCCATGTAATTCATTTTAAAACATATTGTATGATGGACAAAATTCTGTATTACTGTTACTAAAAATAAAGCTGCATCTGATTATGCTTATGTTAACTATTTGATAAAATAGTGTTTTTCTCTGAGGCATGGTAAAGCATGGCACTCGCAAAAAAATCAAGAAAATTAGATTTAAACAATAAAACTAAACATGTTGAGCTATATAACAATAATTCGTTTTCTGTCTCTAAATATATCAAAACAGTTGTTCCCTTGTCTATTAAAACATGTAATATATTAAAGCATCTTTGGTGTTTCCATGGTTTCTACAAAATAAAACCGGAAAACCGAGGATAACGCGGGTATGACGCAATTGACTGGCGACTCCTCACAGGCTTGGCTAAAATTGCAATTTTCTCACGATTTACAAATAGTTGCAAACATTTGGGATATTGTAAGTACTCAACAAAATAGGCTATATAACACTGGCCTAGTGTTTTTTGGATATTTTACTGCAAAATTCTTACATTTTGCGCCTTTATTTACATTTTGTATGGGAGAAAATTTTAACAGAGAAAGAGAAGAAAGTTGAATTGTACTATCATATAAACGAGTATTGTTACACAGTTCGTCTTGTTACTCGAGAGTTTTCTGTTTCTTTAAGTCAGCATGAAACCGAATCGAATGGGTAACAGAACCGATTCGAATCGTTTAGAAAAATCGCAACCGGAATCGATTCCCATTCTAAGTTTGAGACTCATGACATAAAGAAAAAAAGCAACAGTTAAAGCCATTAAAACAACACGTCTTACAACACTTCTCGTTCTCCTCACCAAGTCTAATTTACAGAAATTATTTATAGAACACCCTGATCTAGATATCGAGTCTTTGAAAAACCCATATTTGGTCGACCATTATAGTATAGCCTACACAAAATACTGGCATCATGTCAAAAAGAAAATATCTGGGACATTAACTCGTATTACACAACATAATTTAAATCAATGCGATGTTTATATCGTGCCAACGAATGTTTTAATGACGCGGATGATTTAAAAACGAGGATATAAATTAATGTCAACAATAGGCCCCTCTCGGTGTCCATGTTAGCAGCGCGAGCGCACGAGCCACCTTCTTCACCACCTGCAGAATGCGCAAGCTCGCGCCTCTCACTGCAGCGCGAGCTTCTTAATTTATTACGCCAGTACGGTCAATCCCCGAGATGCAACTTTCATTTAAAAACACGTTTAAAGATGCAAAATTATTTCATGTGCATGCACCTGCGCACACATATACTCTCGTGACATTTGTGGAAATGCAGGAGGGCTGGGGTGCAAAATTCACGTAGCTACATTTGGGCTCAGGCAAATGGATGCTTGCTTACCTCCAGCGTTCGGATTTCTTTTTGTGTCAAGTCGTTGGATGTGGCACATTTGGTCCTCAGACCTTCCAAGCTGGAGATACTAATGTCAATCATGTTTTGCACCAGTTCGCACTGCTGCAAGGCTTTTTGCAAACTCAGAAGATGCTCGTCGCTTTTGGTCATATTCTCCTCGTCCATAATTTGTGAGCAGTGGTCCTTTTCCTATGTGCAGGCTACTTTTTTTCGCTCAATCAGATTAGAGAACACTTTAGATAGTGCGTTTGTGAAAGCACTAATAATGGTGTGATGATGAAAAACTAGACTCTACGTGTAAGGCGATTCCATTGTTGATATCCTGATGTCCTGACGGTGTTGTCATCAGGGTCGCACAGTTTATGTTTGATGCTCCAGCTTGACTCTACCATAATACACAGATATTGAAGGAAGGAAGGAAAAAATAAAAATCAGATCCTCGCTGCGGTGGCATCAGCTAGATCCATTGCGCGCGTGAGAAATGCAACACAAATTGAGACATATTTGTCAGAGATGATTAAGGAGAACGATAGGTGATATTTCTTAACGATAACGTCTGTTTTGAGTGCATGTATTCCCCTTCTGGACCATCATCAGCAGCAGCATCCCGGCGCTCCCCCATCACACCGACATGTTCGCGTCAATCAAATTCACAGCAACAGCATCAGCATCGCATCGCCGACACAAGCAGGGGAGAGAGTTCTCGCGAGATAAGCATCAATGCAGTGAGCTCACTGTTTGAACTCGGAGAACATTTTTCTAATCGAACCACTGTTTCATATGGTCATGTTTTATCAAAAGTATTTTAACTGACTGTCAAATGGACGTACTGCCCTAATGTATTTCCAAGAGTGCTTTACAATTGACAAGATCTACTCCAAAAATTAATATGACTGATTTAACCTGATTGCATTGGGTTACACCGCAATAAATGTAATTTTAAGAGGCAGGAAAAATGGAGCAGGTTCACTTTTTACATTAGGATATATTAAAGAGTAAATAGTTTAATTGTTAAAAAAAAAAAAAACAGACCAGTCTAAGATGGTTTTCTGCTGATTTACACTGCAAACTGACCCAAGCTAAAGTGCCAACAGACCAGCCTGGACTGAACATGATGTGTGAAAATAGATTTGTCAGAAACACAGCCTATATAGGCCTACAGCTGTTCAATTCTATTACGAATTGCAGCGTGTGTGTTTATTTAATGTCACATTACCAGTAGCATTATTCTCATTAACAAAATTACTGACGAAAATGTACAATGTAAAATGTAAAGATTTGCACCTTTTCCATGTTAGCATTTACAAAATTAAAAACAAAAAGACGTCTTTTTGTTTTTAATTTTATAAATGCTAACATGGAAAAGGTGCAAATCTTTACAAATAATCTGTTGTTTAATTATGTTTTATTTTTAAATTAAGGTATTTACTTTTTACTATTTTACTTTCTAATTAGCTTTCCTTTTTAAAAATACTATTACTTTTTAACCTCTATTTTTTTTAATAAATTTTAATTTACACTGCGGACCCAGAGCCGTTAAATATGTTTTTCAACGGCTCTGTAGTGAAATTACATTTTATACCACTGTTTCTGAAAGCAAACCAAACTTTACTTGACTCGAATTACCAGCAATTAATAAAAATCAAAGCTTTATTATGTGCTTTATTATTTTGTGAGAACCCTTAAATACTGAGGGTAACTGCTGCAATATCATATTAGGGAATACAATGTATATACTGTATATCCTTTTTTAAAACATGATACCTTTGGAGTAGCTAGTAGCTATTGATTTTTGCATAGACATAATAAATACATGTAAAAATGAATTTATTATGTAGCTCTTAAACTCTTATTATGAAATAACTGTAGGCTACTTCCTCGTTAAATCCCGCCTTCATTAAAAGCGCCCTTCTGATTGGTCAAGAAACTGCTCCGCTAGTGACGTGCGCGGATGGAAATCTTTGTGTAGTCAGAAAAACGCGCCAAGACGCATCGAGGGGTTTATTGAACAAAGTACAAGAGAATGGCGTCAACAAGTAAAGCACATCTTCAGACGAGAAATTTACCATGGTAATTTAATTTGCATTCGGTAGTATAAATTTCGCTCTTTTGTTATCAGCTGATAATTATAAATAAAAGGTGTTGGTGCTCCTTGAGACATTCTTTAGCCGACATGTGCAGCTTTGCACAGTTTTGCTTTGTTTACATTTGGATTGCACTTATTCTGCACGAGTGACCATGATGAATTTATGAATAATAAACAACCACTGGCTGTAGTTGAGCTTGTTATGCAGTATGTATGAAATAGATAAACGAGAAAATATCAGACCTGCATTGTTGTTATGACAGCTGACATACTGATGGAGAAATAGCGATGACTATTCAAGGGAATCTGTCTAAATATCTGAAATGATAAACTCTTTATTTATAAAATGTTTTTGAAGTATTAATGATAGCTATTATCATTATAATAATACAATAATGTTAATATGAGGTAATCTATGTTTAATTTTAATAAGGTAAGATAATTTCATTGGAGTTGCTGTCACTTAACACGATGAATCTAAAATATAGTATTTAAAAATTATGATTTTATTTTGATTTTTCAGGGTTGAAAAGTACAGGCCACAGACATTAGATGATCTCATCTCTCACCAAGATATCCTGAGCACAAGTAAGCAGTGTGATATGTATGGATTATAAATTGTACTCTGCCAATATTATTATTATTATCATTATTAACAAATAAAGATTTGCACTGTGATACTACTATAAAATGTACTTTACTATATGTGTCTGTGTTCTTAAAGGAATTGTTCACCCAAAATGAAAATTCAGTTGCATCTGTGTTGAATTTCAGTTTGTTTCTTACTTTTGCATACTTTTTGAAGCTTTAAAACTACATTCTTTTTAATTGCTTTGAAAAAAAGACCAGTACATTCCTGAACATTTTATTTAAATGTAATATTAAAACTTGTCCATGTTCATTTTTTTCTTCCACAGTCCAGAAGTTCATCAGTGAAGACCGATTGCCTCATCTGCTCTTCTATGGACCTCCAGGAACAGGAAAGACCTCTACTATACTAGCATGTGCTAAACAACTGTACAAAGATAAAGAGTTCAACTCTATGGTTCTGGAGGTACTGCAGATATTTTTTTGCACGTTTGGCAAAATCTTCCCCATGATAAAAAACATATTGACGTCATGCCCTGAGGGGAACGCCCCCCTGGCGGGCAAAACAATGCTTTCCTCCATTGCCTAGCAGTCATTTTTACCAGGTTTGTAGTAAGATCTAATGTAGTAAGACAGTGATATTAAAAGACCAAATTCAGTATACACCTTATTGATTATGCATACTGTGCAGGCAAACAAATTAACACAGAATATTAATGCAACACAAGGTTTCTCGTTAAGCATTTTTTCCATCGAAAACCATAATAAAGAAAACGTGTTGCGTTCATATTCTGGGATCATCTGCCTGCCTGTATATAGTATGCTTCATCAAAAAGGGTTAAACTGAATTTGATCTTTTTAATATCACTGTTTTAGTACATTAAGGCACTTTAAGGGTGGGTCGCACTAATAAGGATTCTTTAGCCTGGCGTCGGTTCACCCTTCACCTACGCTGCTTGATCAGCCCTTTAATTGCAACAGTCTTTCTGTGTAGTTAATCTGTGTTTAAAATTAAGTGGTGCATCACAACTCGATTTAAAGGTGCCGTAGAACATATTAATGATCCCGACTGTTGCGTCACAGTCGGTGTTATGTTGAGATTCGCCTGTTCTTCGGAGGTCTTTGAAACAAATGAGATTTATATAAGAAGGAGGAAACAATGGTGTTTGAGACTCAGTGTATGTCATTTCCATGTACTGAACTCTTGTTATTTAGCTATGCCAAGATAAATTCAATTTTTAATTCTAGGGCACCTTTAAATAAAACTCAGATCAACAAATCCTTGATTAGTGTTAAACTTTGCTTAATTTAATCCTTATTGGTGCAACCCACCCTAGTGTTTTTCACGTTAGCTTTTTTTAAAAATCGTCCTGCTGTTTTTAGTGATTGAAATCACTGAAGGTGATGTATATGGATCACAAGTGCCCAAAACGTGCATCTTGTTCACATATTTTTGTTTTTAAGATGGAAAATTGACA
This sequence comes from Megalobrama amblycephala, assembly GCF_018812025.1. Taxonomy (NCBI): domain Eukaryota; kingdom Metazoa; phylum Chordata; class Actinopteri; order Cypriniformes; family Xenocyprididae; genus Megalobrama; species Megalobrama amblycephala. The sequence goes on from NC_063047.1 coordinate 31,175,503, forward strand.
GGCTTGTGCTGCAGTTGCATGGCTGTTTTGCCCTCCAGGGCTCCGCGACAGTCACGTGACTGAAAACTATGAAATGTTTTGTTTGATGTTCTTTGAGTCAGACATCAATTTATGATTGCAGTTTTGTTTTCATTTATGTTATACTAAGAGATTAAAGGCCCATTCACACCACGGATGATAATTATAATGATAATGACTTTTTAATGAATAATGAATTTTTTTCCCAGCTGATAAACGATAAAAACAATGAGTGCCAATCACAATCCATCCTGCTTTCAGAGCTTGAGCATTTAAAGCGGCAGACGACAAAACTGCAACAACAGACCTGCAACTTTCACCCTATTTCTGTTTTACCATTTATCTCTAAGGTAATGGAAAAAATTGTGCTTGGTAATTGTATTTCTGAAATCTGAAATTGTATTTTCAGTCTGATTTTAAGTCTACGCATAGCACGGAATCTGCCCTTTTGAGAGTGTTAAATGATATTTTATATCATTTAACATTGTTGATCTGTTGCGTTTGTAGTTTTGATCATTTTTACTGAGGCTTTTTTTAATACACTTTGGACGTTTTTAAATGTGCTATATAAATAAAAGTACTTAAACTTATCATTCGTTGGTGTGGACGCAAATATAGTTATTGTTATAGTTATCTTTATAGTTATTGTTCTTGGTGTGAACGGGCCTTAAGGCTAAATATGCTTGTTGCAAATCTTTTTTTTTTTTTTTTATGGAAACTATAACACATTTTATTTCATCAGCTCAATGCATCAGACGACCGTGGCATTGACGTGGTGAGGGGGCCGATCCTCAGCTTTGCCAGTACACGAACCATCTTCAAGTAAGAACTGTTACCCACCCTTACAGCTCATTCATGAACAGTTTTTATAATATAATAATGTTATCTTTTCTTTTTTTCTCTTTTTGCATGACTGCTGGTCTTTATGCTATTATTGCATTAAAATAGTTACTGCTGTTGTAAAAGATCTGATCATTCTTTGCACTTGCTCCTTGTAGAAAAGGCTTTAAGTTGGTGATCCTGGACGAGGCGGATGCTATGACCCAGGATGCACAGAATGCTTTGAGGAGAGGTAGCGTACCATCTGCCCCTCCATCAGCTCACCTGCTGAGCCCCCAAATGGCCTGATGGCAGAAGAATAGGGTTCTGCCATTTCACTGTCCACAGTGAGATATGAATGAGAGCAGTGGGATTATGATTGGAAAAAATATTTAGAGTTAAGATAATTTGGACAAAGCATCTGATTTTATTAAATCAGGCTTTATATGCAGGGTTTAAAATGTAAAAAAATTCTGATTTGGATATTTAAGTGGATAAAAATTGATTTGTTGTTGTTGTTATTATCGTTATTATTATTATTTCATGTATATATATTTTTTGTATTTTATATTATACATTTAAAATATTTTATTATTAATATATATATTTATATATATATATATATATATATATATATTTATTATTTTATTTTGAGACATAAATGAGAGAAGTCTGATTGGAAAATAATGCATCTGATTTTATTAAATAATATTATTATTATTATTATTTTAATTTGGTCTATTTTATATTATTCTTTATTTCAAATATTTTTATTATATAAAATAATATTTTTGATTTGATTTGATTTTGAGACATGAATGAGTAGTGTGATTGGAAAAAAATATTGTGTGTTTAAGGGTCATTTTAACAAAGCATCTGCTTTTATTAAATCACTGTATGTTTATTTCCAGGTTTTAAAATTCAAGAATGTCTTACTTGTAATAATACATTTTATTTATTTATTTTAAATGTATTGTATTTTTTTAAATCATTATTTATTTATTTTTTTTTGCAGTCCCTTTGGAGATTTATTTATGCGGACTTCATTGAGCCACACCTGATTCTCTCTCTCTCTCTCTCTCTCTCAGTCATTGAGAAGTTCACAGAGAACACACGTTTCTGTCTGATCTGTAACTACCTTTCAAAGATCATACCTGCCCTGCAGTCTCGATGCACGCGGTTTCGTTTCGGCCCCCTGTCCCAGAGCCAGATGATTCCCAGACTAGAGCATGTGATACAGCAGGAGAGGTGAGACACTCATCGCATCAAATCCAGGTCAAGTGGATGTTATTTATGAATGAAATTAATGTTGAATTGATTGCATATTGAAAGAAATCTTCACCACTCACATTTTCGACAGAAAATGCACAGATCTAGTTGCGTTTATATTTTTATACAATTAGAAGCAAGACATTTTTAGATAGAGCAACATTAAAATGACAATATTAAGACTGTCAAGTGTTTTTATCAGAATTTTTGGATCGTATCTGAAGTGAGTCATCAGATGGATCCACTCAAAAGACCTTGAACACAAAAGATCCTGGCTGGAGTGACCCAGCCCTACGGCCCATTTGATTAAAAAACTCTTCACAAACACACGTTTTATATCGCCTCTGCCCTCTGGCACAGGACGGCACCAACAACTTTGAGCAAATAAAACTGAACATTGTGTTTCCCTAGCATAGATTCATAAATATTTAAAAGTCTGTTTTGTTTCACTGATAGCATTGACATCACTCCAGATGGCATGAAGGCCATTGTGACCCTCTCAACAGGAGACATGAGACGATCACTAAACATTTTACAGGTGTGTATCATGTGAAAAAGTGATGTTTTTGTGGTTTGCTTATCATTTATTTTGCTGCTGAATATTCTTGAGAAAAATGTGTCATAAATGTTTTGATGTGTAGAGTACCCATATGGCCTATGGGAAGGTGACGGAGGAGATGGTGTACACATGCACTGGACATCCTCTTAGATCGGACATCGCCAACATACTGGACTGGGCCCTCAATAAAGACTTCACCACTGCGTATAACCGTATCCTTTTTACTCTAGTGGTTGCTTCATTAGTTCTTCAAGCTTTTCTGTGGCATATAACCTTTCTTTTTAAAATGTGAATAAAAAAAGGTTTTTGATCATTTTTATTGATGATCTAAAGCAAGTGGTGACTTTTTTTACCCAATCACATTTCTTACCTCCTCTCTACTAGAATAAGATCCATTTATTTTTATTTTAAAGTTAATTTTGACAATGCATCTGCCTTTATTAAATAACTGGATGTTTTATTCCAGGTTTTAAAAAGAAAAGAAAAAAGAATGACTGTTCTTGATAAAGATCTTTTTTGATAAAGATCTTTAAAAAAAATGTTTTATTTTATATATATATATATATATATATATATATATATATATATATATATATATATATATATATATATATATATATATATATATACACACTCACATAATATATATATATTATTATTATAATATTTTTTTCCCCATTTTTATTTTGCATATTTTATATTTTTTCTTAATTCCTATTTTATTTAATTTCATTTATTTTATGCAGATTTCATTAAGCCACACCTGATTCTCTTTTTCTGAATTTTTATTGATAAGATGAGAGGGGAAAAAAATGTGATCAAAAAAGTCACCATTTCACTTTAGATAAAAGCATCTCCTCAGTTTAAATAAAATTAAAATAAATTAAAATATTACATTTTCTAAAATTATTCTTACGAAATAATATTATTATCATTATTAATGATAATAATGTAAATTGTTTGTTTATTAATCTTAATATAAATTCAAAATTAATTAATTTTTCATATTTTCCAAAGCATAAACAAAAAGCTTAAATTACAATTTTGTAATTTAAATTAATTTAATTTATTTTGTATTTTACAACTGTTTTTCTCCCACATTAACTCTTTCCACTAAAGTAACTAAAATATACATATTTTAATTATTAATTTATTATTATTATAGTAAGTAAAATTTACATTAAAATATGCACATTTACAAATTAGCCTAAAATCCTTATTAGGAAAATGACAAAAAACATAGGTCATACTCCATGTATCCTAATCTCTGTTACGTTTGTGGTCTGTACATGTAATATTATCACTGATCAAACATCACATTTAATTTAAAATATTACTTTAGAAGAAAATGTTTTATAAATATTGATATTTATAATAAAACAATTATTTTATTAAGGATATTTAATGGTTTATGAGAATACCATTGTGTTGAGAAGTTGCTGATATTATTGTGACGTTTCAAAAGTCCTTAACCAGGTTCAACAGAAATTCTGCAGCTCAAAACTCTGAAAGGTCTGGCACTTCATGACATTTTAACTGAAGTCCATCTTCTCATTCACCGCGGTAAGACGACACTGATAACAGAGTTTGAAGAAATGCAGCAATGTAAAGCTCTACAATCGTCTCCTGTTCAAAAGAGCTAAAGCGGCACAGAGTCTAGTTGAGGCCTGGAACACCACACCACCCATCAGAACTTTGATGTAGTGATGAGATAGATGTTTTCCCTGCCCTCGTTGCCATGGAGATCCTTTTGTGGTTGGCATGGAAACCGGTTGTTCTTGTTTTTAAAGGCCGCCTGTTAGAAGTAGCAGAGTGTAGCATGCTTCACACAAATAAAGCACTAAATATTACACTATTTTCAGAATCAAGACTGCATAATTAGTGTATCATAACTGCTGCATGGCAAAAGCTATTTATCACACACAGAGCATGTCAGGGTTTCTGTAGTTTTTTTATGTTATGGAACAACAGAAAATATTTTTTTTATTATTATCGGTCACATTATATCACAATCAAAGTGTGTGTAGACAGTTAGGTGGGTTATTTTGCTCTAATGTTTTTGTGTCTCCATTTCAGTGGATTTCCCACCCTCTATCCGCATGGGTTTGCTTATAAAACTTGCAGATATCGAGTGAGTACATTCATTTTGTCAATGTTGTTAGTAAATCAGTAGAGCAAGAGATTAGTTTTATTCATCACTGGTTTGATTACTGTTAAATATGAATGAACCAAATATCCCCACTCCCATATACCTCATGAATACTTTACCTACATGAAATCGACTCATTTCATTCATGTAAATTCATGCAATTCATTTTTTCATTTTAACGCATTAAAAATGTTTAACGCAGCATCTGTTTTTTCCCCATTATCCTTTAGCTAGCGTTACATTATATGATCACACTCTTATTCATGCAAATGCTTTTTATCCATTCAAGCGCGACAAGACACGAGAACACAGTGGTACTGGCACGCTGTCTGTGACACTCACGACTCGTGCGCACAGAAAGCCGCTTCTGACAGATCATCATCAGCCACATTGAGTTCTCTTTCACGCTTTGAAAGACAAAAACACAAGTCGAGTATCCCCGTAAGGTCCTAGTTAAATAATCTTAAATTAACTTAAAGAGAAAATAGGATGCAGATTCGCATCATGTGCATCAGATCTTAAAGTGACAGTAGCCTAATAAACCTGCTACAGTTTGCCATTAATGTTTATCAAAGAGTAAAGAAAATCACTCATTGCTCTTAATTGAATAACTTTTGTATCTTGAATAAAAATGAAAAAAAAAAAAAAAATGAATCTAAATTATACAGTAAAGACTGAAGTGTTTGATAACTGCTTTGATATTTCCTACCTGTCAGATTAAATATTTAAAATATACTGTCTTTATGTTGTATTTACATTAATTTAAATGTAGAAATGTTAATTTGATTTAATTTGGACATTAAATGTGAAATTATGAAAATATAAAAATATATTAAAAACTTTATAGTTAGGTGCGATTAATTGCTATTAATTATGGAAAAATATGTGATTTTTTTTTTTTTTGTTTTTTTTTTTACTTGACAGCACATTGTGTGTGTGTGTGTGTGTGTGTGTGTGTGTGTGTGTGTATATATATACAGTACAGTCCAAAAGTTTGGAACCACTAAGATTTTTAATGTTTTTAAAAGAAGTTTCGTCTGCTCACCAAGGCTACATTTATTTAATTAAAAATACAGTAAAAAACAGTAATATTGTGAAATATTATTACAATTTAAAATAACTGTGTACTATTTAAATATATTTGACAAAGTAATTTATTCCTGTGATGCAAAGCTGAATTTTCAGCATCATTACTCCAGTCTTCAGTGTCACATGATCCTTCAGAAATCATTCTAATATGCTGATCTGCTGCTCAATAAACATTTATGATTATTTTCAATGTTGAAAACAGTTGTGTACTTTTTTTTTTTTCAGGATTCCTTGATGAATAGAAAGTTCAAAAGAACAGCATTTATCTGAAATACAAAGCTTCTGTAGCATTATACACTACCGTTCAAAAGTTTGGGGTCAGTAAGAATTTTTATTTTTATTTTTTTGAAAAGAAATTAAAGAAATGAATACTTTTATTCAGCAAGGATGCATTAAATCAATCAAAAGTGGCAGTAAAGACATTTATAATGTTACAAAAGATTAGATTTCGGATAAACACTGTTCTTTTGAACTTTCTATTCATCAAATAATCCTGAAAAAAAATATTGTACACAAATATTTTGTACAATTGTACACATTAAATGTTTCTTGAGCAGCAGATCAGCATATTAGAATGATTTCTGATGGATCATGTGACACTGAAGACTGGAGTAATGATGCTGAAAATTCAGCTTTGCCATCACAGGAATAAATTACTTTGTGAAATATATTCAAATAGAAAACAGTTATTTTAAATTGTAATAATATTTCACAATATTACTGTTTTTACTGTATTTTTAATTAAATAAATGTAGCCTTGGTGAGCAGACGAAACTTCTTTTAAAAACATTAAAAATCTTAGTGGTTCCAAACTTTTGGACTGTACTGTGTGTGTATGTGTATATATATATATATATATATATATATATATATATATACATACATACACACTGTATAAATGGGGCAGGGGTGGATGCAAGGATCACAGAAGAAACAATAAAGACTTTTACGTTATTAAATAATGCTGTTCTTTTCAACATTCTGTTCATCAAATTATCCTGAAAAAATGTTAAATATTAAAAAAATATTAAGCAGCACATTGTTTCTTGAGCAGCAAATCAGCATAGTAAAATGATTTCTGAAGACCGGAGTAATGATGCTGAAAATTCTGCTTTGATCACAGGAATAAATTACATTTAAAATATATTTAAATAGAAAACATTAAGATCTAATAACATATTATTCACATTATGAATATAATATAATTTCATAGTACTGTTTATATATATATTATGTATTTGAGTTCAACTTCTGTTCTTTCCTTTTTAACCATAAGGTATCGTCTGGCCTCAGGAACCAATGAGAAGATCCAGCTGAGCTCAATGATTGCTGCTTTCCAGGCTGTTAGAGACATAGTGGTCAGTGATGGATAGACCATTGGCTCACACTTTTCCCATGAAAGGGCTGTCACATATATCCATGATGTCATGAGAGGAAGTTCTTTACTACTTAATGTTGTTTTGACAAAAAAAAAAACTTTGCTCGGAACCCTCTAGTATTTTTGAAATGTTTATTTTTATGCTTAAAATAAAAGTTGTCTCAGTTCTTTGTAAAACAAATGCTACATTTTCAAAGTAGTTATGTAAAAAATAAAAGTCTTTAAATAAATTTTTCAAGTACAGCATCATAATTTAATATATTTTTGTTTTGAAAGCATAACTGTCTGGGGAAATTAGGCATCTTAGAAAATTATGCAACATCTAAAGCAAAGTCTGACCCACAAACATTACTTGTTTTCAGTCAACTGCAGTGTTCTTTACAATATATGATCTTTTGCTTTGGAACGTCCCTGTATGTAAGGTATTCCAGGATTTTTTTGGGCAAGGGAAGAGCCTCCACCTGATAGGTTGAAACCGAGAATCTCAGAGCAACCCTGCACAGATGCCTAAGGCTTGGAACAAGACGAGGAACTCTCCAGAATTTTACTTGTCCATCTCTGCACCTACAAACAAATGGGGCATATAAAGAAGTCCCTAATATTTATTCCAGTAGACAGGCAGAAAATAACTGTTAGACAAATTTACACAAACCCCCTAACATTTCTAGAGTAACATTGTGAGCCAAAACTAAATATAAATGATGTTCCAAAACAGTCATGTGAAATGCATTACCCTGTAGCAATGACGCCCCCGTGTGGATGGAAAGCACAGCACACACCACCAGTGCGGCCGTGATCGGTGTCAGCGACTAGTTTATCTCGTTCCACATCCCAGATCTGTAACGCCCTGCAGGACAATACAGTGTCACCAATAACAACAGTGAAAGTGGATGATCTGGTGTGAGGTCACAAGGATAACGTCTGGTAATGCAGTTCTGAAAATCTCAGATCTCAAATGGATGGTTCACTGCTCACCTGTAGTCTTTGAAAGCTAGCAGCAGGCCAACAGGAGAGAAACTCAGAGATGTCAGTAAATTGTCACTTCTGTAAGCACACACCTCACAGTCTCTGGAAAGAACAGAAAGTATTTTGTACGTCATTATGACAAATATGAGAAACAATACTGTCTTTGTCTACATTTTCAAAAACATCAAATCATTCAGATTTTAATGTAATAGCCTTGGGAATGGAAGCTTGTTTCCGGTGTTGTGCCGAATTTCAACTCCCTGCCAAATTATTACCCCCCTCATTGTCTAATCCTAACCCCTCCCCCACACCTAATCCTAAAAAAACGAGTGTCCGAGCTCAGTCCTGGAGGGCCACTGTCCTGCAGAGTTCAGCTCCAACCCCAATTAAACACCTGAACCAGCTAATCAAGGTCTAATTAGGCATGCTAGAAACTTTCAGGCAGGTGTGCTGAGGTAAATTGGAGCTAAACGTTGCACGACAGTTGCTCTCCGGGACCGAGCGTGGACACCCCTGTCCTAAATCTATCAATACTGGGGCGGGGGGTCAGAATTCGACACAACACCGGCACACAATGAAAAATAAAAATGGTAATTGTGCACTTTTACCTTGCATTCGCAAGTTTATATCTCAAAATTTAAACTCTATATCTTGGAATTGCAAGCTTATATATCTCAACTATGACTTTTAAAAATAAAGTCAGAATTATTTTTTTGCATAGCAAAACTCTCAATTCTGAGGGGAAAAAAGTCCAAATTGTGTCATATTTGTAGTTGTGAAGAAAAAAGTCAGAAATGTCAGATAAAAAGTTTCAATTACCATTTTAATTTTTTTTTTATTCCATGGTAGAAACTTGTAATAAAAGCAGCTATTACCAAAAAAATTCTTACTCTAAGAAATTTTAATTCTGACTCTAATATAGATGTTCATGCTGATATTTTCTGGAACTTTTTGGTTCCAAAAATGAGAAAAATGCTTTACTTTTATATAAACTTGCAATTTCGATTTATAAAGTCTGAATTGCAATGAAACTTGCAATTCTGAGAAAGAAGTCCAAATTGTGTAATATAAACTCTTGTGAGGAAAAGAGTCAGAACTGTCATATTAAAAAAGTTGCAATAACCTTTTTAAAAAAATGTATGCCATGGTGGAAACAAGCTTCCATTTTATGGTTACAAAAATACCCAAATATTTAAATTCTGATTTTAAATTTTAAATTAAATTTTATTTTATTTTATTTTTTCTGTGCTGCACAAAAGTAGATATCTGTGCTGACATTTTCTGGAATGCCTTACTTTTTTTTTTTTTCATATATATATATATATATATATATATATATATATATATATATATATATATATATATATATATACACAGTACAGTCCAAAAGTTTGGAACCACTAAGATTTTTAATGTTTTTAAAAGAAGTTTCATCTGCTCACCAAGGCTACATTTATTTAATTAAAAATACAGTAAAAACAGTAATATTGTGAAATATTATTACAATTTAAAATAACTGTTTTCTATTTGAATATATTTCACAAAGTAATTTATTCCTGTGATGGCAAAGCTGAATTTTCAGCATCATTACTCCAGTCTTCAGTGTCACATGATCCTTCAGAAATCATTCTAATATGCTGATCTGCTGCTCAAGAAACATTTAATGTGTACAATTGTACAAAATATTTGTGTACAATATTTTTTTTCAGGATTATTTGATGAATAGAAAGTTCAAAAGAACAGTGTTTATCTTAAATCTAATCTTTTGTAACATTATAAATGTCTTTACTGCCACTTTTGATTGATTTAATGCATCCTTGCTGAATAAAAGTATTCATTTCTTTAATTTCTTTTCAAAAAAATAAAAATTCTTACTGACCCCAAACTTTTGAACGGTAGTGTATAATGCTACAGAAGCTTTGTATTTCAGATAAATGCTGTTCTTTTGAACTTTCTATTCATCAAGAAATCCTGAAAAAAAAAAAGTACACAACTGTTTTCAACATTGAAAATAATCATAAATGTTTATTGAGCAGCAAATCAGCATATTAGAAGGATTTCTGAAGGATCATGTGACACTGAAGACTGGAGTGACGATGCTGAAAATTCAGCTTTGCATCACAGGAATAAATTACTTTGTCAAATATATTTAAAGGGTTACTTCAGGATTTAGCATTAAGCTTTGTATTAGTAGAATACCACTAGTATTTTCGAATTAGCGTGCTTTCCCCCTTCATATCAGCCCGAGATGAGAGATTTATGCATTTTTATTCTGTAGAAAAGCCTCCGATGACGCAAAAATCGTCATTTTGCGTCATCGGAGGCTTTTTTGGCCAGAGGCTTAAAACTACAGCCAGTAATAGCAGGTAGTTCCGCATTTTTTCACCACGCCCATACATATGCGCTTTTGAGGTTACTCATGGACATAGATCAAAGATTTTATCAAAAGTGGGTGTCAATATATTTTTAAGCTTACAGTAATTAACTTTATTTTGTCTGCAGTGGTCAGTGGTTCATCTCGCAAATTTATCGGTCTCTGCAGTCATCTCAACCAATACAGCAACAGGCTTTTGTGGTAACGTTAGCATAAATAGATAAATAAACTCAGTTTTACAGAACAGAGGCTTTACTTTGATAACAGTCAACTTATATGCAACTTATATGTAATTGTCTATCTAACGTTACTTTGCTAAGTTTGCAGTTTTACTGCTACCTACAACACTACATATAGGCTACTGTGTTATCAGTCTAGTATCAGCGAGTCTTACCTCTAGGCGAATACGCTTAGTACCAGATGCCCAGGCTGTTCGTCCTCTGGGAAAGTGAATATCGATGGTATCGCAATGTCCTTCAGAATGGTTCTCTTCATTGCAAAGATATTTGGTTCGTAGTCCTCGTGCTTGAAATGGAGACTACATATTCTGCGTTTTTTTTAGGTTTTCTATAACGGTGTCATCTCCAAACTTCGGGTGTTTGATGGCCCGCAGCCACTGTTTACATCGCTCCAAATCTTTAACTTAATCGGAAAATGATGGAAACTTACTTGTCCTTTCCTGGTTTTGGGTGTACATCCAGGTACAAAGCAATTTAGAACCATTTCGCTGTAAATGTATGAACTAACTCACGATTTATTTGTTTGAATTTTCCTGAATGCCGCCTGTAACCGATAGGCGTGGTTTGGGCGTGGCCTCGCAAGGGCAGCAAAACAAGTGCATTCTGGGAGTTGTTGTCTTTCATCCACATTAGTCAAAAATACATTTTCTGCCTTTTCTCAGTCTAGAAAGCTCCAAATTCAAAAATAATTTCACATTTCTACTACATAAATGACCAATTTTAAATACACATTCATCTTTCCAGGGGTGAAGTACCCCTTTAAATAGTACACAGTTATTTTAAATTGTAATAATATTTCACAATATTACTGTTTTTTACTGTATTTTTAATTAAATAAATGTAGCCTTGGTGAGCAGACGAAACTTCTTTTAAAAACATTAAAAATCTTAGTGGTTCCAAACTTTTGGACTGTACTGTGTATATATATATATATATATATATATATATATATATATATATATAGTTAATTGTAAAAATAAAAGGCATGTCATGACATGAGAAAGGAACATTTTGGTTTGCTAACATACTCTACTCTAGTCAGGTGAGCTGCTGTGTACGGGTCCCACAGGTCCAGCCACCAGCCTGTGCTGGAATGGTACGACGCGACCGCGAGCAGAGCTCCGTCCTGGGAAAAGTCACATGATGCCATGGTGCGCTCGTGGTCGTATGTAAGGTGTCTCATGAAGGTGTAGGACCGCAAGCTCCACAAATACACCTTCTGTTGGGAAGAAGACATTCAGACTATGTAGTATATATAAACTTAAGCTTAAAAACATAAAAATAAGAAATGTTGGCAACTAACTGAAATAAAATGTTTAAGTTTTAAAATTACTAAAACTGAAAAAAGCTAAATAGAATATATTAAAATTTTCACACAGCGAAATTGCTAAAACAAACTAAAATGTAAATGAAAACTGAAAAAACTCAATATATATACAGTAAATATTCAAAATAAATACTACAATTGTATAAATAATACTAAAATAACACTGCACTGCACTAAGAAACTCACAGAGTCAAGGTTGCAAACCGAGGCGATCACACTGCTGTCAGGTGATATGGAACATCTGAACACCCAGTAGTTTGGACCCCGCAGCACATGGGGACTGGTGCCTGCAAATATTAACATTACAATCAGGGCCATGGCGTGCACAGACATAAAAAGGGGTCGAAAAAAGTGAATCACAGAATCATTCATGAAAAAAGAAAGTGTCCACTGCCTTTACGAATGAGTCATTGAATCATTGACTCACCCAACTCATTCAAATATGGTGAATCATTCAAGAATAAAACGCTGCTGTGTGTTAATGTGTGAACGTGACTAACAAGTACAACATGAGAGACGCAACGTTTCTGCTTTGTTAGGAACTATTTTCATTGTCAAAATAGAGTAAAAACAGTCAAAATTGACAACGTTATGTCTAAAAATTGTCAATTCATATAATCAACTTATTCTTTATTGAACTGTTATATAAAATTAATATCACATTTGTAATTGTGCTGAAATTTGAGAAAATAGCACTCTTGCTAATGTTATATTGCTTAACTATTATGTCATAAACACAAAATACAAGAATGCATACATTAATTTAAAATAAAATAATAAAATAAAAGTCTTGCAAAAAGGGCACTTATGTAATCAGAGACCAAAAGGACAGGTGCTGGAGCACCACTTGGGGTCTATTTGTGCATATGCCTGAATTAAAGATCATGAAGGCTTATTTTCATCTCATTGCTAAGAAGTTTCTTCCACATCAAAGGCTCTAACCTTTCTTTGCCAAATCCCATATCCTTAAAGTTTTGTCTCGGGAGGCCGATACAAGCGTGAGACTTCCATTTGGAGTGAAGACCAAATCCCTGACAGGAGCTTCATGTCCGGTTAGAGTAAACCGCAGATTTCCTGTAGACAGAAAAGGGATTTACTTACATATTATAATCTTATACTACATGTGCTTCAGGTCGTGTACCACCATCCTGTTAATATTTAGACCAATGTGAGTTCTTGATGGTGAGTGCAGACTCAGAGTTCAGTCTTACCAGTTGAGACGACCCACACTTGGATTGCACCGTTGTTCAGACCAGTGGCCAGCAGTAGTTCATGGTCACGTCCGTTCTGATGTAAAACATCCACACGGATAGACTGGCAGGGTCCAAACGCCAGTGCCCACACCATCTGCCTGCAGTTAAGCGTCTTCTCTTCACTGCATCCAGCTTCAGCACTACTGTTAATACAGAGAAGTTTCAGCTCTACATCCAAGGATAAGATGTTCTGGATCCGCATCCATCGTTGTTCCTTCACTTTTCTTGGAAAAGTCTTCCACATTATCCTGTCACTTTAAGTTCTGAAGAAAAGTACTGTGATGGTACCATGGTAGAGTATCAAAAGATGTACACTGTGTTAGTACTTTCATGTACCTTACGGCAAAAAATTTCATTACATGATCATGGTACGTTTTTTTGTAATGACTATGGTAACATGGAATTAATAATGTGGTATTTTTTATGACTGTAGTAATATAATATTGTCAATAAATAAATAAAACTGATACATAAAATAAATTTGTCAGTTAATTAATATAATATATATGAAATACTTTGATATATACCATGGTACTGTATTATTATTGTATTCACATCAGTCTTATTTTAATATCATTGATAAACTATTATAGTTTTTATTAGTTTATTTTATATCTTCAGTTTATATATATATAAACTAAAGATATAAAATAAACTAATTAATAAAAACTATAATATAGTGTATCAATGATATTGAAATAAGATGACAGCTTGATAGGCTTAGTAGTCATTTATTATGGTGTTACATATAGGCCTATTAATTTAATTATTAAACTCATTGTGTTATGTAGTGAATTCAGACGCACTCTTCGGATGTCAGCGGCCAGGATAGGAGTTTGACGATGCCGTATCCCATCGACCAAGCAAAATAAGATCCGTCCGGGGAGAAGCGGACGCTCCATGTCTCGCAGCCGGCAGTGCCGTACAGACGCGGGTGATGAGCGGGTTTCAGCTCCGCGATCAGATCATGCGGTTCTGTCACAATTAAACAGACCTGTCACTCACAAAGACAAGCTGCGCATATCCGGAACTACTCATTTACTACTAATATAAATGGGTGTTTTCCTTATATACCAAATGCACATTATTATACACCATCTAAATTAAATGAATCATCATACCTTCGACAATACAACCTCGAAACGAAGTGCACATCTTCTTATCACATCACCTTACCCCCGTCGCCGCCTCACCTCTACACAGGCATTCATTTGACTGTGGGTGAACCACGTGACTCCATTGTCGATTGTGCATAATTCTGAGCACAATAGGTGTGTCTCTGCTATATATTTACAGGGTTAAGGCGTGTTTTATGCTTACTGCTGTCAAATACAACACTGTCATCATATGCATGTATCATGTGCTTTGTATAAATCTGTTATATTATACAGCATTACATAAAAGCTAGTTTTCTTTTATACATTACTGAAATTATATGGATGAATCAGTTAAGCACATTTGAATAATTATAATACAAAAAAAAAATAGATTATTTAAATTGTATTTATACATAATGGTAGTATTTGTTGTACTGCCTTCAAATTTAAGCTTAATCAACAATAATAAAATATATATATATATATATATATATATATATATATATATATATATATATAGGATGATGTCATTGCAGTATTACAATCTGATAAGAAATCACCATTGGTAAAACGAGAATTAAAAAAAAAAAAACACACAAAAGTAAAATGTTTGGATGTTTTACAGTAATGTGAATTGAGGGGAAATGCTTAATTCCAATGAAAATAATTTCACAATGTAAACTAAATTAAAATAGGCTTCCAATAATTACGTTTTTTTATTATTATTTTGCCATGAAATATGACCCATACATATTCACCAATACATTTTTATGGAAAGCAATCATTCAAAACCAATTCATTAACAATATCATTCTGTAACAGTTCACTGACATACTGTAGTATGAAGTAGTAAAAGATTTAATATCACTATTTGAAGCCAGTGTATTAAAAACTAATACTGAAAATTAAGACAGGGCCTCTTTAAAATTTGAAGTTATTTACACAGATCGCTAAAATATTATACAAGCATAATATCACACAAAAAACAAATAATTTAATATAATTCACAATTTTGGAGAAATGATTTTCTGTATATTTAAATTGGTCATTAACAGTCTGCTGACTGATGTTCTGCTTCTGTTTGATCCGGATGAGTTTGATCGGTGTGTTCCGTACTGTCTGCATTATCCTCATGATCATCTATAAAATAAACATATAGACTTGTTTCAGCAAATCAGAAAGTACAAAACATTGTGTCAAACATATTTTAGAGCTTATAATAACTAGAGAATATATTCTCTATGGGAATTTTATGCTGATTTTTTAATGACTTTGATATGCAATTACAAAAAAAAAAAAAAAAAAAAGTTAAAATTTCCCTATTTTGCCATTTTAAAGACTCCTAAATTTGTTTTAGAGGTCCCCTACAGTAGGTTTACATGCATCCAAGGTAAAAAAAAAAAAAAAAAAAAAAAAAAAAAAAAAACTTTAATGTTCTCATAATAATTTTATCATCATAATTTCTCACAGTGTCAGAAACGGATCGATAAAGGATTCAGTCCTTCTAAGCCCCTCGTTTCCGAGAGCCTACTCTGCTCTGATTGGTCAGATGGCCCAGTCTGTTCTGATTGGTCTACAGCTTACAGTGCATGTTGGAAATGAAACGCCCTTAACCATGTCTGAATTTCAGCTCTGGAAGCCTCCTCAGCACTTGTACACTAACTGATATAAACAGTAACAATTGTGTCCGTTTTACAGTACCATATCAATTCGATCGCGATCTTCATCCTTTGGAAGTGAACGCAATGTGGATTTGCTTCCACAGCACAGAAAACAGCGTCTTTTTGACATGTCGACAACACAAACCAAACTCTTACAGGCTTCAGCTACAACTATAGTGTTTGAGGGCGGGTCAAAGTACTAGGTAGACGGTGTTCGCGGGCAGCCAATGAAAACCGTAGGAAGGCATTATGCAAATTTTTTTTTTTTCAGCACTTTTTGCTTGAACCCTTAAAAAACAAACAAAAAAAATGGTTTAGACCCTTTGACATGAGTAGTTTTCGCCCCATTTCGAAATTGCCTTTTATATCTAAGATACTGGAAAAAAAATTGTGTATGCACACAGTTTAATGATTTTTAATGAAGAATAAAATTTTAGATTCCAGTCAGGTTTTAGAGCTGGCCATAATACAGAGCCTGCTCTTTTGAGGGTTTCTAATGACATACTATAAGGCCTTGATTCTGGAAGCTGCGTTGTTCTAATTCTGTTAGATCTTACCACGGCATTTGATACAGTTGATCATAATATTCTGATTGTCAGTTTAGGGGATTATTGTTCTACTGTTGCCCCTCTTGTGTGTGGGGTTCCGCAGGGTTCTATCCTGGGACCAATTTTTATTTTATTTTCCTATTATTTGTTCCCTCTAGGTCAGGGTTGGGCAAACTCGTTCCTGGAGGGCCACTGTCCTTCAGAGTTTAGCTGCAATCCTGATAAAACTCACCTGCGTGTAATCCTGTAGACCTTGATTAGCTGGTTTAGGTGTGTTTGATTTGGGTTGAAGCAAAACTCTGCAGGGACAGTGGCCCTCCAGGACCGAGTTTGTCCACCCCTGCTCTAGGTTATATTTTTGAAGAATTTGAGATTCACTATCATCTGTATGCGGATGATTCTCAAATTTATTTACCACTGAAACATGGTCATAAATGTGCCTAAATAGAAATTTTAAAAGGGAAATGTCAGAGAGCTTGAGTTTGTTGCCCAGCCCTATTTGTTTGAACCGCGAGAGGCGTCTACTCTCACCTAGGCTGACACTACTCCTACATCTTACAACGTGTCGGGTCAGAGGTCACTCTTCGGCCGGACTCGACTCAGGCCAGTGATTATAGTTTCTAAAGTTATAAATATGGCTATTTTTCTTACAAAAATGGAGATAGTCCTCATTGCAGAACACAAGATCCAGGGGGTGGAGTTGGATCTAGATCCAACTCCTCCCACTTTACATATCCCTAAACCTACCAGTTTCCACCCCCTGGATCTAAACCTACCCATCTCCACCCACTGGATCTAGATCCAACTCCATCCACTTTACATATCCCTTAATCTACCCGTCTCCGCCCACTGGATCTAGATACAACCCCTCCCACTTTACATATCCCTTAACCTACCCGTCTCCGCCCACTGGATCTTATGTGTTCTGCAGTGAGGGGCTACTGCAAAAATGCATCGCTTCACTACAGAAAGCCTTTATTAACCCCCTGGAGCTGTATGGATTACTTTTATAATGAATGGATGCACTTTTATTATGGGATAATTTTCATTTTTGGGTGAACTATCCCTTTAACAGTGAAAATTCCTTTTATTATTAAACACAACAGACCCGTTAAACACAAAAGTCTGAACAATATTCAGGAAGCCATTGACTTACTGTATGGGATTCTGTGAATCTCTACGAGTGTGGTCGCATGTCCGTTTGTCAGCGGAGGGAGTTGTGGAACAGAATCATGGAAAGTTTCCTCTTCGTCTGAGTCCACTAAACTCAGTACATCCCCTCTGTCATCATCTAAATGACTGCAAAAAACATTATAATGCCTCAGCTTTACATATCCTTATTGGCACATGTTATATGTGCTAAACTTATATTTTGGAACACTGCTGAAATTACTATGATTATTAATCAGCTTTAATGTTTTGCAGTCATTTTCTGTGGTCATACTTACCTAAATCCTAAACCTGAAAAATAATAAAAGAAAAAAACATTTATATGATACATTTTCATCAAAGCAGTTTTATTTAGGTATACAGTATGCAAAACTACTTACCAATGCAAATTCTATCACGCTTCGTATATACGGTCACACCAACAGAGATTCCTATCATCATTACCAAAATGGAGACAAAGACGCCAACTACGGCCCCTCCATTACCTGCAGAGGCTGAGAATAAAGATTAAACGCTGTCAAACTGTGCATGGCCTGAAACTTCTTTTCATAAAAAGGAAAGAAATTTGCGTGGGGGATGTTTTGTGATACTTTGTTTTGTAAAAAGGGATAAAAAGGGAGAGGTATTACAGAGCAATGTCAGAAAAATCTTGCCTGGTCGCATTCATGCACAGCTGTCATAGCTTTAGCATCACTAGTATTTGAATTATCTCCGGATCTGAGCTCTGATGTATGATTTAAAGTATGCGTCTCATTCTTAAACGAATGAAATCATCATGCATCTGCATTAACCTAACAAATCCTGACAAGAACATGTCTGGGTCATTTTTGTAAGAAATAAGAAATTATATTTTTATTATAGAAAATAGAGCCTGTTTTAAGGACTATTTATTCATTTTCTGTTGAATTTGAGTTCAAATGTGATCTGGACATGTTTTAACTAGGATAAAAGGATTCTTAAGGATACTAGGATAGTTATTATAAAAAATATAAAAGTATGGAGAAACATTTAAGTTTGTAACTTACTCCTCACAGTTAGAATGACTTCCAGCTCTCTTGCACCAAGAGGGTTTTCACTGTAGCAGTAGTAGACCCCTTCATCGTCCTTTGTTACATTGACTATAGTGAGTTTGTATGTGGGTCCATTTTTGGACACATTATATTTAGAAGTGTTGTTGATGACTTCGTCCATTTTCTTCCAGACAGTCTTAGCTGACGGGAGAGAGTTGGTCTCAACACAGCTGAGGGTGATAGTACTGCCCTCCAGAGCTGCTACCAAGGGGTCTCCAGTTGGAAACGGCATCTCTGGAAGACACATCAAATATAATGGTTTTAATTCAGCTGGAAATGCAATGGAAAAAAAGGGAATGTTTAAAGACCAAGAAACACCAGTGGTACCAAATGGAATTGCACTTGTCCAAAAATGAACTACTCACCCTCATGTCGTTCCAAATTCACAAGACTTTCAGTCATCTTCAGAACACAAATAAAGATCTTTTTAATGAAATTTGAAAGCTTTCTGTCCCTCCATAGACAGCTACACAACTGACACTTTGACGCATCAAAAAGTTTTGTAAAACTATTATGAATTGAGTGGTTTAGTCCAAATTTTCTGAAGAGACACCATTGATTTATATGATGAACAGATTGAATTTAGGCTTTTATTCACAGCGAACATAAAGAGAAGCTCAACCGTACTTGCTTGACATGTGAGAACAAACCTCACTGGTTATTGCGGAAGCTCAAACGGGCTGCGTAACACGGGAATGAACCTCATTGGTTCTCACACGTCAAGCAAACATGCTTGAGCTTCCATTTAGCACAACTGATGTGTGCATTGATGAATGTTTATATGTGAATAATAGCCTATATTCAATCTGTTCTTTGTATAAAGCTATCGATAATTTGGACTAAACCACTCAATCCATATGGATTAGTTTTACCATCTCTTTATGAAGTTTTTTGTGTAGCTGTCAATGGAGATACATAAATCGCTCAGATTTTATTACAAATATTTTCATTTGTGTTCTGAAGATGAACAAAAGTCTTAAGGGTTTGGAATGACATAAATGATGACAGAATTTTTATTTTAAAGATTTTTTATTTTAAACATTTTAAAGATTTTTTGGACATTTTTTTCAAACAAATTGCAATTTAAAACCAGGGATGATAGTGCATATAAGAAAAATGTTCTCATGTGAGATACACTAGGGTTTAAAACTCTGAGATCAGTAAAATTTGTAATATTTTTGAAAAAAAAGTCTTTTATGCTCAATGAAGCTGCACTTATTTGATCAAAAATACAGTAAAAACAGTAATATTGTGAAATGTTATTGCAATTAAAATTAAACAATTTTCTATTTTAATATATTATAAAATGTATTTTATTTATTATACCTTTCTTTCAGGATTCTTTGATTAATAAAAGTGCAAAAGAACAGCATTTATTTAAAACAGAAATCTTTTGCAACATTATAAATGTCTGTACTGTCACTTCTGATCAATGTAAAGTGTCCTTAATGAATAAGTCTTTTTTCTTTCTTTCTTTCTTTCAGATAAAAAAAAAATCTTACTGACCCCAAAATTTGAATGTTTGTGTATGTAAAAGGAAATGCAAATTTTAAAAAAGGCACTATATTTCAGTTATATCGATGATAGCAGCACCACTGCTGACGTGACAGTCACGTTAAAGTCAACACACTGTGAAAGGTAAAATAATACACAGCAAATCTCATGAAAACATATCTGGGTCATATAAATAAAATGATGCATTCAGTGATTCTCATTACTGAAGTACTGTAGAAAAATGGTCTTACCGAGGTTAATGGAGCAGGATTTCTCCACTCCGGTCACATGATGTCCAGTACACTTCACTTCCTCTTTTTCGTGCAATATAAACCTATTTACAAGGATCTCCAAGCGTTCTGTCCCCTGGGACGTGACGTTGATCGTGGGACCCTTGGCTATTACGGATTTTTCAAGGACCTCGTGCCAGCTCAGAGTGGGCGCAGGGTAACCTTCTCTCCAGGTACATATGAGCAAAACATCTGATGGCTCCTTGGCCACCTCCCAACTGCACTCCGGATGCCTCTCTGGAGCATCTGAAAAAGGCATTAGAGACAATTACAGCCTATATATCACAAATCTAACAAACAAAACAAATTATATACAGGAAATGACTCCTAAAATGATTTTAACATTCTCAAGGTAAAAAAAAAACCCACTTATGAGAGTACATTTCCAAAACTTACAGTAAACGAGGAGTTCCTGGCTCTTGTTCACAGTTCTCATGGATAGTGTATTCTGGGATGTACAGGTGTACATCCCTTGATCTTGTGGCTGGATTCTGTTTATGAAGAACTTAAGGGTTGATCCGCTCCCAGACGCCTTGTCATGATTATCCTGCGCCAAATTTTCAACTGTCCATGTCAAGTTTTGTGAGGGACGAGACACACTGGAGCAATTAAAATACACATCTGAACTTTTATTGACATACAATGTTCCATTCTTTAGGAGAGTTGCTGGTCTTATATCCAGTGATATGCTTGTTGGACCATCTGAAATATAAATCAAATGCACAAACATTAATAATAATTCATTTGACTCTCACAATCATCACATCATAAATGGCTCTTTAGGAAATCAGAATTAACAGAAGCTCTTAAAATATTACATAACAAATGAGCCTAGTTTAATTTTCAATAAAACAAATACACTACCGTTCAAAAGTTTGGGATCGGTACGATTTTTTAATGCTTTTGAAAGAAGTCTCATATGCGCACCAAGGCTACATTTATTTAATCAAAAATACAGTAAAATATTAGATAAAAAATTACAAATATTTTCTATTTTAATGCATTTTAAAATGTATTTTATTCCTGTGATGTCAAAGCATCATTACTCCAGTCTTCAGTGTCACATGACCCTTCAGAAATCATTCTAATATGCTGATTTGCTGCTCAAGAAACATTTCTTATTATTATCAAGTTTGAAAACAGCTTCATATTTTTGTGGAAATGGTGATATTTTTTTTTCAGGATTTCCTTTTATTTCGAAATAGATTTTTTTTTCAACACTATAAATGTCGTTACTGTTACTTTGGATGAATTTAATGCCTCCTTGCTAAATAAAAGTATCAATTTTTTCAAAAACTTTTGAGAGGTAACATATAGTTTGTTTATTTCCTGTTAATCTTTAAAATGTTCAAAAGATCTAGACAGATTACTTGTGGTGTTCAGTTAGTCGTTATGCATGGTGGCTGTCCTACACATCTCAGTCACATGGTGGTGGTTTTCTAGGTTCATGCAAGAGCAGTTGAACCAGAAAAACCTGTTTGAAGTAATACTCCCTAACTTACAGAAACTGGAGACATCTATTGCATATCAAAGCTTTGCACTGTCACATTAGTACGATTTAGATATCCCTAACACCATACCGGCAACTTGAAGCTTGATGTTCGAGTGAGTTTGCCATGAGGTCTCATCCTTTATTTGGCATTCACATGTATACAGGCCTTCATCGATATACTGAAGGCCACTGATCCTCAGAGAGCCATTGTTTAAAATGGAAAGATGCTCCGATGGCTTCGAGGGGTTTTGGGTTGCAACAATAACTCCATCTTTCTTCCAATGATAAAGAACTGAAGATGCATTAAATGGCTGGTCATGGCACTGTAGTGTAGTATTCTCGCCTTTCTCACCGATAACGTTCAGCTGCACCTGCTCCTCTGACACTACAGGAAGATGGACAGAGACAGTGTGGTTTAGAGCAGTACTGGGATCACTTACAAACATGTGCTATGGTAATACCATGTTTTTTGAATACGGTACAATTGTAACATCTAGGTAGAGTACTGGATTTTGAAGTACCATGTAAATATCATTACATACCATGGTTTCACTTACAAATAATTATCAAAAAGTGCAAGGATACTACCATGGTGTTTGGACAGGTACCATCCTGGAAATCCTCTGGTAAATACTGGTACATGAATTTGTAGTACCAATACATAAAAAAACATAATGTCTTTTTTAAAAATGAAACCTGAATAAATGTAGATGTCAACTCACCTGTTTGATGCGACAGAAGAAGCAGATATAGAAGTATTGCAGATTTTGTCATTGCAGGATTGTCAGGGTCTGATTATGGGATAAAATATTGTCCTTTGCAAATTCGACTGAGTTTCTTTTTGTTTAGCGACAAAACGCTTTAAATCGTTTTCTATGAATTTAACAAATAACCAGAAATATTGTTAAGCTAAAATCGTGGCCGTTCTGAATTCGCTTCCTGTGTAGTTTGTGTTACGTTTGATTCATATCCATCTTCAACCTGTCCTGTTTACTTGCGTTTCTTTCCCGGAAACTTTGAAATTGCAGTTTGACCACACCCTTCACCTGCGCGCTTAAAGAGACACACACCACCTTTCACAGTTCACACGCAGTCCAGTCTTGCAGGTTGATCAGGTTCACAAGGTTAGACCCTGTTCAGAAGCTCCAAAGGTCCTCTTTACTTTAGATGGTAAATGTAATGATATGCTATTGTGGAGTTGTTGTTGTTGTTGCAGGTGAAATTGACCTGAAGGGTTGTAATGTAGGCCAAGTGTGGTGTTTTGTTTTTGTTTTGCTTTACATTTAAACATGCAGTGTAAACAGATGAATCAGTGTATGTTATTGTGTTTTATATATATGTGTGTGTGTGTGTGTGTGTGTGTGTGTGTGTGTGTGTGTGTGTGTGTGTGTGTAAATAATATTTTTAAATATACATTTTTTAAAACTACACACACACACACACACACACACACATATATATATATATATATATATATATATATATATATATATATATATATATATATATATATATATATATATATATATATATATATGGGTCATTCCACAGAAACGTCCACTTTTGGTATGACAAAATGTCTTAAAATGTATTTCTTTTTCTAACATTTGAAATTAGACCACATTATTATATGAATACACATAAATGACAGCTTAATGAACTTTTGTTTTATTTTTTTGTGCATTTATTTAAAGACCTCATGTACCCATTTTTTTGTCACTGGTGTTACCTTACTTCTCTGGCATTTTTAAACATTTTTATGTAATATTATTTCTCATTTTTTTCAGCACATGCAGTCAGAGTTACAGAATAATGATAATGCAAATAATAAGAAGATTATGTGTTTTTTTTATTTTAATAAGGTTAGTTAAAAGTGTGATTGAATGATGTTAATTCAATTGCGCAACCACGTATTTGCTATAACAATGAAAATATTTTTTTAAAAAAAAGTTATAGACAAGTAATGATGTTATTCTTTACATCTTAATTCTTGTGTGTAGCAGAATTCAATGGATGTATAATTATTATCATGTCACATATGACACATTTTATTTAATGTGACAGACAAAAAAATAGTAACACCAGTGATATATAGATTATATATATATACATACATATATATATATAAATAGATTAAATATTTGTTCTTATATTTAATTATTAGTATTTAGTTTTACATTTAAATATGCAGTATAAACAGATGAATCAGTGTATGTTTTTTGTGTGTGTGTAAATAATATATTTAATTTTTAAAAAAATAAAATATATATAGTATTTAGTGTGTGTGTGTGTGTAAATAATATTTTTAAATATTTTTTAGAAAAACTATATATATATATATATATATATATATATATATAAAATTTAAAATAAATATTAAATGTTTTTTTCTTATATTTATTAATTATTAGTATTTAGTTTTACATTTAAACATGCAGTATAAACAGATGAATCAGCGTGTTATTGTGTTTTTTATATATATGTGTGTGTGTGTGTGTGTGTGTGTGTGTGTGTAAATATTTGTAAATATTATTTTAAAAAACAACATATATATATATATATATATATAATTTAAAACTATATTAAATGCTTTTTCTTATATTTACTAATTATTATTATTTAGTTTTACATTTAAACATGCAGTATAAACATGAATCAGCATATATTATTGTTTTACATATACTGTATATATATGTGTGTGTGTGTGTGTGTGTGTGTGTAAATATGTTTAAATATTATTTTAAAATATATATTTATATATAGATATCGATATCTATCTATCTATCTATCTGATATATATATATATATATATATATATATATATATATATATATATATATATATATATGTGTATATATATATATATATATATATATATATATATATATATATATATATATATAGATAGATAGATAGATAGATATAGATATATAGATATATGCTTTGGCAATATTGTATTATTTACAGTCATGCCAATAAAGCAATTTTGAATTGAATTGCATATATATAATTTAAAAATATATATTAAGTATTTGTTCTTACATTTATTATTAATTATTAGTTTTTAGTATTAGCTGATTTGTGCAAGATATGTCTAGTTCCAATGTTTCAACTTTCACCTCCGTTAGAGGGCGCCAGAGCTTTACATTTCTGACGTCTCTCCGTGTGCGACACTGTTTAGGTTCCCCCGCGTTTGGTGCCGGTGAAAATCAGTCCTACACATTTTCAATATGTCAGGCTGTAAGAAGCCACGAGCTGTAGCAAATCCTCTGGAGTCAACCATTACAACACCGAGTGAAAGAATACTGAAAGAATGTCACACTTTATATGTCGACAACGAAAACGGTAAATAACGCGTACACATTCATATGTAAACACATTACTGTTGTGTCTTTGATATGATCGAAAACATTATGAAACACTGTAAGGTGCAAATCAGCTTGAAAGTTCAACGTCCGAGATATGTAATGCTGTTAGTTATATTTATATTGTGTCACTCATTCAGAAGGTGTGTTATGGCTGTTTCTAAAACATAGTCAACTGCAAATCTAGACCGTTTGAACTTTACATGATAAATGGCAGCATGACTATATAAGCACAGTTCACAGGGTTTAGAGACAGTAATGTTGAACATTTGTCTCTGCATGTCACGGTACTGCAGATCATGGGTCAGTACAGTCTATATTCAGTAATAGTACAGTATATGTAAGTCTGTGATTATACAAGATCCTTCAAATTCATCTAAACTGAAAGGTCTTTTACAGGCATATAATGTACAGTATTTATAGTATACAGGTGCATGTTTGTATGCACAATTATTAATGTGTGTGTGTGTGGATAGAGAGATAAATATGTACTAATATATATATATAATTGTATAAATCTATGTAACATATTATTACCCTCTTTGCATTTAAATTGGTGTTGAGAAGCAATAAAGCATCATATACTGACACTGAAACCCTTTTTGTCTGGATGTGTTTGACAGGATTGGTGAAAATGGCAGAGAGTTTAGGAGTGAGGCTGTTACCTCCTCGGAAAAAGATTATAGTGATGATCATGGGAAACCATTCTGCCGGAAAAAGCTCCTTCATTAACTGGTAATCACACCTCTCACATCTTAAAATGAAAAATGATCTGGAGATCATTTAACGATTATAAAGAAATGCATATTTTTATTGAGAATCACATTTTCTTTTCCCCATTTTTGTTGACGTATCCCAATATTTAGACAGTGGTTCTCAACCTTTTTGACTCTAAATATTGTTGACAAAAATATTAAAAGGCTTATGAATAAGGATAAGAATTTAAAAAATCTTTTGCTCTCAATTTCTACCCGATAGAATATTTTAGAGCTTGGCATAGAAACTAGAAAAATGTACATTTGTTAAAAAAATGCCCAAGTCGTTTTAAGACTATTATTTTACATGACGATTCCAGGTCTAGAAATAACATGTAATTACACTTTAATTTAATTATTTTAAGGACCTTTGCTGAGGTCCTCAGACCCCTGGTTGAGAACCACTGCATTGGACCATATATTTCTTAACAATTATTTATAAAAATATTAAAAATTACAAAAGAGAATAAATAGTACATATGTATAAGGGAATAAAAATATTATTAATAATTTTTAACTATCTTTCAGGTATGTGGAGGAGCACATACAGAAGACCGGTGTGGCCATAGAGACACAAGGCTTCACATTTATAACCAGTGGGAGAAAAAGAGAATCACTGACTGTAAGTACATTTACATGCACACCAAAAAGCCGATTATTGCGAGAAAGCTGCTTAAGACACAGTGTGTACACTCTTAACCCCTGTATACGTAGCAAGGAAAATGTGGTTTGCGTTTGATTATTTTGATTACATTATTATCACAAATATTTTATTTCATATATATATATATATATATATATATATATATACACAAGATACCAGATAAGGCATATATACAGAGATATACAAAGATGAATCTTCTGTTTGTGTGCTTTAACTATTCACTGCCATTACTTTGCCCTCCTGATGATCATAAATATGGCGGATGAGCAGGAAAGTCACATGACTGAAACTGATAAATAGTGAAAGTGCATTTGTGAGGCGATTAATAATGACTCATGGGTCACATGTCGACACTGTTATCATTAAGACAAGCTGCCATACAATAAAACCAAGCTGCAAAGAGATCAATCAGAAGAAAACACATTAGCTGAACCTGTTTTAATGAATTTTCTCAAAAGCAGCCCTTATGAATTTTTAAAGACACATTTTCCTGATCTCAGGATGCCTGCGAAAACCAGCTTTAGTGCTTTTAAAGAGAGAGACGTTATTTTTTAAAGAAATGTTTGTTTGCTTTCAGCCACCAATAAAAGTGTCATAGGCTCAGATTCTTTTGATACAAAAATCAGAGCAAAAAAATCCTGTTCCCTATCATTTCCTGTTCTCTCTCTGCTTTCCTCTCTAATGGCACAGGTCCAAAAAAAATTCTTGTGAGTAGATACAGAAACCGTCTCATTTTTTTTTTTTCTGCTGATGAAGAAATTCTTCAGAATTAATTGAAATATGGTCAGTTGTGTCAAACAGAGCTGAGAGTATCTCACTTGTAATAGAGCATCATCAAAACAGCTAAAATATTAGCCAGGCCTAAGAGTCGAGTTGAAATCTGTAAAGCTTTCTGCAGAATTCTGCTGCTTACTAATAAGTGACATTCTGAAGTGTGATGATGTCTGTGAAGGCCAATATCATCTGCAGTTCAAGATGAAACATCTCAGATGTACCAGTTCAGTACTGTTTGAATTAAGAACATAAGTTAGACCTCTTTAGATCTCTTTAATATCTCTATTGCTTCTCCTACACAGCAGTGTGATTAAATAGAGAGAAAATATAGACTTGCTTAAAAGGTCAGTTCACCCAAAAATGAAAATTCTGTCATTAATTACTCACCCTCATGTCGTTCCACACCTGTGAGACTTTTGTTCTTCGTCAGAACCCAAATGAAGATCTTTTTGATGAAATCTGAGAGTTTTTTAAAAATCTGTTCATCATATAAAGCGATCGAGTCTCTTCAGAAAATTTGGACTAAACCGCTCAATTCATATGGATTAGTTTTACCATCTCTTTATGAACAGTTATGTAGCTGTCAATGAAGGGACAGAAAGCTCTCAGATTTCATCAAAAAAATCTTAATTTGTGTTTTGAAGATGAATGAAAGTCGGGTTTGGAATGACATTAGGGTGAGTAATTACTGACAAAATTTTTGGGTGAACTAACCCTTTAAGTTTTCTGCTTCACAGATTGTTCTTTTAAGAAAAGAGTAATCTTACATACACTACTGTTCAAAAGTTTATTAATACTTTCATGCTCATGTATGAGTTTCTTTTGTTGAACACAAAAGAAGATATTTTGATGAATGTTGGTAACCAAACAGGTCCCAATTGACCTCCATAATATTTTTATTTTATTTTTTCTATACTATGGAAATCTATGGGGACCAGCAACTGTTTAGTTACCAACATTCTTCAAAGTATCTTCTTTTGTGTTCAGCAGAACAAAGAAACTCAAAGTTTAGAACAACATAAAGGTCCCGTTTTTCGTGGTTTTTTGAAGCTTTGATTGTGTTTATAGTGTGCAATATAACATGTGTTCATGTTTCGCGTGTAAAAAAACACAGTATTTTTCACATAATTTACTTATCTGTATACCGCTGTTTCCACTGTCATAAAAACGGGCTGATGACTTCCTTGTTCTATGAAGTCCCTCCTTCAGAAATACGTAACGAGTTCTGATTGTGCCAGCGGTTCCTGTGTTGTGATTCAACAGCAGCTTAGCGAACCTTGCCCGGAAAGGTCACGCCTCTTACCATAACGTGGAGATGCATGCGCTCAGTGTTATTGTAAACATGTCTTTAATTTTACCCTATCAATTTGAGCCGGAATCAGACCCGGTGATTGGACTGCGGGATGAAAATGACAGCGTTTCGACGACATGGCGACAAACACACTCTACAAACGCAACTCTTGTGTATTCCTGTGGGCGGAGGTTAGCCAAAAAACTGTTTTAGTGACGTCATTAAAGAAGGAAGTAGAGGGATGTAGTCCAAACTGGCCGTTCGATGTAGGCGACTTCTGTTAAATAAAATATCTCGCTTGGCATTGAACTTTGAGCTTTAAAATTTTACAGATTTTATTTATACTCTAACAACAACATTACACACTAACTAAAGTTTGAAACATGGGATCACGAAGAATGGGACCTGAGTAAGTGATGACAGAATTTTCATTTGGGTGACTATCGCTTTAATTGTATAGCTTTATACGCTGTATGTCAGTGATAAAAGAGTAACCTATGAGCAATGCAATGTTCCTCTGATGGATGCAGATTATGTGAGGAAATGCTTTGGCCAAAAGACAAAATGTTTTTCCTTATGAGAGCAAGAGGGAAAATCATACATGCATGCATGTGGTGAAAGAGTAGACAATATCGCAGCTTAGTCAGTCGCTCCTTCTGGAAGCAGAGGGGTTGTCTTAAAGACACAGCGTCCTTTTTCCCAAGCATATAGGGCTCTCCCTCTCTCTCTTTCCTGCTCTGTCTCTGTGAAGAAGACCTCAACGTGAGTAATGTAATTACGCTGAAGGAGTGATATGAAAGGATTATCAGCTCTTTACAGGAAGAGCCTACCAGCAGAACAGGAAGAGAGAGCTGCAATGTGGCAGAGAGTATCACACCATCACCCAGCCTGCAGAGAGAGAGACAGAGAGAGAGAGAGAGAGAGAGAGAGAGAGAGAGAGAGAGCAGGGAGCCTCCCTACAGTGGGCCTGGCTTCTGACTTCACACCACATACTCCTCTTTAAATGTGTCTTATCTTTCATTTCTCAACATGTTTGCTTCTTTTCCTCACAGGGCAATGCTACGTTACACCTCTACCCACATTTCAGACCTCTACTGGAGTTCAAAGGTAGGAAATGATCTTCTCATATTGATATTTAACTTTAACTCAAGAGATTTATGTTCAGTATATTTAAATTAAACTTAATGTTTAGGTTTAATCAACATTATTGAGATGTTGTGATTCATAAGCAACATATCCCTCAAAATATGTTAGTGTTATATTCTCTCTTGATTTTGACATTTCAGCATCTTTAAATGTGATTTTTAGGCATCTTTGGTGATGTACGTTGCTCCGATTTACCTGTTTATCATTTTGATTTTCATTGCAATTCATTTTTGTAGTCTTGCACAACTATATTTTTCTGTGCATACATGAAATATTCATGCTTACTAAACAAATATCAACTGTGAATAAATGACAACATAGGCTTTGTTGATTATTGCACAATTTAAAAAAAAAAAAAAAAAAAAAAAAGAGAGAGAGAGATAATTTTATTAATTGGTCCATTAAACAGCCAAACTCTTTCAAATATTCATAGTTTTAAGCTGTTTTCCTCATTTATTGCTTAGAAATTAGACTGAGGTTGAAGAAAATGTATAGCTGAGGCAGGAGAGTCTACAGCTATGACTAACACCTCACACTGAGTCATGCGAGCGTATGTACGGCCAGCGCAGTATCCGCCTGAGATCGCAAAACATAGCAACACATCTCATTCACATGCTCCTCGATAAACTCCCTCCGGCTCTGCTGACTTAACGCTTTTCACTGTGTGTTTATGTAAGAGTCCTGCTGATGTCACAGCTTGGCTGCATCTTACGTTGGGGATTGATGGGGCTTCGTTAGTGTAGGTGAGTGATCATTGGGTGTGTCAGAGGGCATCATCGCCGCACACTGATTGTGCAGTTTTCCTTCAGTGGGCAGCGTGGATTCACCTGGTGCAGAGAACCAGAATGAGTCATTCACATTGACAGTAGTGCAGCATTGGTGGGATACACAGGGAGAAATGTCTTCCCACATTAGTGCTACACAGAACACAGCACAAATATGAAATGAAAATGGCGTATTGTACAGCCATCACATACTGTATCACAAGCCTGATACGATTATGAGATTCATTCGTGCTTTGAACAGTGAGAAATGCATGCATCCTTCCATTTTCATGTACAATTCTTTCTTTTTATTGCACTTTCTTTTAAGTATAAACCATTATTTTTGTGTATATGAATCTCATTCTACTTTAGCCAAGTTTATGTGCATGAACTTTTGTTTTTATGTGCTTAAAACCTCTATAAGGTGTCACATTGAAGGTTTTTCAAATGTTTAAAACGTCTGTGTTGGTCGTTAGTATGTGGGTTTGTGTAGGAAAAAATAATGAGATTTGCGATTGGTGCATCGTTTGGGTGTGGTTTTGGCGAGTTTGTCTTATCTCAATAAGTTTGATACTATCATTATGGCTCAGGTCTCTCCGCAGTGGTGCTGCTTTGCAGTTTGGAGATGACACAGCACTTTCCTGACCTTTGACTTTTCCCCAATGGACTAGATCCCTTAGTATCTCCTTCCACCTTTCAGAAGTAATGTCAGCAGTGAGACGCGTCTCTCCAGTTACCGTTTCACTTTTAAAAAGACTCAGAGATCTCTAAGTGATTAGAGCCTATCACATGCACATGATTAAATCTGATTTTAATTACGTAGTGCCTGTGGGATGAAAGTTTGGGGTAGGCAAGATTTCTTTCTTTATTTATTTATTTTTCAAGAAATTTATTATTTTATTGAGCAAGGATGCGTTAAATTGATCAAAAGTGACAGTAAAGACATACAAAGAAAAAAATGTTCAACATCGATAATAATAAGAAATGTTTCTTGAGCTGCAATTCTGAAACTGAAGACTGGAGTAATGATGCTGAAAATTCAGCCTTGCCACTACAGGAATAAATAATAATTTTAAATATATTAAAATAGATAAGACTTATTTAAAATTGTAAAAATATTTCACAATATTAGTGTTTTTACTGAATTTTTTAGACAATTTTTTTACTGAATTTTTTAGACATTTATCCTTAAGTTCTCATTAAAAGCCAAATTATCTAGAAATATAGTAAATAATTGTCTCATTTGTTACCATTTATATTTCTCTTTAGAGTGAAAATTCAACTTAGCCATTACAGGAATCAATTATACTTTAAAATACATATAAAAATATTTAAAAATATATATGAAATAGAAATTAAAAAAAAAAAGTTATTTAAATTGTAATAATACTACTTAAATAGTACTATTTTTACTGTATTTTTGATCAAATAAATGCTGCCTTGGTGAGCATAAGAAACTTATTTTAAAAATCTTACCTATCTCAACTTTTGAATGATAGTGGAATACTCAAAGGACAGAAAAATCATACATTTTATCATCCACATTCATTTTATATCTCTGTCAACATTTGTGTATTTTAGGAAGTTTAGAAGAAACATTAAGATCTACCTTTGAGCAATAATGTTTTACCAGAGAATTCCTGTATATCTTACTGCACGTGTTTAAAATCAATGTATTTTCTGTAATAAGAAAGCGAAAGCAGTTGAGAGACAGAGAGAGATGGACAGACAGATCTGAGGGTGTGTTGGTGCACCTTTGGTGAATGTAGATGAGACGGAACAAATCGGGTTTGTGTGAGATCTTGCACACCTGCAGCCACTATGAAGAGCTTCAGTGTGAACCGCAGATGTGTTGTGAAGGTAGCAGAAACATTTGATGAGACATGACGTGATATTACTTTTCTAAACAATCTAACCTTTGGTTTTGACCTGCGGGATGACAAAAATGGAATATTTTAGAGGAAAAACCATCCCAAAAACCTTAGCAGTTGCATTGAATATGCTAAAAACATTCAGAAAATGTAAGCAACCGTAAAGTAAGCACTGTGGCGATGGCTTTTGCAAAGTGTTGCACCAGTTGCTATCTTGTTGCAAAATGTTTTATCTTATAAACATGGTTTTAAATCTCTTATCGTATCGGTATTGGCTGGCTGGCGTTGCTTCACAGTCGTTCTTCACTGGCTAGCTTTATGTGGCTCTACCTTAAAGCTGCCAGTTGAAGAGCTGTTGTGGGTAACCATAACAACAGACCACCAGATGGGGCGTGGTCAGGAAAGTGGGATGAATCCGATTCGAAGGGCAAAGAGTCAATCAGAATTCATCACCATGTTTTATCTATCAGATGGATTTGTTATACTGTGTTTAAAACTTACACAGTGACAGATTGTTACACAAAATCCACACGATGAATCCCTACACATTTCTAATGGCAGCGCAGTTTTATAATGTCTGCAGTTGTATATTGTAGGTGTTACGGATTACCTGGGTGCTGAGATTTCCACCTCCAAACAGAAGAAATTCAACCTGGTGACGTTTGTGGACACTCCAGGGTTGGTGGATGGAGATATGGTGTACCCTTTTGATGTCAACAATGCCATCACCTCTTTTGGTAAGGCTGTGTCTCATCATTTTGGACAATTTTATCTTCTATAGGCTACTTCTCTGAGATTTTCACAGGCAAGGTTTAAGCCTAGTCCCTGACTAAAATCAAAGTCCCTTTAAGACAAGTCATTTCATTCGGCGGCCATCTTTGAAACGCCTCTCGGGACATCCTGGGCATCATGCAATCTCTTTGAATGGGGAAACATCAAATTCTCCAAAACTGTTCGCCAACCTTACGATTAAATTTCATATTTGAAATCAACAATGAAATCGAACAATAACCGGCTCATAAATTTAGTTTCTAAACGCTCGAATCATGCCAAAAAACTGTATTTTTCAAGCTGGATCAAGCTAATTCGCATGCGCAGACCTAAATGTGCGTCTCTTCGGAGGCGCGCGTCTGACTGTAATGGCCGCTGAAGTGACGCGAAGACTTTCCTGTCGGAGATTGGCTCTTATTTAGAAGGCGGGACTTATTCCGCCATATTGCGCGTTACACTTTCTCCCATTCAAAACAATACGAGTGACACGTCTTGTGTTATTTTATAGTCTTTGCTAAAATGCATGTTTGAGCTGTTTTAACTGAAAGCAACTTGCATATCATAAAACATATCTAAAAATATGTCAGTGCCATTGTCTTAGGATGCAGGCCAGTGTTTTTAAAAGCTACTTGAATGTCCTAATTGAACTAAGGCCTAATCCAGGCTTAATCTAAACCTTGTCTGTGAAACCAGGCCTTTATTTATTACATTATTTGTATTTTGTATAAAAATATCTTCTGATACTGATTTTAAAATTAATTTTCTGGGTGGTTTTACGCTTTTATTGAGCCGAGCCATTTTTTCTTTTAATGTTTTTTGGCCTTTAGTCAGTGCACTATATGTTAGCTTTGTGATATTGTTAACTAAAACTATTAAAAATCTTTTTTTTTTTTTAGTTGAAATAAAGCTGAATTAAAATATAAATAGATGGGAAAACCTAAGCTAAAAAAAGCTTAAATGCAAATTCAAAATATTGCCTTGGCAACTAACTGAAATGAATGTTGAAAAAAGTTGAAGAATTAAAATATTAAAACAAAAAATGAAATAAATATAAGTTAATATAATATAATAATAATAATAATAATATATAAATGATTATAGTCTAAATTAACACTGTAGTGTACTCCTAACATTTGACAAAAAAACAGTGGATATACACATTTGACGATTGACCAATCGGAAACAGGTATACAAGAGCGCCGTTAAGATGATTTAACGCAGTCAGGAGGATTTAAAGTGTACAGTCTTTCTCATACGAGACAATGGACCAAAAAATATTGATGTAGTAAATTGGATTGTAGCAATTAAATACTGCAGCGAATAGCAAATCCTGCTTCAAGGCTTGTAACTTAAAT
The DNA here is from genome assembly GCF_018812025.1 of Megalobrama amblycephala. Classification (NCBI taxonomy): domain Eukaryota; kingdom Metazoa; phylum Chordata; class Actinopteri; order Cypriniformes; family Xenocyprididae; genus Megalobrama; species Megalobrama amblycephala. The sequence goes on from NC_063047.1 coordinate 31,210,521, forward strand.
TAAAGCCTATTGGCTATTTAAAAAAAGAACAAGCCCTTCGATATGCCCAAACCCAACGTCCTGTTTCAGAAGGCAATATGTCAACCTAAGAAGGAAAGTTTGTCAAACCTTTTAACATTGATTATCATTTTAAACCGATGAGACAAAATGGACAAATGCCAATGCCATTTTGTTTCCTCATGCATTTGAGTGTTGTTTCATACCCTAAAATAAATCACACAATTGTTATTTTAATAAAACGAGTTACATTTTTCTTCTCATTTAACATATCTGTGTGTATTCAGGTGAGCAGGCAGACCTCATCTTCGTGTTTTTTGACCCGATGGGACAGGCGTTGTGCAAGCGTACACTGAACATTGTTGAGCAGCTGAGTGAGAAGTGTGGAGACAAACTGCGCTTTTACCTGAGCAAAGCTGACGAGGTTGGACGAGAAACGGACAGACAGGTGTGTGTGTGTATACTTGTTTTGACTATACTTGTGAGGACCAAATGTCCTCACTTATATTGTGAAATACTTTCACAACCCAGTAGTGAGGACATTTGACTGGTCCTCACTAGTTAAAAAGGCTTATAAATCAACCAAAAGATGTTTTTATTTAAATCTAGTGTTTTGCACATGTTTCTGTGATGGGTTGGGACTTGATTTTACAGGAAGACGTATTAATAAAAATAAATAAGGGGATTTCAGATTGCATGTTGACCTTAATGTGTGATCTTCTTGCCATAATAATTTGTTCTCAGACAAGAAGCCAAACGGATGTTATTACAAATCTAATCTTCTGGGAGTTTCTATTTAGCATTTGCTCATCTTAAGGTCAGATGTCTATATCAGTCTTATACTGTACATGGTGTTGTTTTTATTCCAACAGCGGGTGATGATGCAGATTGTCCAAGAGCTGTGCAGGAGACCTGGACTCAACAAATGTGGCTTTGAAATGCCCACGATATACATCCCTAACCCTCAAAAAGTAAGAAGCGACTGTAACAGATTGCCTTGTTGGTTAAATGTTTATGGTTTCCCTCCTAGAACTGGAATCAGACATGAGTATTGAAAGCCTGCCCATGCCGCACTGCTGTGTCAGAGGAAATGGATTTATGTCTCTCTGCAGCATTTACATTAATGAGTTCTGTCTGTCAGCAGGGACTTGAGACACTTTTCTTAAAGGCCCAACTTAAAGCTACAAAGAAAAAACGGGCTGATTCTATAAAGATATAACTAAGATTTCAGGCAGCTTATAATACACTACTGTTCAAAAGTTTGGGGTCAGATTATTTTTTTTTAAGAGATAATTATTTATATTCAGCAAAAATGCATTAAATTGACAGTATTTATGTTACAAAAGATTTCAATATCAAATAAATGCAGTTCTTTTGAACTTTCTATTCATTAAAGAACCTTGAAAAAGAATTATTAGTTTAATAATCAGAAATGTTTCTTGAGCAGCCAATCAGCATATTAGAATGATTTCTGAAGGATCATGTGACACTGAAGGCTGGATGTAATGACATTTTAAAATATATTTTTTTAGATAGAAAACAGTTGTAATTAATAATATTTCACAGCATTACTGTTTTTACTGTAATTTTGATCAGATAAATGCAGTCTCGGTGAGCCTAAGAGACTTTTAAATGGTAGCGTGTATTTGGGCAGTGATATCAGTCAGTTTACATAAGATATATACAAAAAGACAAAATTGATGGAATTACTGTAATTACAAAATAACTGATATTCTGCTCAGAGCTGTTCATATCCTCAAAATGATTAGTTTCTATGTCTATGTCTATTAGTTTCTATGTTTATATTCTATTAGTACTCATAATGACAAAATGCATCCATGTTTGGCTTTGTTGGTAATGACAGTAAACTACTTCACTCCATTCACTGCAAAAGTTGATTGTTGCATTGCTTGGCAACCATAAACAGCCTGTAGTTATGCTATATTACTATATCACTTGCTTGTTTTGAATTTTTATAACACCCCTCAGATGTGGTAATATTGCACAGCCTCTTATGGCTTATTGCTTTACTATGTAATCGCACATGACACTACTAGTATAGATTGTTTATATATAGTGAATGTAAAATGATTTCGATTGATTTTGGTTTGCGAGTGCAGCCCAGCAGATGCATCAACCAGATTGATGAGGTGTGTGAGACCATTGAGAAGAGTATAAACCAGGCTGTGCAGAAAACACTTGACCAGCTGGAGAAAGACTGTAACGTGGTCATCTCTACCATCAACCAGACACTGGAGCAGGACCGGTACATGTCCATTCATCATATCATCTGTTCTATATCATGACTCATGTAATCAGTTTTGCATGTATTTGTCTTTCCTCAGGATGAATGTGAGCTGTAATAGAAGCAATCGTTTTAATTCTTTCCTGTGCGGAGTTCTGGGAATCTTCCTTCCGTCGCTCTTCATCCTCAGCTTCCTCATCAGCACTTTCGCTCCAGAGGAGCTGGACACTCTTGTAGGAGAGGGACTGGCTAAAACACTCTACATTTCCACAGTATGTACTCATTTTCATGTATTCTGAAAATTTGTTTAAAGGGATAGTACACCGCAAAATGAAAATTCTCTCATCATTTACTCACCGTCATGCCATCCCCAGTGTATATGACTTTCTTTCTAAAGATAGACGCAAATGAAGATTTTTAAGAAAATAATAGGCCATATATAATGCCATTTGAATTGTGCAGCTGGTTAAATGCTTGAAAAACCACACACAGCATTCATGACGATAATCTATACAACCTCACTGGACGAATCGATGCCTTCTGAAGCAAAACGATTGTATGTAAGAAAAACACTAATATTATTAACTCTTTCCCCGCTATTGATGGAATTTTCCAGCTTTCCATTTTTTCACTGTTATACAGTGCTATTACGCATCTTGTGAAAGATTAGAGAATCTCCAGATCAAAACACAGGCAAAAAAACAACCAAAACAAGCGATAAAAGCATAGCTTATGCACGGTGTAGTCTTTAAAAGAAAAAAAATTCTATTTTCTCAGCTTTTTGTTTACAATGTTGCTTTTTTAATGAAATTTTCCCACATTCAAGTGTTGATTAAAAAAAAAAAAAAAAAAGAATACCTGAAGCTAAAATAAAATTAGGTTTTTTTTTGTTGTTTAAAATCAGAGGCTCTGTTCTTTTCTTTGATAGATTACATGTTCAGATATTACAACAAAATATTAAAATTTTTGTGAAAATTGTCAAAAACACTGGCGGTGGCTGGCAACTTTTTAAAAAAAAAACGCTGGCGGGGAAAGAGTTAAATGGATAGTTCACCCAAAAATGAAAATGTGATGTTTATCTGCTTACCCCCAGGGCATCCAAGATGTAGGTGACTTTGTTTCTTCAGTAGAACACAAATGATGATTTTTAACTCCAATGATGATTTTTAACTCCAATTTTTAACTTTTAACTCTATTTTACTGTCATTTTTCTGACAGTAAAATAATGCATGTCAATGGGAACTCCATCTATAAGAGTCAAAAACACATTCACAGACTAATCCAAATTATACCCTGCGGCTCATGACGACACATTGATGTCCTAAGACATGAAACGATCGGTTTGTGCAAGAAACCAAACAGTATTTATATAATATTTTACCTCTAAAACACCACTATGTCCAGATGCCTTGCGCATCTGGTGTGTGAGGTCAACATGCATTGACATGCATTATACGGCTAACAGACGGCAACGGTTGCAGTTAAAAATCATCATGTGTGTTCTACTGAAGAAACAAAGTCACCTACATCTTGGATGCCCTGGGGGTAAGCAGATAAACATCAAATTTTCATTTTTGGGTGAACTATCCCTTTAACTGAAGTTTACACGATAAGTAATGCAGAAGCACAGAGGACCGCTTCAGGCGAGCTTCACAACGCACTTGCGTCACGTCACAACGTCCCTCTCATGAACGCTCATATGACAGTAGACTGGAAACATTGATTTATAGTTAAAAAAGTAATATAAAAAAGGGGGGGGGGAGTATTTTTCTTACATACACCAATTATTTCGCTTCAGAAGACATTAATTTATCAAACGTGAACCACGTGCCACCCGTTCACCCAGAGTGAATTTATTAGTGTGTTCATCTAAAGAAAGTCATATACATCAGGGATGGTATGAGGGTGAGTAAATAATGAGACAATTTTCATTTTTGGGTGAACCATCTAAGATCTGCTCCAATCGCAGATGAATCAGTTTTATTTTTCTTCTGTTTGTGTGTTGTAATAGGGAGTAGTTGTGTATCTGTGGGACTGGATTCCTGAAGACTGGCAGATAATGTTTGTGATCACCTTTGGTGCACTGTGCTACTTTATGCTCTTTCTGGCCAAGTATTTTGCACGGTGAGCAAAATTGATCTCTAATTGTTTCTTTTCGCTGTCACAAGGGGGCACCGTAACGCTAACATTTATATTTATTTATTTAGCACTTTATTCTTTGGCTATCTTTGGAATAGCATACTAACATTACTGTTTATTCAACAGTGCTCAAATTTTATGTATATATAGAATAGCCAGACCTCATAATGTTTAGTCAAAATGTCATAACTGGATCTTTCTGTGAAAACTTCTCTCTGGTGGCATATGCAGGACTTCTGTATAGTTTTTTAATGGTCACTTCATGAGTTTAACAGCAGCCCACTTAATGCTCTGATCTTATTCAGTCAGGGCAGCAAGACTCTTACTAGGAGAGAGAAGAAGAAACTGGCGGAGTGCAGCGATTACATCCAGGATGTCGTCAAATCCAAGAAGGTATGACATGCATTGCATTGCTATCGATGTTTCGCTGTTGAACAAATCAGCTTAATCTAACCTAAAGTGGTTTGTTGATCTGTCAGTAGAGCTATGTGATATATCCAATATTCACCACTGTGAATATCATAATTGCACTATTTATTTAGCCGTACAAGACATACAGTAGTCTCATAATCCTTCCTTGTGTTGACAATTACTATACTGTTCAAAAATGAGGGATCAGTAAGAAAAATTGTGATGGTAAAGGCATTGTATAATACCAATTTCTTTTTTAAATAAAAGCTGTTCTGGAACTTTCTATTCGTCAAAGAATCCTATAAAAAATGCATCACTGTTTCCACAAAAATATTAAGCAGCACTGTTAACTGTTTACAATATTGATTATAATAAGAAATGTTTGCAGCAAATCAGACTTGAGTAATGATGCTGAAAATTCAGCTTTGCATCTTAAGAATAAATTATACTTTAATATACTGTATATTCAAATAAAAAAAGTTATTTAAAATTGTAATAATATTTCACTTTTTACTGCATTTTTGATCAATTAAATGCTGCTATGGTAAGCATAAGAGACTCCATTAAAAGGCATCATAAAATCTTACCGACCTCAAACTTTTCAACATTAGTGCCTCTGATTTGAACTGAAAGTGATTCATTTTTCATCTCATTTTAATTCCACACTCTTTTTCATTTGCACTTTTCATGTATTAATGATCATTTTTAATAAATAATAAGCTGCAATGCATGCTGAGAACTGGCCTAACATTGTTCAACGTAAAATTGTTTGTTCAGATAACTCAATTTGGAAAGTTGGAACAACATTTGGACAAGTTTAGATTTTGATAATCTAAATAAGCTCATCAAAAGAAGTTTTGTTAGCAACATGTTTAGAGTATTCTTGTTTAGTTCACTCAAGATAATAAACTGACTCATCCTACTAAATAATCTTTTGTTCAAGCTACTTTTTTACATTTGTTAGAAGAACATTTTGAAGTTGGATTTTTTACAGTGCATTAAAATGGTTTAAAATTCACTCTTTTAAACCATTTAACAATATACAAATATTGACATGTACATTAAAAAGGATATAAAATATTGAGTTATAATGACCAGCTGACAAGTGTCTAAATCCAGACCAGCTTAACCAGCTTGGCTTGGCTGTTAGACCAGCTAACCACTGTAGACTCCGTGTTGTTTTTTCAGGAAGGATATCAAAATAAAGAGCCTACATTTGAAATGTAATGATGGTTTTCTTCTTCTAATCTTGTAATATTTGTCATCTTTATCTTAGCGGAAACTGTACGAGGAGTATCTTCGCCAGTGTGCTGCAGAATATGATTTCTGAAGGAAGCCGGCATGGCAGCTGTTGGGCAAAGTCATCTGATTAATTCATATCAAGCACATCCTTGTTTGAAAATACTGATGTTGTTTCATAGTTACATGAGTGATGATAACAAATCTGTGCCTTTTCGTTAAATGTGAATAGTGTTGTTCAAAATGTGATATACAGACATGACCTCAATATTCTCTTACACCAGCTAGTTTTTCTATATGAAGCATTTTTAATCAGACCTACAACTGTTAATAGCCAATAAGCTGCATTATCACTCCATGAACGCTGATTATCTGAGACATTTGCCTGCTCTCTGCTGCCTTCTTTTGATCTCCAGGTGCACTGTGGGAGAAACCAAAGGTACGATTGCGCACCGAATTCAACCTCATGTTCTCTCTACTCAGTGTTTATAAAGTAGCGTTTCTGCTTTTTATATAGTAACACGGAAGAATTTCTCCCAGCAGCCACAGAAGCAGCACTCAACTAACTTTAGGTCTTCCTGTCGTTCGTACAGTATGTACTGTTGCATGTTTGTCTGTATTTTTATGTGGTTTATATATGATTTTAAGATGATTTGTAGTGGTCATCAGTGATTTGAAGTGATGCTGCCTACAAATGTTAAAATTGTAGTTATTTTTAGGGCATTGTTTTATGAATACTATGAACTTGCATCAGTCAACCCGTTTTGGAATAACTGGTTTTAAAGATGGATCATGACTGAGATCCAATTTTTTAACCGTCCATACATAAAGTAGTTACTTGTACAGGGTGGGATCACGCACTGATGTATTTCTTTATTTTATTTTGTTTGGTTTTGTTTGGTAAGAACATGTAAATTTAAAGGGATAGTTCACCCAAAAAATGAAAATTTCTGTCATCATTTACTCACCCTCAAGTTGTTTCAAACCTGTCTGAGTTTCTTTCTTTTGTTGAACATAAAAAGATATTTTGAAGAATATGGGCAAACAAACAGTTGATGGACCCCATTGACTTCCATTAGTATGGAAAAAAATTAAATGGAAGTCTATGGGGACCATCAATTGAAAGAAACTCATACAGGTTTGAAACAACTTGAGGGTGAGTAAATGATGACAGAATTAAAATTTTTGGGTTAACTATCCCTTTAAGAAACCATAGCACTTCCATGACTTTTAAATGAAAATGCCTTTACCTCAGTATTGCAAAAACATCTTTCTTAAGGCTGCAATAATACTCATATTTCACGTTTTCAGTGTATAGCGTGCTTTTCTAAATGGATGTCATTTTAAATTGAACATTTTAAATTGAGGCTTTAAAATGTTTTTTTTTAAGCTATGCTGATTTTTAGCTGTCTTACAGAGGGGGAAAAAAGTCTTCTTTAATTGACTCAACACTTTGTCTTAGACTATAATAAATAGCTTGCTTGTGTAAATATATTTGAAAGAACAAAAAGCACAATAAAATGTTATAGCAACAAATTTATTCATCATTTTGTATTCCACCAGAACCTGTCCCATATGACTGAAACCTCCAATCCCTGAGTTAGTACCAAAGAAAAGCTATAGGAGGTCAGAGCTACAAGAAAAGCATTCATTATTATTGCGCACAATCTAAAAATACAATCAACAATCAATCAGTCTGTCATCAATAAATCACTTTACGATTAGTCAAAAAATACAAGCCTCGACTTTTATAATACGAGCATTTCTATAGATAAAGTTATAGCTTTAAATATTTGTCGTCTTGTGCAATTTACTAGCAGGGCAACCACAGTTCCCATGAGCAAGAGGTATATTGTCATTGTTAAAGGTCAGCGAGTGTTTCAGGCCAGTCCTGCTGCACGGGCTCATGCTTCAGTTTGGGGTGAGAACATTCGAAATGACAGCATCACTTTATTGCCATGGAGATTTTACTATAAATTTGAACTTGCAATGCTTAATGGCTGGGAGCATTAAATAATAGATAGATTTAGCAATTCATGAAGCCTGTCAATAACAAGTCTAGGTCATAGTTCACCGCAAAGTCATATTATCTATATATTATAATATATATTATCTATCATTTAAGTTTTGAAATGATAAAATTACATTTTGCATAAAGAAAATGTCTGAAAAAGAAAATGAATGATATTATAGTAATAAATTATACATTGCAGTAATGAGACTTTGGGGGGAAATGTGCTTAATTCCCATGAAAATAATGCCAAAAACTATATATATATATATATATATATATATATATAATGTATATATGTATGTGTGTATGTATATACATATATATATATATAAATAATATTAAATATATGTAAAACAGTATGTGTGTGTGTGATTATATATATATATATATATATATATATATATATATATATGACCTAAAAAGTAATGGCCCTAAAAATAAACTTCCTTTTCGTTTAAGTTTCTTTTTCTTTTCATTTCATTTGATTATGGTTTCATGATATGCACCCATAAATTGTGATATATGATAATACTGTATCATATATTTGATTTATATTCATAGACATTGACATATGGACCTTGTCACCTTCCCTGAATAATAATACCACATTAAAATCCTTTGGGAAATTCTTAATGAAAACTAATGCCCTATGCATATGAATTTTCATGCATCTGCTCTCTCTACATCTACAAATTGCCGCAAGCGAAGCTGCATATTTCGACGAGAGCCAGACATCAGATCTGTTTTCGTTCTCGTAGCCAGGCTAATCAGTAGCAGAGGTTCGGTAGAAAAAGTGCAGTCTTATTTTTTGAATGTATCTTCAGGTAACAGCTATATACAAAGTTGCATGTACAAAATAAAATATGACAATTCCCCATAACGGCTCTCCTGTGAACACTGTGTACAGGCAGATGCTTCATGCAAAAGCAGAGAGGTCCGAGTCGACCAGCCCACGAGAAAAAGTGAAAGAGAGAGAGAGAGAGAGCTGTCCTGTCTAGTACAGAGGGTGAAAACCAGGTATGGCTCATTTGTTAGCGCTGTGAACGGATCCAGGCCTGGAGAGGTTCCACCTCATGGGGACGACGTCCTCGGCACGGCCCAGGTGCTCAGTTTAGGACAGCATATGTCTCCCATCTAGTGTCCCACTTAACCAACTGCAGCTGCAGCACTAAGACTATGTCTGTCACAGGAGATCGTCCAAGTTTGGCAAGGAAAACTCAGAGAGCATGATGTGCACATTCTCACTGTGAGCCTTTGTCTATCAGCCATGACATGTCTCCTGTCCTGCAAGGGAAATCATACAATACAGCATTTTAAACATTGGTTGCTGTCTTTTCTAGCTGAGAATGTTAAAATTCAAGGAGTGTGTGTCAGGGTTATTATCAGTACCGAAACTTAAAACTACTAAAAACTTTTTTTGTTTACTGGAATAAAATAAAATTTAAATATTAGATGAAATGACTGAAATGAGTACACCACCTCTGAACAAATACAAAAGATGTATTTTCTTTAAGATCACTAATTCAATTCATGGAAAGATGGCAAAACTAAAATGTATTAAACGTATACATAATAAGAGCTGATAAATATATGTCATTAATAGCCATAAAATAAGTAAATTAGCCAATTTTGTTTAGAAATGAGTACACCCTAGATTTAATTCAACAAATGTATAATATTCTAGCACTTAGTATGCCCTCCATAATTGTGAATATACTGCTCTTCTTGGCACGGAGTGTACAGGTTCATGACAAATTGTCACATCTGTCCTGTTTAACTCCTGAATGATGAGCTCCTTAAATGCCCCGGTCTTTAATGGGGAGAGGAATCCCACACAGGTGCTCAAGAGTGTTAAGATTGAGTGTAATACATGTCCACAGAAGGTTTTTCACCGTGGGAGAATGCATATCCTCATTGTCATATTGAAGAAAATGCCCAACAATGCAGGGAATGAGGAAAGGGTAACTTCTTCTGTTTCAAGTTTGTGTATTAAATTACACAGAGGTGTGGGAATTCATGACAGCATTGATAAAGCACAACTCCCTCACACCTTCAGCACTCATACATCCCTATATAAGAGCTTTACGACCACTGAACTTTACTGTGGGAACCAGGCACTTCTCACTGTACTCCTCCTCTAGCAACACAATAACATTTTGGATGCTGTTAGATCCAAAATGATTGATTTGGTCACATGAGACTAGAGTATTGATTCCCAGAATCTATATTTTGTAAATATGGGCTTTGGAAATGGCTAACTTACTTTATTGTGCTTTGGCTACAGTAGGTAGTTCCAGTGAGAACAACAACCATGCATGTCATTTCTGCAGGCTGCATCTTACTCTGTGAGATAAACAGTCACTCTTTTCATAGCTTTTGCTGGCTCTGAGACACTCGCTTGGTATTTCTCCTGCTCTTTGTCTAGCAAAAAAATCCCTCATCACTAAATGAAAGCTTAAAATGTGGGCCTGATTATTTCAGGGGCCTTGTCACAAGTCCATTGTTTTTGAATTTCTCTGTTACTTTTGCTATATTTTCACACTTAAAACAATAACTTGGTAATCCTCTTGTAGCACTGTCCTCTTTTGTGCTAAGAAACGAGTCTCCTGACAGTTCTCTCCAAAGTGCTTCCATTGTTGTCAGCATTAAGTCTGAGAATGATTCAGTGGACTATATAACACTTTTAATTGTCAAGAAATTACTTCTCTTTAAATGTTTTGGTTCAACCTGTTGATCAAACATTGCCTTAAACTTACACCAGAACATTTTTATTTCATTTTATTTAGTAACTTTTAGTAGGGTGTACTCATTTTTGCTACAACATTTTATCACTTTGATAAGAAAATCTTATTTTGCTGAATAATTTTGACATGCGTCTTTGGCAATTGATTAAGCTGACTTGCTGGAACATTATATCTCTAAAGAACCCTAACATGTCTTCTAAGTAATTGAGTCATTGCTGACTTTTCTGTACACAGACGTTTCAGAGGGGGTGTACTCATTTATGCTGTGCACTGTAAATATTAGATGAAAAATTTAAACTTGGTGCAAAAGTACCAGATTTCATGTCTATATTTTGCAATGACATGTTTAAACCTTAGAAAATCTTACTACATGTATAGTCACTGTTTTCTGTGAAATTAGAAATGTACTTACTCCACGTCACGTTTCCTAATCGTCTTTCCTGAGCGAAAGACTTCTGCAACCCGTGACACAATGGGGTCGTAGTTCATACTGGCCACGGCTACCACCTCCTCACTCCTGTAATCACAGCGGATTAAACACAGAACACTGAGCTTCATCAGCTCAACAGTCAATATAACAAGAAGTAAAATAACAAGTAGGGCTACAACAACAATAAAAGTTTTTGAAAGAAGTTTCTTCTACTCACCAAGGCTCCATTTATTTAATCAAAAAAGCAGTAAAAACAGTAATATTGGGAAATATGATTACAAATTAAAAGACCTGTTTTCTATTTTAATATTTTTTATAATGTAATTTATTCCTGATGTCAAAACTGAATTTTCAGCATCATTACTCCAGTCTTCAGTGTCACATGATCCTTTAGAAATCATTCTAATATGTGGATTTGCTGCTCAAGAAAAGTTTATTATTATTAATATTATCAATGTTGCAAACAGTTGTGCTGCTTAATGTTTTTGTGGAAATTGTGATACTTTTTTCAGGATTCTTTGATGAATATAAAGTTCATAAGAACAGCATTTATTTGTATTTATTAAACCATTTATAAATAGAAATCTTTTTAACATTATAAATGTCTTTACTGTCATTTTAATGCATTTTTACTGAATAAAAGTATTAATTTCTTTCTTTTTTTAATCTTACCACAAATCTGAATGGCATTATTGTTTTCACAAAAATGGTAAGCAGCAAAAATGTTTTCAACCTTAATAATAATAATAATAATAATAATAATAAATGTTTCTTAAATGTCAAATCAGCATATTAGAATGATTTCTGAAGGATCATGTGACACTGAAGACTGGAGTAATGATGCTGAAAATTCAGCTTTGATCACAGGAATAAAATACATTTTTAAATTTATTAAAATAATAAACAGTTATTTTAAATTGTAATAATATTTCACAATATTACTGTTTTACTGTATTTTTAATTAAATAAATGCAGCCTTGGTGAGCAGAAGAGACTTCTTTCAAAAACATTAAAACATTGTAATGTTTCCAAACTTTTGACAGATACTGTCAAAAGTATCTGTGGGAAACTGTGGGTTTAAGTGTTACGGTGTGTTTGCATAAAACTAACATTAATCCTATGTATAAGCAAGTATAATTGTGTTATTTTCCTTAGCAAGTAACACTAAATAAAGCTTCTTTCATCTGAGATAAATCTATATTTTTTTATTTTAATTTCTAGCAGCTCTAGCAGTGGATGATCTGATTTATTACCATGGCAGCCCAAGACACCTGAGTCATTAAGGTCAATTTCAGAAAATAAGAATAATGCAGTTAAGAGTGTAGATTATGCAAATTGTGCAGATTATGTCTAGAAAAATCATAAACTCATAATCTTTGTGCTGATTAACATAATGAGCTATATCCAAAACTAATCACAGAAATTACTTATGATTTTAGTTCAGTCCCTGCAGCTCATTTTAATCAATTACACACTTTTTTAGAATTTTAGCGTGACTCGCAATTAAAGATAAATACTAATGTCTAATAAAAACGAATGTCTAAGGTATTGAATTCATGTTTTCTGATTGAATTCATGTTTTCAATAATGATAAATGCCTTGATCAAATACACTAACTTTCTGTAGAATGCCACAAATAATTATTATTATTATAAATAATAATAATTTATCATAAAACATACAAATATAAAACTATTTGTTTGATTAATTTTATAATTTAATAAAATAAATAATAAAAATAATAATATTTGTATTTATTCAATTATAAAATTAAATAAACCAATAAAGAAATTTATTATTATTGCAATAATAGTATTGTACTGTAAAATATGAAATCGAGTACTTATAAAAAATATTATTTTATTGCATTAAATAAAATGTATATTTATAAATTAATTACAGAAATGTATTATTATTGCAATAATTGTATTGGTAAATAAAAAAATTGAGTAATAATAATAATTTATATAATGATTTAATAAAAAACAAATAAACTCACTTTGTGTAGAATGCCACAAATTTCAGCTCATCCAAATCTCCCTGAATGACGACATCATCAAAGCCATCTCCATAACCTTGACAACAAGATTTAAAGCACTTGAGATGCATCAAAGGAGCGCTGACACTGAAACTACGTCAAACATTCACTGAGTCTAGTGTGTTCTTCATGAAGTGTTTTCCGATGTTTATCCTTAGAAGTTTATCCTTACCTGCATATCGTATGCTTTTCCCAAACATGGCTGTCCAGAAATAAGGCACCGTTTTAATGTCTGGGGCCTTTCCCATCATGCTAAGTGCAGCCACTCGACCTGCAGGGGAAGATGTAAAAATGTAAAAATCTAGTTCTCGTTATGGTTGAATGAATGAAACATTATTTGGCTACAGGTCTTACCGTGTACATGAGCCATCTGCCAGTGGGGTATGTTCACCTTCTTATTGCTGCGTTGAGCTAGAGGAAACGTTACCACGTCACCCCCAGCGAAGACCCCATTGATGTTCGTCTGCATGGTCTGAAAGGGTTGTAAATTTGACTGGTTGCAGATTTATGACATGCGTTGTAGCTTGTCCTTGTACGCATTATAATGAAATACTCAAGGTAATCACACTAAAACAACAGTTTATCACTGATACAGTAGAAATAAGCATGGGCAGATTAGCACAGACACTTTGGTAACAGATAACAGCATTTGTTATAACATGCAGTAAGAGATGTACAGTAACAGATAGAACAGTACTGTGGAATGACTGAACCTTATTGACTGGGATGAATCCTTTGGAGTCCATGTGCACTCCGCTCTGCTTCAGGAATGCTGTGGCTGGACCTGAGCCTAAACACACACACTTATGATCAAAATATTTATGAAATACTTTATGTTTTTCATATTTGTTTTAGTGTTTAGTGTTTAAAGCCTGTTTAATTGCAAGTTTTCAATATGACAATACAATTACATTTTGTACAAAAACATTAAAGGGTTAGTTCACCCAAAAATGAAAATTATCCCAAGCTTTACTCACCCTCAAGCCATCCTAGGTGTATGTGACTATCTTCTTTCAGATTAACAAAATCTGAGATATATTTAAAATATCCTTAGTCCTCCAAGGTTTATAATGGTTGTTAATGGGGGGCCACATTTTGAAAAAAAAAAAAAAAAAAAATGCATCCATCCATAAAAAAGTAATCCATACGGCACCAGGGGGTTAATAAAGGCCTTCTGAAGTGAAGCGATGAGTTTTTGTAAGAAAAATATCTATATTTAAAACTATATAAATTCAAATAACTAGCTTCCAGCGGACAACCGTAAGCATACTGCATACGATCAGAGATACAGTGCTCAGAGTAAATGAGTACACTCCCTTTGAAAAGTAACATTTTAAACAATATCTCAATGAACACAAAAACAATTTCCAAAATGTTGACAAGATTAAGTTTAATATAACATCTGTTTAACTTATAACATGAAAGTAAGGTTAATAATATAACTTAGACTACACATTTTTCAGTTTGACTCAAATTAGGGTGATGCAAAAATGAGTACACCCCACAACAAAAACTACTACATCTAGTACTTTGTATGGCCTCCATGATTTTTAATGACAGCATCAAGTCTTCTAGGCATGGAATGAACAAGTTGGCGACATTCTTCAAGAATGACCTCTTTCAGAGACTGGATGCTGGATGGAGAGTGATGCTCAACTTGTCTCTTCAGAATTCCCCATAGGTGTTCAATTGGGTTTAGATCAGGAGCCACTGAATTACCTTCACCCTGTTCTTCTTCAGAAATCCAACAGTGGCCTTAGATGTGTGTTTAGGATCATTGTCATGTTGGAAAAGTGCACGACGACCAAGGGCACGGAGTGATGGTAGCATCTTCTCTTTCAGTATAGAGCAGTACATCTGTGAATTGATGATGCCATCAATGAAATGCAGCTCCCCGACACCAGCAGCACTCATGCAGCCCCACATAAGGACTCTGCCACCACCATGTTTTGAAGCCATCAGTTCCAAAAAAATTTATCTTGGTCTCATCACTCCAGAGTATAGAGGCCCAGCAGTCTTCATCTTTGTCAGCATGGGCCCTGGCAAACTCTAGGAGGGCTTTTTGGTGCCTGGGCTTTAGGAGAGGCTTCTTTCGCTGTATTGTGTCACAGGAAATAGTCACCCCAGTTTGGCTTTCTGCTTCTTTAGATAACTGCAGTGAACTTGCATGCCGATTTTCTTAAACCCTTCTCATCAGAAGACGCTCCTGTTGAGGTGTTAACTTCCGTGGATGACCTGGACGTCTCTGTGAGATGGTTGCAGTTCCATCTTTTTAAAATTTTTGTACCACTTTTGCTACAGTATTCTGACTGATAAGCTTTGCTGATCTTCTTGTAGCCTTCACCTTTCTGGTGTAAAGAAATTATTTTCTTTCTCAGGTCTTGTGACATTTCTCTTCCATGTGGTGCCATTGCTGACAGCATGAAATGGGAAGGGGTTTAAACACCCTTTTATAGTCAACTGTCTGCTGGACACCTGTGTAATGAATAATTAGACTCACCTGTGGTTGAATTCTTGTTAAATTTGACATTTGTAGTCTAAAATTTAGCTTTGCTCCAGAGACTTTAAGTGGGGTGTACTCATTTACTCTAAGCACTGTATATAAAAATATCTCAGATTGTGTTCATCTGAAAGAAGGCTTGAGGGTGAGTAAATCATGGGATAATTTTCATTTTTTGGGTGAACTACTGTATCCCTTTAAGCAGCACAACTGATTTCAACATTGATAATAGTAAGAAATGTTTCTTAAGCACCAAATCAGCATATTAGAATGATTTCTAAAGGATCATGTGACAATGAAGTCTGGAGTAATAATGTTAAAAATTCAGCTGAATTTCTGTAATTTCATTGACTCACCTATGCCAATAACACAGACGTCAGCTCTTAAGACTTTGCCACTTTTTAGAACCACTTCTTTTAACTATTGAAACAAAAGAAACAAAAATATTTTAGTTTCACATTTATATTCGGTAACACTTTATTTTACAGTGTCATTGTTACGTATGTTACATGTAGTTACTATAGTAATAACTATAAATTATGCATAATTACATGCAACTAACCTTAAACCAAACCAAACCCTAATTCTAACCCTATAGTAAGTACATGTAGTTACTTAATATTACTCAGTACTTAAATGTATAATTACAGCGTAACAAAGGCACCTTAAAATAAAGAGTAACCTTATATTCTTATAGTTGCCACTTTCTGACCACTGTGACTTTTAATATAGCATACAAATCTCATTATTCTTCAGAAAGACATATTTATCAAAAGTGCAATTTCATAATAGATCACAATTCAGCTTATTCTTAATTATACATTTACTTCACTGACTGTGTGCTTACTCGTGTTATGAGTTCTTGCATTTTAGCCCAGGGCCAATCCATTATTGCAATAGCTGTGTTAGAAAATATTCAGAGCTAAGCAGTGCCACTGTGAGAGCAAGTGTAATTAATCAATCTGCAGGAACGAGAGAAAGAGAGAAAGAGCGAGAGAGAGAGAGACAGAGAGAGACCTACACTTCACTGAACTCCTGTTTCTCTCACTTTCATGATACCTGTCCATTATGCCCTCGCATCTCCCACACCTCGTTCAACATATAGAACTTCACCCTGTTCGACTCGAACAGCTGAGGAGAGAAAAAAAAATGCAATGAGGGAAATACTCCTTGAATATAGGTTTAATGTTGTTAAAGCAATTGTAATATACAATCATTGAGTCATTTCACCCTTTCAGAGTTTATTATGTAAGAAGACTAAGACAACAGAGCCATAATAGATGGATGGATGGATGGAATGTTATTATACACACGATGGATGGATGGATGGGAGGAATGTTATACACATGATGGATGGATGGATGGATGGGAGGAATGTTATACACATGATGGATGGATGGATGGATGGATGGATGGATGAAGTGGGTGGATGGATGGATGGATGGATGGATGAAGTGGGTGGATGGATGGATGGATGGATGGATGGATGGATGGATGGATGGATGGACGGATGGGAGGGAGGAATGTTATTATACACATGATGGATGGATGGATAGATGGATGAAGTGGGTGGGTGGATGGATGGATGGATGGATGGATGGGAGGGAGGAATGTTATTATACACATGATGGATGGATGGATGGATGAAGTGGGTGGATGGATGGATGGATGGATGGATGAAGTGGGTGGATGGATGGATGGATGGATGGAAGGTTATACACATGATGGATGGATGGATGGGAGGAATTTTATTATACACACGATGGATGGATGATGGATGGATGAAGTGGATGGATGGATGGATAGATGGAAGGAAGGAATGTTATTAAACACAAGATGGATGAATGGAAGGAAGGAAGGAATGTTATTATACACATGATGGATGGATGGATGGTTGAAGTGGATGGATAGATGGATGGATGGAAGGAATGTTATTGTACACATGATGGATGGATGGATGGGAGGAATTTTATTATACACACAATGGATGGATGGATGGATGAAGTGGGTGGATGGATGGATGGATGGAAGGAAGGAAGGAATGTTATTATACACATGATGGATGGATGGATGAAGTGGATGGATGGATAGATGGATGGATGGAAGGAATGTTATTGTACACATGATGGATGAATGGATGGATGGATGGATGGGAGGAATTTTATTATACACAAGATGGATGGATGGATGGATGGATGGATGGATGGATGGATGAAGTGGGTGGATGGATGGATGGATGGATGGATGGACGGACGGAAGGAATGTTATTATACACATGATGGATGGATGGATGGATGGATGGATGGATGGATGGAAGGAAGGAATGTTATTATACACATGATGGATGGATGGATGGATGGATGGAAGGAATGTTATACACATGATGGATGGATGGATGGATGTATGGATGAATGAAGTGGATGGATGGATGGAAGGAATGTTATTATACACATGATGGATGGATGGATGGATGGATGGAAGGAAGGAAGGAAGGAAGGAATGTTATTATACACATGATGTATGGATGAATGAAGTGGATGGATGGATGGATGGATGGAAGGAATGTTATTGTACACATGATGGATGGAAGGATGGATGGATGGAAGGAATGTTATACACACGATGGATGGATGGATGTAATGTTATACACACGACGGATGGATGGATGGATGGATATTCTCTCACCTTCATCAAGGCTTTCCCCACTTTCTCTCCGAGAGCTTTACGGAATGGCACAGCCTCTATGCCGATCACAGACACCGAGTGAGCCTTATCTGTGAGAGCTGCGGCCACCTCCATACCTGAACACCAGACATCACATATAACCATTCTTCATAAAGTAGCTCAAAAAAGTATTTGGACACTTAAACCACAGTTAAATGTTGAAATGACATCTGCAAACAAATGCTGCTAGAGCTTTTGTCATTCTTTTTTTGCAATGATTTTAAACCTCAACTGACTTCATGGTAATTTCAATTGATGTATTAAGTCAGTTTTCCTAAAGTTCACACAGATATGGCTTTAAAGGGATAGTTCACCCAAAAATTAAAATTCTGTCATTAATTACTCACCCTTATTTCATTCCAAACCTGTAATAATTTCATTCATCTTCGAAACACAAATTAGGTATTTTAATGCAGAGTTTAACTCCAACCCTAATCAAACACAACTGAAGCAGCTAATCAAGATCTGCAGGACTGCCTGAAAATCACAAGCTGAAAGAAAGATGGATATAAATTTTGCAGGGCAGTGGGCCTCCAGGAGCAGGGTTGAAGACATATATTTTGACAGACAGTAATCCTGTCCCTCCATAGAAAGCTATGCAACTACCAATTTGATGCTTCAAAAAGACATCGTAAAACTAATCCATATGAATTGAGCGGTTTAGTCCAAATTTTCTGAAGAGACTCGATCACTTTATATGATGAACAGATTGAATTTAGACTTTTATTCACATATAAACATTCATCAACGCACACATCAGTTGTGGTAAACTGAAGCTCAAGCATGTTTGCTTGACGTGTGAGAACCAATGAGGTTCATTCTCGTGTTACACAGCAAGTTTGAGCTTCAGGAAGAGGTTTGTTCTCGCACATCAAGCAGGTTCGGTTGAGCTTTTGTTCGCTGATCAATGTTTATATGTGAATAAAAGCCTAAATTCAATCTGTTCATCATATAAAGTGATTGTGTCTTCAGAAAATTTGGATGTGACAAGCAGGGCGGGGCAAGAGCCGTGAGGGAACGGCGCAAGGCCGGTGGCGTGATTGCTAAAGAGCATCACCTGCCTCGTGCCGTTCCCTCACGGCTCTCGCCCCGCCCTGCTTGTCACATTGGACTAAACCGCTCAATTCATATGGATTAGTTATATGATCTATCAAAGTGGTAGTTGCGTAGACTGTCAATGGAGGGACAGAAATCACTCAGATTGCATTAAAAGATCTTCATTTGTGTTTTGAAGATGAACTAAAGTGTTACAAGTTCAGAACGACATGAGGGTGAGTAATTAATGATAGAATTTTCATTTTTGGGTGAACTAACCCTTTAAGTGTTTATATGCTTTCTGGAGCCACTGTATAGCTGAACACAAGTAATCTGGCCAGTGCAAATGACTAGTGACAGGTAACTGAACGTATTCAACTTAACAGAGAATAAAAAACTTGAACTATGTAAATTTCCCATATTCTCTCACCAATAAACGAGGTTCCCACAATGACGGCATTCTTACTGCTGGCGAGTGTAGCGATGCCGTTTGCATCCTCTGGTGTTCTGAGGTGATACACATTTCCCACATCTTTGCCTTTGTAGCTCAGAGGTTTGGGTCTGTAAAGATGAAGGATGAAACTTCTTAATTCAACAACAACAAAGTGAAAATGTATGTTTTAAGGACTCATTTAGGATCAATAGTCACGTGTGGCCTTTACCTGCTCCCTGTGGCAATGAAGAGTTTTCGATACTCCATTTTAAAACCATCCCGAAATATCACAGTTCGTGTCTTCACATCCACAGAAACAACCTATGAAGAAACATAATTCTGCATATTCATTTTTAAAAAATTAAACATATTTAGACTCAATTATTGAAATACTGTGTCATATCACTAATAAACAAACCAGTACCAAAAAGTATCATGGTATTCTTGGAGGTACACTTTTTGAAATAAAGGTACCATAAGAGGGTTTTCTCAACAATACCATTGAAGAACCATTTTGGGTTCTCCAAAGAACTTTTCAGTAAACAGTTCTTAAAAGAACCAACTTTTTTCCACTATAAAGAACATTTAGTGGAATGGAAATGTTCCATGGATGTTAAAGGTTCTTAATGGAACCATCAATGCCAATAAAGAACCTTTACTTTTAAGAATGTACCATGATGTATTTCAAAATACCATAGTATTACTATGTATTACTAGCATGTATTACTAAAGTACTTTTTTGTAATGGGCTTAAAGAGATTAGAATTTTTTTTAAAAATCCAACATGCTCATCGAAAAAACGTGCCTCATTTTTGCAAAATTCGAGAAACGTACCTATACAATTCACTGCCGTTTCCAGCTGGAATAAACACCAGAGGCAGTAAAACACCAACAACTTTTATTCCTTTTCAAACAAATGGCAGATTTTCGATTAATAAAGACTTGTTTTCGTGCAGTTGTTGTACAATAAAATGTTATGACCTCAAAACACCTTTACACGAACACCTTTGAACTCGCATGGTTATCTCACATTTGCTTTTGTTAAAGGTGCCCTTGATTCAAAAATTGAATTTACCTTGGCAGAGTTCAGTACATGGAAAAGACATACAGTGAGTCTCAAACCCCATTGTTTCCTCCTTCTTATATAAATCTCATTTGTTTAAACGACCTCCGAAGAACAAGCCAATCTCAACATAACACCGACTGTTACGTAACAGTCGGGGTGTACGCCCCAATATTTGCATAATGCCAGCCCATGATGTTCCCAACATTATAAAAGGCATTAGACAAGGGCAGCCAGTTAACGTCTGGAGCTGCACACAGCCGAATCATCAGACTAGGTAAGCAAGAACAACAGCGAAAAATAGCAGATGGAGCAATAATAACTGACATAATCCATGATAGCATGATATTTTTACTGATATTTGTAAATTGTCTTTCTAAAAGTTTCGTTAGCATGTTGCTAATGTACTGTTAAATGTGGTTAAAGTTACCATCGTTTCTTACTGTATTCACAGAGACAAGAGCCATCGCTATTTTCATTTTTTAAACACTTGCAGTCTGTATAATGCATAAACACAACTTCATTCTTTATAAATCTCTCCAACAGTGTAGCAATAGCCGTTAGCCACGGAGGACAGCCTCAAATTCACTCAGAATAAAACTTTAACATCCAAATAAATACTTTACTCACATAATTCGAAGCATGCATGCAGCATGCATGACGAACATCTTGTAAAGATCCATTTGAGGGTTATATTAGCTGTGTGAACTTTGTAAATGCGCTGTAATATACAGCTGGTGTGGCTGGGAGCACGTGATTTAAGGGGGCTGCGCCGAGTGTAAATCAGTGTATAGTTAATGATGCCCCAAAATAGGCAGTTAAAAAAATTTATTTAAAAAAATCTATGGGGTATTTTGAGCTGAAACTTCACAGACACATTCAGGAGACACCTTAGACTTATATTACATCTTGTGAAAGAACGTTCTTGGGCACCTTTAACACTTTTAGTGCCGCTCACCAGACAACTGCCGCGATACGTACAACAACCAATATAATAAAACATTGCCAGATTCACATGCTTTTACTGCCACTTAATGGACAGAAATTGCAGAAATGTCGCCACGGGTACGTTTTTCCAATGAGCCTGTTTTTCCTCATGAAATGAAGTAAACCTTAGTAAATTTCAGGCAAACAGATCTCACCTCTTTCTCTAACAGTATCTCTATGTCGTGCACTTGAAAGAAGTCAGAGGAGCGCAACTGCAGCTGCTCAGCTGTGCTCTCTAAAGACTGAAGAAAAGCATCAAATCAATATTATTATACCTGCTGCATTTTAGCACACATGTGTGGTCAAAATAAAACTTTCTATTGGAAAAGCAGTCTTATGTTAATTATATATTGTAAACTTGAGATCCCACACTGTTCTATGGACTGTTCTGTGTACAAACCTTACTCAGTTTAGGCCTGTCGTAAGGCAGATGTTTGTCCATGGTGCACATCACTATGCGGTCAGTGAAACCCTCCTGCCTCAGAGTCTCAGCGCACACCAGAGCAGCAGGACCTGAGTGAGAACATCAACAGAGGTCAGAGCAG
The DNA here is from genome assembly GCF_018812025.1 of Megalobrama amblycephala. Taxonomy (NCBI): domain Eukaryota; kingdom Metazoa; phylum Chordata; class Actinopteri; order Cypriniformes; family Xenocyprididae; genus Megalobrama; species Megalobrama amblycephala. The sequence continues at coordinate 31,233,065 of NC_063047.1, forward strand.
GTGCTTGACACAAGTGTAACTTAATCAGTGAACTAATACAAGTGGTAACCAATAAATATAGACAAAGAAAACTGATCTAGAAATAGAGAAAACCAACTCAAGCAAACACAAACAGGTCATATTTCATAAAATTATGTTGTTTTTGTCTTGAATAACGTGAAATGCTGCATGTTGTGATGTAAGGTAAATGTATGTGTAGTTTATTGAGCTGACTGAGATGTTGCTTTTTTACTAGTGGCTATCTTTATCTTGAACACTAATCTGAATATAAATGCATGATTTTAGCCGATGCTTTGGATGTTATCTCTCACATTTTATCTTTATTTTAACTTAACAATCAGTAATTGCATTGTCTTGTTTAAAGACGGCATGCAACCTTTGGACCTGTCTAGTCTGTACTAAATGTAGAAATTCAGCTCCTTATCTACGCTGCCATAAAACATGTACAAGAAATAAAAATAAAATCAGTTTGGGACAGGAAATGATGTAAAGAAATGGCTCAGTGTGAGTATTTTTCTTTTGTCATGGCATGTTAAAGTACATTTCATTGTACATCATCCAGTTACGTCTCCCACGTAGATTAGACAATATGAGCAGGAAGCAATTTCAGTTTTACTGTGTTTTGAAAAATACTGTATATAACCAAGTTGACAGGGTCAGTGGATTGCAAAAGCTACAGCAATAAGCTACACATGTACGCTGTACAAAGGTTTACTACTCAAAACATCATAGGGTGAATCCACTAAACTTTTGTCGCGCAAATAATATATTTCAGTGCAAAAACCTAAGTCTTATTACCTAAAATCCAGTTTAACCAGACAAGAGCTTTTAAACCCTGGGTAAATGGAACCCTGTATTATCTTGCTTCACGTTTCACACCGCTCATAATTTACCGGGGCTTAACAATAAACCCTGGGTATTCATAAAATGACGTTTCACACGATGCATTCCCAAACCCTGGGTTAACGTTCTTATTTGCTGTGTCAGTGTCATTGATTGAACAAGTGCAGTGCTCAAGCTATTTATATAAAAGCTCATATTAGCTATAGATTGCCGACCATACTGTCAGGTTTTTTTCTGAATGGCCTTTTCAGACTATAAAGGTAAGAATGAAACTGTCTCTTCTTCACTCCAATTGATGCGTTTTCCATTGGCATTTGATATTTTTCTAATCAAAAGACTTTTTACAACACGCTGTGTTTCTGTGACTGTCCAATGCATATGAATATGAGGCATGCAACTGGTTGTTAGTTGCTAAGCATCTAGCAGGAACATTCTAACACTGCATCGTTTCACACTGTTCAAGTTTGGCCCCACAAAAGTGGTGCTAACCCTGCTCTGGAGGTTTTGCCTCCATTTACCTGGGTTTAAAAGCAGGGTTTAGAACAACGATAGCCCGGGGTTAAGTGCAGTGTGAAAAGCCCTATATAGGGCTTGAAAAAGCTAACCCTGGGTCATTCTAAACCCCAGGTAAACGGAATCCTGGGTTATCTTGCTTCACGTTTCACATTGCTCATAATTTACCTGGGGTTAAAAATAAATCCTGGGTGTTCATAAGCTGATGTTTCACATTGTACATTGCTAAACCCTGGGTTAACGTTCTTATTTGCATATTTGCAGTGTCAGTGTCATTGATTGGATAAACTCAGCACGTGACCCGTTTATAGCACTGCGCATTCCTCGTATTGCCGACTGTACTATCGAGTTTATACTGAATGGACATTTAGGACTATAAAGGTAAGAATGAAACGGTCTCTTCTTCACTCAGATTGTCTGGTTTTCTCTCAGCATTTGACATTTTTCCTCTCAAACGCTGAATTTACTGTTTATATACAATGCGCAGTGTTTTTCTGTGACTGTCCAAAGCAGGCAAATATGAGTATGTGATTGGTTGTCTGTTGCTAAGTGACATTCTAACACCGCATCGTTTCGCACTGTACAACTTTGCCACCACAATGCAGGATTAACACTGCAAAAGCGGGTTTCATAACCCCGGGTAAAAAGCGATGCTAACCCCGCATCTAAAATACAAGTGTGAAAAGTTCCTTTACCCGGGGTTAAAAGTGGGGTTTAGAACGACCCGGGGTTAAGCGCAGTGTGAAAAGCCCTCCTGTGCGCTATAATAGCACTGTGCCTTGAATACTTTAATTAATGAATTATTGCAAACATGAATGCTTTTAATGAACATGCACTGTGATTGATTCCTCTCCAGAACAACACAGACAGTTCATAGAAATAAACAACACTATCTAGTGAATTCACCCGTGTTAGTGCATTTTATAACATTATGGCTGCAACCTGATCCAATAATCAGAACGTGGCTGAATCCAGTGCTGGAATTGATGACAGCTGAACATTTTGACATGGCCTTTGACCGCCGCTGAGTCTGAAGGGCCTGTCAGGAAACAGATGATTCCTCACATCACCGTTTACAACTGTTGTTAAATATAACTATTTTACACACATACTCCAGACACAGAGAGACACTTTACCTGCTTGTTTGCTCTTATTATCACCTTCTCCTTTTCGACTCTGACCTGAAATTGTGAGGGGGAAAAATGACATGACAGATTATTACATAACAGTGGGATTATAAAAACACCCCCACTGTTTAGTGATGACACATAATGAGGTTCATTTTCTCTCCTCTGAGCAGCAGTATGAACTCCCTCTATTTCTTGTTGGGAATATGCAATTTTTCTAATCAATGGGTCTTATTCACTATTTGTGCATCAACCTGTGAACATTTTCACACAAAAATCATGATTCTTATATTATCTTATAGCTGTATATTAATTCCATATGGAAATTACTTTGACACACTTATCTCTGACTGAAACAGAATGCTCCCTGCTTCCTGAAGAACTAAACATATAAACTTAAATTGAATTGAATTTAATTGAATGATTCAGGAATAAGTTCACACTTATATTGTTTTCTAAATGTAGGATCAAACTGCAAATACACTAACATCACAAGCCCAACTACTGTTGAGCTTAAACACTACAGCAGAACAACACAGAATCCTTAAGGACCCAGTGGAAGTTCGAGGTTGAAGAGGAACGTGTTCATTACCTGGAATGTAGGCAAACTGTCTAGGCCAGGAAAATCCTCAATATCACCCGTAGCGATGTTAAAACATGCCCCATGCCATGGACATCGCACATGTCCTTTTGATAGCACACCTAGAGAAGAATTGCTTTTCAATACACAGTAATACTTAAAGAACAGTCTGTTTTGCTATTTGATAAGGCATGTTTAATAGCAACATGTTATAAAATACAGCCAAATATTTCAAGTGATTTCACTAAATAGACTACATTCAGTCCAAATAGTTGATCTCTGAGAGCTACTGGTATTCCAAGCTATGGAATGTAGAGGACCAGGAGAGCTCCACATGTCGCCCCTCACCTTTGACCAGTGGAGCCCCATAATGTGGGCACTTGTGTCCCATTGCAAAGAATTCTCCATGTTCCTTAATGAGCAGAGCACGACCTGCTCCCAAATCCACCTCACGCATTCTGCCAAACACAACAGAACACATATGATCAGCACAGATCTAATGTCCAAAACACAACCCAATACTGATGCATTCAAATGTTACAACTGAAGTATGTCATTTATGTATCACACTTCAACATTAAAAAATTTTAATCTTTTTTTTGTGTGTGTGTGTGTGTGATTTTAATGCCTCTGTCTCTTAGCTATGATGACATCTATATGCTAGCATACTCCTGGTACACAGATATAAGCATTCAAAATGTACAATTTTTCTCTTCCTGGAGCAAAAATACTGATGACATCACTTATGCTGTCCAATAAAATGCTCTTTAGAATGAGAATGTCCATGGGGCAAACTGGCAATTAACAGTTTGGTTTTGCTGCATGGGTTGTGGTGTAAACTAAAGGCAAATAGCTAATTTCATGGATCAGTGTCTTGTTTTAATAGGTAATCATTAAAATAGAAAATTGTTCATCAGATCATTTAATGTGGTGTTGAAGGTCTCTGAATTTAAAAATCATTTGAATTGTTAGGTGTGATGTACTAAAGACATCTGCTGTACTCTCTAAAAGGTTCTTTATTGGAATCTATGATTCTATGAAGAACCTTTAACATCCATGGAACCCACAAAAGGTTTTTTATAGTGGAAAAAGGTTCTTCAGGTTATTAAAATGTTCTTCACACTAAGAAAAAATGGTTCTTTTAAGAATTGTTCACTGAAAATGGTTCTTCTATGGCATCACTGAGAAAACCTTTTTAATGAGTGAACAGCAAAATAATCAATCTTTCTTTATTATCTTAGATAATGATACTCAAACAAAGTGCAACAGTCAGGTTCTGGAAGTAAAAACTTCATTGAGTTTCTACACAGGGATTTTTAATGATAACTTATAAACCTTTAAAGACAGACTCACTTTGAGCTACAAGGTTGTTAATCAATGGCATTTGCTTCTGTTGAAGCCATCAGCCCACATTATTTCAGCTTGTTCTTAAAATAATTGTTTAACAATGGAATTCGTGGTGAAAACTACATTACCCATGATGCTGTACAAAAAATTCCACCAATCATTTGCCACAATCAAAACACCCCAAAAGAGTTTGTTAGCCCCACCTAACCCCATGAAGCACTGCAAGACAATTTTTACATTTTTAAATGTTTTATATTTCTCCATTGTTTTAATTCAATTATGCTGTTCGCAATGCTTCATGGGATTGTAGTTGTTTCCCTCACTAAAGCCGTTAACTACACAGTCTTGTACCTTTGTATTTTTGTTTGATTTTTAAATACTTCTTTGATTCAAATCAAAGTTTGTAATGTTGTGATTCACCTCGTAGATGCTTGGCTTGGTTCATGGCTTAAAATGCTTTAATAAAGACTTTTTTTTAAATCCCTATGGGAGTAATGAATGGAAAAACTTACTGTCCATTCTCAAGGTCTTTTACGTGGCAGACTGATGCCTCTATGTAATCTCTGTGTTTACGCTGCGGCCGCAGGGTCATGCTGTCCTCGTCGGAACAGTGTCCCAGAGATCCGTTGGGTCTGCATTCTGAAAACGGACTGGCCTTTCCATTGGGAGACATCAGGTCCACCTCCTTCTCTTTGTCCAAAAGATTGAGCTCAACTTTGACCTCTACTGCAACAAAATTGCATGAGTACAAAAGAGAATAAGACAAGATTCTGTTCTTCAGACAACTAATCAATTTGTTTGCTAAATTTAAATGCAATCCCCTGTCACCTTTAATTGGAGCAATTAAGTACAATGCATTAGGATTTATATAAAATGTAAGGATGTCACCATATTGAACTCCAGGGCAAATTATGTGCAATAAAAAAATAGATAGCATTCGATAGCATGTGCCTCACTGGCTTAAGGCAGACTTGTCATGTTTGATGTTTTAGAACAATTCAATTCAAGATAAATTCAAGTGAAATTTAATCTAATATACACTCTTCAAAATAAAGGTCCCAAAAGGGGATTTTGAGAGCAATGCCATAGAAGAACCTTTTCGGTTCCCCAAAGAACCTTTAGTGAACCGTTCTTAAAAAAAAAAAAAAAAATTTGTCTTAGTGTCAAGAACATTTTAAAAAATCTACAAAACCTTTTTCCACTATAAAGAACCTTTTGTGCAATGGAAAGGTTCCATGGATGTTAAAGGTTCTTCATGGAACCATAAATGCCAATAAAGAACCTTTATTTTTTTAAGAGTGTATTATAAGTACAGTGCTTATTTCACTGTAGTCTTTAGAAATAGCATCTTAAATTCAGACAGAGCTTGGAGAAGAACATTGGAAGCTGAAGCACCATTTAATCTATACAGTTTTTATAGAAGGCGATTGTGCAATGTGCTTCCATTACAGTTCGATCTTGCTGGCTTTCTCTCTGGCCGGAAAAATGTGCTGAGGGCCTGCTTCTTATGCCTTAATCACACTGGAATTCACACCTGCTGAGTGAAGCTTAATTAAAATCAATGGAAAATCATGCAAGATGACTGAGCCGGCGGAGGAAAGGAAAGAAAAGAAAACTCGCCATCGCAGAGCTGGCTCCAGACGCTTTGTTTTCAGTGTCAGAACTAAGAAAAAAATAGCATCTGACAGATCATTTAGTGAACATACTCTAAGGGCTCATTTAATGAAAGAAACCACACTCAAAATCGAATTCCCTTATTCTGCCTACAAGAAAGTAATAATCTATGGACATAAACGACAATATGTGTCAATTTCAGCCGTTTCAGCAGTGGGCCAGTGATCTCATAACTACTGTCTAATAACTATGTTCCCATTCCCACTCTAACTTTGAAGATAGTCATTTTAATTTTAAATGACAGCTCAACAACATGAGCAGAATGTTTTTTCATTAATTTGGATTTGGAATCAACATCATACTGCTTCTAAGTTAAATTTTTTTGTAGCAGGGAAGAGTTTGAAATACTGATTACATACAGGTAACTCTCAAAAAAATTTAATTTTTGCTCCAAACACGTTTTTGTGTGTCCATTTAGATGCAAATGAGCTTAGCCCCCTTTTCAAAAGAGGGCGGAGCTTTAACAGCTCGCGCTTCGGTTGCTCAACAACAACAAAGCTGGAGAATCTCACGCAGCCAAAATGAGGATTGTCAGTAACGGTGTTCAACCTTACACTGTTCAAACCGGAGTCGGACACTGATGGAGAGAATCAGGAAGAAGTTACAACTTTTAGAATGAAACTGGGCATTTCTGAATGGTTAGTGGATAAATGTATGTATTTGCTGTGGAGTTGATTCAACTCATCGACTAGCATGTGCCGTCATGTTAATCTTTTGTGCAAATCTAGTGGTGAATTGACCCTCATTTGTGAAGAAGTCCGGCGTAAAATGACGACATGTTAACGACACTCTACTAAACAACTCTTCCTCTTCTCTAAAGCAGCCCAACATGGCCTCGCCCCCTTTGTTGCGTGTTCCCGGGGGCGGGGTTTATGTAAATTTTGGTGTTTGTAATGTCACCAACCCGGGAAGAAAATGGGTCTTAAAAAGCAAGTAAAAGAAAATAAAAGAAAATATCTCCCTTTGCATTGAACTTTTGAGCGTCGTAACTTTGCAGATGTTGTTTATGCTCAAACAGCAACAGTACAGACTAAGTAAAGTCAAAAAAGTTAAATCATATTAATCAAGGACCCCTTTAATGAATAGAAAGAACAGCATTTATTTGAACTAGAAATCTTTTGTAACATTATGAATGTCTTTACTGTCACTTTTGATCAATTTAATGCATCCTTGCCCTAATAAATTCCTGGACTTTTCAGGCCCAAATGGCACCATTTCTTAAGAATGTCCCACACTCGCTGTACTCGAGATGACAGGAACCTTAATAGATTAACATTTTGTTAGTGATATAATCATTGAGTGAAACAACTTCCTAGTGATCCCGGTGCTCTGACTGTATGTTCAAAACAGAATAGAAAGTCATAGGCATTTCTTAGGTAATTTTCCAAGCACACTGACTGACTGGCTCGGACCCTTCAGTCTCTCTCTGTGCCCTCAGAAATCCAACACCCACAATCACACTTTCACAACTGAATCGCTGGACAGATGAAAGGCGTTTCGCTGGCCCTTGGTAGTGCCCCCTCCCCCAGCCACCATAGAAGAAAAACAGCGATACATTGTGAAACATTCGAAACACAACTCATATTCCACTGTCTAATCCCCTTGAACACAGCAATTAAGAGCATTAAAATTCCTCCTGCACTAAAGGAAAGCCACATCACAACAGCAGTCAGGGGCCATGCAAACCGACCTATATATAGGTGGAGACACAAGTCTCAATTATTACAGAATTTAATCAACGGGGAACGCTATCAAAATGAGGGTTATGCTCATCACCTGGTTTGGGTTTGGAGAGGCATCCTCCCATGGTGGGCCCGGAGTGAAGCCAGGTGGCCCGATGAGAGGGAAGCCCAGGATGGGTGTTAGCGGGGCTGGGCAGATCAGAAGCACAGGGTGGGCCGCTGGCCCTGGAGGAGGTGAAGGCAGCGCTGCAGGGGGGAAATTTTGGCCCGTCTGGCCCACACGGCCATCTCAGAGATCAGCGACTATACATGATACACAGCCTGAGAAAAGACAACATATAATAGTTTGGTTGTGTGCATCTAATTCACAGTTTCCTCTTATACACCATACACCATAAACCAGCATGACCAGTATTTATTGTGTTTTGGAGGCTGATATCACCACCAGGCTTATAACTAGATAAGATTTTTTTTTTTTTAAATGGTGACCACTTCTTTCTGTTGGTGTCTTTTAAAAAAATGAACACAAGGTTGTACACAGAAAACACTCCCGTTGAGTCATTGTCCATGACTGATACACTTGCCTCTCTTTGAACCTGTAGCAATATGGCTATTGCACAAACATTCTTCAGATGTTTATTTCAAGTCTAATGAAATGCAAATGTTGTAAAAGTGTAGATGATGAGGGGAACCCTGCCAACTGACAGAATGTAACATTAAGGTCAGAAGGTTCATAACAACTTACTATCATTTTATTGCAAAAATTGTGTTTAGTGACAAAAGTCCTCTTGGAGAATTGCAAGAATCCAACAGGGGGACAGGAATACTATTGGCCCTGTTATAATATTAAAGGAGAAGGTGTAATGTTTTTGTTAAAATAATTTTTCCTATCCAAGTTTAATGTTCAGAGGTAATTAAGCCAGGGTGATGGATCACTGTAACTAAAGATATATTTAAAGCAAATACTGTAATAATTTAAGACAAAGAAGTTGAGTCATGGTGTTTTTGTCAAAAACAGATGTGTATGTGTTTGTGTGTGTGTGTGTGGGGGGGGGGGGGTGGGGTGAGGGAAAGCTATGGTCATCGTGATTTTGCAAAGACAGACATGTTCCAGGATGCATCTTACCCTGAAACTGTAAACTTGTCCCTCAAATTTGAATGTTCTTCTTCCAGGATCAACAAAGATGTTGATGATCAAAGAACATGTTGCACTTGGTGAAATCACATTCACCATTCAGGTCTACCCTAAGTTATGGGAACAAAATGTCCCCAAAAAGATAGCAATATCCAAAATTCTTGTCCTTTGGGGACATTTTTTTGGCCCTCCATGAGGAACACAGCTTATAAATCATACTAAGTGATGTTTTTTAATGTAAAAATGCAGAACGTTTTCTGTGAAGGGTAGGTTTAGGGGTAGGGTTAGGGTATAGAATATACAGTTTGTACAGTATAAAAATCATTATGTCTATGGAATGTCCCCATTAAACAGGAAACCCAATGTGTGTGTGTATGAGAGAGAGAGAGAGAAAGACTGAGATCTGGAATGACAAAGTATGAGTTCATACATATGCATGTGCATGCATCTTAAATAAAACTCTAAAATCTTAAAATCTAATTGTTCTCAGTTTTCCACTTGAATCTTTTTTCAGCCCTTTTCCAGAGTTAACCATTACCCTCATTGACATCTGCAAAGTACCTTCACTAACACTCAAGAAGTTCTTGTTTCACGGCCTTCAGAGTACTCTGTTTACCCACAAATTTCTTACTTTTTTCTGTTTTTCTGGAGGATGATCAAAATCACTGATTTCAGCCTTATATAACATGAGCTTAAATGCCTCAGCATCAGGGCCTAAGCGCGAGAGCCACTTGATATTCACATCACACCCAAAGGTCTGTGAAGTGGCGAATAAAAAACAAAAGTTTGCCTTAATTAAGGAAAGGAACTGTTCCACAAACAAAACAGGAGCAGAAGCACCAAACTTTGGGGACCTTTAAAACACAAGCTTTGAGAGCTGCCACATAAAATAGATTTGATGGATATTGTGCACATTTTGAAGTGAATCATTTAAAAAGTTGAAAAAGAATTCAAACAAACAGAATTTATTCTCTTGGCACCAAATTCTCCTCTCGTCGCCCTCAGAGCTTTGCACTGCTCTGCCTTGTTTATTGTAAATAGAGATATCAGTACGAAAAAACACATTCTTTTATCAATCCCAAAAGCATCAACAAAATGGACTGCCTGTAACAAAAAGCAAAAAATAGACTGCCTCCCTCTTCCTGCTGGCAGAAAAGAGCCATTTCTGCTATTCCTGAAGAATTTATGAAAATCTCCATAGCAACTGTGAATCTGTCTATAGAAGCTGTGCACAATGCATAATAGTTTATGGCTTGCATGAAGGTAAATAAATATGGTGATAATTTTCTTCCACCCTCTCTCTCGCTCTTACCCATGCCCTTTTACTATATATAAGAATACATTTATAAAGAACAATAAACCTACATTCTCACTAAAAGCTAATCATAGGGTGAATCTCAATATGTCCTTGTCACAATTTTCCCCAAAATCAAAATAAATGCTTTAAGAAATTATTCTGCATTAAGCCCATTGTGACATTATTTTCATAAAAGTTAAGCAAATTCTCATTACCATATGTTTTTGTGTAATTCTCTTTTATGCTCACTATTGCAGTACAGTAATTAATAAAAAAAACAATAATACACTTATTTATATTTAAATGATCAATTAAAGGCAGAACAACAAATAATACAATGATCTATGAATAATAAATCTTTATTTATTTATTTATTGTAATGAGAATGAAATTGTACTGCACTGCAGTAATGCGAATTACAGAGGAAAATGTGCTATAATATCACAATGCAAAATACAAGTTCTCGACAAGTTGCATCCGATTCACCCACTAAGCAACAAACTAACTTATTTGTTTGTCACAATACTCCTTACTGATTGGCACAGGCTATAAAAAAAATACTACATTGTCACATAGCTTTGCTTACAACTGAGTGAATCACGTACCGACTTCTTTGTAGGATCAACTGCTGGCCTTTCTGGGCAATCGGGCAGCAAGCCCCAAATATTTCACTTTTTCCCCTAAAGTAGGTTAATCAGATTTTCAGCCTTCACAACATATGACGCAGTTCTCCCTCTCGCTTACCATCTGTCCTCAAGCCAAAAGCAAAAACTCTTTGCTGTAAACAGGCTGTCAGACTCACTATCTACATCTACTACAATACCTAAAGATCCAGCAACAGACTAGTAAAAGACTATATATTTAGAGAGAGGCCTTTATTCTGCACACTTCTTAGATACATTAGCGGTTTTAGATGCACCGATACTAAATTTCTCCACTGATACCGATTATTCAGAATGCCGATACAGATATTTTTAAATGGTTAGTTCGAACAAAAATGAAAATTATCCCATAATTTGCCATCATAAGTGTATATCACTTTCTTCTTTCAGCCAAACACAATTGGAGTTATATTAAAAAATATCCTGGCTCTTCCAAGCTTTATAATGGGAGTGAATGATACCTTTTTGAAGCCTAAAAAAGCACATCATCCATCATAAAAATAATCCACATTGTAAGAAAAATATCCATATTTATAACTTTATAAAAAATTGTAAATCACTAGCTTCCAACACAAGAGATATTTTCTTCACACACAGTTTGAGTTGCATGTTTTTCTACCTCCTTTTGATTGACAGGATATAATCTCAAAATGGATCTCAAAATGTGTTCTGATCTGCCAAGACACCAAATCAAATTCAATCAAGTTATGCTGTTCATATATTGAAATAAAAATGTATGGCTCTTAAATGAAAGCATGACATGTCTTATTATGATCATGTTAATTGAGAGGCTAAATAATTAATAAAACAAATTAGTAAAAATAATAGTATTAGTAAAAATCATATAAAAAAAAAATATGTATCACACCAGAGGTGCAGGACTAGTGAAGGTAAAAAGGTGTTTTGAAATGGTGAAAAAAACCTCAAATAAATGCTGATCCATCACTACCTAAAATATATACTTTCTCTTTTTGATATTTCATATTCCCTTTCATATACAGTACTATTCAAACGTTTATACATTTCTTAAAGAAATAAATACTTCTATTGAACAAGGATGCATAAAATTGATCAAAAGTGACAGTAGTTTTCTATTTCAAATAAATGCTGTTCTTCTGAACTTTGTATTCGTCAAACAAAAATGTATCATGGTTTCCATAAAAATATTAAGCAGCACAACTGTTTTCAACAATGATAATAATAATCAAATAATAAGCAAATCAGCATATTAGAATGATTTCTGAAGGATCGTGTGACACTGAAGACTGGAGTAATGATGCTGAAAATTTAGATTTGATCACAGGACTAAATTATATTTTAAAATATATTTAAACTGAAAAAAGTATTTTGTATTTTTGTATTTTTTTGTCAAATAAATGCAGCCTTGGTGAGCGTAAGAGACTTCTTTTAAAAACATTAAAAACATCTTACTGACTCAAACATTTGAACAGTAGTGTACATTATGACCTGAAATACTGATGTTGTTAATAAAAAAGCCAATGGACATGTTATGTGTAACTACCCTATACTGTATGGCAACGATTGTCTCATTTGTGTCTTTTTAGGAGGCATAGTTGATCATTAACTCCATTTAGTCTCAAGAACTATGAAAGAGCAGTCATATTTTCTTATAGCAATGTTCAAGAAATATACTGGCTCCCTCAAGATCTTTATTGATCCTGCAGACTTTCGTTTTCTACCCCTGCTGTTCCTCCAAATCGTTTTGACAGTTGCAAGTTATAACTCTACTCACAATACTGCAATGTACCAGCAAAGCTGGCCTAAGACTGCATTATAACAGCAGCGCTGGCCCACCATCTAAAGCCATTTCATTAAAACGAGTAACTCCATTCCAAACAAACAGCCTGCAAAAGCATTTTCTCTTCTCCTGAAAGCCTTTGAGAGACAACCTACACAAGCACAACTGTCCACACGCTGAGCTCTGACTGACTGCGCTGTTTTATCCAGACAGGACATTGACAAAAACAATATACCTACTGTATGATCATGCCTGTCTCTCATCCATCCTTTTATTCTGCTGCCAAGAACTGGAAATGTCCCACCCTGTAAATTTAAGTGAATGCTTCTCTGAACCTTCTCTGGAAGGTTAGTCCCCTTCCCACACCAACAACTTCCCCTCCACCAACACACACACACACACTAATGGTTTATCATCTGGACTCTGACTGACACGCGAGTACAAAGGAAGTGCTACACAGTGATGTGTGTCCCACAGCCATGACATGAGCAGTGGATGGTTTCAGGAACTATGTAACTCCACAGATGGAAGCATGTGTCAGCATTTACACTGTAGATACAGGACAGCATTGCTTTTATCACACACATTCATGGCAGTGTCAATCAATCATTCAAGGCTTGTCAAAGCCTTGTCTGAAAGTTTAATAGTTTTATAGGCCCCTGAAAGAAATTAATAATTAAATTCAGCGAGGATGCATTAAATTCATCAAAAGTGACAGTAAAGACATTTATAATGTTACAAAAGATTACTATTTCAAATAAATGCTGTTATTTAGTACTTTCTATTCATCAAAGAATCCTGAAAAAGATGTATCACGGTTCCACAAAAATATTAGGCAGCACAACTGTTTTCAAAATTGATGATAATAGAAAATGTTTCTTGACACTGAAGACTGGGGTAATGATGCTGAAAATTAAACTTTGTCATCACAGGAATGTTATTATAAATAAATATTACATTTTTACTGTTACTATATTTTTGATCAAAATAATGCAGTCTTGGTGATCATGAACCCCCAAGGTGATCAAGAGTAATGTCAATGCTTTTGCGTTCTCTCGCAAATGTTTTGCGCTCCCTTGAAAAACTTTGCGTTCGCTCGCAAAACTTTTACGTTCCCCCGAGAAACTTTGCATTTGCTCGCAAAAACCTTTGCGTTCCCCTGAGAAACTTTGCGTTCTCTAGCAAAACCTTTGCAATCCCTCAAGAAACTTTGCGTTTGCTTGCAAAACCTTTGTGTTCCCCTGAGAAACTTTGCGTTTTCTAGCAAAACCTTTGCAATCCCTCAAGAAATTTTGCGTTTGCTCGCAAAACCTTTGCGTTCCCCTGAGAAACTTTGTGTTCTCTAGCAAAACCTTTGCAATCCCTCAAGAAACTTTGCGTTTGCTTGCAAAACCTTTGCGTTCCCCTGAGAAACTTTGCGTTTTCTAGCAAAACCTTTGCAATCCCTCAAGAAACTTTGCGTTTGCTTGCAAAACCTTTGTGTTCCCCTGAGAAACTTTGTGTTTTCTAGCAAAACCTTTGCAATCCCTCAAGAAATTTTGCGTTTGCTCGCAAAACCTTTGCGTTCCCCTGAGAAACTTTGTGTTCTCTAGCAAAACCTTTGCAATCCCTCAAGAAACTTTGCGTTTGCTTGCAAAACCTTTGCGTTCCCCTGAGAAACTTTGCGTTTTCTAGCAAAACCTTTGCAATCCCTCAAGAAACTTTGCGTTTGCTTGCAAAACCTTTGTGTTCCCCTGAGAAACTTTGCATTCACTCGCAAAACCTTTCCTTTCCCCCGAGAAACTTTGCATTCTCTTGCAAAACCTTTGCATTCCCCCAAGAAATTTTGCGTTCACTTGCAAAACCTTTGCGTTCCCCTGAGAAACTGCGTTTCCACGAGAAAATCTGCGTTCATACTCAAAACCAAAAGAACGCAATAGCATTGGCAAACAATTTTTCCTCCATCTCATATTTTTTTCCTTCATGTCCCTTTAGGGGCTCCATACAAAAGGGACCTCAATAGCTAGTTTCCACCGCAGGAACTTTCCCCAGGAACTACTTGACTTTGGGGTGGTACTCGGTGTGTTTCGACCGCAGGAACCAATGAAGTTCCAGGGACAATTTCCCCCTCAGAAAGTCCCTGCTCACGAGGTAGTATTTTTTCAAAGTTCAGGAACTTTCGGGGGTGGGACTTGGGCACTGGACATGCTGATTGGTTGAGTTCATGCAGCATTTTGATTGGTTGACTCTACACAGCATTTTATTTCAACCACCATTTTTAAAAATGTGTTCTGGTGCATGCAGTAAGAGTTGTTTGCTACTTAAATCAACAATGGAGTTTAAAAAATATGACCGATGGACCGATAATGAGGTTCAGGCTTTATTATGGTTATATGCAAAGGACGAAATCCAGCGGGAACCGTAAAGTCGCGTGCAGTTCTATGTCACCGTACTTAATCTTCATGGTACTTTAGACCACGATGGAAACGCAGACAGCAACAGGTCTGGGGGGAAAAAGTTCTTGGGACAAATTGTTCCAAGTAATTTCAGTGGAAACGCGGCTAATGTCTCAAACTGTGCTCAGAATTACAAAAGACACCAAAGTCTGTAATCAAAAGTCAGAGAACATTTCTCATATAAATTGACCAAGGAATGTGGCAGATCTTCTCAGGAGACACCAGGACAAGTAATAAAAATGTCCTTTGGGATGATATTTTGAATCTAAACTTGACTGGCAGATAAAGTTTTACCGACAAAAATCCCTTAATGTGAATTTGATGCTCAAACAATAGATGGTGGAAACAATTTGAAGGAAGATCATAGAAGCTGTCAACAGCCCTTAAGTTAAAAGTGTATTCTGGTTAAACATTAGGTCATTTGCCCTGATCTCAAGAAGATAAAGTGTCCCCTGATCGAAGGAAGATAAATCAGAGTGCGAATACTCACAACAAAGTAGAACCGCACCTAATGTTTGTCAACCTTCACCCTGCTCTCTCCTTTTTCCATTCACTGCTATTTGTCTCTAGATTTATTCAACAACAACACCGCCGTCACCAGTTGGATTGCAGCTCAGCTGTTTGATCAACATGCTGGAGGAATACAGGCAAAGCATCACAGCATTGTTTGAGTGTTTACACCAGAACATTTTCATGTACCCTCAGTCAGGGATGTCATGTACTGTAAGCATTTGCTGTATTTAGTCTGAATGGATGTGCTGTACAAGCAAACAATGACATGTTTGCACTTGGATATATCATTTAGAGAATTACGTGTCAGGAAACAGCTCATTGATATCTCCTAAATATATTAATTTATAATATATCCTGATTATTAGCCTGTAATTCCAAGATTCTGAATATTTCAGCAGTTCTCATTTTTTTATAAATCAAAAATGTCTTGCATTTATGACAAGGTTTTAGAGATGGGCACCTTGTCATAATTGTAATACAATTTTTTATTTAATTATAAGTCTTGGGAACACTTTACAATCAGGTTACATTTGTTAGCATTAGTTAACTACATTATTTAAAATAAACTAACAATGAAAATTTTCTTCAACATTTATTAATCATAGCCAATGTTAATTTCAACATTTACTAATACATAAAAAAAAATAAAAAAAAATAAAAAAAAGTTATGGTAACACTTTAGTTTAGGGTCCAATTCTCATCATCAACTAGCTGCTTATTAGCATGCATATTACTAGGATATTGGCTGTATATTAGCACTTATAAAGCACATATTAATGCCTTATTCTGCATGACCATATTCTACATCCCATAAACCTACCCAATACCTAAACTTAAAGGGTTAGTTCACCCAAAAATGAAAATTCTGTCATTTATTACTTACCCTCATGACCTTCGTTAATCTTCAGAACACAAATTAAGATATTTTAGTTGAAATCCGATAGCTCTGTGAGGCCTCCATAGGGAGCAATGACACTTCCTCTCTTTTAAGATCCATAAAGGTACTAAAAACATATTTAAAACAGTTCATGTGAGTACAGTGGTTCAATATTAATATTATAAAGCGACGAGAATATTTTTGGAGCGCCAAAAAAAAACAAAATAACGACTTATTTAGTGATGGCCGATTTCAAAACACCGCTTCAGGAAGCATCAGAGCACAGTGAATCAGTGTGTCGAATCATGATTCAGATCGCGTGTCAAACTGCCAACGGCTGAAATCACGTGACTTTGGCGCTCCGAACAGCAGATTCGACACACTGATTCATCTGTGCTCCGATGCTTCCTGACGCAGTGTTTTGAAATCGGCCATCACTAAATAAGTCGTTATTTTGTTTTTTTGGCGCTCCAAAAATATTCTTGTCGCTTTATAATGGCATGAGGGTAAGTAATAAATGACAGAATTTTCATTTTGGGTGAACTAACCCTTTAACAACTAACGTTACCTTACTATTAATAAGCAGTAATTATGAGTTTATTGAGGCAAAAGTCATAGTTAATAGTTAGTTAATATTGAGAATCCATTAGATTTTTACTAACATGAACAAAGATTAATAAATGGTTAAAAAAGTGTATTGCTCATTGTGAGTTTATGTTAGCTAATGCATTAACTAATGTTAACAAATGAGACCTTATTGTAAAGTGTTACCAATATGAATTCTGAATATATACTGTAGCTCAATTTTCATATTTGTGTCTGTTTTTATTTCTCCTAAGGAAATTGTTGAGAAACATCAGTTACACTATATTTTGATAGTCCACTTTAGACATTTTACTAACTATAAGTAACTTTGCAACTACATATCAACTAACTCTCATTAAATATTAGTAGACTGTTAGGTTACAGGGTTAGTAGAATAAGTTGACATCTATTGCAAAGCTACTTATAGCCAGTAGAATGTCTGTTGAGGGTCCATCAAAATAAAGTGTCAGCAGATATTAAGCAGACAGTCTACAAAATTACAGGTATTTGACATGTAGTTGCAAAGTTACTTATAGTTAGTGGAATGTCTAAAGTGGACAATCGAAATAAAAGTTAACTGAAACATCAGAGACAAAGTTAATACTTAAAAGCAATATAACTGAAAACTTCATAAGTAAGGTCACAGATCTTTTCAGTAGCCAGCCTGGCACCCAAGGGCCCCCAGGGTCCATCCATAGGCCCCTTAAAGAATAGTGTCTGAGCAATAAAATTTTCCTTTGTTAATCCCCAAAACTACAATAGAGCGGTCTTGAGTTGTAGTGAGATGTAAAGAGGCTTTTGTTTGACTTTAGTTTATCACTCCGAGCTGCCACAGGATTATTACAGCGCAAATGAAATTCAAATATTGGCTTACAGCTAATCAGATTCCTCATTAAGAGCTCTGAAAAGAAGAAACAATCAAACATCATGACCCTAATGACCCCCTGGCTTCTTCTGATATTTGACATTTGATGTGTTTTACATGCTGCTCGAGTTCAGCTGGAAGCAGTGTGACTTGCTGTAAGTCTTTTCCATAATCAGAAGTTCACTGGAGTTCAGCACTGATCTGGTTGTGGAATTTAGATGCTAACCTTTAGTACATTGTGGGTTAAGGCACATACTCATAATTCTAGCTGTTTCTTGCATATTTACAGTCAACGTAAATGGTGCTTGAAAAGTATTTGGTCAAAATGTACCTTATAGGGGACCTATTGTACCCCTTTTACAAGATGTAATATAAGTCTCTGGTGTCCCCAGGATGTGTCTGTGAAGTTTCAGCTTAAAATACCTCACAGATAATTTATTATAGCTTGTCAAATTTGGCCCTATTTGGGTGTGAGCAAAAACACAGCGTTTTTGTGTGTCCCTTTAAATGCAAAAGAGCTGCTGCTCCCGGCCTGCTTTCCAGAAGAGGGCGGAGTTTTAACAGCTCGCGCTTCGGTTGCTCAACAGCAACAAAGCCGGACAATCTCAAGCAGCCAAAATGAGGATTGTCAGTAACAGTGTTCAGCCTTACATTGTTCAAACCAGAGTCAACACTGATGGAGAGACTCAGGAAGAAGTTACAACTTTTAGAATGAAACTGGGCATTTCTGAATGGTTAGTGGATAAATTTATGTAGTTTCTGTGGAGTTGATTCAACTCATAGACTAGCATGTGCCGTCATGTTCATCTTTTGTGCAAATCCAGCGTTGTAATGCAGTCCAGTGGAAAATTGTGATGTCACCAACCCAAGAAGAAGCTTGTTGTAGTCCCTACCAGCCATTTGTTGTAGTCCTTAAAAAGCGATTGCTGTAAAAGAAAATATCTCCCTGTGCATTGAACTTTGAGTATCGTAACTTAAGCAGATGTTGTTTATGCTCAAACAGCATCATTACACACTAACTAAAGTTAAAGAAGTGAAATAATCAAGGACCCT
This sequence comes from Megalobrama amblycephala, assembly GCF_018812025.1. Lineage (NCBI taxonomy): Eukaryota > Metazoa > Chordata > Actinopteri > Cypriniformes > Xenocyprididae > Megalobrama > Megalobrama amblycephala. The sequence goes on from NC_063047.1 coordinate 31,252,012, forward strand.
TTTATTGAATTTTCATACAAGCTTGTAGGAAATGAGAATTTTAAGCCTGAACAGGAACGGGAGAAATCTTGATATATCTTTTAATATCAAGATTTTGTTACACTGTAAAGCTCAGTTGTACTTTCATATCTCTTTCATCTTCAGTACACTAAAAAATTGGTGTATGATTTACTTTGAAGCAATTTTCACTTAGATATAGTAGATTTCACAAATAATTACAAAAGAAATGGCAAGTAACAGTAAGTAGAAGACTGAAGTAGAATTTTTTTGCAAAATGTACTCCAGTGATCTTTTTTTTTTTTTTTTTTGCAGTGTACTACATAAAAATCTACATTTTCATGTCTTTTAAAAGGATATAGAAAAGAGTTTCCACATATTCCTATGATTTTTCAGTCCTTATTGATTACTGGATAAGGATTTAAATGTGCATTTATGTATTTAGCAGATTATGCATTTTTTTATTATTTTAAAAAATATTTGTATAATGATTGCACCCACAAAGAGCCATTTCTCTAAATTAAATCTTAATTTAATAGCTTAAATGTAAATTAAAAGTAAAATTGGCAATAGAAATATCCACAACCTTTAACATATGTATGGCTTTTCCATGCCTGGCAATCACAATTTCCAAACTCCCTGATATTTCTAGGTTTGAGAACCCCAGATGGGGTAAATAGAAAGAAAAACTGAAACTGAACTAAAGTTTACACAAGTTCATCCATCATCTGAGATCTCAATGCACCATGCTATAATATTCCAACGTTGTGGACCTCAAATCTGCACCAGTCTATTGAACATGACCAAACAGCTTCCCAGTGCAAAATTCAACCTCAGATGTCACACGTACCGCACAGAGCTTTCCTTTATCTTATCTGCTTGTAGAAGTTCATCAAATCTGATTAAACATTATTCCATGCACTAGCAGATTACAATCTGAATTGCATAACACTGGCAAACTGAGTTCATGATCTCTACTCACCTGGTCCTGTCTCAATCAGGTGTGCTCAGAGTTTTCTGCATAAGGCCAGAGGTGTGGAACCCGATGAAATTTCACTAGGTATCCGGTCTGATGTTATCTGTGGAGCTGGATTGGTGTTATTCCTCTTTCCTGTGGAGAATTCCAGAGCGCAGCGCTCTCCTCTCCTGCCTCCTCCTCACGCTTTTACTGCAGTAGCCCAAGATCAAGGCACAGTCCCACCACAAACCTCTGACACACACACACACACACAACAGAAAGCAGAGGCGCTTGTAAGAACTGTTCTCTCTTTCTCTCTCTCGCTTTTGTGCTTGTCTTTCATAAACACCCTCTCTTTTTACCCCCTTCTTTCTTTTTACTCACTCCTGATCTCTCGCATTCTCTCTCTCTCTCTCTCTCAGGCGGAGGTTGGGGTTGCAGCAGCAGGACTCTTGCCAGTAACTCAGCTGTATGCAGTATTGATGGAGTTGCTCAGGGATGCTAACACAGCATGAATTTTCCCAGCGCTCCACTTTCCCTTTCGCTCTTCACCCCCTCCTGCAACTCCGTCTCTCCTTTTTGTCACTCCCCCAACCTATCAATCTGCTTCCTTTGGCTGACCGCTATCTAAATCACTCTGTCCCCGTGATATCTTTTATTCTCCTTAGTTTTATTGAGTTTGTTCTCTCTCAAAAGTACCAAGTCATGGGTCTAGCTTGCAATTTTAGCAGATCAAATCTCAGGTTCTCATTGCTGTACATGCTGCCTGGATTTGTCCCTGTAGATTATCATTCTGCATCATTAGTGCTCATTAATGGCACTTGCTAAGACTATCACTATTATTTATGCTCATACTTAGGTTTAGGGATTTGAATAATTCTCTACCCCTGTGTAACACTGAGTTATGCAGGCCCTTTTCTTATCCTGTACTGTTTGTGCCGTGGACAAGAATTAAAAGATAGTTGTTGAAAAGAAGTGCGCTATTATTTTTTGAAGCAAAATGATTTTCACCTTGTGAACAATAAAAAAGAGCTCTGACTTGGGCCAAAATACAAAAACCTAGAACACCCTAATAACTGCATAGCAATAAAAACCACCTAGAATATCAAACTGCATAGTCATACTCTAAAACTATACAGGGAACCCCAGTTGGAACATCGCTATAATATTAAAGGTTAAAATTAACTGATTTGAGGTTTTTATAAAAATAACGTCATAATAATACATTTTAAATGACATAGGCCTAATTATGTTTCTACTAGGTTTGTTTTTTTTAATATAAACATTTAAATGGTGGCTTTCATAAAAAACATGACGGATTTATTTAAACATACATTAAATACGCCTATTGAAGAACAGGTTTAGTAGAAATACAATGAATATGCAATAGTGCATATCTAGCTGACTAACGAATTGTTGGTCATTGAATGGCTTTTCTGAGGTAAATGTAACAGGTAAATTGAGCGATAAGACATGATACGGATTTTGGTGAGTTGTAGCCTACTGTATTTTTCAAAATACCTACTGATGTTCATTCATGTTCATTTCATGCTGTAACTAGCAATATAAAGCGGAGGAGATGACTTAGCTCGAGCGCCAAACGGTATTTATTGTTTGAATTTCATCATAAAACTGGCAGAATTTGAAAGCTGAGACATTGTTTCATATCAAAAGTAACAGCACAAAGTCTATTGCGATTATTGGATGGAAGGCTACAATGTTCAGGCGCGCTGAAGTTGTCCTTTCAACAGTTAGCATAGACTGAAAGATCGATTCTTGGGATTTCGGTTCTTCAGAATGAGAATTGATTAAAATCGAGAAATCGATACTTTTGCCCAGACGTACTAAAAAAACGAAAACAACAACAACAACGAAAAACCTAATAACTACATCAACTTACTAAAAACTACCAAGTTGATTGACAGGCAATCTAACCAATCATAATGCCGAATCCGCCATTTTGTTCGATAAAGCAGTCAGGGGAGTTAGCAGATTAACGTAGGTGGACTTGGACTTGAACTTGAAAAATGGTTTGTACTGACGTCCTTCCGCGATTGAAACAACATTCCTTATAATGTTCATTCATGTTTATTTGATGCTATAAATGAACTAGTAGGAAGAGATGATCGGTTCACGAGCCGCTTGAACTGCCACAAAACGGTATTTATTGTTTACATTTCTTTAAAAATGACAAAATTTAAAATTTGAGACTTTGTTTTATATCAAAAGTAACCTGCTCTGTCTTGTCTGTCGACGCGTTGTCAGTGTCCTCTTTGCTCCGCGATGTATTTTTCACTGCGTGAGAACATGATGTGTGTCGAGAGATCGGTATGGCTTGTCGAACATAGCAACAGTAACTAAAGGGGACGGGTCTTTGCGAATGGTCAACTGAATAGCAACATGCTAAAAAACAACAAGAACACAGTGAAACCCTCCATGCATAGCATTAAACTAAAAACCAGAACATCCTAACTGCATAGCAACTTGCTAAAAAAAAGCAACTAAACCCCCTAACAACTGCATAGCAATGTGCTAAATACAATTAGAACTAGCAGCATGCTAAAATACACACAGAATACCCAAAAACTGCATGGCAACATAAACAAAAACACTTTTACATTGTAATGTGCTAAAAATCATGCCCTAGCAACCATCTAGCTATGCACCAGTCACTATGCACTAACCTTAGCAACCACCCCTAATGTAAAAATCTAGATTTATCTTTTCTCCTTTGTGTGTTCCTGACTTCCTTTGTAAAAGGGGCAAAGTAAAAAGATGTCTGAAGATACTTACATTCTAATTATTACTGAAAGGGTCATGAGGCTTCGAGAAACCATTTTTGCTGTGGTCATCACACAAGGGAACCTCTCTGATTTCATATTCAATAAATATGCTGTTGGATCAGAGAATAGTTGGGTGCACTTCACGTAAGGGAAACCTGAAATAATGATTCACTGATTAAAGTTGTGCTTGCCAATTAGATTCAAACAACACTTTTGTACAAAGAAACATTATGCTCTCACAATGCATTAAGGTAGCAATAAATAACAACCAATGCATTAGGGATTCAGCCTTGAAACAAGCAGTCTGATTTTACTGCAGCCATCTGACATCTTTGCAACATCTGGCAGCAGGTACAATCAAAGTTACCTCCATCAGGAAGCAAAGATCCTGGTAGAACATCTACTTTTGAGGCCCTCTGCTGGTTAGAGGTGGAGAGCTGAGGAAACATCACTTCAAGGATAAAAGGACAAACATAACAATTTCATTAAGCTTTCATTCTCTTCAACAAAGTGTCCCGGACATGGCCTGTCCTAGTGCAGAGAGCCATACAGGTCACAACATAATATATAGAAGATCAGAGATCTAATGAATTATGAATTAGCCTTTTTCTCTGCTATGAATATTAATGTCTTGTTAATGTCCTGTAGAGATGCTTTTCAGCTTAAAACCCCTGCTGTGGAGACGGTGCATGTCCTGGAAGAATCGAAAGCTTTAGATTTTCAAGGGCACAATAACTTATTAATCCGGTTATTACCTGGTTGGACAGTTATAATAAATCATGTTTAATACAATGACCTTTAAAATATACCAGTTATTATAATACATTAGATTAAATTAGATATTAATATATATTAAATAGGATATTAATATAATATATGGATTAAAATATACAAGTTTGTTCAAAAGTTTGGGGTTGGAAAGATTTTTAAACTGTTTTTGAAAGAAGTCTCTTGTGCTTACTAAGGCTGCATTTATTTGATCAAAAATACAGTAAAACAGTAATATTGTGAAATATTATTACAATTTAAAATAGTGGTTTTCTATTTTTTTATATTTTAAATGTAATTTATTCCTGTGATGCAAAGCCGAATTTTCAGCATCATTACTCCAGTCTTCAGTGTCACATGATCCTTCAGAAATCACTCTAATATGCTGATTTGCTGCACAAGAAACACTTTTTATTATTATCAATGTTAAAACTGTTGTGATGCTTAATATTTTGTGGGAACTGTGATGCATAAAAATAAACTTCAAAAGAACAGTATTTACTTGAAATATAAATCTTTTCTAAATATCTTTACTGCCAAAATACTTTGGTTAACTTAATGCATTCTTGCTGAATTAAAGTATGGATTTCTTTCAAAATATGTTACTGACCCCAAGCTTTTGAAACGCACGCACACACACACACACACACACACACACACATATATATATATATATATATATATATATATATATATAGTAAAGTGTCTTTTGGATGCACACTTCACAGTCTCACTGGAAGTAGTAGGTCATCTGGGTACATTTCATTCGTTTTATGAATACTATGAATTCAGACATACTCTGCTCACATATAGTAAGTATAGGCATATTCAGATGCAGGGTATAGCTCTTAACAACTGTATGAGGAATGTACCTCATTGACTGTAAGCCACAGGCACACCTTCTGTTCATTTAAACCCACTGACCTCTGTGTTTCAGAGGAAACTCTTATCTGAACTCTACACTAGTTCTGCCAAGATTAGCCGAGTGCTAAAAGGTAGCATGCCTGTCCTAGACGAGAAAAAAGAAATCATTGTTTTCCAACTTCTGCTTCAACTGTGGTCTGTCGCTCCCTATCTGTCTTCTTTCATTTCCTTTATACTTGTTTTACTGTTGTTCTAACTGATGCCAAAATATCCATTAGGGATGTTTTAGGCTACACAATGTTTTCTATCCCAAACAATAAAGGCCTTCTGAGTGAGGTCTGATCAAATCACACACTTTTATTTTGTATATCCTCAATGATCCATCAGTTTACCTTGCTTGATTTAACAATAATTCAATAGAATTCAACATAAAGAGAGTTCATCTAAAAATGAAAATTCTGTCACCATTTACTCACCATCATTTCACTTTAACCATATGACTTTCTTTCTTCTGTGGAACACAAGGAAAAACATGATAAGAAGATGGAATGGCTTGATGGCAAATAAAAGATGACAGAATTTTCATTGAAATATCCATTTAGGAACAAATCTTTTGACTAGAACAAATAGATCATTAAAATATTTGTCATTTTCAGTTATTATGAGTTTTACGTCATACAAAGTCTCTGATTATGCACAGAACAGTCTCAGATCCCCCCCCCAAAATTAAAAATTTATTCAGACACATAGGATACTATTTTTTTCAAATTGCAAAATTTGCATTACAGCATTAACTATAACTGGCACTGTTACCGTTATTGATTAACATGTTATGTAATAAAAAAATAAAAAAAATAATAATAATGCACTAAACCAAACAAATAAATAAAATTAAATAAATAAAAAATAAAACAAAATAATAAAATAAAAAAAATAAAATAAAATAAAAAATAAAACAAAATAATAAAATAAAATAAAATAAAATAAAATAATAAACACACACAAAAAAGAAAAAAATTCACAATTTATATTTTTTCTATACTGGGAGAATGTTTTTAAATCTATCAGTATGTAAAAGTACCAATAGGCCACTGATTTGTTTTTCAAAGAGGGCTTTGAAAGGCACTTAAAAGCTTCAGAACATGTGAATAACTCTGTCCAAATACTTCCAAACCATACACAACATTACATGAGGATTTGGTGCAACGCATTAACAGTGCAAATAAATCAGCTGCCATCCTGTGCAACCCTTACAAAAAGATGTGCAGAGTTTTAGTATTCTTTATAGGATGACAGCTCACAAATCTGAAAAGTCTACAGAGATCGATTCCAATGAAATAAGTACTGAAGCATTACTACATGTATCATTTGAGGGTGATGATCACCATGAAAAATCACCATGCAAGTAACTCCTCTAATTGCAATCATAATTCTGATTCAAACAAATTCAATATTTTATAACAAGTCCGGCCTTTTAGTTTATTTTAGGCTGAGTTGCATTCTTGAATTTTCCAGCCTTAAGATGAAATGGAAGCTATATGATTTCAGTCTTTCGGTAATGCAGAGTTCTCGGCCGCTGTTCTTGATTGCGAGCGAGAATTTTATTTTGCAGCTTTGCTTCATGATCGCCCATGCAGACGGCAACAAAGAGAAAAGCCCCTCCAACGACTAACAGAAGTCCAGCAAACCAGGCAGAAAACATGGCCTCTCCATACTCCCATCTTGGCATCACATCTGGAAGATTCTCATCCCAGAATTTCACTACCATTAGGTATGCCATCAGTGAAACGGGTGCGAGGGTCGTGATCCCTGACACAAGGATAAACACTCCACCGAGGATGAGCAGCGCCCTCTTCATCCTCTCCCGTCCGGCACCAATCTCGACACCCTGGAGTCCAAAAAAAGCAGCCACTACACCGAGAATTCCCGTTGCAATGGAAATGCACATGAGAACCCGTGAAACTAAAGTGTCTGGTGGCAGGGCCAAGAAAGACTCGAAGGCTTTGCAGTGCACACCAACTTCCTCCGTGTAGATACACATGTGCCAGAGACCCTCATACCAGTTCTCCATCTCATTCAAATCTGAGTTCATCGTCTTCCATAGTGGCAGGAAGGTTGTAATTAACGTTGTGATTAAACCTCCGAAGGACACAAAGAGCGAAGCTCTCTGGACAAACTTAGTGGTGAACAGCACCATATTAACACTCGTCAATTCTCTCTGTCCATCTGATGCTGTCTCAGATTTTCAACTCGTCCTTTCTTGTCTAGTCTGGACTGGCTCCTCCTTTGCTTTAATAAAACCCCACCTGTTCTTGCCGGATAATCCTGCAGCCCTTCACAACGGCGGGACTGTTTTTCAAACTGATGAATATCGTAACAGAGGACAATAACTGCTTTTTAAAGAGGAAATACGATATGTCCAGTTTTAAGTCTGTGCAAGAAGCCTGAACAGAGCGCAATAAGACATTATTAGGATTGAGGGGAAAAGAAAAGAAAGAATTAGCTTCAAAGAAACTTCTTAAAAGAGCCTCTTTTCTTGCTAATTTTAGCTGATTAACTCAGAAGTGATACTAAAGAGTTTTAGGATACTGTTACTTTGCGAAGTGTCGGGTAGCAGCCGAATGAAGAGCAGTTCGCTTTGAGAACACTATGTACCGCAGGTTTTATTCACCAAAGCTCCTCTGATATTCAGAGATCAGTGGTAGGAAATTGGACACCTTGTCCTATGCTGAGCTGAACTCATCCATACCTCACCATTTGTCCTTGAACATCAAATCTTTACCTTTATGTATAATAGGTTACATTTAAAGATGGCAAACCTCTAACCTTAAGTGTAAACCTAAATAACTCATTCCCCACTGTGATACACTACCATTCAAAAGTTTGGGGTTAGTAAGAGTCTTTTTTCCCATTATTTGTTTATTCATTTATTTTGAAAGAGATTAATACTGTAATTCAGCAAGGATGCATTAAATTGATCAAACATTTTTCTTTTTCAAAGACTTTTACATTGTTACAAAAAAAAAAAAAAAAAAAAAAAAAATATATATATATATATATATATATATATATCAAAGAAACTCTGTTCTTTTGAGATTTCCATTCAACAAAGAATCCCGAAAAAGTATGACCGTTTCCACAAAACATTAAGCAGTTTTCAACATTGATATTAATAAAAAATAAGCACAAAATCAGCATATTACAACGATTTCTGAAGGATTATGTGACTGGAGTATAAGACTGGAGTAATGATGCTAAAAATTCAGCTTTGAATTACACTTTAAAATATATCCAAATAGATAACAGTTTTTAAATTGTAACATTTCACTGAATGTAAATATCTAACTATAATAATGTCAATAATATTTAGACATTTATACAATTGTAATAATATATTACGACAATATTGTTGTTTTTACTGTATTTTTTTAACAAATAAATGCAGCCTCACTCTTAAAAATAAAGGTTCTTTATTGACATCAATGGTTCCATTGGTTCCAAGAAACTTTCCATTCCACAAAAAGTTCTTTTTTAAAAAAAAAATTAAAAAACATGGTTCTTTTTTTAGAATGTTCACTGAAATAATCTTTGGGGGACTTAAAAATGGTTCTTCAATGGCATCACTGCAAGCAAAAAAAACAAACAAACAAACAAACAAACAAACAAAAAAACTTTTGGTAACTGTATTTTTAAGAGTGCTTGGAGAGCATAAGTATTACCAACCACAATCTTCTGAATGGTAATGTATGCTTTTCTCCTGACAGATGATAAAGTAGTTGAAAAATGCATCGACTTACATTGAAGGACGAACCCCAGCCATATCTGAATGTCATAAGAGAATTGTCAAAAGAGAAGAGAAAAAACCTATCAAACTTCAAGATGGATGTTAATGAAACTTGCATAATTGCTATAAGGAATAATAATTAAAAAAACTTACCTTGACTTAATTACCATTGCTAAATTTTCTCACTTTTAGAAGACTTCATTATACAGGCTTATCTTTCCATATCTGATGTAACCAGATCCACACACTGAAATGAAGATTATTTGGCTGGTTAAAGGTCAAGGATTGATCAGTGCTTTGAACATCGTGGGTAATTTACCCTTTTGAGCTGAGTCTCAAGGGGATTTGGTCTTAACCCTAACCTTTTTTGTGAAAATGCAACGATAAAACTGGTTAGTGTTAAAGGGCCTCTTCAGTCGACTGTAAAAGTACGCTAATGTTCAGAGATATGTTCAATCACTAACAATGCCAGATAATAATAAAGTCCGGGTGGCCTGAGAGATGCCCAGGTGCACTTGCAGCTCTTGGCAGCATGTGTGCTGCTCTGAAGAGAATGATCCTCTTTGTGCTGCCATCCAAAACCTTTCATTTTTCTTTCATCACCCCTGTCTGAGGCTTAGCTTTTACAGTGTTCTATTGAGAATGACAGCAAACAGTATTTCAGTTCATAATGTTTATTTTTTATTCCAAGTTGTTTGAGAACATCAATGATTTTGACTTTTTAGTGAAGTATTCAACTTAAAGATTTGTAAATTTAATTAGTTACTGTACTTAAGTATCATTTTGGCTACTTTGAGTATAGAAGATATTAGCAACTTTTACTCTCTACTTGACTACATTTTTGAATATGTATTATGTAATCTTTACTCCAATACATTTGTTATGAGTAATGCAATTACTCGTTACATTTTGTGTGGCACCTAACTTTTTCTGCAGCAGTTTATTTCTGCTACAAAAGAAGAGACATCACCATCTACAGGGCATTGAAGGTACTATATCTTGTGCATTTTGCCCTTACTCACCTAAACTCACAAAGGGGGTGAGATTTTGAAGCCCAAAAAAATGCTTCAACTTTCAATAACTGCAAGAAGCTAGTTATTGTTAGAGTTTTAAATGTGGTTATTTTTCTAAGAGAAACCCAAATGCTTCTGCTCAGAAGGCCTTTATTAACCCCCTGGAGCTGAATAGACTATTTTTATGATGGATGGATGCATTTTTTGGGGGAGCTTCAAAATCCCCCCCTATACGTATGCATACAGTATATACTTGTCTGGCTATCACCAGACCAAGCTCAATTTAAAATTGAACATTGGTCTGGGGAGTTTGCTATACTTTTCTGCTGCACAAGAGGCGTGATCAATGAGCGACAAATCGAGCGATTTGTTTGCTAAACTAAAGAAGTCATTCAGCATCGTCGAGAGGTTAAAAGGAATTGGATTGACGGTCGTGCTTGCCGTCGCTTCTCTATCGTCATTGTGTTACACCCGCCAATAGCGAGCAAGGTGGACAAGCCAGTCTGTGATTGGTTCCTGCAAAAGTGTAACAGAAGCAGTAGAAATGAATGTACGGGTTTCCAGACTGAGTTGCCGGGCGAAATCAAATCGCCGGCAGATCAGGCTGGGTTTACCCAGTCTACATATATACTATATTGCCAAAAGTTTTGGGACGTCTGCCCTTACATGCACATGAACATTAATGACATCCCATTCTTAATTTGTAGGGTTTAATATGGAGTTGGCCCTCCCTTTGCAGCTATAACAGCTTCAACTGTTCTAGGAAGGCTTTCCACAAGGTTTAGGAACGTGTTTATGGGAATTTTTAGGAACGTGTTTATGGGAACCATTCTTCTAGAAGCGCATTTGTTGCACTGATGTTGGACGAGAAGGCCTGGCTCGCAGTCTCCGCTCTAATTCATACCGAAGATGTTCTATTGAGTTGAGGTCAGGACTAGTTCAGGCTAGTCACGTTCCTCCACACCAAACTCGCTCATCCATGACTTTATGGACCTTGTTTTGTGCACTGGTGCACAGTCATGTTGGAATAGGAAGGGGCCATCCCTGAACTGTTCCCACAATGTTGGGAGCATGAAATTTTCCAAAATGTCTTGGTATGCTGAAGCATTAAGAGTTCCTTTCACTGGAACTAAGTGGCCAAGCCCAACTGCTCAAAAAAAAAAAAAACCCACACCATAATCTCCCCTCCACTAAACTTTACACTTGACACAATGCAGTCAGGCAAGTATTGCCAGACAGAGAAGCGTGATTGGTCACTCCAGAGAACACGTCTCCACTGCTCTAGAGTCCAGTGGAGGCACCACTTTACACCACTGCATCTGACGCTTTGCATTGCACTTGGTGATGTGAGGCTTGGATGCAGCTGCTCGGCCTTGGAAACCCATTCCATGAAGCTCTCTACACACTGTTCTTGAGCTAATCTGAAGGCCACACGAAGTTTGGAGGTCTGTAGCTATTGACTCTGCAGAAAGTTGGCGACTTCTGCGCACTGTGCTCCTCAGCATGCACTGACCCCGCTCTGTGATTTTACGTGGCCTACAACTTCATGGCTGAGTTACTGTTGTTCCCAATTGCTTCCACTTTGTTATGATACCACTAACAGTTGACCGTGGAATATTTAGTAGTGAGGAAATTTCACAAATGGACTTATTGCACAGGTGGCAACCTATCGTGGTACCACGCTTAAATTCATTGAGCTCCTGAGAGCGATCCATTCTTTCACAAATGTTTGTAGAAGCAGTCTGCATGCCTAGATGCCTGATTTTATACACCTGTGGCCATGGAAGTGATTGGAACACCTGAATTCAATGATTTGGAGGGGTGTACCAATACTTTTTTGCAATATAGTGTATATCTGATTGTGTTCGTCTGAAAGAAGATAGTCATATTCACTTAGGATAATTTTCATTTTTGGGTGAGCTATCGCTTTTAGCCTTGTCTCTGAAACTGTGTGTAAGACTTTTACTCAAGTGGTAGTGGAATTGGTGACGTAATATTTGCTGTAGGGTATCTCAACTTTTACTTACTTTAGTTTTAACGTAGTCTAGTCTTTACACCTGTCAACATCATGTGAATTTTTATTTTTTTTTCCCCATCAAAGGTGCTGAACGTGATTCCAGCCATTTTGCTTCAAGCACATTAACTCTTCTGCAGTTGATTGGCTGAAAAAGAGCATTGGGCTTCAGTTCAGGTAGTAAACAAAGTTTATACATGGATTTCGAAAACATGCACTCACAGAACCTTTAAATGCTCGTATTAACAAACAGCATATTAATGTAATCTTATGAACCACACTGCGCAAAGGAAAAATGAATAGATACTTACAGATTTGTTTATAGCCATCCATCATCCACAGTAACTCCCCTCAAATCATCTCGTCTACATTCTCTCTCACCGTATACATAATATAATACACAGAAAATAAAACCACAAAACGGTCTGCTGATGTTACACAATTTATTAAGGCATAGTTCCCACAGGACCAACAGAACATCTCAGTGATTACAGTAAAGCATACATGAGTTGACTGTTGTGCTGATCCACTTATATAATTATAAGCCATATTATGCCATAACTGCATATTGACGAGCGCTGACATAACTTATAACAGCAGCACAAAATTACTACAAGGCTCAGGAATAAATAAAGGACTACTGTATATTCATAAAGTGCAGTAGATGAAATCCAGGTCATATTCAATAAAACAAAACAAAACAAAAAAATCAAAAGAAAGAAATAAGAAATCATATTTTGCTTAAAGAATGAATATATGCATAGTAAAAAATAACTCATTATGCTGTAATACAAAAAATATTTTAATTAATTATTTTTATTTATACACAATGGTATTATTTGTACTTGTTGCACTTTATTTTAATTTATTTAATTAACAATAACCTGATGAAATCATTTATTGAAGAATAATTTAGCTCTAAAAGGTTTATAATGGACATTAAAAAAGGTAAAAAAAGAAAATGGGTGGCCATAAATTGAGTTCAATTTCTTTATGCAATATAACATTTCTATTTTTTTTCTTTGGATTTTGTTAACTGGACATGTTTTTGTGAAATGTATCCTAATAGGAGTGGTGTTTTCAAAGCTTTCATTATGTGGGACACTTAATTGTATGTCTAATTAAACAAGTTGTGGGCCGTCAGTATATGACGTATACGTTGATGTTCACTACCAAATAAAGATATATGCCCAAAATATGTGCACATTAAAACAAACACAATTCTCTCTCAAACACAATTTGGTAAATATAGTCCAGAAGAATGTGATGCAGCAAACAGGGGTTGTGTGAAGCAGAATTATAAGGGTTGGGAGGAGGTGCTGGAGGAAGAGGGAAGGAAATGGAGCGGAAGCGTTAATGAAAAAGTTCATAAGGTATTGGATGGGATGTGAAAGGGGAGGATCGACTATATATCAGAGCTCATCTCAGTGCACTGTTTGTCTGATATGTGGGATGCCAACGAGTCAATGATGTCCAACAGCAGCGGTTGGCTGAGCGATCGCAAGTTGGGGAGCTTGGACACCTTCAGGGAAGGAAGGAGAACCAAAGAAATAAATGGTAAACAACATAGGCCATGCAATAGAACGCAAATAAATAGCCAAAAAGAAACTGATAAGCTAACAGGGCCAAATAGCACCAGGATGTCAAATATTTAGGAAATTATGTTCATAAAGGCACTCAATGGCATTTAAAAAAATACTACACTTGTTAAGTGTAACTGAAAGTGTGACAATTTCTCACTATTAAAGGAAATTTGAGTGATTGATAACACTGATAACATGATAAATAGGTCTAAATGCATATCAAACTTACATAGTTACAGATCTCTCTGTACTGAAATATCGTACGCATTAAAGAGCTCGTAGAGGTTATCCACATTGCACTGAATATTTTGGTGATGGATTTTTTTTAGCCGTGGCGAGGCAGCCAGCACACGCTTAGAGCTGTGGTCAATAGCACACCCACCTTGGTGAACTGATGGACTATAATATGCAGGCAGTGCTTCTTCATGTCCAGAGCTTGAGTCTTATCAGCCGCCTCTAAGATCTGAGGATAAAGACGGGATTATGGCATGTGACTGCTGTTCTTTATCATCAAAGGGTTATGAGTTACACTGGCGTTCAAAAGTTTGGGGTTGGTAAGATTTCATGTTTTTGAAAGAAGTTTCTTATGCTCACCAATGCTGCAGTTATTTGTAAATTTCTATGTGAATATATTTTAAAATGCAATTTATTCCTGTGATGCATTACTCCAGTCTTTAGTGTCACATGATCCTTCAGAAATCATTCTAAAATGCTGATTTCCTGCTCATGAAATATTTCTTATTATTAATGTTGAAAACAGTTGTGCTGCTTAATATTTTTGTGGAAACTGCCATACATTTTTTTTTTTTTTTCAGAATTCTATTCTATTATGAACAGAAAGTTCAGCATTTATTTGAAATAGAATCTTTTTTGTAACATAAAAATCTAATGTCACTATTTAATCAATTTAAATATATCCTTGCCCAATAAAAGTATTAATTTCTTACTGACCCCAAACTTTTGAACGGTAGTGCATGATATATGATACATACCTGTAAGACATTTTCTACAGTAACGTTCATCTCCAGATTTTGCTTGCAGTAGGCCTGCAGTCTATTGTTGGAGAAACCGTAGTAATAAGGTGCTGCAAACAGATATCTGTGCACTAGTTAAGGGCAAACAACATAAATTCAAATTTGATGCAGCTCAGGTCCATCCTTTAATGGAATTCTTCAATCCACCAGGTGAAAAAGTAACAGCACACCTCCCCTAAACAAGCTACTCTATGAGGTATCATTCATGTCTCTAGCACAGTGTTTCCCAAACCTTTTTTTTTTTTTTTGGCCACGGCACAATTTTGATAAGTAAAAATAAATAAAATTTACATGGCACATCACTAAGCACTAAAATAACAAAATTGCACAAACTTGCATTGCATCAAATGGCATATTAAAACTGGATATTATATTAAAAGTAGTACTCACATTTAGGGTGAAACTTAAGCTTAAGTCAGGTATGAACACAATAAGGTCATAAATAGGTAGCTACAGTGCCCTCCACAATTATTGGCACCCTTAGTAATTATGAGCAAAAGCAGCTGTAAAAATAAATCTGCATTGTTTATCCTTTTGATCTTTCATTCAAAAAAATTCACAAAATTCGAAGCTTTCATTTAAGGAAAATAATTGAAAGTGGGGGGAAACTCACATTATGAAATAAATGTTTTTCTCCAAAACATGTTGGCCACAATTATTGGCACCCTTTTATTCAAAACTTTGTGCAACCTCCTTTTGCCAAGATAACAGCTCTGAGTCTTCACCTATAATGCCTGATGAGTTTGGAGAACACCTGACAAGAGATCAGAGACCATTCCTTCATGCAGAATCTCTCCAGATCCTTCAGATTTCCAGCTCTATTACATTTATGCATTTTGGCAGACACTTTTATCCAAAGCGACTTACATTGCATTATACTATACATTTGTATCTGAGTATGTGCAATCCCTGGGATCAAACCCATGACCTTGGCATTGCTAGTGCCATGCTCTAACCACTGAGCTACAGGAAAGCTGTAGCTCAGTGGCTCTGTAGCTCTATGTTGGTGCTTCTTCTCTTCAGTTCACTCCACTCATTTTCTTTAGGGTTCAGGTCAGGGGACTGGGATGGTCATGGCAGAAGCTTCATTTTGTGCTCATAGACACATTTTTGTGTTGGTTTTGATGTTTGTTTTGGAACGTTGTCCTGATGGAAGATCCAACCACGGCCCATTATAAGATTTCTAGCAGAAGCGGTCAGGTTTTGATTTATCTGTTGGTATTTGATAGAATCCATGATACCATGAATCTGAACAAGATGTCCAGGACCTCCAGCAGAAAAATAGGCCCACAACATTAAAGATCCAGCAGTATATTTAATCGTGGGCATGGGGTACTTTTTATCCATGTGTGCACCAAACCCATCTGGTGAGTTTGCTGCCAAAAAGCTTTTTTAGTTTCATCTGACCATAGAAGCTGGTCCCGTTTTGAAGTTCCAGTCCTGTCTGACAACTGAATATGCTGGAGATTGTTTCTGGATGAGAGCAGGGGATTTTTCTTGAAACCCTCCCGAACAACTTGTGGAGATGTAGGTGCTGTTTGGTAATTTTTTTTTAGGCTTTTCCCCAGCTGTGATCCTAGGAGAGTCTTTGTCCACTCAAACTTTCCTTCTCAGTGTGCATTAAGACGATTTAGACACACGTCCTCTTCCAGGCAGATTTGTAACATCTTTAGTTAGTTGGAACTTCTTAATTATTGCCCTGATGGTGGAAATGGGGATTTTCAATGCTTTAGCTATTTTCTTACAGCCACTTTCTATTTTGTGAAGCTGAACAATCTTTTGCTGCACATCAGAACTATATTCTTTGGTTTTACTCATTGTGATGAATGATTACAGGAATTTGGCCTTTGTGTTTCCTCATGTTTATATTCCTGTGGAACAGGAAGTCAAAGCTGAACAATTTCATGTTCATGATCACCCTGGTGTGCTAAAAAATGTAAATATGAATGGGAATATACTTCAGAGATATTTTACTCATAAGAATTACTAGGGGTGCCAATAATTGTGGCCAACATGTATTGGAGAAAAACATTTATTTCATAATGTGAGTTTCCCCCCACTTTCAACTGTTTTCCTTCAATGAAAGGTTAGAATTTTGTGATTTTTTTTTAATGAAAGATCAAAAGGATAAACAATGCAGATTTATTTTTTACAGCCGCCTTTGCTCATAATTACTAAGGGTGCCAATAATTGTGGAGGGCACTGTATATGATTTTGTTGGTGGTGGTGATGATAAAACAACAAATGTATTTATCGTTGCTGTCTGGCAGAAACCTTGTATTTTTTAAATAATTAAACACAGTGTCATCAAAGTTGGTATTGTAGCTTTATATATAGTCAGACTTGTGCATGTGTCATTATAACAGTTCATGAAAATCAAGCTCAAATGGAGTTACACGTTTTTTTGACCAGAGAATGACAGAGATATGTTTTGTCCGTCACTGGAACAGCCGCATCTGAGACAGTCAGTGCACTGCATTACGTTTTCATCAACCTACATGATATAAAGTTTATTGTAGTTATATGAGCGTCAGTTTTTCTTATTGTTGAATACATTTGGACAAAATCTCATGATATTAAAAAGGTATTTAAAACAGTATATTTGCTACAACTAGATGGAAAATACCAGACTAAGACTCTTCTCCGCTCTTTAAATACAAAAAACATTAGCCTTTTACAGAATTGGCATTTCGTAATTTTCCACAGCACACCTGACAACTTGTCATGGCGCACTACTGTGCTGCGGCACAGTGGTTGGGAAACACTGCTCTAGCATATGAGGGATGGGTTTCATTGAAATGTTTGTTAATATGACAAATAAACACATAAAAATAATATAAAAAGGAGTCAAAAGCATTATAACAAGCATTATGCATGCTCTCAGAAAGAAAGATTGCACATTACAATATAAAATGTAGAACATGAAGCAGTAATGAGGATACAGTGAGTCCTCTGGAGGCATGTTGACATCCCCATAATAAATGTATCGCAGCATAGACTCAAAGGCCTGTGTACTAGGAACCATTTCACCTATTGAAATGTTCACCTGCCCATCCTCTGGCATGAAGGAGCGGAACATGGCCTCAAAATAACTGAGAAAGAATTGAGGCAGTGATCAACTGGTAAATTAAAAGACACAGTCAAAATGATAAAGACATGTTTGGAATGCCTTACTACTTTCTGTTTATGTGGGAAAATTAAATAAAGTAATATGCAGTATGAATACCATGCATTTTGCTCATGGAATACCCAACTGAAATAATAATAATAAAATATAAATAATACTAAATAAAACTAATTATAAAACCAACAAAAAAAAGGACAACCAAAATTACTAAAATGAAAAATATATAAAAAAACTAGTTGAAAATATGAATAAATACTATAATACTATATTAATGACACTAAAATAACACTGAACCAGAGTACACTGCTGCCAACTTGACCTTCCACTTCCAGGGTGATGAATGAACCAGAATTTATATCAACCGTGATTTACCGGACTCATTAAGACTTTTAAAAATTGGAAAATTGGAAAAATAAAAATAAAAAATCATATTCACTTCCACGGACATCATTTGCTTAAATGCACATGTGAATGTATTGAAATCATGTCATGACAACAACATAGCTCAATGTAGATGTTTATAAATGCATACTGCACCACACTATTATAGTATGCAGTAAATGTAGTTTAATACTAACTAGTATGCAGTAAGAACTATGGTAATATTCCATTGAGAACACATCCATACACTTGTATCCTTGAAAGGATTAGTTCACTTCAAAATTAAAATTTCCTGATAATTTACTCACCCCCAAGTCATCCAAGATGTTTGTCTATTTCTTCAGTTGAAAAGAAATGAAGGTTTTTGAAGAAAACATTTCAGGATTTTTCTCCATATAGTGGACTTCAACAGGGTTCAACGGGTTGAAGATCCAAATTGCAGTTTCAGTGCAGCTTCAAGGGGCTCTAGATGATCCCAGCCGAGGAATAAGGGTCTTATCTAGCGAAACGATCGTCATTTTCTAAAAAAATATGCATTACGTAATCACGTTGGAAAGGTCACACTTGACGTAGGCGGAAGTACCTAGCAAGTGTTTACAAAGCGAACACGCAAAGACTAAGTCAAGCGGCCTTTACACAAAACAACGATGTCGAACAATTTTGAAGTTGGAGGAAAAAAACGACATGGAGTTTTTCGCCCTACCGTGGTACTTCCGCCTACGTCACGTGTGACCTTTCTAACATGATTAGGTAACGTGCGGCGGGTCGCAGAGCAGTGCAAGACGAGCATTTGTGGTTAAAAAGTATATAATTTTTTTTCGACTGAAGAAAAAGACAAACATCTTGGATGACATGGGGGTGAGTAAATTATCAAGAAATTTTAATTCTGAAGTGAACTAATCCTTTAATACTGTAAAGCGAGTAGGGTTGGGAATCGTAAGAAATTTTCCGGTTCCGGTTCCGATTCCGGTTCCGCTTCCGCTTCCATTAAAATAATTAAACAATTAATAAAAAATGGTAGCAAGGGAAAAATGCACAATACTCGACTCAAACAGTCCTTTTTGTGTTTATTATTCATGTAAAATGAATTTAACAGACTGCTAATCTCATATTCGCTAACACTTTACAATAGGGTTCATTAGTTAACATAAGTTAACTACATTAACATGAACTAATAATGAACTGCATTTCTACAGCATTTATTAATCTTTGTTAATGTTAATTTCAACATTTACTAATACATTATTAAAATCAAGAGTTGTATTAGTTAGCATTAGTTAATGCATTGTGAAGTAACATGAACAAACTATGAATGGCTGTATTTTTATTAACTAACATTAACAAAGATTAACAAATACAGTAACAAATGTATTGCTCATGGTTAGTTCATAAATGAACCTTATTGTAAAGTTTTACACGTGTAAGATCCAGACAGGTGAAACAATATTTTTGTAAGTTGGATTCATAAAGACTTGTTTCTGAAAGAATGATTCAGTGATTCAGTGACATTTTTAACAGTAATTTGTTGCCACAGTCTAGTGGCGTAACAGTGCAATCCATACAGTCGTCATTTGAAGTCCAGTTACTTCTATACTTCTTTGATAATTGGAATATTTGTCAGACAGAAATAATGATACTGTGTGTTTGAAAAGATTGTGAAGCTGTTTATATCTACACGACAACTCTCTTCAGATCAACGGCAGCACGAACGCAGATTTGAATGTCGTGATTTTATTTCTGTCAAAGGTTTAATATACACGGGCGAATCGTTGTCATTTAGGAATTAGATCATGTGGGTGATGAAATCGAGAACGCGATCTTTTAAAGATTAATCGTGCAGCGTTGTGCATCTCTCTATTTGATGCATATGAGCGCTAGGGCTTTTCAGTGCATTCATTGATATAATATTCATGAGGTGAGACGTCTCTATTAATGGATACGCTTCCCGCACTTCGCCCTCCCATCACATCAGAATCATTTTCGGAACCGAAACTTAGAAATCTTGCACGGTTCCGGTTCTTTTAAAAAAAACACTACCGGTTCCGGATGAGAACCGGTTCTCGGTTCCCAACCCTAAAAGCGAGTCTTTGTCGAGGTGTTGTTATAGGGCCTAGTGACTATTGTGTACATTACCTGGAGCGAGCAGCAAGTATGGCCTTATGTGCAGGGCGCGGATGACCATCTAGCAAAAGGATGATGTCACAAAACTCATGGCCCGCCCCCTCCAGACAAGCCTTCATGTCCTGCACCAGAGATGTGCCTGAAACAAAGAACTGCCATCATGATTTTTGGAGCCATATCCCCAATTTTTAGATCTGTCCTGAAAGCGAATATGCTTGCAAGGAAAGAACAAAGAGTGTGTGCTTATTTTCACCTATGTCCACCGGCTGATCTGAATAGACTCTCGGAGGAGGCTGCTGTTTGCGTCTCACTATCTCCACGATCAGCGGAGTGGACAGGTGCTCAAACTCTTTAGTCATGATGACCTGGTTAAAGTGACTCTCCTTGACCACAAAGTTCAGGCAGTGTTCCTGGGGGGCGAAAATATAGATAAAGAAGAGAATCTGACTTTCCATCAAGGTTAGTTTGTGCTCAGGTGTGTCTTCAACTTTACCTTAAGCTGGTCCAGCTGAAGTTTGTTTGCATTTTCACACACACTCAGGACGTTCTGCAGATCGACCGATGCCTCAATGTACTGAACACAGAGCTGCTCCAGTCTGGACAGTTTAAAACTCAAAGCAAGTTTATAAACGTCCATGATCAACAGCACATCCTGCACATGACCTTGTGGAGAGAGATAAGGAAGATGATTGCTTTAAAATATGATCCTATGACACCCTCTGTGCATTTTATTAAAGTGCCCCTTCTATGACATTTTAAAGGTTCCTAATTTTGATTGATTAGAGCACGAGTCCTCATCCTTTGGAAGTGCATGCAAAGTGGATTTGCTTTCACAGCACAGAAAACAGCATCTTCTCGACATATCGACAAACCAGACTCTTCCAGGCCTCAGTTACAACTACAAAGTTTGAGGGCGGGTTAAACAGGGGGAGCCAATGAAGACAACAGGCTGGCATTATACAAATTTGTAACAAACCTACGTAGATGGGTTACGGAAGTGAGACTGGAATTACTGACGACTCATTTCGGCAGTTCAGAAACGATTATTTTGAAAGACACTTTGATCTTTGACTCTTTGCAGACCTTTTACATTCAAAAATAACTACATTACACACTACATGAAAGGTAATATCCGAAAAAGAATAATAAGGGCAATTTAAACTGAACTACAGAGCGCATATCTGAAAATAAAAAGGGGTTTGGTGTAACTTACCTCTACGTGGGTACTGTATCTTGTCTGTGTACAGGAACTGCATCAAAACCTCAAATGGTTGAGCGTCTGCCTCTCTGATTGACACTTCCAATAAAGGAAGACCCCTTGAGGACCTTCCAGAGTTGTCCTTCTGACTGCCTGAGCCAGACTCCTCACTCTCCTCATTGCATTCAAGTTTACTCTTCTACAAAAAGAGGCAAAATATTATTTTACATTCTGATTAACCAAAAGTAAATTGTTTTGGACAGAAAATAATTTTTGAGAATGTACCTAAATAAAGAATAATACAAATAATCACATTACAAGGTAAACATCTACAAAAACATTTAATAAACATTTTGTAATATTTATTAAAAAAAAAAAATAGAACAAATCACAACATTTGACAATAGAGACCTGTTTCTGTCGATCTCTCGCCTGTAGGATCTTCTTTCGGAGCCACTTACAGCGAGCTGTTACTATGGCAATATGACCCAGGACCTTCTCCTCCCTCTGTAAATGGAAACAGTACACAGAGAGATTAAAAGAGCTGATTTATTACTAAACTAAAATGTTGCCAATGATTCAGAATGATAGCGTGTATCAGATAAAAAACATGTAATTTAGTTTTTTTACAGGACAAACTAACCTCCCCCAAGATAAACTCTACATCACAGAACTGACGGTTTTCCCACAGTTTGCCATAGTCCTCATGAAGTGTGCACTTTGGATAACAAGAAAACTAGGAAAGAAAATAATAATATTAATAAAGAGCAGTTAAATAATATAGTATGTTTAATTGCATTAAATGAAGCAGGTGTATTTCTGGAGGTCAAGCACTCACCTGAAATCTGTACATTTCTCCACTGCGTACATTATTGTCCACCGTCCCTCCAAAGATGTACATGGCATCATGGATAACAGCTGCTGCATGGAACAGCCTCCCACTTGGCATCTGAGAGAAAGTGTTGTATGGTTATTCTGGTGAAACTTCACAAAATCAACAAGGTGCATGGAAGAAAAAAAAAACAAGAGTATATTTTTTAATATATAATAATACCAGCAATATATATACACTACCGTTCAAAAGTTTGGGGTCAGTAAGATTTTTTTATGTTTTAAAAGAAGTATCTTCTGCTCACCAAGCCTGCATTTATTTGATTAAAAATACAAAAACAGTAATATTGTGAAATATTATTCCAATTTAAAACAGCTGTTTTCTATGTTAATATACAGTAAAGTGTAATTTATTCCTGTGATCAAAGCTGAATTTTCAGCATCATTACTTACAGTCTTCAGTGTCACACGATCCTTCAGAAATCAATCTAATATGATGATTTGATGCTCAAGAAACATTCATTATTATTATCAATGTTGAAAACAGTTGTGTACAAATTTTTTTCAAAATTCTTCGATGAATAGAAAGTTCAAAAGAACAGCATTTATTTAAAATAGAATATTTTCTAACATTAGAATCGTCTTTACTGTAACTTTTGATCAGTTTAACTCATCCTCGATGAATAAAAGTATTGATTAATTGTATTTCTATCCCCAAACTTTGGAACGGTAGTGTATATTTTATAAAATATTAAATATACCAGCAACACTTATGAAGTGGAGAGGACAAAATAATCAGAGTGCGGCTGAAAAAATACTGTTTATTATTTCACCACCAAACTGTTTATTTTCTCTCACCGTCTGAGAGAAAGTGTCATGAGAGTTCAAAGTGATCATTTACAAAGAACAAACACACCAAACTAAAAGTGAAACCCTTTTCCCCCAAACTACAGGGGAACTCAATTATCAAAGTCAAAAATGAATGGTGGAAACATCCACAATAGTCATGGATGCGTATGAATTTATAGGTACAGTCAAAGCCATGATTGTTCAGATTTATTTCAATTAATTAAACTCCATGTGTTTTTATATGTCTACAAACAAATACACTACAATTCAAAAGTTAAAATGTCTTTGAAATAAGTCTCTTCTGCTCACCAAAGCTGCATTTATTTGATCAAAATACAATAAAAACTTTAATATTGTGAAATATTATTACAATTTAAGATAAATGTTTTCTATCTGAATATATTTTAAACTGTAATTTATTTCTGTGATCAAAGCTGAATTTTCAGCTTCATTACTCCAGTCTTCAGTGTCACATGATCCTTCAGAAATCATTCTAATATGCTGATTTGCCGCTCAAGAAACATTTCAGCTTCTTGAACAGTTGTGCTGCTTAATATTTTTGAATCTTTGATGAACAGAAAGTTCAAAAGAACAACATTTTTTGAAAAAAAAAAAAAAAATCATTTGTAACATACATTTCTTTACTTTTGTTCAATTCAATGCATACTTGCTGAATAAACACATTTATCTGTTTCAAAAAAAATCTTATTGACCCCAAACTTTTGAATGGTAGTGTATGTTAACAAACATTACATTTCAATGGAAATATTATAGATTTGTTGTAATTATGTTAGCTGGTGTTCTACCTCGCTGTCAGAGCTGGGCTGAATGACCTCCCAGGTCTGTGAGTCCACATCATAGCAGTGCAGTTCATTGGGTAGAGTGTTGTCTGCCGCTCCTCCAAACACATACAGGTGACGGTCAAACGCCACCATGGTGTGTCCATAGCGTCTCTGAGGGGGCGGAGGGGAGCCACGCAGCAAGTGCTCAGTTGGGATACGGGTCCATCTGTGGGAAAAAACACATTTCAATTTTATAGTTCCTCTTTACTTAACATTGAACAAAATTGAAACAACACTGAACTGGATTGAGCTGAATAATGACACCATTATCTGCTGTACAGCTGAAATTGATTTATAATTGAAGTCTGCAACAATGACACTTATTTTCCTATTTAATACAGTGAAGCTTCTTTGAAACAATCTGTATTGTATAACGCATTATATAAAAAAGTGACCTGACATAATAAAAACGTGTATATAATACACATAAAATGACATTTATCAATGTCCTCTCTGCTGTGCTCACATGTGGCCTTTGAATTCAAACTGAAAGAGGTTGTTGGTGATCTTTGCTCCACTCTGACCAGAGAAGACAAACATCTTATCCCGACATACGGCTACTGGGAAGTTACAACAGGAGGGTGGGATTTCACCGCTTTGTTCAATCTAAAAGAAACAAAGAAAGTGGTACATCAGAAACAAGTTATTATACATTTTATAAGCTTAAAGATGCTAAAGAGGATCTTTTCGTCAACTGAGAAACCAAAGACTGTTACTGAGTTTTTGAAATGAGCGCATGCGTAAGAACAACCCCCCTCCTTCACAGCTCATTTCGAGGGAACGCCTCCCAAAACTCATGCACGAGTATTGGAACACGAGTGTTTACCACTGGCATTCGCTGTGTCGTGTTAGTGGATTCATTATGTCGGACTCACCGCAGGTAACTCATAATCTGCAGTTGTTACTCCTGTCTCCTGACAAAAACATTGCATGCGGTGCCTGTGGAAAGTTACTGGAGCGAGCAGCCGCGCACGTCTCTCACAAGGAACGTCATGGCAGTGATTGACAAGCCAGAGGGCCAATCCGCGCACGTCTCTCACAAGAAACGTCACGGCAGTGATTGACAAGCCAGAGGGCCAATCGTTTACGCGAGATTGGCTGATGTTTTTAAGGCCCTTCCTCGTGCACAGATGATGTATATTAATATTATTACTTTCGGTGCACCTAATAAATAGTCTTTTATCACTTAGTAAAGACAGTTTCAAGTAATATTGCAAAAATGTATTAAAAAAAAATCCTCTTTAGCACCTTTATAGGTGAACACAAACTAAGTTTTAAATTAAACAAATGCAAAGATAGTCACCTCTTCCCAGCATGCCTGCTCACGATCCTGAAGACTGATGGTCCACATGTCATTCAGCCTGTTGAAAACAAAAATTGGGTTCAGTCATAAATTAACAGTAACATTTAAAAAAATCCTATAGTTTTAGGTTGGCATAGATTTGTTTGTGTTACAACACATTTAAATTTGCCATTCAATGCTGTGTAAAGAGGGGGACAGCATGCTTGCCTGGCATTTCCATCATATCCAGCAAAAATCCAGAGTTTGTCGTTATAGACCGTGGCTCCATGAGCCGATCTGGCAACCAGACTGGAACATAAAAAACAAAAAAGCATGCATGTCAGACAGACAATAACACAACAACAACGAGAATGACCGAAAATATAATTGTTAAAAAAATTATGACTTACCGTCCCTCCACCTTCCATTCTGTCCACTGCCCGGTAGCAAACTTGTACTCAAATAGATCATTTTTGTTTTTCAAGTTAGAGTTTGAATAGATGTCTCCAGTGTAGCCACCTAAAATACAAGCAAGAATACATTATGAACAAGGGAAAGGAAAACACGACATAGAATGGCACATTGAATGTCGTGTTTTGAATCAATGAATGAATGAACTGAATCAACATTAAACTGACTCGAGTTGAATAAAGACACTATTGTCTTGTGTAGAGCTGCCTATCACTGAATTGAACTTGTTTCATAATTGATGAACTTTACAGTTATTGAACTGAACTGACTTGAGCTGAATAATGACACTCGTTTTTTTAGAGCTGATTTACAGCAAATCTGAATTTGTCTCATATTTGATTAAGTTGCATCATTGATTCCATTAGTTTCCTGTTTATTACTGTGAATTAAAGCTGCTTTGAGGCAATCTGTATTGTATAAAGACTTGACTGAAGATTGAAAACCTACCAAACACAAACATGCTGCTTCCATACACAACTGCAGAATGGTGATATCTTGGAGCTGGTGGGGTGCCAGTAGTAAACGCCCTATTCAATAATATAAATTCATGTTAGAGGCTACAAAAAAAGCACATGCACCTCCATGCGATTGACATATAACACTCACCGACACCAGGAGCAGTCCTTCACGTCAAACCGCAACAAGTCATTAAGCATGTTCTTGCTGAAAGAAATGATCACCAGAGTGAGATCTTTCTATATCTTTGGAGTGAAAGGAAAGGGAAGGAAAACCAAAATACTCACCCATTGTCTCCTCCAAAAACATAGATGGCATCCCTATATGCCACTACAGTGTGTTTGCTGCGCCTGCAAGAAACAGAACCCCATATACACACATATTTTTACAGCTGAAAACCAAATATCTTGTTAAAGATGGAGTAAAACGTGTAAATAAATATTGTACCTTGCACCCACAAACTCATCACATGGTGGCAGCCTCCTCCAGCGGTGGACAGTCTCAAAAGGCCCGAAGTTGAGTGTCAAATACTCAACACTGTCAGAGCAGCTGTGGTCAAAATCAACACTGGGAGCAACTTTAGATTTACAAGACATGGCTCCAGGAAACCATGACATTCAGTTTATATCTAACAATTTTGTCCAGCCGAAGGACCAAGACAAAAGAAAAAAATCTAATCTGTTTGTAAGTTGTCGGACGGTTTGAGCTTATTTGGGTTCATCTGCATCATGATGCCCAAAAGATTATGATTGTTTACAATCTTACCTTCAATCCGACGAGCTATAGCTACAAGTGTATATGATAATTCGTCATTTTTTGTAAATACTCTAAACGTCTAATAACAATCGTGATACCTTAAATGAACATAAAACATTAAATTAAACACGTCGATATGACAAAAGGTAATATTATGAAATATATACAGATAAGAATTATATATCTTCTAGCTCCTGTGTTTCTGAACGTCAAGGGAGGAGACGGGGCTACTTGACATGCGCAGATTCACCGCTTTGAATGGAGGAGAGCACAGTAGACGTCATCAAAAACATAAAAGAAAAATTAATTATTCATATTTTTATTCCTCATCATTTGTATTTTTATTACACACATCTAAATGTTCTCATTTTTAGACGTACTAAAAAAAATATAAAGGTAAATATACACAGAGCATAAGTAAAAACGTACGCATGAAGTTGCATTTTCATTGGTCGAAATTATGAGGGGCGGGATCAAAGCAGGAAGGTGACTGGAGCTCGCGGGAACAACACAAAACGCGCCAAATTTCTATGTCGGCACAGTATGAACAACAGAAATATATATTTACAGTAATATTCAGTGTACCGGTGGCAACGCGAATTGTATGTACATTTGTAAGGACACTTACGTTTTCTTTTTATCGTTGTTCGTAGCACATTAGTGAAATTCATGTGAACGGAAGGTCTTATATTAGGTCCCTCGCGCTGAAAGCGCGTGAAGACAGGTCGAATTGTGTGGAGTGAAGCTTTTAACTAACTAACGTTAGTTCTCCTGTATTTGCTGACTGACTGGACAGTCTTGCAGACTCTTGTCAACTATGGTTTTACAAAACAGTGGCCGATATAAATCAGACCGAGGTGGGGATCAGGACAACCAACAGTAAGTGTAAAATTTTGACAGATATTTCAGCCTAAAATGTTTCATTGTTACTTTATAACTACCAACAACTAAAGTAAGGTCTATCAGTGGTACAGTTTACACTTTTTTATGTATATTTTGAGTTTTTTATTTTAAGTTTTAGTAACTGTTTTTGTCATTTTTATTATTTTTAATATTTCTAAATATTAGAAATGAATTTATTTTATTTCTGTTACTAACTACTTTAGTACTTCAACTTATTATTTTTTTATTTTCAAAATTTGGTAATATTTTTTATTTCAGCTTCATAACATTTAACAAATATGTTTTTAATAGTTTTAGTTAACAATAACATAGTGTACAACAAATTATTTTTAGTACAAATATTCCATTCAATGTCTCCATTAATATGAAGTCATAAAAACTGAATGTTAGATGATTATCCACGAATTTGGGAAACGTTTTACCTCAAATATAGCCTGACACTGTGCTCTCGCTGCTTGAAATGTCAAGACAACATCTTCTTTTCAGTTTGGAAGAATTGACAATTGCTTGAATTGTAACCAAATCCTGCAACCTTTCAGTTTACCAGCATAGACCCTTAATTAGTAGAACAAATCTCTTCACTGAATCTTTCTCTCATTGCGTGCTGTGACAGCTTTTGCAGTTATCAAAATGTGTGTTGAATGTTGTTGACTACAAGTTTTGTTGCAGTAGATTTCATGTTGTTGTTTTTTAGGGATGATGCATCTGCTTTGTCAGCTGTCAAGCGGCTGGAGCGCAGTCAGTTCACCGATGGGATGGACGAGCGCTTTGGCTTTGAACGGATGAAGGAACCTGGTGAGAAAACGGGATGGCTGATCAACATGCACCCGGTAAGAATGAATGTCAGACAATTAGATGGTCAGTAAGCTGTGCTTTCTGGCTTTTTACTAATAATCTTGCCAATATTGTGAAGGTTTTGAACATTACACCATGTATTTCTTTTCAGACTGAGATTCTGGATGATGATAAGCGGATGATCAGTGCTGTGGACTATTACTTCATACAGGAAGATGGAAACAGATTCAAGGTGTGATATTACAGCAGTTTGCAAGTATAAGTAATTTTTTCTTACAAATGTAATATTAAAGGTTTCTCCACTTTTTAAAACATAGATTTTATACTTTATGACATTATCATAGAGCAAGAAAAGAATGTTACGTTGACAGAGGTCCTGATGTTGTAAATTTCCCTTTTTGTGTGCGTGTCCCCACAGGTTGCTCTTCCCTTTAAGCCGTATTTCTACATAGCCACTAAAAAGGTGAGTTTAAGCTTTTTGTACTGAACGAAAACATTTTGGGTTGGATGGATTGAATGATTCTGTATGTCTTTTTGTATCTGTTAAAGAACTGTGAAAGAGAGGTTATCTCCTTCCTGTCAAAGAAGTTTCAAGGGAAAGTGGCGAAGCTTGAAGTTGTCCCAAAGGAAGATTTAGATCTGGTAAGTAAAGTTCTGTCATGCATTAATTGTACTGATTTGTTTACATCATTTATGTTCCTGATAGGCAAGGCAAGACAATTTATTTATAAAGCACAGTTAAACAACAGTACATGATAAAACATGAAAAAGAAAGCTTACACACCCCTAAATTACATAACAAAGATGGTCAGGCTTTAAGCATATCTCTAAAGCACCACTATTACACAACATTAGGCATCGTGGTCTAACATAAAGCTAAACAGTGCCTGGGAAAAAAGTTTAGAGAAGAGTTTTGAAAATCGATTTAAAAGACACTGATGCTATTATATTACATGAATATAAACCAAAATCTAGTTATCAATACTTCAAAATTTACAGTTTTGTTAATTTATAGATCATTTTTGTTTTTACTCTCTAATGTCATTTCATTTGATAATTGTGTGTCTTTGAAAGCCTAATCACCTTGTTGGCCTGAAGAGGAGCTACATCAAACTCTCTTTTAACACTGTGGATGACCTTGTTAAAGTGAAAAGGGAGATCTCACCTGCTGTTCGCAAGAACAGAGAGAGAGAGAAGTCCAATGACGCCTATACAAGCATGTTATCCAGGTATTCACACTTTAGCACTGGCTCTGAGCCCCTTCATTTTTAGGTCACACTTGGTACCTTTGCGGTTAATAGTGGCTGAAGCTTTGAAATGTAACTTTTTTTTTTTTCCTCAGGAAAATCAATGTAATATATTTTTTTCAATAATATTTTTTGATTATTTTTAAGAATTTTATGATACTATACCATTTTTATGAGCTATTTTTTAATTTTTTTTCCATTAAAATTATATATATATATATATATATATATATATATATATATATATATATATATATATATATATATATATACACTACCGTTCAAAGTTTGGGATCGGTAAGATTTTTAATATTTTTAAAAGAAGTTTTGTCTGCTCACCAAGATTGCATTTATTTAATTAAAAATACAGTAAAAACAGTAATATTGTGAAATATTATTACAATTTAAAATAACTGTTTTCTATTGGAATATAATTTAAAATGTAATTTATTTCTGTGTTGGAAAAGCTGAATTTTCAGCATCATTTCTCCAGTCTTCAGTGTCACATGATCCTTCAGAAATCATTCTAATATGATGATTTGCTGCTCAAGAAACATTTATTATTATTATCAATGTTAAAATCAGTTGTATACTTTTTTTTCAGGATTCCTTGATGAATAGAAAGTTCAAAAGAACAGCATTTATCTGAAATACAAAGCTTCTGTAGCATTATACACTACCGTTCAAAAGTTTGGGGTCAGTAAGAATTTTTATTTTTATTTTTATTTTAGAAGAATTTAAAGAAATTAATTTTTTTTTTTCAGCAAGGATGCATTAAATCGATCAAAAAGTTCTTTTGAACTTTCTATTCATCAAAGAATCCTGAAAAAAAAATTTGTACACAATAAATTTTTCTTGAGCAGCAAATCATCATATTAGAATGGTTTCTGAAGGATCATGTGACACTGAAGACTGGAATAATGATGCTGAAAATTCAGCTTTGCCAACACAAGAATAAATTACATTTTCAAATATTTTCAAATAGAAAACAGTCATTTATATTATTTGTTATTTATTTATTTATTTCAGATTAAAAAGGGCCTTTAGAGTAAAGGCCTTTAAACATATCCAAATTATGTCCCTGATTTTTTTTTTTTTTTTTTTTTTTTTTTGTGTGTGTGTTCACATAGCTAATGCGACAAAAGTCACCAAGTGCCATCCCATTCCGATGAAGCAAAAAATTTTCAAACCATAACATTACACACTAAGAGAAAGCACACTATAAATTTAGATGTCCTGCTTATATTAAAACTTTTGTTGCAGCAATGTAAAAGGAAAAATTCCTTAAAGAGATTTAAAAAATAGTTTCAAAAAGTTTATTCAAGAAATTAACCACAATGCACTTGACATTGTTATTTAGACCTATAAATGCCTCTTTTGCATGTTACAGTGCTTTGGTTGGTGGGAGTGTAGTGACGGAGGATGAGGATGGTTCGTCGAAGAAGATGACTGAGCAACTTGACAACATTTTAGACATGCGAGAATATGACGTGCCCTATCACGTCCGTGTTTCTATTGACCTGAAGATTCATGTGGTAAAGAAACATCCCATACAGGCTACATGACTGATTATACAGTATATTTAATATACAAATGATTGACCGCTTTGTTTTCTGACAGGCTCACTGGTATAATGTGCGGTACAGAGGAAGTGCCTATCCTCCTGAGATTGTGCGCAGGGATGATCTTGTGGAAAGACCTGTAAGAATCTTAGCAAATGCTTCTGCTTGTCCTAAAGAGTTTAGATGCTTGAGATTTTTGCTTAGTCTCTGGTGATGGTTGTTTCAATAATTTCATTCACATTTATTCACTGAGGATCCTGCATTAATTATGATGAATCACTGAATCATGGCAGTATTTTTCTGTCTGTCTAAGGATCCTGTAGTGTTGGCGTTTGATATTGAGACCACTAAACTCCCTCTGAAGTTTCCTGATGCTGAAACGGACCAGATTATGATGATATCGTACATGATAGATGGGCAGGTAATGTATTTTTCACTCTTACGATAGGACAGTCATTTATTTCATATAGAAGCTATAAACATCATTTATTTGTCTGTTTTATTCATGCTTTATTTAAATGTAATCAGCCTCTTTGATGTGTTTTAATACTTGAAATGTTTTATAATGTACATTTGTATACTATTTTCCTAGGGCTTCCTCATCACAAACAGAGAAATTGTCTCTGAGGACATTGAAGACTTTGAGTTCACCCCTAAACCTGAATATGAGGGCCCTTTCACTGTATTTAATGAACCTGATGAGGTAAGGTTGAACAGTATATGATGTGCATTGTTTACCAGACTGTTACCGAGTGCTGGAATTGCTATAATGTTGTCAATTGTAAAACAAGGCTTGAAAAAATTAAGTCGTCAAACTCCTTTTCTGTTGTTTGTTATTTGCCTTCCCTATTTCTGACCTTTTCTGTCTGCATGCAGGCCTCTCTCATTCAGAGATGGTTTGAACATGTCCATGAGACCAAGCCAAACATTTTTGTCACTTACAACGGAGATTTCTTTGACTGGTAGGACATGCTTTAGACTATTACTGTTAGATTATATGATATTATATCACATAAAATCCTGTTGTCTGTTTTATGTTTTTGTTTGGCATATGGTTTTGATGATTTTGTGTTTTTACAAGTAGCATGTGCTCATGGTGAATATGTTTCTATGTCCCCAGGCCATTTGTAGAGGCCAGGGCGGCCCAGCTTGGCCTGAATATGCATCGGGAGATCGGCTTCCAGAAGGACAATCAGGGAGAATATAAAGCCAGCCAAGCTATTCACATGGACTGCCTCAGGTAAGAATGGCTGAAATTTGACTCAATGAACATTACCCACACATTGCTAACGAATGGCTTATGTATTAGTAAATACACCCTGTTTCACCCTCTCACTTCATTCAGGTGGGTAAAGAGAGACAGTTACCTGCCTGTAGGAAGTCACAACCTCAAGGCTGCAGCAAAAGCTAAGTTAGGCTATGACCCTGTAGAGCTGGACCCAGAGGAGATGTGCCGTATGGCTACTGAAGAACCACAGGTGCTCTTCCTCTGCTTCCTCTACTCTATCTTTTACATTCATTGATCATTTACATGGATGACTGTTCACTTACTTACACAATAAAGATTTAGTCAACACGCTTTATTTCCAAGATTTGTGCATTTAGCATTCCAGAAAAATGTCAATACAAATTCAAATACAAATTCATTTTTAATACAGATTTTATTGCGTAACATCATACGTGTTGTGTGTAGGGGTAAAAAAAACAAATTCCAGTTAATTTCCAGAAACATTTTCAAAATTTCGTGGAAAGTTTTCAAAAATCGTGGAAAGTTTCTGGAAATTATGGAACTTTTCCAGGAATTTTCCACCCATTTGCATCCCTAGTTGTGTGGCCAACAATAAAATCTCATTGGTCCAAAATCCTGCTTAACATAGCTGCATATTAAACATGAAATATGTTCTGAGTGCCTATGAATTTGTTACTTTGTGCATCATTTACTTGTTTCTTTGTTATTGTTTTATTAAATACGCAATATTTAATATATTTTATTCTTTTATGAAACATTTACATTTTGGATTTGATAGATTTGGGTTTGACTGCATTATGTGCTGTATTATTATTTTTTTTTTTTCAGACTCTGGCCACCTATTCAGTGTCTGACGCTGTGGCCACATACTACCTTTACATGAAATATGTTCATCCCTTCATTTTTGCCCTCTGCACCATTATTCCTATGGAACCCGATGAGGTCTGTATTCACAAATTATTGTTTTTGTTACTACATTGTGATGAGAAAGCTGTGAATATTTTTTAACATCATGTGTCTGGACACACAAATGTGTGAACAGGTTTTGCGGAAAGGCTCAGGGACCCTGTGTGAAGCCTTGCTGATGGTTCAGGCCTTCCATGCCAACATTGTCTTCCCAAACAAGCAGGAGCAGGTCTTTAACAAACTCACAGATGACGGTCATGTACTCGACTCTGAGACTTATGTGGGCGGTCACGTCGAGGCTCTGGAGTCTGGTGTGTTTCGCAGTGACATCCCCTGTCGCTTTAAAATGGTAACTGGGAATCCATCTTTAACCAAAGCACTGTTTTATTTGTATATTATCTACATAATTATTTATAATTTGTGTCCTAACAGAATCCAGCAGCATTTGACTTTTTGATTCAGAGGGTAGACCGTACTCTTCGTCATGCGATTGAGGAAGAGGAGAAGATTCCCCTTGAGCAGGTCACCAACTTTAATGAGGTCAGTATTCAGTGATCTTTTTTGTGGACACATGATCCTATTATGTGAATTAACTTTTTCATGCATGCAGTTGTCATGTTAATTTGATCTGTTTTCAGGTGTGTGATGAGATCAAAAGGAAGCTGATCTCTCTGAAGGAAGTACCCAATAGAATTGAGTGTCCTCTTATTTACCATCTGGATGTGGGGGCTATGTACCCCAACATCATCCTCACCAACAGACTACAGGTACAATACAGTTCTCAGCTTATATACTGGTGCTTAAGTTGTTAATTTCATTGTAATGACATTTTAAGACAACGTTTAGTTTGTCCCATTCGGCTGTGTTTGAATAAAGTGAGTAAAATCACCTCTTTCTCTCCACTTGTTTTTTTTCTCCTAGCCCTCTGCCATGGTGGATGAGGCAACCTGTGCCGCCTGTGATTTTAATAAACCTGGTGCAAACTGTCAGCGCAGGATGGCATGGCAGTGGAGAGGAGAGATCAGTGAGTGATTTGAACTTTTTACATCTTTGAGGAGATGTTTAATGCCACAACTGTTTTCATCCTGGGTTGACACAAGAATGGCCACATATGGCCACATACACTACACCATTCAAAAGTTTGGGATGATTTTTTTTTTTAAAGAAATGAGTACTTTTATTTGGCAAGGATGCATTAAATTGATCAAAAGTGACAGTAAATACATTTATAATGTTACAAAAGATTTCTATTTCAAATAAATTATGTTCTTTTGAACTTTCTATTCATCAAAGAATCCTGAAAAAAAAAAAAAAAAAAAAAAAGAAGCATGCATCACTTTTTTCACAAAAATATTAAGCAGCACAACTGAAAACTCAGCTTTGTCATCACAGGACTGAATTACACTTTAAAATATACTAAAGTAGAGAACACTGTATTTTTGATTAACAGACTTCTCTCAAACATTAAAAAATCTTTGGAATAGTATTGTATGCTTCAGTTATATGCTTCATTATTGGTTATGAGTAGTTTTGGCCTCACTTTATAATCACATTGGTTAGTAATAACATAAACAGACAATATAACAATGTTATAACTTTTAACTATTATAAAGCATTAATGCAGTTTTGCTATCAGCGAGGTTCAGGCTGTTTTCCATTTCCTCATAGTGCCGGCCAGTAGGAGTGAGTTTCATCGCATTCAGCAACAACTGGAGTCAGAGAAGTTTCCTCCTCTCTTTCCAAACGGTCATCCTCGCGCTTTCCATGAGCTCAATAGAGAAGAACAGGCTCGTCATGAGAAGAAGCGCTTGGGAGGTCAGTATATTCTTGTTTTTTCATACCCATCTGCAAGGATTTAGTTCTTGTTTGACTGTTGTCATAGACCATGAAGAGCTTAATTTATGCACTTGTACATCACTTGTATAGATGAACAGAGACATGATATATTTGTTTTTTTAGACTACTGTAGAAAAGCCTATAAGAAGGTTCACCTGACCAGACTAGAGGAGAGAGTCACTACCATTTGCCAGAGAGAGAACTCCTTTTATGTTGACACGGTCCGAGCCTTCAGAGACCGTCGATATGAGTTCAAGGGACTCCACAAGGTACTGGATTCAGGCCAAAATGGTGTTGAATTGTTTTTGTTATGAATGTTACAGTTTGGTATTACTTTTTTATGCAACCTACAAAATTTTATTGTTTATAGTTTATGTTTTTTTGTAGTTAATGGTATTTTAAAATGTTCTATATGGTTGTGGTTAGTGTTTGGCACCAATCTTAGTTTCCCAGAGTGGGACAATAAAGTTGAGGCTGAGTCTGTCTACGTAGTACATCAAACTCCTCTTTTTCAAAAGGATATGTTTTTCTATGATATGTCCTCTTTTAATGTGGTGTTTTAGTCTGCTCACCTATGCAGGAAGGAATCACTCTTTTGTCTTTTCCTATAATCTGTCCAGGTGTGGAAGAAGAAGCTGTCTTCAGCACAGGAAAGCGGGGATGCAGCAGAGGTGAAGCGCTGCAAGAACATGGAGATTCTCTATGAGTCTCTGCAACTGGCGCACAAGTGCATCCTCAACTCCTTCTATGGATACGTCATGAGAAAAGGGTATTGATCAGAACTGTCACTTTTCAATGCTAGAGCAGATATACCTGATGAGTTTCTTGTCTTCTGTAGTTAGGTCCTGTTATTACTTTTTGTTTTCTACCTCCTGTTTTACACGCTGACTGATATTCTGTTTCTCAGAGCACGATGGTACTCGATGGAGATGGCTGGGATTGTGTGTTTCACTGGTGCCAACATCATCACACAGGCCAGAGAGCTCATTGAGCAGATCGGGTCAGGCTCTTGCATCAAACCCATAAACTCTGTCAGAGTTGTGGTTAATTTAAACTTCAGTTTATTGTAACTGACTGATTAATTTCTCCTCTTCTTCTTCTGCAGGAGGCCTCTGGAGTTGGACACTGATGGTATCTGGTGTGTTCTTCCCAACACTTTTCCTGAGAACTTTGTTATAAAGTCCACCAATGAGAAGAAGTCAAAGGTGACCATCAGTTATCCAGGAGCCATGCTCAATATCATGGTCAAGGTAATTTATCTTGCTTGTCTTTTTACCAGGAAACCACATTATCAGCAGATGAATTATTATATTAAAAAGTAATGATAATCTGAAAAGATCCTGTTTTTGTCACTTGTATGTGTAGGAGGGCTTCACGAATCATCAGTATCAAGAGCTGGTAGACCCTGCATCTCTAACATATGAGACCAGAGCTGAGAACAGCATCTTCTTTGAAGTGGATGGGCCGTACTTGGCTATGATCCTGCCCGCCTCCAAAGAAGAAGGAAAGAAGCTAAAGAAGAGGTGAGAGGACCACATCAGAGCTACACTAAAACTTAGTTTTTATTATCACACTTTTAAAAGGACTTGATACTGTGTGTGGACATTAGTGTTGTCATGGTACCAACATTTCAGTAGTCATTACTAATTCCAGTGAAATTTCATGGATTTCAGCCTGAAAAATGGATATATTTTTTTATAATAAAAAAAATCTGTTTATACTGCACAATGAATCTCTTTATTTATATCATGCTTATTTGTGGTGTATATATATATTTTTTTGTTATTTTTTTTTGTCAGCACTACTGGACATTGTCATATATGGACATGGCCTGTAACTGTAGTCACTAGCAGATTGTTGCTAGTGGATAAAAGCAGAAGTTGCTTTGGATAAAAGCCTCAACTAAAGGGCAAATTACTATTTTATTCAGCATTTTGAACTTTGTTTTTCTAAGCTTAATTCATATCTTCTCTATCCTCAGGTATGCCGTGTTTAACGAGGATGGGTCTTTGGCTGAGCTGAAGGGATTTGAGGTGAAGAGGAGAGGAGAACTTCAACTCATTAAGATCTTCCAGTCATCTGTGTTTGAGGCCTTCCTGAAAGGCACGACTCTAGAGGAGGTTTATGCCTCTGTGGCTAAAGTGGCTGACTACTGGCTTGATGTGCTCTACAGCAAGGTATTGACAAATGTCACACAATGTCACTTCTGTAGGTTTAAGTGGAAATATAATGGGAATAAGTGCTTGCACTGCATTTTATTATAATATTACAGCTGTGTTATTTTTAATAAGAAGTGGCACTCAATGAGAGTATTGTTCTTGTCTTTTGTTTTCAAGGCTGCTAACATGCCAGATGCTGAGTTGTTTGAGCTGATTTCAGAAAACCGCTCAATGTCCCGTAAACTGGAAGACTACGGAGAACAGAAATCCACCTCCATCAGCACGGCCAAGCGTCTTGCTGAGTTCCTTGGTGATCAGATGGTGAAGGACGCTGGCCTCAGCTGTCGCTATGTCATCTCCCGCAAACCGGAGGGCTCGCCCGTCACTGAAAGGTGAGATGTTAAAATAATAATTTTTCTACTAACTGGTTTCCTGAAGTCTCATTCAGACTGTTGTTTTCTGTTTTTGCCCTCTTATACAGAGCGCAAAAAATAGTATTTCTTTATAAATAATAGTTAATATTTATAGTGACAGACAGTAAAGACTTTTACATTGTTACAAAATATTTCTATTTCAAATAAATGCTGAACTATCTTTTCCTCAAAGAATGCTGAAAAAAACTTTTGTCAACATTGATTTATTGAAGATGTTTCTTGAGCAGCAAATCAGCATATTAGAATGATTTCTGAAGGGTCATGTGACACTGAAGACTGGAGTAATGATGCTGAAAATTCAGCTTTTCCATCACAGGAATAAATTACATTTCAAAATGTGTTCAAATAAAAAGTTGCTTTAAATTGTAATATTTCTAATAAATATAAATAATTTATTCTTTATCACACAGGGCGATCCCTCTGGCCATTTTCCAGGCCGAAGAGAGTGTTAAAAAGCATTTCCTACGTAAATGGCTGAAGATGCCTAGCCTCCATGACCTTGACATTAGATCTGTGAGTTAATTTGATTCATCGACTTTGGCCATAATATCACCATTTCAAAATTGTTGAAAATGCAGGAGTGTTGTATTCTTTGTCATGTTTTTAATTTCTGTTTTTCATATAAGATTCTGGACTGGAGTTACTACATTGAGCGTTTGGGCAGTGCTATACAGAAGATCATCACTATTCCTGCAGCTCTACAACAGGTAAACTACCACAAACCTCATTTAGACCCCTATCAGTCCTGTCATATCTGTCCTAACTAGAATCATGCACTACATGTCCTCTGCAATAATCTGAATTTTTACCCAAACTACTTTTGATAAGCATCAAATATTTGTTGGTCACTATCTGTGTGCTTTTATATTTTCTACTGTTTAGTTCCATGTTCTTAGCAGATGCTGTTTTTGTTCAGGTGAAAAACCCAGTACCCAGAGTACGACATCCAGACTGGCTGCATAAGAAGCTTCTGGAAAAAAATGACATCTACAAGCAGAAGAAGATTAGTGAGCTCTTTACCAGTGAGGGAAAGAGACAGGTAGGTCTACTGTCACACACACACACACCGTTCACACAACTTGCTGTCTACATGTCTCCTACTGTACGCACACCATCTTCTTCCTCTCTTAGGTGGCCCATCAAACTCTAGCATCAGGTGAGACTCCTGATATGGAGGATTTCGGTGCTCCTCAGCGCCCCTTGCAGCCTGCCATACTCATCAGCACAAAGAGGAAGAGGATATCTCAGGCAGAGGACAGCCAGGCCGAGTCTCAAGAGCAAGAACTCACACAGTCTTGGAGAGAAATACTGGGGCCACCGCCAGCCATGGGCGCCTCTCGGGTAATACAGACCGTATAACAACACAATAACGGTTACCGCAAGGGAGACCTCCAAAACAAAATTAGGAACATTTAAAATAATAATATGTGCACTTTAATAAACAGCAAAAGTCAAGTCTGAGCTCTTTATACTGATGACACCTGAAGCTGAAGTGGAGCATTTGCTATCTCCTATTACATATCATCAGATATTATGTTTAATTAAATTTGTTGACATATTGAATAAAAGAAAGGCTCCACAGCAAGTTGATCTGTATTTGTGTGTGTATAGGAGGAAATTCTTGTCTGGTTGCGCTACCACAAGAAAAAATGGGAGCTGCAGCTTCGCCAGAGGAAGGAACGCCGAAAGCGACGACGTTTGATTGACGGGGAATCTCAGCCGACAGGGGGCGGTGTAATCCGTGATGGACCGACAACAGGGCTAGGCAGCTTCTTGCGGAGAACTGCCCGCAGTATTCTGGACATGCCCTGGCAAATTGTACAGGTATGCCACACTAGCAATTCCGAGATTTAAGTGAAAAAGTTTTTCATGTACGTTAGTGATGTGTGGATCGCGGTTATATCCACAGACACTGCGGATAATCTGTGGATTTTGCCAAAGAAGAACTTTTACTTTAAATAAATGTTGATTTTTAAAAGAATCCTACTTCAGTGTAATATGTTACCATATCATCAAGCTTAACACAGAGTATTAGAATATTTATAATGTGATGATTGAGTACGGATATCCAAGTCAGAGAAAATCATAGGTTTGGGTGGGTGATGGGTGGATGATTTATATTTAACTGCAGATTCGGGTGCCATTAGAGATGATCCGCGCATTTCTAATGTACATACACTTTGGTTCAAAAGTTTGTTTTTGAAAGAAGTCTCTTATGTTCAACAAGGCTACATTTATTTGATCAAAAATACAGTGAAAATTACAATTTTAAGTAATATTACAATTTTAAGTAATTTTCTTTTTGAATATATTTTAAAATGTAATTTATTCCTGTGATGTCAAAGCTGAATTTTCAGCATCACTACTCCAGTCTTAAGTGTCACATGATCCTTCTAATATGCTGATTTGGTTTAACTGTTAGAATGTATTAATTTCTTTTATTAACATCACAGCACAGTTTGAATCGGGCAGTTAAGTGATGTCTCTGAACGTTCTAAATCCCATATTTGGGACCGTACTCTCAGGGGCACAGAAATAAAAATCCCATATGTGGGACTCAAAAGGTTAATAGGGATGGGCACAAAAATGACCAAATTTCCTCTAGTTTGTCGCACCCCATTTGTCATGTCTCTATTCCCCACCACTGTGGTGCGCCCCACACTTTGAGAAATGCTGATCTAAACTATTAAACATGACTACAGTTTTGTTCTTTTTGGCACTATGCATGATGTTTGTTTATCCACCTCTAGATTGCAGAGACCAGTCACCCAGGTCTTTATAAGCTGTGGGCGGTCATTGGCAGTGACTTGCACTGCATGAAGCTCAACATCCCACGAGTGTTTTATGTCAATCAGAGAGTGCCTAAGCAAGAAGAGGGGGCTACCTGCAAAAAGGTCTGCTATATAAATTGTCAACACCAATTCTATGCATGATCTGTGTAGTAAGAATTCTTCATGTTCTAGAATATAAATGAATTTAGTGCCAGTCAGTTCAGCTGATTAAAGATTCAAGCCAATATGTCAGTGAAGAATTTTATCTTGCTTGGAGATTAGCTTTAAAGCTTCCTTTAAGACAAAGAGTCCATTACAATATAGAGATCTGCTTAGCAAGAAGATGAATTTTGAACAATATTAATTTGCATTTATTAACAATAATATTATCTTTGCTATTGTTGTTAATATAGATTTTCTATAAAAATATGTACCTATATTTTGATCAGAATCAAGTATTCCAAAGAGTGTTGCAGTGATTAAACATGGGTATTTCAACTCATCCATCAAAGTTGTGTTCTTAATTCAGTTAGGGAGAATTCTCACTTTGACGCATTTTAAATGACAGGTGAACCGGATACTTCCACGCTCTGGTGTGGCGTATTACCTGTACCAGTATGCAGTTCCTGAGGACATGTACCAAGAACACATCAATGAGATCAATGCTGACCTTTCTGCTCCTGATATTGAGGGTGTCTATGAGACACAGGTAAGGGCAAAACATGAGATTTTGCCTTTTAATGACTGTTATGGTGTATGAATTTGTCTTTATTTTGGTAGTCAGCCTGGAATATTCTAGACTAATTGGAGATTTCCAGAGAGGTTTTCTGCTCTGTGGTGCATTGACCATATCTTGCAGTATCGAGAGAGGTCAAAATGTGTCTGTCTTGTGCCCTCTCACGCGACCTGTAGGTTCCGCTGCTGTTCCGGGCTCTGGTCCAGCTGGGCTGCATGTGTATGGTCAATAAACAGGTGGTCAGAGACCTGGCTGGCAGAGAGGCTGATACCTTTGACCTGGAACACCTAGAGATGAGATCCTTGGCCCAGTTCAGCTACCTTGAGCCAGGTGACATAATCACTTTCAGTGTGGTTTTAGTTTTGTTGGTAATTGGATACAAAATTTGTACATGCACTGTAGTAATGTTTGTGCATTACTGTTTAGTGGTTGATGTGCTTTTAAGTGTTTGGGCTAAATATAGTGTGTTTTATGTGTTACAGGCAGTGTAAGGCACATTTACCTGTACCATCACAGTCAGGGCCATAAGGCTCTCTTTGGCCTCTTCATACCGTCCCAACGCAAAGCCAGCATCTTTGTTCTCGACACGGTAAGCTCCACATTTTAGCTTAAAACATTTGAACTCAAAACTCAACAGCAATTAAACAAAACTTTTTGATTATATATCATGACTATATAATAATAATTTTTGTATTATGATTTTGATTATTGTTAATATTATTACTAAATAAAATATTAAACAAAATAAATATTACTATTGTAATATTTTACTTTAAAAAAAAAAAGAGTATTTAAGAAAAAAAATTAAAAATACAGTACAACTGTAAAATTACAATACTAATATTTATGGCTGTCTTAATT
The DNA here is from genome assembly GCF_018812025.1 of Megalobrama amblycephala. NCBI lineage: Eukaryota > Metazoa > Chordata > Actinopteri > Cypriniformes > Xenocyprididae > Megalobrama > Megalobrama amblycephala. The sequence goes on from NC_063047.1 coordinate 31,294,583, forward strand.
TCTTCATTTAAACGTTAACCCAAGAGCTTAAAGCTTCTCTCTTGTTGTCAACGGTTGGTTGGTAATATGCGCTTCTCATAACAAGTTTAGGAAGATGGTCTGAAAGCGCTTGTAAAAGAACAGTGAACACGCAGCATATATATTTATTTAAAGGTCCCGTTCTTCGTGATCCCATGTTTCAAACTTTAGTTAGTGTGTAATGTTGTTGTTAGAGTATAAATAAAATCTGTAAAATTTTAAAGCTCAAAGTTCAATGCCAAGCGAGATATTTTATTTAACAGAAGTCGCCTACATCGAACGGCCAGTTTGAACTACATCCCTCTACTTCCTTCTTTAATGACGTCACTAAAACAGTTTTTAGACTAACCTCCGCCCACAGGAATACACAAGAGTTGCGTTTGTAGAGTGTGTTTGTCGCCATGTCGTCGAAACGCTGTTATTTTCATCCCGCAGTCCAATCACCGGGTCTGATTCCGGCTCAAATTGATAGGGTAAAATTAAATACATGTTTACAATAACACTGAGCGCGTGCATCTCCACGTTATGGTAAGAGGCGTGACTTTTCCAGGCAAGGAGCGCTAAGCTGCTGTCGAATCACAACACAGGAACCGCTGGCACAATCAGAACTCGTTACGTGTTTCTGAAGGAGGGACTTCATAGAACAAGGAAGTCATCAGCCCGTTTTTATGACAGTGGAAACAGCGGTATACAGATAAGTAAATTATGTGAAAAATACTGTGTTTTTTTACACGCGAAACATGAACACATGTTATATTGCACACTATAAACACAATCAAAGCTTCAAAAAACCACGAAAAACGGGACCTTTAATTAAATCACAGCTGGTTTTATTTAAATTAATCACTCATCACTGCAAGAAATACACAGTGCAAAGATGATGATGCAGTTTACACTATTGTATTTACCGCAAATGTAGGTACGCAGTAATCAGATGCCAAACCTGAGTTCGTTGTACGGAGCAGAGCGCACAGCACTGCTGGAGAAGACCACAGAGGAGCTTCTGCCACCTGAGAAACATCTGTTTGAAGTGCGTGCTGAAAATGACGTCAAAGCAATCTACCGTGCACTGCAGCGCATTCTTCTCAACTACAAGGTACAGCCTCAACATGTTGTTTAAAGTGCCCCTATTATGCTATTTTAAAGGTTCCTAATTTTGTTTTGGAGGTGTCCTACAATTGCATGCACGTTGCTCACAAAGGCGGAGCATATATAAGGCTGGGCAAGGCTTAGCCTTCCCCTGGCCACGGGCTTGAGATAAGAGTGGAATTTTTTCACTCGAACCACTGACTGCTGCTGCTTCTGATTGGAAAAGCTGCCCATAATGGCTGGTGTACGATCAGTTTTATCTGTAATAATAGCATATTGGTGAAGCAGATTTGGTGTTTGCAAAAAAACATAAATAGAAACCTTTGACACCCTCGAGAGCAAAGTTGATCAGTGTAGCCAATCACAAACGTATCTGTTGATTTCTTGAACACCTTGGCCAATCAGATGTGTTTAAGTTAGAATCCACTCATCTCTCAAAACGCTGGAGCTTTTTGGAGTTTTTGCGCACTCACATATGATCTTGTTATAAGTTAACTTATAACAAACAAAGTTTAGACATTATGTAGGTTCTTTCTTTTGGGTGACAAAAACTCCAATTATCGTGCACTTTGCGGACCTTCTACAATCACGAACAGTTATATTACTACATGAAAGGTAATATCTAAAAAAGCATAATAGAGGTACTTTAAAAACAATAAAGCCAATAACACAGTGAAGCACAATAGCAGCCGTTTTTCGAACTTGTGTGCAGGAGGAGCGGCGTGGTCCGACCCTGATCGCTGTTCAGTCTAACTGGGAGCTGCGGCGTCTGGCGGCCGGCATGACTGTACTGGAGGAGTTCCCGGTGGTGCCGGTTCACGTTATTGATGAGATAAGCTACAATGTACTGGACTGGCAACGGCACGGAGCTCGCCGCATGATCAAACACTACCTGAACCTGGACAGCTGCCTCTCACAGGCTTTTGATATGGCCAGGTACACCACACATGTTTGTCACTGTCATACTACAGGTTTTATTTAGATTTGACCATGAAGTTAGGTTTATTTAATTAGTGTAGAAAGCTATAATTTTTTACATATTGCACTCAAGTCAGTGTAAAATTAGTGTCTGGGTTTGTGTTTTGTAGTTGATGTGACCATTTTCTCTCTCCCCCTTAGGATAAGCTTTGCTAATTTCCCTTTTAAGATCTTATTCATTATACACACTAGAATAATAGTTACTTATTCTGGTGTTTATATAATAAAATATTTATGTATTTTTTTTTTCATATATTGTCACTGTGGGTGGGTGGGCAGGCCACATTTCTGAACCTCAAATAAGCACTGCTGATGTGGCAGGTCTTTTCGGACAGAGGACACTGAGATCTTTTGAGATCTGAACTATTAACAACTAAAATAATATATATAAACAGATTCTGCAAGTGGTTCACATACTTTTTCTTGCAACTGTTTATATGTATGTATATGTGTCTGATCCTTAAGAAATCATTCTAATAAGCGTTTTTTCTGCTCAAGAAACATTTATTATTATATATATTTATTTATGTTGAAAACAGCTTTTAATATTGCTGCTGCTTTATATTTTTGTGGAAACCATGATACATTTTTTTCAAGATTCTTTAATGAATTGAAAGTTGAAATGTTCACCATTTACTTATATTTATTTGAAGTCTTTTCTGTCACTTTTAATGCATTAAATTGCTGAATAAATGTATTAATTTCTTTTTAAAAAATATTACCGCAAACTTATAAATAATAGTGTAGATTGAACTATTTATTTTAAAACATCAAAGAACATTTGATTTTTTTTTTTTTTTATGTAAGTGACCGCTTTTAAACCCCAAAAAATCAACATCAGGGAGCATCTTAGGAGAAGCTGACTTCAGACTCATGTACTGTAATGTCCTTTCTCTTTGCAGGTATTATCACCTTCCCGTGGGAAACCTGCCTCAGGATATTTCTATATTTGGATCGGATCTATTTCTTGCACGTCATCTCAGAAAGCACAACCACCTGTTGTGGCTGTCACCTACGGTACGGCCAGACCTTGGGGGGAAAGAGGCTGACGACAGCAGACTGGTGATGGAGAGTGATGAGAGAGGCTCCATGGAGATCAACAGCCAGGGCTGCTACTCCACAGGTAAGCAAATTAAGACACATGATCAGACACGTAGACTAGGAATACAGCAGATATTAAAGACACAGGAAGAATATTGTATTTTAAGCAGGAGATGGCAGTAGAGCCTAAATATCCACTTAAGTTGTTGTTGTAATTTTTTTTTTTTTTTTTTTTACCTAACTACATCATCATTAGACTTCAACAATAATAAATATAATAAACATTATGAATATTTGTTAATAAAAATAATTATTATTATTATTACATAAATTGTTATACAAACAATTTATGATTTAAAATAATTTATAAAAAATAATTTACTTTACCTATAAATACAGTATCACTATGTGCTAACGACCCTATTTAATCAGTAGACTTGATATTAAAGAACAGATAACAATGGATCAGGTTGAAAAGTTAATATTGATTAAAAAAGAAATATTACTTTTAAAAATGTATCTCTATAAAGTACTTTTGGCTATTTTTCCAGTTTGCGTGGAGTTGGATATTCAGAGTTTGGCGGTGAACACCATTCTGCAGTCCCAGCATGTTAACGACATGGAAGGCGGGGCTAGCATGGGCGTCAGTTTTGATGTCATTCAGCATGCATCACTGGAGGAAATGATGTCAGGGAATCAGGGGGCAAACGCAGTGGCCAGCTATGATGAGACCGCGCTCTGCTCCAACACATTCAGGTATGCATGTATAAATGAGTAAGGCCAGTAAACATAATCAAAACATCTTGTTTTCTGCAAAAACTCATCCTGTACAAAAGGGTTCTCACTAGTTTCTGTCCCTGTGCAGGATTCTGAAGAGTATGGTTGTTGGCTGGGTTCGAGAGATCACACAGTATCATAACGTCTATGCTGATAACCAGGTGATGCATTTTTATCGGTGGTTGCGATCACCCAGTTCTCTGCTGTACGACCCGGCCCTGCACCGCACCCTCCTCAACATGATGAAGAAGATCTTCCTACAGTGAGTACAGCTCACAGACTACCAGTTTCATGTTAACTTGATGTCTGGAGTTAAAGAAAGTTGCTCCATTAAGGTGCAGTCACATTAGCAATTTAGTTTTGCGGGCAAAAAAAGGTCTGTTGTCGGTATGAAGCACAGCTCACAGAAATCAGTTTCAAACCAGGCAGCTTTCTGTTCTGCTCAACGCAAAACTTTCTCTTATTGAAGTATCTAAAAATTTATATTTTATTTAAAGCAACTATTTATTTATTTTTAAATTAATAGTACTTCTGACCCCCTGGCAGCTTGTTTCCGCCATAAAGTTAAAAAATTCAAGTTCGAGTCCCGGCTCGTGGTCCTTTCCCGATCCCGTCCCCCTCTCTCTCTCACTTCGCTTCCTGTCTAATCACTGTCCTATCAAAATAAAGGCAAAAATGGAGGGAAAAAAAAAAAAAAAAGTAATTCTGACTTTACAACTCGCAATTGTGAGTTTATATCTCACAATTCCAAGGAAAAAAGTCAGAATTGTGAGAGTCAGAATTGCGGGATATAAACTTTTTTTATATCACTTTATATGACTTTTTTTCTTGCAATTCTCACTTTTTTCTCAGAATTGTGAGCTATAAACTCGCAATTACATATTATAATGTCCAATTGTGAGGAGAAAAAAGACTGATGTTTATAAATCATAATTCTGACTTTACAACTCAACACACATATAACTCACAGAAAAGTCAATTTATAAGATGCAACTGTGAGTTTATATCACGCATTTCTTGCATTTCTTGCAATTGCGAGTTTAAAACTCACAGTTCTGAGAAAAAAAGTCATAGTTGTGAGATAGTCGAAATTATCTTTTTAATTTTTTTATTTAGTGGCAGAAACAAGCTTCCATACCAATTATATCAGTGACAGTGAAGAAAAAAGAACAAGATCAGTATCATACTGCTTTTACATTTGACATGTATGCATTTGGCAGATACTTTTACCCAAAACTACTTTTAAAGTATAAATTATCAGTTCATGCATTTCATGGGATTCAAACCCATGACCTTGGTGTTGCTATCACCATGCTCTACTGTTTGGGCCACAGAATGACTACTAATATTTTTCACACTTCTTCACTTAAGACTTGTGGCAGAGTTTAAGCGCCTGGGATCATCTGTGATCTACGGAAACTTCAACCGTCTCATCCTCTGCACCAAGAAACGACGTATTGATGATGCCATTGCATACGTGGAGTATATCACTAACAGGTTTTAAACCCCAAACTTTTTTTTTTTTTATAAATTCGCCAAGACTCTAATCCTAGTTTCTTGTGTGATGTGCATGTCTCTGAAGTCCAAGGCTTTGTATTAGATTGTTACATTTTCTGTTTGCTGTTTGTCTTCCTGTCTTGTGTCTCGATTTTAGTATCCATTCAAAGGAGATCTTCCACTCTCTGTCCATCACATTCTCACGCTGTTGGGAGTTTCTGCTGTGGATGGATCCTGCTAACTGTGGAGGAGTGAAGGGAAAGCTGCCCTCTAGCCTTCTGTATGGAGAGGTGAAGCACAGGGCCTAGAAACAACTTGGATTTTGGGTCCGTGTACGTTTTGATAGTTTGTTTTCCAATTTGAAATGAAATACGCAGAAACGAGAAAACGATCGTTTCCGTTTTTTCGTTTGCTAAAAAAAACGGAAAAACAAGATTTTGACTCGATTTTAGTTTTTTCGGGTCACGGATAGAAAACGGAAACACGACTTCAAAACTCGTTTTCCACATGTGGGCGGTCATTACACGCCCCTTTCTGTCGCTATATCAGTAGATGTCATAAATCGGCTTTCTTCTGTGCAACCTAACGCGTATTTCACAGAAATATTTATTTCAGAAATGTTAATCAGCACACAGACTGTTGTAATGCTGTTTGTAGTTTAATATGCATAGTGAAACTGCACTACCCACACAGAGGAGCGGATGAAAAGCACAGATTTATTAAAAAAAAAATAAATAACTACAGTTTTTATTTTATTCCATTTTGAATAAATCACAATAAATAAGTAGTGTAAGCAATTTTGAAAAACGAACAATAGCTCATCTCTCTTTATTTATTTATTTTATTTTATATAGCCTAACATTGCCTGCTGAATATAGGCTAATGTTATTAACCCTTTGGTTAAAAGATTGAGGGAATATGTAAAGATCAAACATTAAAGATCAAACATTAAAGATCAAAATTACAGCTACATAGGCCTAGCTATTTTAGTTATGACAAAAATAATATATAAATGTTAAGCCAAAACGAATTAATTTAAAGCAGAATTGAAACAGAATCCGGCATTATAACTACCTCTCTAATTTGACACAAATCCAAATGTTTCAATATTCACGATTTGGAGGCTAAACTATATTTATTATTTAAACGCTTTTATTGCAGCCTACACAGACTACTTAAAATGAGCAGCATAACTTTTTATATATTTGGTTGAATGTATGTTATTTTGACAGTTAACAGGCTGTGATGTCAAGTTACTAAAACTGATGTTGCGCGTGAGGCGCCGACGCGTTCACTTGAATTTTCTTATCCTAAAAGCGGAAACAACTTAAAATACTCAGACATTTATGGTCAAATATATGTAACACCATTCAAATCTGTGAAGGGTTAAATAGGCCTATTATTTTTGTACACTCACAATAAAAACAAAACATTGCTCGTAAAATAAACAAAGAAATGTTCTGCCGTCTCGGTTTCCTTTCTGTGAACTTCTCAAATGAACCGACACTCATATTGTCGCATTTTTTCCCCTTTCATTTTGGTAATATATGTTAATTACTTAAGTGAAATAAATTTTGCGCATAGACATAGGCTATTTATTCCTTTTATACAATTGAATCCTTTGTTCTCCATTCACAGAAGCGCTGCAGGTGCGTGATGATGATGAATCCTCATGTTCTGTTGTTTATTCTGCTATTTGTTCATGTAGGCTAAAACTAAACCCCTGGGATTTTTTAATGATTCACAGACATTTATCAAATTTCGTTTAATTCTAATTTAATATAATCTTGTCGGTTAATGAAACGATGATCGCATCAGTTAAAAAGTCAGGGGGAAAAACAGAAATTATATTGACAAAGCAACAGTAATTTTCGTTTCAGAATCGCCAATAGCCGTTAAATCGAAATTGAAAGTAAAATGTTCAGGGCCATTTATAGCTAATTCATTCAAAAGCGAAGGAAAGACAGAAAAAGTGAGGATAGCAAGTAAACTGTGACATATAATAATGTTCACTGTGTTCATAAAAGTGTTTAATTTAAGAGATAAAATCTGTATGGCCATTTATAAGCTAAGGAAAACTAAAAAGCCCCCCGATGGTGATAACGTTATTAGGTGTTGCCACCTAGTGGATAGCCTATTTTCTAATATGACTGCATAGTCTACTGCAAGGAATGCGTCTGCTAAATGATTGAATTTAAATGTATAAAATGTAAACAAAACATTAAAATAAGAAAAAAAAATAAATAAATAAAAAATGAGTGCTGTAGCCACTGATCTATAATAGAGAATAGTCTATCATTATGTACTATAGCCTATTGATCGGTGGTAGTAGCCCAAAGGATGTCATGCGCTTGGTAACAGATGTAGAGGCATTTACATTTTACATTTTAAAAACACAATGACAGCTTAAAAACAGACTTAATTAAATTTACTGTAGGTTTTTTTAAACTTTTTTTTTTTTATCTGTGTAAACATATTTCTGTGAAATACGCGTTAGGTTGCACAGAAGAAAGCCGATTTATGACATCTACTGAGGACTATTATTTTGTTGAACGAACTGAAGATGACGTCATTGGCTCAGATTTGATAGACCAATCGGCTGAAAGGGGCGTGTAATGACCGCCCACATGTGGAAAACGAGTTTTGAAGTCGTGTTTCCGTTTTCTATCCGTGACCCGAAAAAAACGAAAATCGAGTCAAAATCTCGTTTTTCCGGTTTTTTAACAAATGAAAAAACGGGAAACGACTGTTTTCTCGTTTCTGCGTATTTCATTTCAAATTGGAAAACAAACTATCAAAACGTACACGGACCATTTTGGAACAATTTAGATTTTTTAAGTGTAAAAAGACTGATGATTCAAGTTGAGTTTTAACACACTATTTTTTTTCACCCACTCTAGCATGGCAATGAAAAGAAGACAAAGAAGGATGGAGCAGAGGAGGCTGGAAGTGAGGATGAGGAGGAAGATGAAGAAAACCAAGGGGAGGATGAAGAACAGGATGGGGAAGAAGATGTGGAAGACCTGATTGAAAGTAACTGGAACATCATGCAGTACCTTCCTCAGACGGCATCCTGTCAGAAATACTTTCTTATGATCATTTCAGGTAACATTTCAGATTTTATTTGTTTCATTTGTACATTTCCAAAATTCCCATTAGTGTCCTTGTTTAGCTTTCCAAAATTGTAATTGTTTGGTGTCTTTTTGTTCCACTGCACTAGTGTTCAAAAGTTTGTTGTCGGTACAATTTTTAAAATGTTTTTGAAAAATCTCTTCTGCTCACCTAGGCTGCTTTTATTTGATCAAAAATACAGTAAAACCAGTAATATTGTGAAGTGTTATTACAATTTAAAATAACTGCAGTGTTCAGTGTCACGTGATCCTTCAGAAATCATTCTAATATGCTGATTTGATGCTCAAGAAACATGACAAGTGAATTTATAATTTTATTATAATTTCTCATCATGATAATTGGTTGGTTGTTTGCAGCCTACATTGCAGCTGTCTATCACAGCATGAGACAAGAGCTTCGGCGGAACGCCCCTGGTGCTACTCCCATTAAGAGACGAGGAGCGACCCAAGCATCCCAGCAGCCAACTGGGGATGTCAGTGCACTTCCTGGTAAGACATATAAAAATTTAGCTTTGTGCTTTTGTAATGGGTAATTTATGATTGTATTCTCAAATACACTTCCCATGAGATTAATCCTGATGAATTATCACAGCTGTCATTTGATATTTTAATTTCATTGTCAAGCTAATTGAAGAGTTGATATTTTTTTTAAAAAATTATTGAAAGGCATCCTTTTAATTGTTTTGTGTTATTTAACTTAGAAATAAAATGTTTTGCAAGAGAGACTTTTTTTATATATGTATTTTAAAAAATCGCTCTTTTGTAGTGCTGGGCAGTACACCAGTTTCAATTTCACGTATGTTATGCATTTTTCAAATTCGCCATACTGGTGCGTAGCTGAAACAATTGCTACATCTATTCAAATATATTATGTGACATACACATACTGAAGAACTCACGACTCCCGTGATGTTTTTAGCGTCTGCCATCTCACTATATGAGAGTCACTTCATGAGCATTTCACCATTTCATTTGATAAAACTATCATGCCAAGGTCTTCATGGCAACCCGTCAAAATAAAAGTTTGGTTTAACGTGAAGAATTTATAACAGAAATATATTGCTATTGCACAATACTTCTACAATTTATTAAACAGCAGGAACTTAAAGGTCTTTATTACAACCCGTCAAAAAGATTATTATTTTAAAAGATTAATTCAATTATTTGTTTTATAAATTGATTTGATTACCACCATTTTTTTTAGAGTAAATTTGTATTTGACATTAGTGTTTCATATTCAATGTACTCCTACAGAAAAATAAGTCACTATAAACTTATATAAAGGTCTAGTCATGAAAAGAAAAAAATACTGTGATATACTGCCAGAATCTTAAATACTGTGATCCAGATTTTTGTTCATACCACCCAGCACAACTCTTCTGTAAGATTCACTCATGTAGTTGTGTCTGTTATGTTGTAGGTTTGATTACGTTCTCCCAGGAGTACGTGTCAAGTGAACTCACACAGAACTTTTTCACCATCACTCAGAAGATTCAGAAGAAAGTGTCGAGCACTCGCAGTGTTACACTCCCTTCAGAGATGTTTCCTGTTCTTCCTGGTTCTCACTTGCTCCTCAATAACCCTGCTCTGGAGTTTATTAAATATGTCTGCCAGGTATCAACATGCACCCCTCGCTCCTGTGTTTTTTCTGCAGAATTGTGTTTTAATCTTCTTAAGTTGTAACAATACATCCCTACACAAGACTACTATTTAAAAGTTTGAGGACAGTAAGATTTTTTTATTAATACTTGTATTATACTTATATTCATGCATACCTGAATATAATTTTTAAAACGTGACAGTAAAGACATTTATAATGTTGATATAAATTGTTTCAAATAAATGCTGTTCTTTTGAACTTTCAAGTCATCAAATCATCCTGAAAATAATGTCACAGTTATCCACAAAAATATTAAGCAGTACAACTGTTTTCAACATTGATAATAGCAAGAAATTTTGAGTATCAAATCGGCATATTAGAATGATTTCTGAAGGATCATGTGACACTGAAGACTGGAGTAATGATGCTGAAAATTAAGCTTTGACATCACAGGAATAAATTACATTTTCAAATAGAAATCAGCTTTTTAAAATTATAATAATATTTCACAATAATACATAAGACTTCTTTCACAAACATTAAAACTTTTGAACAATTTTATGAAGATGTTGTTTCTGTGTGTAATGTCCCTCCAGGTGCTCTCTCTGGACGCCAACATTGTCAATCAGGTGAACAAACTGAAGCGAGATCTTTTGCGATTGGTGGATGTTGGAGAATTCTCAGAGGACGCCCAGTTCCGTGACCCCTGCAAGTCCTATGTCCTGCCAGAGGTCATCTGCCACCACTGTAACTTCTGTCGTGACCTTGACCTCTGCAAAGACCCTGCGGTTTCCCAGGTGACAACCTGACTCTCATTGTTAAAGTTTGTTATATTTAAACCTGCGGTTAATGATTTACTACTCATTCGTTTTTACATTTAAGGGATTTTAAGAGCTTTTTTTGAAACTCATTAAGCTGCAACTATTTGGCATTTTCCCACCTGTTCAATCCTTTCCATGTGATCAAGCTAGCCAAAAAAGACAATAAGATTCTCCCTTCACTCTTCTTTCCTCTTTCCCCATGTAGGATGGTTCAGTTCTTCCTCAGTGGTTCTGTTCGAACTGTCAGGCCCAGTACGACACGGAGTCTATAGAAATGGCCCTGGTGGAGGCACTCCAGAAGAAACTCATGAGTTACACCCTACAAGACCTGGTGAGAGACACAAACGGCATCATTTACCACTTTCAGAGTGTTTTTGATTGTAAAATCTTTAAGTGTAAAATGTAAGTGTTTAATGTATTTGCACATCCATTGACCTTCACATCTGTAAATGGCACTTATGGCACTTTATCCCATCATAGGAATGTGCCAAATGCAAAGGAGTGAAGGAAGCAAATATGCCGCTGTACTGTAGCTGTGCTGGAGATTTCAACCTCAGCTTCACCACAAAGGTACTTGTGTTATACTAATATGCTAATACTTATGGATATTAGTATTGCTACCATTCAGGTTTGGGGTTGGTAAGGTTTTATTCAGCAAGGACACATTAAATTGATCAAAAGTGACCGTAAAGACATTTCTATTTCAAATAAATACTGTTCTTTTGAACTTTCTACTCACTAAAGAAGGTTTCTTGAGCAGCAAATCAGCATGTTAGAATGATTTCTGAAGGATCATGTGACACTAAAGACTGGAGTAATGATGCTGAAAATTCAGCTTTGCATCACAGGAATAAATTACATTTTAAAAAATATATTACAAGAGAAAACATTTATTTTAAATTGTAATAATGTTTCACAATATTACTGTTTTTGTTTTATTTTTGAGTAAATAAATGCAGCCTTGGTGAACTTCTTTCAAAAACATTAAAAAATATTACCAACCTCAAATGGTAGTGTATGTTTTACAACCAGTGGACCACCGACAAATGTTCTTGTTTTAGTCATGTTGTCTGTCATGTTTTCTTATTTTCACTTGTTTGGATGTGTTTACAGAGCTTCTCTGAGCAGGTGGAAGTGTTCCGGAACATTGCCGCCCACTATAATATGAGCTTCCTGCTAGAGACCATTGACTGGGTCCTTAGTATGAACGCATAGATGCTGTTCACTCTCCATCAGTCGTGTCAAACTACGTGAGTTTGTGCCATTTGTACAGATGAGATCTGAATTAAATTTGTGTACATTATAACAGTGGAAATGATTCGGTACTGGAAGTTTTTTAATTGTGTGTTAATAAATATTTTTGTATATGAAGAATTCACTTTTGCAAATGATCTTCCTTCATTACTTCCTAAGTAACTAAATGTAAATGGTCATTATGGTTACTAATTGAATCTGCATTGATATGGCTCTTTCTGACAGTGTCATGCAACTAATATGTCCCAGTGGTAATAGTCCATTTGGATATAACCTCTTTTTGACGCCTACGAGTTTAATTCTGTAAAGAATATGGCTTTTAGTTTTTGTAACCACATATAGGGCTATTTGAGGTTTGCAATAGCCAGTTTAACTTAATGAGACGTCCACATCACTGCCTGGCACCCAGCTCTGCCTTCCCACTCTACATTACCACATTATAATTTGATTTTTTATCTCTGAGGCAAAGACCTGGACATCATGGAGATATATGACATGCTATGCAATATGCAATTTGAAATCCAACCATTGCGAATTGGCATTGCTGTACTCACCACTTACTGAAATGTAAGAGCAAAAAGCGTTTTTTTTGTGTTTGTTTTTTTCCTTTTCAGAAGGGTTTGAAACACTAAAAGATTTCTCTTTTCCAGCAAACGGTCAAAGTAGGTGCTTAACATTCAGAACATGTTTGTCAATCTCAGGAGGTCAAACTAATTATTTCATAATATTTCATTATTATTGTATACTAATTGTTTTGTTTTTGCATTTATTTTACAAGATTTGCATTTTATGTGACCGTTACTTACATTTGGAGCATGTCTAAATGCAGATTAAAACTATCAATGAAAAGTATTTCTAAAACATTTATTAACCTTAGTTAATATTTTAACATTTACTAGTGCATTGTTAAAATCAAAAGATGTATCTGTTAATATTATTCAATGGACCTTTGCATTATAAGAGTTGTTATCAGTGTTCTGTACTCCACACCATCCTTATGGTAATATTTTGCAAACCTGAAAAGTAAAAAAAATATTTTAAGAGATGGAATTATTCTTCAAGAGTAATGATAAAACAACTCTGTGCCCAAACTAAATGTGAGTGAAAATTAGATGAAATTAGCATAAGCCCAAAAGTGTGCATTAGTTTTAACTATTTCCAGTTTAATTAGTTTAAACCACTTTCCAGGCAACAGAAGTGCATTTTGAAAATGGATTAATTGTCGTTAATGATATGATTTATTAACAGTGCTGTAAAGATTACTTTGCAAATTGTAGTACATTACAGATTGCAAATTACATGATGAAAATTGTAGTTAGTGACGAAATGTCACATTGCACATTTTAGGTAATGTATTCTGACTTCTTTTTGATGATTGCAACATTACTTTTAGATCACTTTTGACCTAACTCGTTTGTCATATGGATCTGAATAGGACAATCCTATCGATACCAGTGTTGGGAAAAATTATGTTTGAAAGTAATGCAGTACAATATTGCGTTACTCCCTAAAAATTAACTAATTGCATTGAATTGGATCATCGAAGATCAGCCACAAGACATTGGTTAATAAAACAAGATTAAATAGTTAAAAAATATATATGCTTAATTTATATACATTTAATTATTGCAGGTTTGTGCAATATTCTGAAATTGCATTTCACTGTTTTTATGCATTTTATGGAATACTGACTACCTCAGCTAACATGAACTATAACATATAATACAAGGATTCATTAAATTAATCAAAAGTGACAGTAAAAATGTTTACACAGTTACAAAATTCTGTTCTTTTGAACTTTAAATTCATCAAATAATCCTGTAAAAAAAAAAAAAAAAAAAGTATGATAATTTCCATGAAAATAAGCACAATTGTTTTCTATTTTTAATAAACTAAAAGAAGTGTTGTAGGCAATCTATATAAGACTATGTTGTGCTGTAGACAAATGGCTACATAGTCCTGCTAAGTTCATTGTCTGTCCATTCTCTTTAGCATCTGGTTTCAGTCTCTTGTCCTGTCTGGGGAGATGGGGTTTTATATGCACCCTTGATCATTGCTTAAAAGACTGATCCATAAACCTCAGAAGTGTGAGCTGCATAAATCGATAGGTTTCTATTAATCACATTTAGAGTAGAGCTGGGAAGACGCAGTTCCTCTTCCCCTAAATTTCATTACTGTAACCAATATTATAAGAGTTGTTATCAGGTTAGCAGTGCAAGTGCTTCTCTTTGGAGAAACCGTCTCATCTTTCCTTATGCAAGAGGATTGTTGATGGATGAAGGTTCCCAGATTGATCTTTTTCAGTACTTGGTCACCATGAAATCAAAATCGACAATTCTTGTTTTTTTATGGAATATTGCAGTATTTTTTTTTTTATACATATATTCATGCACATCATTATTATTATTATTTTTTTTTAATTCATGTGCCCTCATAATCTTTCATCTAAATAACTTCCCCTCCCTCTTGCAGTGACATCTCTTCTCTGATGACATTACTGGCGCGAGGGTGGGGCAACCTGAAACTCACATGAGAACGATCAATGGCAAACCACAATGATCCAATCATTTCCCGGTGGACAAAATCAAGTCCCACATTTTTTCTTGTTCGATATCACTCGGATATACATCACAATAGAGAAGAACAGACTATTGCAACTTCCATTTCATGGAGACTTTACAAAAAAAAAAATCACCAGATAAACTTGGTGTCAAACTTTAAAGTCAACATGAAATCAAAATTCATCATGTTTGTTTAATGAGATTTGTCTGTGCACACTATTCCAAAGAAAAATATTTGATCAAAATGTCAATATTTCAACAGTCCGATCAAAATCAAGTGCTGCTTTAGGTCCTGGAAATTAAATCATGTGACACATTTGTATGAAACACAATATTCAATGAGTTTTTACTTAATGAATATTAATTTTCATGGAATTTTACAGAAGTAAAACATTTGTTTCATGACATTTTAAAGATGGAAGATACATGCAAACCCATTGTGTAGATGAATTAAACACTAAGTAAGTAAATTGATGATCAATTTTTAATATTTATTGAGGTGAAGCTTAACCAATATGTGGTTCTGCATGTTTTTTTAAGCTTTTCAAGATCTGATATGGCATTTTGTGCTGTTTTCCACACCTCAGACAGGAAAATATCCAGTCCTTTATGTAAAAAATATTGTACTACACTCTATATTAGGCATGGTATGCCATCACTGGAGTGGTTTTGGTGGCGAAAGGATGCTTTACAATGGCACGCCATCTGAGAGGTCAGAGTGGGTGGAGCCATAGCTTGTAAGAGTGAGGTCTGTTGTCACTGGCTGGCTGGGTTGCTTGGAGACCTGATTAAACAAAATAGAAACGGCTTTTGATTAACCTATTCAAAAAATAGAAAATACAAATTCCTTCATTTATTGACCATCATGTTCCAAACTGGATGACTTTCTTTTTTTATACGTTATTTTCTGTGAAATATTTCTGTTTTGTGCTCAATGGAAGAAAGTCATACTGGTTTGGAATGGCATGAAGGTGATTAAATGATAATTAAATAACGTAATAAAAATGCTGCTGATACATGTATAGTCTAATTTGCAAAAAAATCTTATAAATATCTTGTATTTGTCATATTAGAAACATTCTAAGGAAGTTTGTTTCCGCCTCTAAATAAAGATAATTGCAACTTTATCTCACAATTCTGACTTTATTCTTAGAATTGCTTGATATAAAGTTGCAATTGCATGTTATAAAGTCAAAATTGTGAGATATAAACTCACAATTGTGAGGAAAAAAGTCAGAATAACGAGATATAAACTCGCAATTGAGAGAAAAGTCAAAATTGCAAGGAAAAAGGTCAGAAATACAAAATATAAACTCGCAATTGCAAGAAAAAGTTAGAATTGGAGGATATAAACTTGCAATTGTGAGAAAAGTCAGAATTATGAGATATCAACTCGCAATTGCAAGAAAAAGTCCAAATTACGAGATATAAATTCACAATTACGAGAAAAAAGTCAGAACTGTGCGATATAAACTCGCAATTGCAAGAAAAGTTAAAACTGCAAGATATAAATTCGCAATTGCAAGAAAAAAGGCAGAATTGTGATATAAACTCGCAAATGTGAGTATTGTGAGATAAAAAAATCGTAATTATCTTTTAAAAATTTTTTTTTATTCCATGGCTGAAACAAGCTTCCATAACATACCATAACACACACACACACACACACACACACAAAATATATATATATATTTTTCAAAGTTGTAAATAAAAAAGATTATTGGAGTGTTTTACAAGAGAATACTATTTCAGTCAATGCTATTTAAATCAATGTGCTACTCTAGCAATTTGAAAATTGTTTCAAAGTAAATCCTACACCAATTTTTTTCAGTGAAATCTTCTCCATCCTGCTTGACTTACATCATCAAACTTCATATCACTGAAGACTTCATTCTTATCGATAAACGTCAGCATTATCCAGTCACAGATGATTGAGCACTAGGTGAGAGAAAATGAGACATTTCTTAAGATTAAGCAAACTCTGATTCTAAATGAAAACAAGCTGTATATGTCCGTCAATTCCTCTTTCCATCAGGGTTACTCCAGATCAAGCACTGTGAGCGAAACCTGAGAATCATTCCCATAATGCAATTTGCAAAGTGTTTATGTCTGCCATCACTGTCATTATCTCACACTTTTTAACCCAAAATAACCGTGTTTTTAATATGCATTCAGCAAAAACGTACAATTCCTACTGACGTCATGGCCGTGACTGTGTTGATGATGGTCGGAATCAGACTGAATCTCCCTGCCTGAAAGGAAATACTGTTTCAATATAAGGCATGTGTGGAATCAGCATGTCAGACAGGCACTAATGTACTTCCTGTATGGTCTCACATGTCCATGAACAATGACATCCAGGCGAATCCCATAGGCTTTAATGAGTGTTCTGTACTCCACACCATCCTTATGGTAATATTTTGCAAACCTGAAAAGTAAAAAAAAATATTTTAAGAGATGGAATTATTCTTCAAGAGTAATGATAAAACAACTGTGCCCAAACTAAATGTATTAGATGAAATTAGCATAAGCCCAAAAGTGTGCATTAGTTTAAACTATTTCCAGTTTAATTAGTTTAAACCACTTTCCAGGCAACAGAAGTGCATTTTGCAAATGGATTAATTGTCGTTAATAATATGATTTATTAACAGTGCTGTAAAGATTACTTTGCAAATTGTAGTACATTACAGATTGCAAATTACATGATGAAAATTGTAGTTAGTGACGAAATGTCATATTACACATTTTAGGTAATGTATTCTGACTTCTTTTTGATGATTGCAACATTACTTTTAGATCATTTTTGACCTAACTTGTTTGTCATATGGATCTGAATAGGACAATCTTATCGATACCAGTGTTGGGAAAAATTATGTTTGAAAGTAATGCATTACAATATTGCGTTACTCCCTAAAAAAGTAACTAATTGCATTGAATTGGATCATCGAAGATCAGCCACAAGACATTGGTTAATAAAACAAGATTAAACAAATAAAAAGTATATTTGTTTAATTTATATACATTTAATTATTGCAGGTTTGTGCAGTATTCTGAAATTGCATTTTACTGTTTTTATTCATTTTAAGGAATATTGACACTGTGCGAGTGAGATGAGTGAATGCTCATAGTGTAGAACTACAGCAACCATCATGTTTACGCAGCACACACAACATAATTTAAAAGACAATTGATTACGAAAGTTCCTGTTGATTGTACTAACAGTTAATAGTAGCCGTACCTGTAGTAGTATCCTGAGCTGGGCAGGTTTTTTCTCATGTCTAGCCTTCTGAATGAATATGTTGGAATGCACTTAGAGGGATCGACATCAAAATTACACTTCCAGTTAATGAACACGCCAATTATTCCACCCTAAACACATTAACACATGTATTAAACTGACAAATAAAAAGGTTACTGTTGCAGAAAAACAATTGGTAAACTGTTTGACAATAGACCGTGTACATACCGTTCTGCAAAGTTCACTGAATTTCTCTCTGGCCTGCGCTGCGATGAAGCCCAAGCTGAACACTGGACAATAAGGGTTGGTCTTTGGGTGATAATGGCACCGTAACAACTTCTTTGGCTTGTTTGGTTTGATATTTCCCCTACAAACCATAGGCAATTTTTACAAGATTTTTAAGATCAAGTATCAAACAAATTCATTGTGTAAGTGCCCAAAATTGATGGTGTACTGTATATAGGAAATTTCTGATATCATAAATACAGTATCTCACAGAAGTGAGTACACCCCTCACATTTTTGTAAATATTTTATTATATATTTTCATGTGACAACACTGAAGAAATGACACTTTGCTACAATGTAAAGTAGTGAGTGTACATCTTGTATAACAGTGTAAATTTGCTGTCCCCTCAAAATAACTCAACACACAGCCATTAATGTCTAAACCGCTGGCCACATAAGTGATTACACCCCTAAGTGAAAATGTCCAAATTGGGCCCAAAGTGTCAATGTTTTGTGTGGCCACCATTATTTTCAAGCACTGCCTTAACCCTCTTGGGCATGGAGTTCACCAGAGCTTCACAGGTTGCCACTGGAGTCCTCTTCCACTCCCCCATGACGACATCACGATGGATGTTAGAGACCTTACGCTCCTTCACCTTCCGTTTGAGGATGCCCCACAGATTCTCAATAGGGTTTAGGTCTGGAGACATGCTTGGCCAGTCTATCACCTTTACCCTCAGCTTCTTTAGCAAGGCAGTGGTCGTCTTGGAGGTGTGTTTGGGGTTGTTATCATGTTGGAATACTGCCCTGTGGCTCAGTCTCCGAAGGGAAGGGATCATGCTCTGCTCATTCATGGTTCCCTCAATGAACTGTAGCTCCCCAGTGCCGGCAGCACTCATGCAGCCCCAGACCATGACACTCCAACCACCATGCTTGACTGTAGGCAAGACACACTTATCTTTGTACTCCTCACCTGGTTGCCACCACACACGCTTGACACCATCTGAACCAAATAAGTTTATCTTGGTCTCATCAGACCACAGGACATGGTTCATGTAATACATGTCCTTAGTCTGCTTGTCTTCAGCAAACTGTTTGCGGCTTTCTTGTGCATAATCTTTAGAAGAGGCTTCCTTCTGGGATGACAGCCATGCAGACCAATTTGATGCAGAGTGCGGCGTATGATCTGAGCACTGACAGGCTGATATGATCTGGATATGACGCTGAGCACATGCACTCAACTTCTTTGGTCGACCATGGCGAGGCCTGTTCTGAGTGGAACCTGTCCTGTTAAACCGCTGTATGGTCTTGGCCACCGTGCTGCAGCTCAGTTTCAGGGTCTTGGCAATCTTCTTATAGTCTACGCCATCTTTATGTAGAGCAACAATTCTTTTTTTCAGATCCTCAGAGTGTTCTTTGCCATGAGGTGCCATGTTGAACTCCCAGTGACCAGTATGAGTGAGAGAGAGCGATAACACCAAATTTAACACACCTGCTCCCCATTCACACCTGAGACCTTGTAACACTAACGAGTCACATGACACCAGGGAGAGAAAATTGCTAATTGGGCCCAATTTGGACATTTTCACTTAGGGGTGTACTCACTTTTGTGGCCAGCGGTTTAGACATTAATGGCTGTGTGTTGAGTTATTTTGAGGGGACAGCAAATTTACACTGTTATACAAGCTGTACACTCACTACTTTACATTGTAGCAAAGTGTCATTTCTTCAGTGTTGTCACATAAAAAGATATAAAATATTTACAAAAATGTGAGGGATGTACTCACTTCTGTGAGATACTGTATGTGTTAGTATAGAGTACTGCAGGGATTGATTTTTTTAAATTATTATTATTTTATTTTTTTTGGTAGGTCAAAATCTATAAGCGTTTTAGCATTTTAGAACTTTTCCAACATAAAATACATCAGTAAACCCCCCTGTGATTTTTTTTTTTTAAAGCTTTTACTTGTATTGAAAAATGTGATTGCTAACAAGTGGCTAAATGGGACAACAAAGGGTTGTTGGGATATTAAACATAATCACACCGAACAGAAAAACTCATCAACTCACTAGTCTTGTTGTGCTTATATGTATTCTCTTGCAAACTATTCAAACTATATAAGGGAAAATAAATAAAGACTTAAAGAGTTGTCATGTGACCGTGGTGTAGTTCTATGAATCATTGACTTTTGCTGGTCACAGAGCTTATTTCCTGCAATAATCCAAAAGCCAATGGAAAAATCCTACTGGGTTTTTGTCGAGGGAACCAGTGTGATGCTAATTTACGAGTTGGCCTACAAAAATATGCCACTCTTTATGCCTTTTTGATCACACAAAATTCACATTCACATTTTGTAAAAATGTTAAAAAGCATGCTGGCAATGGTTAAACATCCTCTGATTTATAAAATATTCTGAAACTCATAAACATACCTCAGAACTTTAAACTTTGGGAAATGGATGGCATTCTTTATAAACACTGTGAAATTAATGGCCTGTTCCAAAGCTGGTTCCCTGTGGGGACAGAAAAGGCATTTTAGTGCATTTCTCTGCTTGATTTTTCACATACCAATAAACTAAAGCACAATACCTGACAACAGCATATTCCTCAATGGGACACCAGGTTTTGATCTCACAGGTCTTGAATGTGTAGTTGTAGTACGGTATACACCGTCCTGTTCTTTGACCTATTCAAAAACAATTCACATGTTGATATAAGTCATATTCAAACTATTCTGGGACTTGCTGAAATGATTTTGATATTCATATTTATACAGTGGGCCATCAACTGAAAATCTTTTTTTAATTAATTAATTAATTATTAATGTTTTTAGTTCATTTATTTTGTTTTGGATTTAAATAAACAGTAATAATTTGTGCTGCAGTCATTAAAGCAAATTCTGACATTCATATTCATTTTTAACTCCAAGGTTTCATTTTTTGCATATTAAATCAGAAGAAGTTTTTAAAATGGATGTTGTGATAGTCTTTTGTTCCCTATTGTGATGATTGCAACATATATAAGTGTGTAACGGCTTCTCAAACGCGAAAAAATGTAGGGTTGGACTTTATTTTGTCCATCGGGAATTGATTGGATAGTTGTGGTTTGCTATTGGTCAATCTCATGTGAGTGGCAGGTTGTCCCGCCCTCATGCTAGTAAACACATA